>NC_133329.1:368364046-368967612 GCF_042186555.1 Aquarana catesbeiana
AAGGGATCGTTTAGAGTCCCAAGAAACACATGGACTTGTACGTGGCTGGGAGAAGGTGGCTGCAGATTATGTCGTCCTTAGTGAACCGAATGCCTCAGCAAACCTACGCTGCATGGCCTCCCTGATCCTGCAAAGCCTGCGGAAGGATCCTCGTATTCATGGTATCAAGGAGAAGGACCAATACTGGCTGGCAACCCTCCTTGATCCACGTTACAAGAGTAAGGTTGCAGACCTTATCTTGCCGTCGCAGAGGGAGCAGAGGATGAAACATCTTCGGAAGGCCTTGCAGAAAGGTCTGTGCAACGCGTTCCCAGAGACTGGGAGGTTACAAACTCCTGTTTCTGGACAACGTGTTGCTGAGGCTTCGTCAGTCAAAGAAGGAGTGGTGGAGAAGGTGGTCGTCTGACAGATGCGTTCAGACAATTTTTTAGTCCACAGCCCCAAGGTATGATCGGTTCCAGCAACCATCGCCAGCATCTGTTTTACATGGTGCAGGAATACCTAGGGGCAAGATCTAACTTTGACACCTTTCCCACCGAAAATCTTCTGGGTTACTGGGTCTTGAGGATGGATCACTGGCCAGAGCTTGCACAGTATGCAATTGAGCTACTGGCCTGTCCTGCATCCAGCGTTCTTTCGGAACTCACATTCAGTGCTGTTGGTGGCTTTGTAACCGGTCACAGGGTGCGTCTGTCCACCGACTCGGTCGATCGACTGACCTTCATAAAAATGAATCAGTCTTGGATCACCACCAGATACCAAGCACCTGATGCTGATGTAACCGAATCATTTTTTTTTGGAAATGTCAGATCCCTTCAAAGACTGCCTATGCTGATGCTGAGTGACTATCCTGTTATGCTAAGTAATTATCCTCTTCCTCCTCAATGATCATGCTGATAGCTTGTAAGGACAATTTTGGTTCTGGGCGCCGCCACCAGTGCCTAAGGCCCAATTTTTGATGCAATTCTTTGCAGCAGGGCTAGTTCCTGTGCTCCAACTAGATTATCTGTGAGGGGTTGCAGTGTTGTGGCACCAGCACCTGTGCCTAATGCCCAATTTTTCAGCCCCTGTTTAACAGGGGCGTGTAATTACAATTTTTGATGCAATACTTTGCAGCAGGGCTCATTCCTGCGTCCCAACTAGAGTATCTGTGAGGGGTTGCAGTGTTGTGGCAACAGCATCAGTGCCTAAGGCCCAGTTTTTCAGCCCCTGTTTTACAGGGGTGTGTAATTACAATTTTTGGTGCAATACTTTGCAGCAGGGCTCATTCCTGCGTTCCAACTAGAGTATCTGTCAGGGGTTGCAGTGTTGTGGCAACAGCACCAGTGCCTAAGGCCCAATTTTTCAGCCCCTGTTCAACAGGGGCATGTAATTAGAATTCTTGATCTAATATTTCACAGCAGGGCCCGTTTCTGCGCCAACCAAGAGTAACTGTGAGGACTTACAGTGTTGTGCCACCCACACCACCACCAAGGGCCCAATTTTTCTGGCCCTGTTCAACAGGGGCATGTAATTACAATTCTTGATCTAATATTTCACAGCAGGGCCCGTTTCTGCGCCCACCAAGTGTAACTGTGAGGATTTACAGTGTTGTGGCACCAGCACCACCACCATCACCAAAGGCCCAATTTTTCTGACCCTGTTCAACAGGGGCATGCAATTACAATTCTTGATCTAATATTTTCACAGCAGGGCCCTGTGAGGGCTTACAGTGTTGTGGCCACAACAACACCTAAGGCCCAAATTTCTGCTGAGTATATAGGGCAGGCCCCTACTTTCAAACATCCAACTTACAAACGACTCCTACTTGCAAATGTAAGGAGACAACAGAAAGTGAGATGAAATCTACCCCATAGGAAGGGAAATTCTCTCCTGTAAGAGTTAATATAGGAAAAACTTTTCTCCTTTACACTGATGCTTTATCACCAATCCTTGTTTCACTAAAAAAACCCAAATTTTCAAAAAGCATTTGTCATTGGGACAAAAAGTGAGGTGAAATCTTCTGAAGAGGAGCACAGACAGCAAATCAAATGTCACAGGGGTGATAACCCTTCCCTATGTTTTCCAAAAAGCTTAAAAACAGATTTTTTGGCTGGAGCTACACTTTGAAAATGCACCAGTTCAAAATTACAAACAGATTCTACTTAACAATAAACCTACAGTCCATGTCTTGTTTGCACTGCCTGTATACTGCTGTACAGAGTATATAGGGCCTGGGGGCCCCACACCTTTCCTTTTTTAATTTGGGTGCGGGGTTCCCCTTAATATCCATACAAGACCCAAAGGGCCTGGTAATGGACTTGGGGGTACCCATGCTGTTTGTCTCACTGATTTTCATCCATATTGCCAGGATACGACATTACATTAAAGCCGCAAGCAGTTTTAAATGACTTTTTTTCCTTTAAAAATGACATTTTGTGCAGGGACTGTTCTAAGCATGGGAAACACGCGCCACTTTACAGGCATACTATAGACAACCCCAGGTACGATATTTAAAGGAATATTTCACTTTTTTTTTTTTTACTTTAAGCATCATTAAAATCACTGCTCCCGAAAAAACGTCCGTTTTTAAAAGTTTTTTTTGCATTGATACATGTCCCCTGGGGCAGGACCCGGGTCCCCAAACCCTTTTTAGGACAATACCATGAAAATTAGCCTTTAAAATGAGCACTTTTGATTTCAAATGTTCGAGTCCCATAGACGTCAATGGGGTTCTAACGTTCGTGCAAATTTTCGGTCCGTTCGCAGGTTCTGGTGCGAACCGAACCGGGGGGGGTGTTCGGCTCATCCCTAGCAGCAGTGTTTTGGTATTATCCAGAGTTTGAATTGGATCTGTCATAGATCTGTTACATATCTGTTTCCTATTCCCAAAGATCAGCCATGCTGATACTTGCAGTTCCATGGCTTTAAAGGGTAAAGGTCTGATGTTACTTTTGTGTAGACTTGTGTTTAAGACTGCCTAACCCCCCTGCTGTTATTGTAATTAGTTACACACCCAGCCATGCCTGGCTGTTCAAGCTCCACTCATTGCCTCAGGCTAAGGTATGTTAAAGTGGATGTAAACCCAATGTCATCCTTTCTAAACTACTGCCATAGGGGTTATGTATAAGGTTATACACGTCTCCTGCATGTATCTTTACCTGTCAAATGTCTCCCCTCTGTCTGTTATTCTGATCCGAAAAACTGCAGATTCTGTGGGTGGGTCTGTTGTCTGGAGTGGAGTCGTGATGTCAGTAGACTCCCCGCCCACCTCTACACTCCCCTTCTCAATATGCATTTTCTCCTGTGTATTTCTTACACTGAACTTATGCTATGATCTCTAACGTCCAGTGAAAAGACAGGAAAGTAACCACATGACTTCAGCATGCCAAATCATGCTGAGATGTAGAACAGCCAATCCTTGCAGAGCTGCTGAAGAAAGGAGTGGGGTGGAAATTAAAAAATAATGCATGTCTTAGGCTAGTGCACAAGATATGTAAATCACCTGTCACTCACAGCAAGGGGGAGGATTTGACAAAGTTTTTTCTCAGTTTGTCAAGATTTATCTCACTGAACAATAAAAGAGGATTGCTCAGAGCTAGATTAACTCTGTGTGGCAAGACTGGGCTTAAATGATAGGAAATCTTATACTCTACATTATGACATCAAAAATAAAAAAATTAAAATTTCGGGTTTACATCCACTTTAACCACTTAAGGACCGCCTCACGCCGATTTACGTCGGCAAGGCGGCACGGGCAGGCAAAATCACGTACATGTACGTGATTTGCCTCCCGCGGGTGGGGGGTCCAATCGGACCCCCCCCCCGGTGCCCGAGGCGGTCCCGTTTTGTCCCCCGGCGATCGGAGGTGAGGGGGAGGCCATCCGTTCGTGGCCCCCCCCTCGCGATCGCCGCCGGCCAATCAGATTACTTCCTTTGCTGCTGTATGCTAAACAGCAGCAAAGGAAATGATGTCATCTCTCCTCGGCTCGGTATTCCGTTGCAGCGCCGAGGAGAGAAGACAGGTATGTGAGTGCACCAACACTACACAAGACAGTAGAACATGCCAGGCACACAAAACACCCCGATCCCCCCCCGATCCCCCCCCGATCGCCCCCCGATCACCCCCCAATCACCCCCCCCCCCCCCCCGTCACAAACTGACACCAGCAGTTTTTTTTTTTTTTTTCTGATTACTGCATTGGTGTCAGTTTGTGACAGTTACAGTGTTGGGACAGTGAGTATTACCCCCCTTTAGGTCTAGGGTACCCCCCTAACCCCCCCTAATAAAGTTTTAACCCCTTGATCACCCCCTGTCACCAGTGTCACTAAGCGATCATTTTTCTGATCGCTGTATTAGTGTCGCTGGTGACGCTAGTTAGTGAGGTAAATATTTAGGTTCACCATCAGCGTTTTATAGCGACAGGGACCCCCATATACTACCTAATAAAGGTTTTAACCCCTTGATTGCCCCCTAGTTAACCCTTTCACCACTGATCACCGTATAACTGTTACGGGTGACGCTGGTTAGTTTGTTTATTTTTTATAGTGTCAGGGCACCCGCCGTTTATTACCGAATAAAGGTTTAGCCCCCCGGTCGCCCGGTGGTGATATGCGTCGCCCCAGGCAGCATCAAATTAGCGCCAGTACCGCTAACACCCACGCACGCAGCATACGCCTCCCTTAGTGGTATAGTATCTGTACGGATCAATATCTGATCCGATCAGATCTATACTAGCGTCCCCAGCAGTTTAGGGTTCCCAAAAACGCAGTGTTAGCGGGATCAGCCCAGATACCTGCTAGCACCTGCGTTTTGTCCCTCCGCCCGGCCCACCCAAGTGCAGTATCGATTGATCACTGTCACTTACAAAACACTAAATCATAACTGCAGCGTACGCAGAGTCAGGCCTGATCCCTGCGATCGCTAACATTTTTTTTGGTAGCATTTTGGTGAGCTGGGAAACACCAGCCCCAGGCAGCGTCAGGTTAGCGCCAGTACCACTGACACCCACGCACGTACCATACACCTCCCTTAGTGGTATAGTATCTGATCGGATCAATATCTGGTCCAATCAGATCTATACTAGCGTCCCCAGCAGTTTAGGGTTCCCAAAAACGCAGTGTTAGCGGGATCAGCCCAGATACCTGCTAGCACCTGCGTTGTGCCCCTCCGCCCGGCCCAGCCCAGCCCACCCAAGTACAGTATCGATCGATCACTGTCACTTACAAGGCACTAAACGCATAACTGCAGCGTTCGCAGAGTCAGGCCTGATCCCTGCGATCGCTAACAGTTTTTTTGGTAGCATTTTGGTGAACTAGCAAGCACCGTCCCCAGGCAGCGTCAGGTTAGCGCCAGTACCACTAACACCCACGCACGCAGCATACGCCTCCTTTAGTGGTATAGTATCTGAACGGATCAACATCTGATCCGATCAGATCTATACTAGCGTCCCCAGCAGTTTAGGGTTCCCAAAAACGCAGTGTTAGCGGGATCAGCCCAGATACCTGCTACCACCTGCGTTTTGCCCCTCTGCCCGGCCCAGCCCACCCAAGTGAAGTATCGATCGATCACTGTCACTTACAAAACACTAAACGCATAACTGCAGCGTTTGCAGAGTCAGGCCTGATCCCTGCGATCGCTAACAGTTTTTTTGGAAGCTTTTTATTGAACTGGCAAGCACCAGCGGCCTAGTATACCCCGGTCGTAGTCAAACCAGCGCTGCAGTAACACTTGGTGACGTGGCGAGTCCCATAAGTGCAGTTCAAGCTGGTGAGGTGGCAAGCACAAGTAGTGTCCCGCTGCCACCAAAAAGACAAACACAGGCCGTCATGCCCATAGTGCCCTTCCTGCTGCATTCGCCAATCCTAATTGGGAACACACCGCTTCTGCAGCGCCCGTACTTCCCCCATTCACATCCCCAACCAAATGCAGTCGGCTGCATGAGAGGCATTTTTATGTCCTCCCGAGTACCCCTACCCAACGAACCCCCCCAAAAAGATGTCGTGTCTGCAGCAAACGCGGATATAGGCGTGACACCCGCTATTATTGTCCCTCCTGTCCTGACAATCCTGGTCTTTGCATTGGTGAATGTTTTGAACGCTACCATGCACTAGTTGAGTATTAGTGTAGGGTACAGCACTGCACAGACTAGGCACACTTTCACAGGGTCTCCCAAGATGCCATCGCATTTTGAGAGACCCGAACCTGGAACCGGTTACAGTTATAAAAGTTAGTTACAAAAAAAGTGTAAAAAAAAAAATATATATATAAAATAAAAAAAATAGTTGTTGTTTTATTGTTCTCTCTCTCTCTATTGTTCTGCTCTTTTTTACTGTATTCTATTCTGCAATGTTTAATTGTTATTATGTTTTATCATGTTTGCTTTTCAGTTATGCAATTTTTTATACTTTACTGTTTACTGTGTTTTATTGTTAACCATTTTTTTGTCTTCAGGTACGCCATTCATGATTTTGAGTGGTTATACCAGAATGATGCCTGCAGGTTTAGGTATCATCTTGGTATCATTCTTTTCAGCCAGCGGTCGGCTTTCATGTAAAAGCAATCCTAGCGGCTAATTAGCCTCTAGACTGCTTTTACAAGCCGTGGGAGGGAATGCCCCCCCCACACCGTCTTCCGTGTTTTTCTCTGGCTCTCCTGTCTCAACAGGGAACCTGAGAATGCAGCCGGTGATTTAGCCAGCTGACCATAGAGCTGATCAGAGACCAGAGTGGCTCCAAACATCTCTATGGCCTAAGAAACCGGAAGCTACGAGCATTTCATGACTCAGATTTCGCCGGATGTAAACAGCGCCATTGGGAAATTGGGAAAGCATTTTATCACACCGATCTTGGTGTGGTCAGATGCTTTGAGGGCAGAGGAGAGATCTAGGGTCTAATAGACCCCAATTTTTTCAAAAAAGAGTACCTGTCACTACCTATTGCTATCATAGGGGATATTTACATTCCCTGAGATAACAATAAAAATGATAAAAAAAAAAAAATGAAAGGAACAGTTTAAAAATAAGATAAAAAAGCAAAAAAATAATAAAGAAAAAAAAAAGCACCCCTGTCGCCCCCTGCTCTAGCGCTAAGGCGAACGCAAGCGGCGATCTGTCGTCAAATGTAAACAGCAATTGCACCATGCATGTGAGGTATCACCGCGAAGGTCAGATCGAGGGCAGTAATTTTAGCAGAAGACCTCCTCTGTAAATCTAAAGTGGTAACCTGTAAAGGCTTTTAAAGGCTTTTAAAAATGTATTTATTTTGTTGCCACTGCACGTTTGTGCGCAATTGTAAAGCATGTCATGTTTGGTATCCATGTACTCGGCCTAAGATCATCTTTTTTATTTCATCAAACATTTGGGCAATATAGTGTGTTTTAGTGCATTAAAATTTAAAAAAGTGTGTTTTTTCCCCAAAAAATGCGTTTGAAAAATCGCTGCGCAAATACTGTGTGAAAAAAAAAAATGAAACACCCACCATTTTAATCTGTAGGGCATTTGCTTTAAAAAAATATATGTTTGGGGGTTCAAAGTAATTTTCTTGCAAAAAAAAAAAAACTTTTTCATGTAAACAATAAGTGTCAGAAAGGGCTTTGTCTTCAAGTGGTTAGAAGAGTGGGTAATGTGTGACATAAGCTTCTAAATGTTGTGCATAAAATGCCAGGACAGTTCAAAACCCCCCCAAATGACCCCATTTTGGAAAGTAGACACCCCAAGCTATTTGCTGAGAGGCATGTCGATTCCATGGAATATTTTATATTGCGACACAAGTTGCGGGAAAGAGACAAATTTTTTTTTTTTTTTTTGCACAAAGTTGTCACTAAATGATATATTGCTCAAACATGCCATGGGAATATGTGAAATTACACCCCAAAATACATTCTGCTGCTTCTCCTGAGTACGGGGATACCACATGTGTGAGACTTTATGGGAGCCTAGCCGCGTACGGGACCCCGAAAACCAAGCACCGCCTTCAGGCTTTCTAAGGGCGTGAATTTTTGATTTCACTCTTCACTGCCTATCACAGTTTCGGAGGCCATGGAATGCCCAGGTGGCACAAAACCCCCCCAAATGACCCCATTTTGGAAAGTAGACACCCCAAGCTATTTGCTGAGAGGTATAGTGAGTATTTTGCAGACCTCACTTTTTGTCACAAAGTTTTGAAATTTGAAAAAAGAAAAAAAAAAAAAGTTTTTTCTTGTCTTTCTTCATTTTCAAAAACAAATGAGAGCTGCAAAATACTCACCATGCCTCTCAGCAAATAGCTTGGGGTGTCTACTTTCCAAAATGGGGTCATTTGGGGGGGTTTTGTGCCACCTGGGCATTCCATGGCCTCCGAAACGGTGATAGGCAGTGAAGAGTAAAATCAAAAATTCACGCCCTTAAAAACGCTGAAGGCGGTGATTGGTTTTCGGGGCCCCGTACGCGGCTAGGCTCCCAAAAAGTCCCACACATGTGGTATCCCCATACTCAGGAGAAGCAGCTAAATGTATTTTGGGGTGCAATTCCACATAGGCCCATGGCCTGTGTGAGCAATATATCATTTAGTGACAACTTTGTGCAAAAAAAAAAAAAAAAAAAAAAAAAAAGTGTCACTTTCCCGCAACTTGTGTCCAAATATAAAATATTCCATGGACTCAATATGCCTCTCAGCAAATAGCTTGGGGTGTCTACTTTCCAAAATGGGGTCATTTGGGGGGGGGGTTGTGCCACCTGGGCATTCCATGGCCTCCGAAACTGTGATAGGCAGTGAAGAGTGAAATCAAAAAGTTACACCCTTAGAAATCCTGAAGGCGGTGATTGGTTTTCGGGGTCCCAAACGCGGCTAGGCTCCCAAAAAGTCCCACACATGTGGTATCCCCGTACTCAGGAGAAGTAGCTGAATGTATTTTGGGGTGCAATTCTACATAGGCCCATGGCCTGTGTGAGCAATATATCATTTAGTGACAACTTTTTGTAAATATTTTTATTTTTTTTGTCATTATTCAATCACTTGGGACAAAAAAAATAAATATTCAATGGGTTCAACATGCCTATCAGCAATTTCCTTGGGGTGTCTACTTTCCAAAATGGGGTCATTTGGGGGGGTTTTGTACTGCCCTGCCATTTTAGCACCTCAAGAAATGACATAGGCAGTCATAAACTAAAAGCTGTGTAAATTCCAGAAAATGTACCCTAGTTTGTAGACGCTATAACTTTTGCGCAAACCAATAAATATACGCTTATTGACATTTTTTTTACCAAAGACATGTGGCCGAATACATTTTGGCCTAAATGTATGACTAAAATTGAGTTTATTGGATTTTTTTTATAACAAAAAGTAGAAAATATCATTTTTTTTCAAAATTTTCGGTCTTTTTCCGTTTATAGCGCAAAAAATAAAAACTGCAGAGGTGATCAAATAACATCAAAAGAAAGCTCTATTTGTGGGAAGAAAAGGACGCAAATTTCGTTTGGGTACAGCATTGCATAACCGCGCAATTAGCAGTTAAAGCGACGCAGTGCCAAATTGGAAAAAGACCTCTGGTCCTTAGACAGCATAATGGTCCGGGGCTCAAGTGGTTAAAGTCCCCAGCAGTGTATCTGTGTGTCCCAAAGTGTATTTCAAGCCTGTTTCCTGCCCAGTGTCACCATGCAACTCTATTTGCTCCTAGAGTTTCCTGTTTGGATAGAAATGGACGGAAGGAATCTGGACAGCCGCACTCCGGTAGAAATTTCTTATGCCTTTATTCGTAAACCAGGATCACAGGGTACCACAGTAGAGTGGTACAGAACAACAGCTGATGCGTTTCACACTTATACGAAGTGCTTACTCATAGCTTTTTTCTTGCCTCAGATTTCTAGAGTTTTCTGTTTGTCTGTTTTTACGTGGCTATTTGTTACCAATTGTCTAATGTGTCTTTGGCATATCTGTCACTAATATCTGTGTGTTTCAAGGCACATCAGTCGGCTCGAATTGTACCCCCTACTGTTCAATGATCCTGGCGCCCAGTGCTGCAAGGGATTTTTCTTTGCCTGTTGGCCAGTTGTGTCTGGTAGCAGCAGTTCCTTGAGCTGGATACACATTATGCAATTTTTGTTGTTCAATTTCTTTTAAATTTACCTTCAGATGTGTAGTATGAGGGCCTGACTTATTGCATACAAGTTGAGAGTGTATAGGTCTGGCCTCGTATTGTATGGTTTTGGAGTCTGGAGAAGAGTTGTGCAGGAAGATTGTATGGGCCGTTACCAGCTCTTGGCTGTTCCAAGGGCCCTCACTTTCATTATATGTGTAGGCATGCTGTATTCTCCTTAGTTAATACCCATAGGGGTCCTTCCTGTCCTAGACTCCTTGTGTTCCTTAAGTAGTTGTCTGTGTCCTGCATGCCAGGAAGACCAGCGCCCCAGTGTTGCACTATGCCCCTGTCATTCATGTGAGTCCTGTCTGAAGAGTGTAGGCAGTTTATTTTGTATGGGTAAAGAATAACATTGTCCGATTACCGAATTTGATAAAGGAGGGAGAAGGTATGCAGCCTCTATAAAGAATCAAATGTACCTGCTGGGAGGTGGTTTTCAATCCAGGTATTCAGACTATTTCCCATACTTAGGAAAAAGAGAGGCTTAATGGAGACTGCCTTTGGAGCCGGAGGCGGGTCACTGGGTACCTTAAACACTATGGAGCTGGAGATAATCAGGAACACATTGGGAGGTCTTGTGCTACATATCAGAGAAAGGGTTAGGAAATCAAACTTGCTCTGTCCAGCATCCAGGACCCGAGAAGAAGTGACTGACTCTTTCTCAGTGGGACAATTTCGATTTTGCAAAAACAGGCAGGTGGGGGTAGTATCGAAATTGACTATGAGTCGTATAGATTGGTGGATGACTCAGTTCCAGGGTTGTCAAAATCTAACTTGGACTATTCTCATCCCTAATGGCAGGGACGGAACATTGTGCATATATCACGGTCAATTTGGGTACTATCCTAGCAGACTCTACTGGGTTACACCCTGGAGTCCATCTTGTTCTGATGGTTTGAGTTTGAACAGCCTCAGATGACTGGTACTGATGAGTGCTGGAGAAAGGAAGGCGTTGTACTATGGGAAAAGGACAGAATCATGAGACAGCAATGCTGGCACAGGAAGGGGTCATGTCTAATGGATGCCGGGGTAGTGTCCCAACTGGTCCTAAACAAAGTTAAAAATAGTTGAGACCTGAGACCAGGGTACTGGTATCACATGTCTAATGATGCACTGCTTTCAGCATCAGGTTAAATTGTACTCAGCACTGTACACTACCTGGGGGAGTTTATTGTACATCTCCATTTGCCCTTGGCATGGCTATAGCAGGAACACAGGGTCATACCCCGATTACCTCTGAATACTGTGTATTTTTTTAAAACCGGCGCCATTGGCAGCCGAGTAAACGGGAAGTGACGTCATGACATCGCTTCCTCGTTTACAATGAGAGGGCTGAAACGAAGCCGCCCACAGCTTCGTTCCAGCCTGCCCCCAGCCGCCAAAGGCAGCCGATTGGACACCGGGCCTCCCGATTGCACGGGAGGCCCGGTAAGAGCGGCGGGAGGGGGGTGTCCCCTCCCGCTCCTCCGGTATGACAGCCGAGCGGCTTTTAGCCGCATCGGTTGTTATACTCGGATGGCCAATCGCCTGCAGCTGCGGGCATCATCCCGGTATAACCCTGGAAAGCCGAGTACGCACATCTGCGTACGGTCGGCGGGAAGGGGATTGAAAGGCCCTGTTCTAGGGGTTTATAATCTAAGGGGAGGGGGGTACATAAAGTAATAGCTGATGGGAATTATCTGAGATGGAGCTGTCTGAGGTAACCTTTTTTAGTGGAGGCGGGGTAGGCTTCCCAGAATAAAAGAGCTTGCTGGCCTGGGAGGATCCTGACAACAGGAAAAGCTTAGAGTCTTCCCTGAGTGGGAGCAAGGAGGACAGTGTGAGTACTATAGCATGGTTCAGGGACTTACAAGGGGAGAGGCTGCCACATGTAGTGGGTCTCTCTGGGAGATATTGGTGTGCGTAAATCTTCCTTAACCTTGCTCGAAGAGATCTCCAGAGAGTCAATCGGGTAGATTGGTGAAGAGGCAGCCAGGTAGGGTGGTGAAGAAGCATCCAGGTGGGCTAGCATTTCCTGCAGTGGTAGAACTGGGATCAGTGACTACAAGGGAGTTGGAGGTACTCCAGGATGCAACTCACAACACATTGCGCTACTTTTTAAAGGACTGAGAGTTCCTAGCCTGTAAGGGTCTGTTGCTGATCTAACAGAGATTGTTAGCTACTAAAGAGGAATCAATCAGCTGTACAGACCAAGGAGGAGGAATCAGTTGGAATTGTACAGAGTGAAGTAGAAGAATCAATTGGAGTTGGGGGAATTTACCCCCTTCCTGACCAGAGCACTTTTTGCGATTCGGCACTGCTTCGCTTTAATTGACAATTGCGCGGTCATGTGACATTACATCAAAACAAAATTGACATTCTTTTTTTCCCACAAATAGAGCTTTCTTTTGGTGGTATTTGATCACCTCTGTGGTTTTTATTTTTTGCACTACAAACAAAAAAAGAGCGACAATTTTTTGCTATAATAAATTTCCCCCAAAAAAATCTATAAAAAAAAAATTCTTAGAAAGGGGGGAGAGATATATTGAGAAGATATGAAGTGCTGCACACCCCGAATGATATAAAAAAAAAAAGAAAAGGGAAATGTCCCCCGTATGGGGTTTTCTAGGCAGCAAGAAATTATAAAAATGATAAGTTGTGGCTTAAAAAATTATTGAACTTTAATGACAACATGATCTCAGGGAATGACAATGATAGTTAAAGTAAGAACTGTGATACAGGAGATAACACAGATGAAACTGGCACAAAATTATACAATGTTCAAGCGCTATATTAGTATAATAAATCTGACGCGTTTCTACCCCGTTGGGTCATCTTCAAAGGATTCAGACGCTGTAACGAAATTTACGTATTGAAATTCATGGATATGACCATAAAAATTAAAATATAATGAATATAAGTTTATCAGTATAATTACCAATCACATTGTGTTTAAACAGTTTCTCCTGAGCCTAAAATTCTCCGAAGCCTCCCCCCCAAAGGATCCCGGCAGGGGTCCCCAGCCGGCCACCACATCAACAGGGGGAGCTGATCGCCCATGCATGTCATACAAGGAGTCACAACAAGTGGATAATTCCCGAAACCAGGGAGGGGCGTGGGGGTATGCGAGCGGCACCTGCAGTCGAAGCATCAAATGACAGATAGCAGTGCATTGTATTTAGCATGAATAGGAATATGTGTATCATTATCAATTATGGATTATTGGAAAAAATAATAATAACTCTGTTTATGATCTGTTTAATGTTATCTGTATTTTAGGGCCAGCAGTATGTGGATATTCACATAATGGTGAAGGTAAAAATAGGATTAGGAATGGTAAATGTAACTGCATGTAAATATCAGTATGTCCAAATGAGTAATGAATAGATGGTGGTATCTGTATAATTACAGTGAGAAGAGTGGCAGAATAGGGTGAAACAGGGATGGGGATGTACGGGTGTGGAAAAAGAAGTGAATGTGAGGAGAGTATGTGGGGAAAGAAGGGAACGGACTCAGACTTGTAGGGATAAAAGGGGGAGGGACAAAAAAAAAAGGGGGGGAAGGGGAGGGGGGGTGGAAAGAATGGGCGGGAAGGAGGGGGGATGGGTAAAGGGGAAGGGGAAAGAAGAATAGGGATCGAGAAGGTAAGGGCTAAGAGGAATAGGTCCGAAGAAAAGATGGGAGAAAATTAGGGAGTGTAGTGAAGAGAAAAAGCAGTGAACTGTGAAAATGGTGCAAGTGGAGTGATGGAGTGTAAGTGGAAGGGAAACACAGGGGTGGGGGAAATTGTGAATGCAGTGAAAGGGACCAAAATGAAACCAACAAGATGCAATGAAAGGCAAAAACAACAAAGAAAACAATCCAACCGGGGCTGTGTGAGTGATGGAAATGTGTAATGGTGTGCTGACAATGATGTGTGAGTGCTGGGTAAAGGTGATGAGAGGAAAAGGAGGGAGAGAGTTGGGACAGAGGTGAAACAGAAAAAGAAATCACAATGGTGAGGTGCCACATTGGTAAAATGTGTATTAAGAGTAGGTGAGATCAGTTCTAAATTATCCGAAATGATGTAATTACCAAAATAGAATGAAGTGACGTGAAATGGACCCGCAATGCAGGATAAGTCACGTCAAATCCAACTCATCAAGATATAAAAGTACTAGTGGTTACCTGTCTCCAGACTTTTAGGTAAGTTGGTCAATCTGATGGAACGGTGGGGACTAAATAAGGATCCCCCAACATGCTTCATCATTTTGTATAAAGTGCTGGCCACTGATTGGATGCCTAATTGAGCTGCAGGTGCATGCGGGCCGCCCCCACCTCCCCTCCACCAGCAGGGATCGTGCCGCCTAATGGCACTCCACATGTGGCTCCTCCGGCGTTCAGGAAGATGGATGTCCCGGCACAGCCGTCACACCCGCCGTAATAGCGTGACATTGTGTGCTCGCGCGGGCAGCGCCACGGCATCCGGATGTGATCCAGAACGCCGCTGGCAGGAGGTAATACACCCCAAAGGGTGCAGAAGAGAGGCACGGCCCTGTGCCCCCCCCCTTCTAGGAAGAGACGCAGCGACGGAGCCCGCACCCCCCAAACGGGTCAGCGGGTCGGGTAATCCACATCCGGTTCCGGAAGGGGGAGGAGCGGAAGAAATGGCATAATGCAAACAATATGTCAGAGAAATTACAACAACCTATAAATCACATTTTATGTACAAAGGTCTAGAAAGCTGTGGGCGGTTGAGATGCAATTGAGACAGCCATGGACTACCTCCACTGGATTTACAAAAAACATACAGGGGACATTTCCCTTTTTTAAAAAAAACAATTCTTTTCCTCAGTTTAGACCGATATGTATTCTACATATTTTTGGTAAAAAAAAAAAAATCGCAATAAGCGTATATTGATTGGTTTGCACAAAAGTTATAGCGTCTACAAGGGAAGGGGTTAAACACTAGGGGGCGATCAAGGGGTTAAGTGTGTCCTAGAGAGTGATTCTAACTGTGGGGGATGGGCTCACTACAACATGACAAGGAGCAGTAGATCTCTGTCATGTTGCTAGGTAGAACAGGGAAATGCCTCGTTTACATAGGTAGGCATCTCCCCGTTCTGCCGCTCTGTGATACGATCGCAGGACACCAGCAGACATTGAGTCCGCTGGACCCGCGGGCACGGTCACGCGCCCACTAGCCCCGCAAATTAAAGGGGACATACAGGTACGCCCATTTGCCCACCGCTGCCATTGTGCCGACGTATATCGACGTGCGGCGGTCGGCAATTGGTTAATGGGATAATAATGAAGCTGCTTTGCTGGTTATACTGATGTAGTTATGCCAAACGTTTTTTAAAAGGCATTTGTTTTGTACGATCTGAAAATCGCGAATGAAGGGGCCCAAAGGGTGGCGCTTGAGAAATTAACTTCCTCTTTATACTCTCATAGTACGTCACTACGTTCGGGTTTGTCAATCGACAATTTGCGGATAATTAGTATACTAGACAAAATCCTGCACACTCGCTTTTGACAAAAATCAGACGCTCGGTTGTACAACAACAGGGGCGGACTGACCATTAGGTCACTCGGGCGCCGACCGAGGGCCCGGTGTCCAGCAGGGGGCCCCACAGTGTTGCCAAACGCCCGTAGATTTAACCCCTTTTTGGGGCTGACCGTAACTCCATTATGGGCATCGGTGCCCGTAAAAAAGATGGCCGCGAGCCGACCATGGAACTGCGCATGTGCCGCTCCGAAGCCGGCCGGGCTTGTGAAAGCTCGTCCGCGCTTGGCCGGGCGGCGCATGCGCAGTAACGTAATGGCGCCCACCGGCGCCATTTTCAAATAGACGCTCGGGACACACCATGGCAGAGGAGACAGAGAAGCCGAGCAGGGGTAAGGACTGAGGAGGAGGATGAGAGTAAAACTGTGGGGAGTGAGAACGGGGGACATCGCTGGGAGCCCGGAGGCGGTAGAGGGTGAAGCTGTGGCATGCAGGGGAGGGACAGAGACTGATGTGTTCTGTCCACCATCATATTACTTCTCCACATCATCAGTGCTGTGTCCTCCTCCTGTGCCCATTTCACCTCTCCACAGGTCAGGGCAGCACATCTGTGGAGAGGTGAAAGTGGCCCAGGAGGAGGACACAGCACTGATGATGTGGAGAAGTAATATGATGGGGGACAGAGGAGGAGGCTACTGTGAGGGGGTGAGGAGGACACTATCATGTCCGCAACCTCTGTCCACCTCCTGCAGTATGTCTGCAACCTCTGTCCACTTGCAGTATGTCTGCAACCTCTGTCCACATGCAATATGTCCGCAGCCTCTGTCCACTTGCAGTATGTCCGCAGCCTCTGTCCACTTGCAGTATGTCCGCAGCCTCTGTCCACCTCCTGCAGTATGTCTGCAACCTCTGTCCACTTGCAGTATGTCCGCAGCCTCTGTCCACTTGCAGTATGTCCGCAACCTCTGTCCACCTGCAGTATGTCCGCAGCCTCTGTCAACTTGCAGTATGTCCGCAACCTCTGTCCACCTCCTGCAGTATGTCCGCAGCCTCTGTCCACCTCCTGCAGTATGTCCGCAGCCTCTGTCCACCTCCTGCAGTATGTCCGCAGCCTCTGTCCACCTCCTGCAGTATGTCCGCAGCCTCTGTCCACCTCCTGCAGTATGTCCGCAACCTCTGTCCACCTCCTGCAGTATGTCCGCAGCCTCTGTCCACCTCCTGCAGTATGTCCGCAGCCTCTGTCCACCTCCTGCAGTATGTCCGCAGCCTCTGTCCACCTCCTGCAGTTTGTCCGAAACCTCTGTCTACCTCCTGCAGTATGTCTGCAACCTCTGTCCACTTGCAGTATGTCCTCAGCCTCTGTCCACTTGCAGTATGTCCGCAGCCTCTGTCCACTTGCAGTATGTCCGCAACCTCTGTCCACCTCCTGCAGTATGTCCGCAACCTCTGTCCACCTCCTGCAGTATGTCCGCAACCTCTGTCCACCTGCAGTATGTCCGCAGCCTCTGTCAACTTGCAGTATGTCCGCAGCCTCTGTCAACTTGCAGTATGTCCGCAACCTCTGTCCACTTGCAGTATGTCCGCAACCTCTGTCCACCTGCAGTATGTCCGCAACCTCTGTCCACCTCCTGCAGTATGTCCGCAGCCTCTGTCCACCTCCTGCAGTATGTCCGCAGCCTCTGTCCACCTCCTGCAGTATGTCCGCAGCCTCTGTCCACCTCCTGCAGTATGTCCGCAACCTCTGTCCACCTCCTGCAGTATGTCCGCAGCCTCTGTCCACCTCCTGCAGTATGTCCGCAGCCTCTGTCCACCTCCTGCAGTATGTCCGCAGCCTCTGTCCACCTTCTGCAGTATGTCCGCAACCTCTGTCCACCTCCTGCAGTATGTCCGCAGCCTCTGTCCACCTCCTGCAGTATGTCCGCAACCTCTGTCCACCTCCTGCAGTATGTCCGCAGCCTCTGTCCACCTCCTGCAGTATGTCCGCAACCTCTGTCCACCTCCTGCAGTATGTCCGCAGCCTCTGTCCACCTCCTGCAGTATGTCCGCAACCTCTGTCCACCTCCTGCAGTATGTCTGCAACCTCTGTCCACTTGCAGTATGTCCACAACCTCTGTCCACCTCCTGCAGTATGTCCGCAACCTCTGTCCACTTCCGGCAGTATGTCCGCAGCCTCAGTCCGTCTCCGGCAGTATGTCTGCAGCCTCTGTCTGTCTCCGGCAGTATGTCCGCAGCCTCTGTCCTCCTCCTGCAGTATGTCCACAACCTCTGTCCACCTCCTGCAGTATGTCCTCAACCTCTGTCCACCTGCAGTATGTCTGCAGCCTCTGTCCACTTGCAGTATGTCCGCAACCTCTGTCCACTTGCAGTATGTCTGCAACCTCTGTCCACCTGCAGTATGTCCGCAACCTCTGTCCACCCCCTGCAGTATGTCCGCAGCCTCTGTCCACCTCCTGCAGTATGTCCGCAGCCTCTGTCCACCTCCTGCAGTATGTCCGCAACCTCTGTCCACCTGCAGTATGTCCGCAGCCTCTGTCCACCTCCTGCAGTATGTCCGCAGCCTCTGTCCACCTGCAGTATGTCCGCAGCCTCTGTCCACCTGCAGTATGCCCACAGCCTCTGTCCACCTCCTGTAGTATGTCCGCAACCTCTGTCCACCTGCAGTATGTCCGCAGCCTCTGTCCACCTGCAGTATGTCCGCAGCCTCTGTCCACCTCCCGTATCATGTCCGCAGCCTTTGCCCCTCTCTGCTTCCATCCCAGGGATCTCTCTCTGCTTCCATCCTAGGGGTCCAGGGGTGTACACATGTTGCAGCCTCAGCAGAAATTATACACCCTGTCACGCTTGGCATGGGGCTTGCTCTGCAAAGGTTGTGCAACCTTATGCAGTACAGCGACCAAGCGGCTAAAGCAGGCTATAAGGAGGTGTTGTATTGCCTCATCACATAACCTGCTTTAAGCCCTTGGATCCCACACTAGCATGCTGCTACTGCGTGCATTACACATGGTTGCTGGGTGTTTGCAGAGTGGCCCTATTTACTTGATTGGGTCACTATCACCCACCAAAAGCAACAGGGGGTATAATTCCTGCCGCAGCATGTGTACATCCTCAGCTGCTGCCTCTGCAGCTAAAGGGGGTAGAGACCAATGTATGTAATGTGGGGAGTGTGGTAAGGGACACAGGGGGGGCCCCATGGTCTCCTATTGCCCGGGGGCCCCATGAGTTGTCAGTCCGCCCCTGTACAACAATCAAACCATGTGTACGAGGCTATAATGGTGGCCTGGCTGTGCAGCAGTGGGAAACCCTGTCCTCTGCAACCCTTATGGGAGGTAGTGCTACTTATACTGAAAAAATAAATTATATATACTCACACACACACAGTACTCGGCATAAATGAGTCTTCTAGGCATGAAATGAAGAAGTTGGCGACAAATTGCAACATCTAACTTTTTCCATTCTTCAAGAACGACCTCTTTTAGAGCCTGGATGCTGGAAGGAGAGTGATGCTCAACTTGTCTCTGCAGAATTCCCCATAGGTGCTCGATTGAGTTCAGATCAGGAGACATACAGTACTTGACCACTGAATCATTTTCACCCTGTTCTTCAGAAATGTAACAGTGGCCTTAGATGTGTGTTTTGGATCATTGTCATGTTAGAAAAGTGCACGACGACTAAGGGCACATTCTCTGCATTAAGGTAAAAAAAACATGTGCAAGCAGCCCCCCCCCCCCATACTTACTGAGCCCAATCTCGATCCAGTGACGTGCACAAGGCTCTCTTGGCTCTCTGTATCCTTGTCGGCTCAGAATCTGCTGCGGGAGCCATTGGCTTCTGCAGTGGTCAATCACAACCAGTGAGGAGGGAGCGGAGGGGGGCGAGGGGACCGAGCCACGCTCTGTGTGTCTTATAGACACACAGAGACGTCTCAGGAGCAAGAATGCACAAGTGCCCCCATAGCAAGCGACTTGCTATGGGGGCACTCAGTGGGGGAGCGGCCAGGAGCGCTGGCGGGGTACCCGAGAAGAGGAGCATCAGGGCTGCTCTGTGCAAAATTATTGCGCAGAGCAGGTAAGTATGATATTCTTGTTATTTAAAAAAAAATAAAAAGTGAGCCTGTAGAATGACTTTAAACTGTCCGTGGATGGTGCCAAGTTAGTGAATGATCACACTGTTCAGACATACTGGGGTTGATTTACTAAAACTCAGTGGCAGCTCTTGCTCAAAATTTTTTTTTTGGGCAGGGGGGGGGGGGGGGGGGGGCGCAAACTAAAAAAATACTGGAAAAAAAAACATCAATTGCAGCCTCACTGTGCCATCAATTGCAGCCTCACTGTGCCATCAATTGCAGTCACTGTTCCCACCATATGCAGCCACTGTGCCCATCATATGCAGCCACTGTGCTCATAAAATGTAACCACTGTGTCCATAAAATGCAGCCTCTGTGTCCATCATATGCAGCCACTGTGACCCCCCCCCGTTTCCCATCTGCCCGACAATTACCCCATCTTGGTGGCGCATCAGGCAGTGGGTGATGGCGGCAAGCTGTGGAACATGCAGCTGGTCAGACGATGGCTCCTGTATCCTCCATGCTTCTCTTTCCTCCCGTGCTTCTCTTCTTTCGTTCCGTTAGGCATCCAGTAGGGATGCCTGTGCCTTCAGCCAATCAGGTGACAGGTATTAGACCCATGCTTCCTAATTGGCGGAGAGGTGGTTTAGTGTTAGAAAAACAAATATTCATTTGCTTTTCTAAAGCATCTGGGTGGACTCCGAGCGCAATGCTCTGTGCTCGAATCCACCTTTTTTTGAAGCCTATTAGAGCCTATGGCTCTAATCAAGTGCTTTAAAAAAACTCCCCTGTTACTGTAATTCAGGCGCCCGGCATCTGAAAAGGAGCAGGACACCTGAATAGGGGGTGGCTACAGTGGCTATGGATAGATTCATGCAATTCATGAATCTACCCATTTTACAGAGGGGGTGGCATGACAGAGGGGGCGGCGCTTGTGCTCCTTTAATGGACGCACCGCCACTGCTAAAACTGGGGCGTGCAAAATCTAGTGCAGCTCTGCATGGTAGCCAATCAGCTTCTAACTTCAGCTTGTTCAATTAAGCTTTGACAGCAAACCTGAAAGCTGACTGGTTTCTATGCAGAGCTGCACCAAATTCATTCTTCATTTTTAGTAAGTCAACCCCACTGGGTCTAAGAAGGTATGTCAACATTTGAAACCGCGCATTTTGCTGGATGTTATTTTCAACAGACACACATTTTTTCCTATGCTTAAAGGGGTTGTAAAGGTAAGTGTTTTTCACCCTAATGCATCCTATAAAACCCTCGAACTTGTCCCATGGGGACGCACCATCTCTCTGCCTGGGGTTCTCGGCTGTTGGATAGATTGATAGCAGTGCAGCCACTGGCTCCCGCTGTTGTCAATCAAATCCAATGACGCTGCCGCCAGGGGGTGGGGCCGAGGCCTGCATTAGTTGTCTATGGACGCCGAATGCTGGACTCGGGAGCACGGTGGCAAGGTAACTCCCCCGGGAGAGCGCTTCTCCCAGGGTGTTATCTGAAGCGGGGAGGACCCGAGAGAGCACCCGAGGGACCCCAGAAGACCAGGTTCGGGGCCACTCTGCAAAACGAGCTGCACAGTGGAGGTAAGTATGATATAATTGTTATTTAAAAAAAAAAATAAAAATGTAACTTTAGTGTCATTTTAAGCACCATACACACGGGCCAAACGAGAGACATCGGCCAGTTAAAAGAAAAATTTGCCGACATTCGACCCGAGATCGCTATACTAACTTCGTATAGTTAGTATAGCAGCTCCAACTGGAGCGGAAAGGTTTTTTTTTTTTCGTTTAACCTGCTGGGTTGAAAAAAATAAATCATAACCCTATTTACAAAAGGCAAATCCACTTTGCACTAGTGCAAAGTGCATTGGAAATTGCACTGAAAGTGCACTTGGAAGTGCAGTCGCTGTAGATCCGAGGGGGACATGCAAGGAATATAAAAAATAGCATTTTAGCTTGCACATGATTGGATGATAAAATCAGCAGAGCTTCCCCTCATTTCAGATCTACCCCTAAGATGTACAGCGACTGCACTTCTGCCCTGTACACACGATAGGATTTTCCGATGGAAAATGTGTGATAGGACCTTGTTGTCGGAAATTCCAACCGTGTGTAGGCTCCATCACACATTTTCCATAGGAATTTCCGACATACAAAGTTTGAGAGCAGGCTATAAAATTTTCCAACGAAAATTCCGATCGTGTGTACACAAATCCGACGCACAAAGTGCCACACGTGCTCAGAATAAATTAAGAGATGAAAGCTATTGGCTACTGCCCCGTTTATAGTCCCGACGTACGTGTTTTACATCACCGCGTTCAGAACGATCGGATTTTCCGACAACTTGTGTGACCGTGTGTATTTAAGACAAGTTTGAACCAACATCCTTCGGAAAAAATCCATGTTTTTTTTTGTCGGAATGTCTAATCAATGTCCGACCGTGTGTACAGGGCATTTCAAGTGCACTTGTAGTGCAAAGTGGATTTGCCTTTCGTAAATAACCCCCATAGTGTGTACCAGGCTTTAAGCCCCGTACACACGATCAGAATATCGTACAAAAAATAGTTTTTGAAGTGATCATACGATAATTTGATCATTAGTACACAGCTGTTGTCCAAAATTTTCCAAAGGGACAAAGACGTACAATCTGTTATCGTACGAGAAAGATTTTCAACTTTGGTTTAATCAGTACAGTTTTCGTCAAAAAATACAATACAAATACATGATATCACTTCCGAATTTTTATTCTGTTGTACGAGAATTTTCGTACTTTAGTAACTTAATCATTTTCGATATGAAGTCTAGCAGGCAAAAAAAAAAACGGACGATCATTCGTATGATAATCTCATTGTGTGTACTAGGTTTAAGATTGTATTTTTTAGTAGATTTTTACCATCATTGGGCACACCTTTTTTTTCCTACTTTTAGTTTGTGTTTTTATCTGGATTTTATCAGTTGTCCTCATTGTATTAGTGAAGTCCTTCCATAAAGTCAGGGCCTTCTAGGAGATCCTATATCAGCCTGGTGTAATATTGTTGGCAGTTTCCTTTGGCAATGTTCTAGGAATCACTAGCAGGATTTGAAAGTGATCAGGTATTCGGGGTAGGCGTAGTCATCATGGAACACCACAAAGAACGTTGTTGCTCCTATATTATCTACCACAGAATCATAGCGGTCACCGGTGGGGTCGTTACTGAGGTGGGGAGGCTCTTTTAACTGGTAGGTTCCTTGACAATATTTTCCAGTTATCACTGCAGCTTGGTAAACATACTTGTGCCCATTGCTGTCAGGAGTAGAATATCTGTTGCTACAAGAGTAATTTGACTGCACAGCGAAGTATGTGCCGTATCCTTTGGATGTTCCTGTAAGATCAATGTAAAATAAACTGGTTACACCACCAGCTACTATGAAATATATGTGCTATATACAGTACTTTTAAATGTATCTAAACCTAGGAAGAAAAAATGAAATATTGCAGCTTACCAGTTCTTAGATTTGGTGTCTGTATTCATTTTCTTATCCTTTCATTATTTTCACCAGGTAATCCTACCAGTAACAAACTTCCTGTCCTAGGGTGACAACACTCACCATACTGTATCTGTGGAGGAGCAGCATTGCCACCCTAGTGCAAGAAGTGTGTTAGGACAACAGAGCACCTCCCCTCTCCCTATCTTTATAACATAGAAAGATTTATGGACTTGACTCCTCCATGCTCCTTTGTATGCACAGAGCTGAAGAAACTATTTAATTCATTTGCCTTCTCTTTGTCCCCAGTCATCCACTCTAGATTATTTTGTAAAGGGCCTACATGCTCAGACCTGACCTTTTTACTATTAAAATATTTGAACAATTTTTGGGGGTTTGTCCCATCTTTTGCAATCTGTCATTCGTTTTTGGATTTTTGCGTCTTTTATTTGCCTTTTACATATTCTGTTATATTCTTTGAAACATTTAAACAATGATATTCCTTCATTTTTATATTTTTTAAAAGCTCTTTTCTTATTATTTATAGCTTTGGCCGTGAGCCACATAGGTTTTATTTTTAACCTTTTAAACTTATTGCCCATGGGAATATACGTTGCAGTGAGTTCACATAAAGTCACGTTGAAGAATTCCCATTTCTGTTCTGTGTTCATCAATGCCAATATTCCATCCCATTCTAAGTCTTGGAGAGCAGTCCTCATTCTTGAAAAATGTGCTCTCCAGTAACGTGCACGAGAGCAGAGGCTCTCTCGGCTCTCACTATCCTCGTCGGGTCAGAATCAGCGGCGGGAGCCATTGGCTTCTGCAGCTGTCAATCACAACCAGTGAGGAGGGTGTTCTGTTCAGAGGTGAACTGGGCAGTGAGATAACACTGCAGAATGCACAAGATGGTGCTGGCTTTCTGGCTATTTTTTGCATATATTGAACAGATATAACAAAATGCATTCAATGGTATATTTAAAAGAGGGAGCAAAAAACAATACTTCATTGTCAGGCTTTACTTTATGAAACGTAACCACTTGTTACCCTTAGCACATATCCATAAATCTTTGGGTAGCGATGGTTATACCAGGCCCATGGCTGCAGACCCCAATATCTTTTTTTTCAGCTGTCGATGCTGAATAATGTAGAAGTGATCCTAGTGGCTAAATAGCAGATGGATCGCTTTTACATGTGGTGGAAGGTGGTCTCCCCTCCAGCCGCCTTTCTGGGCTCTCCAGTTCCACTGGGGGGTCCAGGACTGAAGTTCCCTGATTATCTCTATGGTCTAAGAAACTGGAAGTGACGAGGATTTTGTCACTTCCTGTTTCCCTGTTATCGACTTGTGAAAGCTTCCTAAAAATGTGCATATAAAAAACCACTGTGCATACACAAAAATTGCAACACCCGGCATTTTATTCTCCAGGACCTCTGCTTAAAAAAAACTATATAAATGTTTGAGGCTGCAGATATTAATTTAGTGTGAACAACCTTAAAGTAAAGGTATTACACTGATCCAGACACAGGCAGACCTGGAAAAAATGTATTTTATCTTGTTATTATCTTGCTGAAAGTCACATTTTTTGGGACAGATTACCTTTTAACAGCCCATTCACACAGGGGCAACACGACTTCCAGCGCGACTATGGGAGGCTACTTGGATACGACTTGAGTATGAATCACAGCGCGACTTCAAACACGGCTTGAAGTCGCCTCCAGGACAGGGAGCTGAACATACCAGGCTCTTAAGTCTGGTATGGATGTTAAGGGGAACCCCCTATGCCGAAAAAACGGCGTGGGGGTCCCCCCGGAATCCACACCAGACCCATATCTGAGCACGCAGCCCGGCCGGTCAGGAAAGGGGGTGGGGACGAGCAAGCGACCCCCCCTCCTGAACCGTACCAGGCCGCATGCCCTCAACATGGGGGGATGGGTGCTTTGGGGAAGGGGGGCGCCCTTCAATAAGTGGGCCCCCAGATCCCGGCCCCCCACCCTATGTGAATGAGTATGGGGTACATCTTACCCCTACCCATTCACCTGGGGGAAAAAAAGTGTCAATAAAAAAACACATTAGACAGGTTTTTAAAGTAATTATGCAATTATTATTAGGCAGCTCCGGGGGTCTTCTTCCAACTTCTGGGGTCTCTTCCGACTTCTCCGCTCTCTCTGGCCTCTTCTCCGCTCTCTCTGGCCTTTTCTCCCGGTGTCCGGTTCTTCTCCCGCTCTCCGGTTCTTCTGCCGGGCTCCTCCGCTATCTTCTGCTCTTTTGCCACTCTTTTGCTTCGTCATCGTCGTCTTCCCTCTTCTCTTCTTCCGATGTTGACACGACGCTCTCTCCCGCTTTAATGCCATGTATGCAGTGCACAACGACTTATATAGGCATAGGGCGTGGTCACCGGGTGATGTCAACCGGTGGCCTTGCCCCTTATGATGTCACAGTCCCATCATGCCCCGGAGAACGGAAGAAGAACCGGACACCGGGAGAAGAGGCCGGAGAGAGCGGAGAAGAGACCGGAGAGAGCGGAGAAGTCAGAAGAGAGCCCCGAAGTTGGAAGAAGATCCCCAGAGCTGCCTAATAAATTCCTTTAAAAACCTATGTAATGTATTTTTTTATTGACACTTTTTTTCCCCCAGCTGAATGGGTAGGGGTACGATGTACCCCATACTCATTCACATAGGGTGGGGGGCCGGGATCTGGGGGGCTCCCAGATTCCGATAAGCCCCCCGCCCGCAGACCCTGACAACCAACGGCCAGGGTTGTCAGGAAGAGGCCCTTGTCCTCATCAACATGGGGACAAGGTGCTTTGGGGTGAGGGGGGCCACAGGGCGCCCCCCTTCCCCAAAGCACCCACCCCCCCATGTTGAGGGCATGCAGCCTGGTACGGTTCAGGAGGGGGGGCACTCGCTCATCCCCACCCCCTTTCCTGACCGGCCGGGCTGCGTGCTCGGATAAGGGTCTTGTATGGATTTTGGGGTGATCCCCACGCCATTTTTTCGGCATAGGGGTTCTTCTAAAATTCATACCAGACCTAAGGGCCTGGTATGCTCTTGGAGGGGAACCCATGCCAGTTTTTTATTTAAAATTTGGCGTCGTGTTCCCCTTCATAATTCATACCAAACACATGTCAGTATTGCTTGTTGCTCATTGGGAAAGGAAAAAACACATTTTTCCTTTCCCGATGAGCGAGCCAGCTGGCATATCGCGGTCGCTCTTCCTGGGTAAATTCTTTTCTTTTTCCTGTAAAGTTGTCTCACTATGAAAGAGCATCCGACTTGGAGGCGACTTCCATTGAAATCAATGGGTACAAGTCGCCTAGAAGTCGGATTTAAGTAGTACAGGAACCTTTTCTGAAGTCGGAGCAACTGTAGTAGTGTACATTAAGACGGATCCATTCACTTACATAGATTTTTTCATGTAGCGCGACTTGAGGCGACTTGGGGGCGACTTGAAGTCGGATCCAAAGTTGCCCCTGTATGAATGGGCTCTAAGTGAACAGTTATTGATTTTTTCGTTATTATTTATATTTTTTATTATTATTACAGTGTTTGCTTATAATTATTATTGCATGCTTGCTCTTCCATATTTTTGCTATGGCATTGAATATTTACAGTATCTCCTCTCACATTTGTGTAAATATTTTATTATATCTTTTCATGTGACAACACTGAAGAAATTACACTTTGCTACAATGTAAAGGAGTGAGTGGACAGCTTGTTTAACAGTGTAAATTTGCTATCCCTTCAAAATAGCTATACTCATTAATGTCTAAACCGCTAGCAACAAAAGTGAGTACACCCCTAAGTGAAAACGTCCAAATTGGGCCCAATTAGCCATTTTCCCTTCTCTGTGTCATGTGACTCGATAGTGTTACAAGGTCTCAGATGTGAATGGGGAGCAGGTGTGTTAAATTTTGTGTTATCGCTCTCACTCTCTCATACTGGTCCCTGGAAGTTCAACATGGCACCTCATCGCAACAAAGAACCCTGAGGATCTGAAAAAAAATTGTTGCTCTACATAAAGATGGCCTAGGCTATAAGAAGATTGCCAAGACCCTGAAACGGAGCTTCAGCACGAAGGCCAAGACCATACAGCGGTTTAACAGGACAGGTTCCACTCAGAACAGGCCTCGCCATGGTTGACCAAAGAAGTTATATCCAAAGCGTCACATCCAAAATTTGTCTTTGGGAAATAGACATATGAGTGCTGCCAGCATTGCTGCAGAGGTTGAAGGGATAGGGGGTCAGCCTGTCAGTGCATAGACCATACACCGCACACTGCATCAAATTGATCTGCATGGCTGTCTTCCCAGAAGAAAGCCTCTTCTAAAGATGATTTACAAGAAAGCCCACAAACAGTTTACTGAAGACAAGCAGACTAAGGACATGGATTACTGGAACCATGTCCTGTGGTCTGATGAGACCAAGATAAACTTATTTGGTTCAGATGGTGTCAAGCGTGTTTGGCGGAAACCAGGTGAAGAGTACAAAGACAAGTGTGTCTTGCCTACAGTCAAGCATGGTGGTGGGAGTGTCATGGTCTGGGGCTGCAGGAGTGCTTCCGGCACTGTGAGCTACAGTTCATTGAGGGAACTATGAATGCCAACATGTACTGTGACATACTGAAGCAGAGCATGATCCCCTCTCTTCGGAGACTGGGCCGCAGGACAGTATTCCAACATGATAACGACCCCAAACACACCTCCAAGATGACCACTGCCTTGCTAAAGAAGCTGAGGGTAAAGGTGATGGACTGGCCAAGCATGACTCCAGACCTAAACCCTATTGAGCATCTGTAGGGCATCTTCAAACGAAAGGTGGAGGAGCGCAAGGTCTTTAACATCCACCAGCTCCGTAATTTCGTCATGGAGGAGTGGAAGAGGGCTCAAGTGGCAACCTGTGACGCTCTGGTGAACTCCATACCCAAGAGGGTTAAGGCAGTGATGGAAAATAATGGTGGCCACACAAAATATTGACGCATTAGGCCCAATTTGGACATTTTCACGTAGGGGTGTACTTACTTTTGTTGCCAGCGGTTTAGACATTGATGGCTGTGTGTTGAGTTATTTTGAAGGGACAGCAAATTTACACTGTTATACAAGCTGTACACTCACTACTTTACATTGTAGCAAAGTGTAATTTCTTCAGTGTTGTCACATGAAAAGATATGATAAAATATTTACAAAAATGTGAGGGGTGTACTCACTTTTGTGAGATACTGTACGTGTAAAGCATTTACTACAGTCAGTGTAGATTATCCACTACTATAGCCTTTCTTTTTAAAGCATATATCCAATGTAAAAAAAAAAATGTCAAAAAAATGGGAAAGGATTAGAACTCCCATAAGTTTAAACAGCTCCATTTGAGTGAGTTTAGCCTCTTTGTCCTTATGACAATGGTTTCACTAGACAAGAACTAAAGGAAAATCTCCAAACAGCAACACAGACAAAAATAAAAATACTTATTGTTAGTTTATAAAGGAAAGGCTTCTGTTAGGTATTTATTGCCATATGTGTCCCTCCTGCAGAGTTTCCCTCACTTTCTGTCTAGGTAAACCATTGTGAACATGACAGTAGGTGAAGGGACATTCCTATTAGGCTAGGTTCACAGTTATGTGGTGTGGGAATCGCAGCGATCTGTGAACACTTCCCACACCGCATGCATATCGCACTGCCCCTGTGATCTGCTGTGAGTATCAATACAAAGTTAACAACAACCCGAACGAAGGACACAAATGCAGGACGCAAACGCAACGCGTTTGCCTGCACAGGATTGCAGTGTACAAAATGACCATGCGGTCTGGTTGCTGTGCGGCTCAAAAAAGTGCATACACTTCTAGGGGGTAATGCGGTGCGATTTGAGCCTATTCAAAATTAATGGCCTCAAATTGCACCACACTGAATCTTGTGAATTGAATGAGAATGTGGTGCGGTTGCTGTACAATTGATTAGACATGAGGTTCATAGTGTGAACTGAGCCTAATGAAGCCGTACCTAGCAGTTGAAACCTGACAGGGGTTTTAATCCTTCAAAATAGCAGTTTAATATCCCTTTCATGACTAAGCCTATTTTTGACATTTGGTGTTTACAAGTTAAAATCCGAATTTTTTGCTAGAAAATTACTTAGAGCCCCCAAACATTATATATATATATATATATATATTTTAGCAGAGAATCTAAAGAATAAAATGGCGATTATTGGAATATTTTATGTCACACGGTATTTGTGCAGCGGTGCTTTAAACGCAACTTTTTGGGAAAAGGTACACTTTCATGAATTTAAAAAAAAAACAAACAGTAAAATTAGCCCAATTTTTTGGTATAATGTGAAAGATGATGTTATGCCAAATAAATAGATACCAAACATGTCACACTTTATAATTGCACGCACTCGTGGAATGGCGACAAAATACGGTACCTAAAAATCTCCATAGGCGACGCTTTAAATTTTTTTTTACGGTTAGCAGGTTAGAGTTACAGAGGAGGTCTAGTGCTAGAATTATTGATCTCGCTCCGACAATCGCGGCGATACCTCACATGTGTGATTTGAACACCGTTTACATATGTGGGCGCAACTTCCGTATGCGTTTTCTTTGCTGCGCGAGCTCGCGGGGACGGGGGCGCTTTAATTTTTTTTTTCTTATTTATTTTATTTTTATATGAATAAATTGTGTTTTTAAAAAAAAAAAAAAAATGTGATCACTTTTATTGCTGTCACAAGGAATGTAAACATCCCTTGTGACAGTAATATGTCCCTCCTTTGCACTTCAAAGTATTCAGATCGCCGTTTTCTGCGATTCTGAATACTGTGTATTTTTTTAAAACCGGCGCCATTGGCAGCCGAGTAAATGGGAAGTGACATCATACGATTAGGAGGCTGGACAGATCCAGTCCGTCCCCAGCCGCTGGAGGCAGCCGATTGGTCATCGGGCCTCCCGATCGAACGGGAGGCCCGGTAAGAGCGGCGGGAGGGGGGTGTCCCCTCCCGCTCCCCCGGTATAACAGCCGAGTGGCTGTTAGCTGCATCGGTTGTTATACCTAGATAGCCGATTGCCGGCTCTAAAAAACAGTACCGGGATGATGCCTGCAGCTGCGGGCATTATCCCGATTATCCCGGTATAACTCTGGAAAGCCGAGTACGCAGATCTGCGTACGCTCGCGGGAAGGGGTTAACAAGTACAACTGTTGGGATAAGCTACAAGCTATTAACCTCATACAGAATGTTTTAATGGATCAAAGTAAAGACTTGCATTGCAGGATGAAGCCATAAAGCACAACCACTGGGCTCCACTGCAAAGTAGGAAACAGATCCTGCATTTGTAATCAGCAAATATGGATGATGTACATACACTATATTACCAAAAGTATTGGGACATCTGCCTTTACACGCACATGAACTTTAATGGCATCCCAGTCTTAGTCCATAGGGCAACATTGAGTTGGCCCACCCTTCGCAGATATAACAGCTTCAACTCTTCTGGGAAGGCTGTCCACAAGGTTTAGGAGTGTGTCTTTGGGAATGTTTGACCATTCTTCCAGAAGTGCATTTGTGAGGTCAGACACTGATGTGGACGAGAAGGCCTGGCTCGCAGTCTCAGCTTTAATTAATCCCAAAGGTGTTCTATCGGGTTGAGGTCAGGACTCTGTGCAGGCCAGTCAAGTTCCTCCACCCCAAACTCGCTCATCCATGTCTTTATGGACCTTGCTTTGTGCACTGACCCAAATCATTTGGAGGAGGGGGGATTATGGTGTGGGGTTGTTTTTCAGGTGTTGGGCTTGGCCCCTTAGTTCCAGTGAAGGAAACTCTTAAGCATACCAAGACATTTTGGACAATTTCATGATCCCAACTTTGTGGGAACAGTTTGGGGATGGCCCCTTCTTGTTCCAACATGACTGCGCACCAGTGCACAAAGCAAGGTCCATAAAGACATGGAGAGTTTGGGGTGGAGGAAATTGACTGGCCTGCACAGAGTCCCAATCTCAACCCGATAGAACACCTTTGTAATGAATTTGAGCGGAGCAGGAAAAACCAGGCCTTCTCATCCACATCAGTGCCTGACCTCACAAATGCCCTCAGGAACAATGGTCAAACATTCCCATAGACACACTCCTAAACCTTATGGACAGCCTTCCTAGAAGTTGAAGTTGTTATAGCTGCAAAGGGTGGGCCAACTCAATATTGAACCCTACGGACCAAGACTGGGATAAAAGTTCATGTGTGTGAAGGCAGGCGTCCCAATACTTTGTACTTATATACACTATATTATCAAAACGAAACACGCGCTATGGTGGCCTGACTCACTGGCCAGTAGGATTGTGCAGGAGGCCAGGCAAGCAAGAATATTTATTTCCCCTGTCAGCTCTGCTCCTTCTGCCTTTGTCTCCTTTGAAATCACAATAAAACCACCAGCTTCATTTTCTGCCCAATTATTGTGACCTGCTGTGTAGCATTCGGCCCCTTTCACAGGGGTGGACCAATCACTTTTTTAGGTGGACCTGATCGGACCATTCATTGCCCTCTATCCGTTAACACCCAGTGACCTACAATCTGATCCTATCTGCTAAAAAAAATACGGATAGGGATTGGATTGGATGACAGTCAAATGTAAACACACAGGCAGTCCGTTTACATCCGTCTGCCCATAGAGGACAGCGGGCTGTGTCTGTGTTTGCTCTGCATAAGCAAAGTGGACATGGACAAGCCATCCGCCCGCTCAGCAGAAATCAACAGACAGGTTTCTCGCTGAGCAGGCAGATCCTAGCAGAGTTCTCCCAATGTGAAAGTGGCCTTCTTCTTGCTGCACATCTACCTTCCCTTTGCTCATCTATGGTCTAATTCAGTCCTGTTGACTCCATTCTGCCCTTCATATCCACAATGTGCTCCTTCCGTCTTCCGTTTCCTGCTTTCCATACATGACCTGGATCCTCTGACACTGTGTCACCTTTTCTTTTTGCTTTGTATTTCACAGGTTCCGCTCTCTTTCTATGATCACCCCAAATCCATCTCATGGTTTTCATAACAGAACCCAGCAGACTTCAGTCAGTTATGTGTGTGAGCTGCGCACATGCAGGAGGAACAGGAACATTCAAGCAAGGAGAATAGAAGCCTCCCTACAATTACTGCCCTTGTCTTACTCATCTTGCTGACTTTGTCAGTCTGCATCCATAGTTCTATTCGGGACCAGGCATATTGCAGTGGAGCATGTCTTAGATTTGCAGGACTGTCCTAGGCTTTAACCAAAATCCCAGTGTCCCGTGGGTCCAGGACATGTCCCACTGCTGGTTTCTGGAATTCTTGGTCGAGCACCTGACTGCGAATGCTTGCTGGCAACGTTAGCAAGATGGGCGAGGGCAGCAAGTGTGTACGTACATAACTGACCAAGTAAGTCTGCTGGGCTCTGTTATGAAAATCATGAGATGAGAGTTGGGAGATCTGAGGAGGAGAATGGAACCTGTGGAATAAAGAGCAAAGGAAAAAGATCCTTTGACACAGTGTCAGAACATCCAGGTCATGGGTGGGGGGCAGAAGGCAGTAGAAGCACATTTTGGATATGAAGGGAGGAAAGAAGTCATTGGGACTGAATTGAACCATAGAGGAGCAGAGAGGAAGTAGATGTGCAGTGAGAGAAATGCTACACAGCAGATGGCAATAAGTGGAGGAAAAATTAAAGTGAATGGGAATCCTCGCCAATCCATTTGGTTTAAAATAGAAATGAAAGGCAAAACATTTGTGTATAGATATAAACAAACAAACAAACATTATAAATACCTTTTTCCCCTTTGTTATAAGTGATCACTTTTCCTCTCTGCTGCAAAAGAGCTAGGGGAGGAGAAACAGTAGCACACTGAACCTCCCAGTGAAGGGCTGTGCAGGGACTGGGTGTCAGGACAAGTCTGATCATCTCCCAGCTGGAGAACTGACCATGATGTGTTCTCTTGCTTAGTGTGGTCAATTTCTAATAGGAAAGAAAGGGGACTGGCAGGAACACAAGGGATTTCACACAAGGGAAGCGATACAAAGAGAACAGGATCATTTTCATACATGTACATGGTATAGCAGGCAAATATCAGGAATGTGAAATGTTGCGTTTCCATATTCTTTAAGTTGGTGGGTTTTCATTGTAGTTTAGAAGGAGAAAATGGCAGGAGGATCAGTTGGGTGGTACGCTTCTGTGTCTCATCTGAAATGATTGTCTTACCGTGCACTCCACTGTAACTGCGATTGAAGCCTCCTTGGTTAATGTTTTTGATGCTGCCAAATGCTGTACCATGGTAAAGATGATGTATATTGCGCCTTCCTAGATTTTTTCGATCCACGGCCATTTTGTTAATCCAGAAGCTTTGCCACAGTTTCATGTGCTGAATCCTTACAATCTGCAAACAGAGACAAAAAAGTTTTTTTTTCTCTTTTTTAGGATTTCTTATTTGATTAAGAGTTCCCATTCTCATAAGCAATGAAAGAAGAATTCTATGCTGCAGTTTTCTTGTGTTATCACTGGAGACACAGAACATAAACTGCTAGAAACAGGCAGCCCCGTATAAGTTTATTTAGGTCCCGCCACCCTCCTAGCACATGTGATTAGACACTCAATTGTGGAAAGCAGAATGCACAATGAAGAAGGATCCCTGATGCCTTCCTTGCTCTCACTCTTGGTCTGCAGGTAAGTTGTTCTGTACACTACTAATCAGCAAATTGGTTTAACCACTTTAATACTGTACCTTCCTATAGCCGAAAGATGGCTACAGCGTGGCTCTTTCATTCTCAGGGCATGCATTGGGCTTGCTCTATCATCCTTGTGTCCTTCAGACACAGCTAATCACAGATCGAGGTAAAGAGCCAATTACACCAGCCCCTTACCATGTGATCAGCTGTGTCCAATCACAGCTGATCACATGTAAACAGACTTGCAGGTTATCGGCAGGCTTTTCCTTGCAAACTGTGTTTATGTGAGGAAAGGATTGCCGATATATGGCAAGTCTGTCAGTAAATTGTTTACACTGACAATCAGTGCCTTGATTATCAGTGCAGCCTATCTGTGCCGCCCCATCAGTGAAGAAGAAAAATTACTTATTTGCAAAATTTTATAACAGAAAATAAGAAAAACTTTTTTTTTCAAAATGTTCGGTCTTTTTTCGTTTGTTTAGCAAAAAATAAAAATCCCAGTGGTGATTAAATACCACCAAAAGAAAGCTATCTGTCTCCAAAAAAATGACGTGACAGCACTGAAAGCTGAAAATTGGTCTGGGCAGGAAGGGAGTGAAAGTGTTCAGTATGGAAGTGGTTAAAAAATCACTCATAGATATTAATTTTGTATTATTCTCCTGAATATATGCTTTGAAAATTGTCCAGAATGCATATTCATACAATTTAGAAACCTAATTTGTCTGGATTTCTAGTTTATGCAGTTTTTTGCAAGTCAGACATTTTAACATGCAAATATTCAGGAGAATTAAAACGTTTATAGACAATCCTTGTTAAAGGAAGGAAGGAAAAGGAGTGGAGGGGAGGGGAAATAGTGGGAGGGGAGGAGAAGGGATGGAAAGGGGGGAAAAAGGGATAAAGGGGAGGGGGGGAGAAGAGGAAGGAGGGGGGTGTTGGCTAGAAAGGCAAACTTGCACTGTGGTATATAGTGCTGGAAACATCTAGTAGCCCATTTGCTTGCATCCTATTACCAACTTATATCTGGGACATCCAGTCACCTTCTGCGACTATATATAATTATTTGTGACCGCTGTGCCTTTTTTCGTACACCTTAGTAATCCTTCATTGCTACCTATATGACGGTTTTGTGGCTACCATGGGCTACTAGATGTTTCTAGCACTATATACCACAGTGCAAGTTTCCAGTTCATATCCCTGGTGGGCATTTACCCCGCCCCTCCCTCCATCCTTTCCTCTGCTTACATTCAATTATTATATTACTATTATCATGGTAAGTATATGGAACTTCTGATACTGTTAAACTATTATATTTATGAGGTCCCTGCAACCAGAGCTCATTAGCACTCATTAGCCATCAGATTTATTACCTAATACCTACCTTTATTATTAAAACACATTGCTTCTTACTAGATTATTCCTCATTTATGTGCCTTTCTAGCCAACACCCCCTTCCTTCCTCTTCTTCCCCCCCACTCCCCCCCCCCTTGGTTCTCCCCCCTCCCCTTTATCCCTTTTTCCTCCCTCCCCTCCCTTCTCCTCCCCTCCCACTATTTCCCCTCCACTTTTTTTCCTTCCTTCCCTGCCCCTTTTCCCTTACCAGTCTTTCTCCTCCCCTCAATCCTATCTTCTCTCTCTCCCCCCCCTCTTTCTTTTCTTTTTCTCTTCCCCTCCCACCTCTTTTTCTCCCTTCTTTCTCCCCCCCTCCCCATTCTGTCATTTTGTTCTCCCTTTCCACCCTATCCCCCCCCTTTTTCCTTTTCCCCTCCCTTTTTTGCCAATTGACCTATTGCTTGTCCAGGATTTATCCGTCCTCAGGCTATCTTTATATATTAACTCTGCTTATTACATTACCAGTATATACAAAATACACCTTTCTTATTATGTTGCACACGTCCCCATAGTGGACGAATACTTCCTGGGCCCCTCCCGACTAGGACTGGTATATTTGGGTTCCCATCTTTGCCTGTCCAAATTCGCAGTGTTTATCGATTTGTATTGACATTTTTGGTTTATTTCTTGCATTCATGTATTATCTGTTATTTTTATTCAATGTCTTATGTTTCAGTTCCATGCTCCTGAAGAAGCGCTAGGCGCGCAACATGTTGCGCTGTAAATGTTAACATCTATCAACGACATAGCTCTTCATTAAATTTAATACTCTTATGATGGAATGATGATTGCCTCATCCTTGAATTGTCTGTTATTTCATTGAGCTATGTATGGTCTGTATTGTTGTAACCATTCTCATAGACTGATTTTTGTACAGATTTTTGGATCTGTTTTTCCCTTTTAACAATGTTTTCTATATTTAATAAATTTTAGTTTTTAACAGTATAACACTTGTTATCGTGCCTAAAAAGTCCAAGCCCACACATCTCTTTCCTATTCTATCTAATCATAGGACGTGGCACAGAATACTCCATAAGTATCCCCAGTACCAGTCTGCGTCGATACTAAATTTCTGTAAGTCTCTAAGTCTATTCACACGGTAGCCAACCACTCAGTATTTTTTTTTAAACATCTGAAAAAATTAACCTGTCCCTTGCCCATTCTGAACTTCACTAAATAGCTTGAGCCTTTGGCAAATCCTTCACATCTGACTTTGCCTGCATCCCCACCATGCGCTTTGGTTTCTTCTGCCAGCCCCAACATGACATAGGGACTAAGTCTACATTTCCACTATTGCGACTCCAAATTTGCGCGTTTTAGAGTGCATGACCCTACAACGTCGGATGAGCTTGAAGTCCATCTTGGTATCGGTATTGCTGTGATTATCTGCGGAGATCGATCAATTGCTGAGGGTCCTGGATATATACATACCAAGGCTTGACTTGACCTGTGGGGGTCTTTATATGAGGTGAGAGGCTGGGGGAAATGAGTGGCGCACCACAGATGGTGATATCTATTGGATGAAGTAGATTTCGTTCGATCATACTGCACCTTGCACTTGGAGATCTGTCTCTTTTTTGGACTTTGATTACACTACCAGCACTTTTAGAACACCCTTGCACTTTATTGCTTTATTTGAACTTTATTAGAAATACCTGTTATTATGAATGTTTAATATTATATATCATATTGAAGATTTATTGCACTTGATTATTCAGCACATCATTTTTAGCATGGTTTTGGAAGCATTCATCGTTTATTTGTGTATATTATTATTATGAATGTTTATTATTGTTTTACTATATTGTAGATTATCAGCACGTGATCAATTTAGCACATCACCATTAGCATGGTCCTGGAAGTGTTAAGTGTGTTTATCACACTTATTTTTGTTGATTTATTTATTATTTATTTTTAGTTAGCGCCACGTACCTCTATACTTATTTATTTTTTCTGTGTGGGAACGCTTTTATATGTTGGCACCTTCTCTCACCCTCATTTTGTTTATCTGAGTGAGTCTAGGTTTTGCGCATTAGTATTTTTCCTTTCATAATCTCCTTTGAGTATATGTAATTATTTATTTCATTTATATCATTTCACGTTTTGTGTAAGGTATATATACTGGCATCCCATGTTGATAAAAAAAGTGTAAAATGGCATCTCACAGCTTATAACTGGTAAAATCAGAATAATCAGAATAATCAACAACATAAATAACCTTCAGGACTTGAAATGATCCTGGTGTTGAAGATGCCATAAAGTCATTTTTGACTTTTTTGAATTCTTCTGAATCCTCTCCCAGAGTCACTTCTGAAAATTCTGATGTTCCGATGTTCGTCCATGTTAATGGGTACTGAATCTTAACTGTAACAGAAAGAATGGAAAAGAGGCAGGTATACATTACATGATATATAGAATTGCCTTTACATTAATAAAACCTTAGTGTACATAAGGGCCTGTGTCAATAGGCTTTAGGCTGGGTTCACAATAATGTGAATTGAATGGTGGTTTTTCCGCATTCCATTTCACATGTCAGAAGATTGTGACTGGCTCTCAACGGGGCCAGTTCACACATCTCCGGAATGGCTCCGGAGCGAATTGCACAGGAGCCCTGTGCGTCTTCTGGTCCGTTTCAAAAATTTGAACCTGAAATGGTGAACAGGGAAGCACCGAACCCATGCTGTGAGTCGCTCCACATGGCAGCGTGAACCCAGCCTTAAGGACCGTACACGCGATAAATTTCATCCGACGAACGATCTGCCGATTTTCGGATCGTTTAGTATGATGCCTTCAACAGCCGATTTCGAATTTTCGGATGGCAAAAATGGAATGTGCAATTGTCATTTAAGTAGTACGGTTTTCGTCTGAAAAAAATCCTAAGAGCAAGATTACGCATGCTCAGAAACAAAAGAATACATACAAAACTATTAAATGCAGTTGTATTCTGTCATACGATAATTTTCGTATGTTGGGTAACCTCTTCACTTTCGATATGAGACTAGCATGCAACAAATAAACGGATGAACGTTTTTCCGAAAATCTGATTGTGTGTACAAGGCTTTAGACTTGTGTTGATGGCATCAGTTCAAGATGCTTCTGAGAGCATTCAGAAATCACTGACAGGTGCATCTGACTTACTTCAAGCAAGTTTTGAATTCCATTGGATTTGCGTGTGAATGCAATACTCATCTGGCGTGAAAAAAAGCCCATTGACACAGTCCCTAATAATATTATAAGCTCTGATACTGCTAAACACAAAACTTCAGTTAAAGGACCAGTATATCCAAAAGTGTTATTTTAATTATTGATTGATTCTTCTGGACTGGCCTGGCTTATTAAATGTCTGGCATACTCCAACAGTGAGATCTCCCTGCCGTATTTCACTTTTCATCTTGGTTAAGTATACACTAAATTAGTATATCTTAAAATACATTTCCTCCATGAACTTGATAGCTGTCAGATTATGTATTTACACTTGGGCTTGTTTACACAAGTGGAAGCCCTTGCCAGTGCCACGATCCATGATGGATTGCTTAACAGGTAACTAGGAGATGAAATGTCTACTCCTCAGAACCTGTTTTAACCTTGCTCAGAGGGTCGCACATTTTTATTTATAATCAGTGGTTTCTGTAGTCTTAAGCCCCGTACACAAGATCAGATTTTCCGCAGACAAAACCTCTGACTTTTGTCCGAAGGTGTGTGCCTGGATTTTGTCTTGCATACAAACGGTACACAATTGTCGGCCAACAAACACGAACATAGTGACGTACTAGACATACTACGAGCCAAAAAAGAGGAAGTTCAATTGTCAGGCACCACGCTTTTGTGCTCCTTCTGCTAATTTCGTGTTAGTAGAAGTTTGGTGAGTGTTGATTCGCACTTTTCATTTCGCACTTTTCAGTTTGTTTCTGAACGGCCGTATCTCCTCCGATGTTGCGGAATTGGAGGAGATAACGTGTTATTTATTATTGACCTTGGAGTTATTGCTTTGACCCAAGTCCAGTCCAGGAACAGGAGGAGGAGGATTTTTTGGACCAAAAATCGGTTGCTTTATTAATCGTGACCAATTATGTCATATGCCTTTGCTGCGGGAGCTCCAGGAGAATAATCCGGATGATTTTCGGAATTATCTCCGGATGACGGACCCCTGCTTTCACCAACTCTTGGCATTGCTGACCCCCTATATTAATAAGCAGGACACATTCATGCGGTTTTTATTTTATTTTTTGGTTGAATAATAATGATTTGATTTGGTATATTTTCTATATTTTGGATGCATAGAATGCACTTTTAATTAAGTTCTATTGGCAGATAACATGTCTAATTTTATTTGTTTTCTTTTTTTAATGAACAATAAAAAAATTGTGGAGAATAATACTTGGCTATGTGTTTTACTTCAAATGACAGTTTTGGAGTAGGCAGTTACATTTTAAAAAATAGAATGTAAAATTAACAAGGGACACCAACATAGTTGTATCTTTGATCTTAAAAACTACAGGATAATGGTGTTGTGGTAACTTGCACCAAAAAAAAAAAAAAAAAAGCATAATAATATTATTCTTGATATCACTAGAAAAAAAAGCCTTTGAAAATTCGTTTGCCATAACTCCATCAGTATCACCAGCAAAGCAGCTTCATTATTATCCCAACAACCACTTGCTTACTGGGCACTTAAACCCCCCTCCTATCCAGACCAATTTTCAGCTTTCAGCGCTGTCACACTTTGAATGACAATTGCGCAGTCATACAACACTGTACCCAAATGAAATTTTTATCAAATAGAGCTTTCTTTTGGTGGTATTTGATCACCTCTGCGGTTTTTATTTTTTGTTAAAAAAATGTAAAAAGACTGAATTTAAAGAAAAAAAAAAAAAATTTTTTTTAATATTTTGTTATAAAAAATTCTCAACAGGTAATTTTTCTCCTTCATTGATGTACGCTGATGAGGCGGCACTGATGAGCACTCATAGGCAGCAGTGATGGGTGGCAGTGATGGGCACTGATGGTTGGCAATAATGGGCACTGATCAGTTACACTGATAGGCAGCACTGCTAGGTGGCACTGATTGGCACTACTGGTGGGCATTGATAGCTGGCACTTGTGGGCACTGATAGGTGGCACTGTGGGCACTGTTATGTGGGCACAGATGAGGCAGATGGGACCGATGTCCCTAGCATCTGAGCCGGTGATCGGCTTTTTTTTCTACTCACGCTATCAGCCTGAGTAGAAAAAAAAAAACCCATTACTGATCTTTTGTTTATATCACGTGATCAGCTGTCATTGGTTGACAGCTGATCACATGGTAAGGGGCTGGGACCGGCCCCTTACTTGGATCGGTGACCACCCGAGTCCCAGTGACTCCTTGATCACAGAGCACTCGGCGCGCGCCCTGTGGGGCGCGTGCACAGGGGAGGCCGTCATATGAACGGGAATTCAGGTCCACGCTGTGGCCATCATTCGGCCATAGCGCGGATGTCAAGTGGTTAAAGAAGAAGAGAATTGTGCGCTGCATTTCGAGATTTCATAATTTGCCGCGTCACAAATGTTAATTCTCCATTACGAACGCTAGTTTACAAGACCGACCGCTTCCAGCTTGTCCTTGCTTCCGAGCATGTGTGTTTGTACTTTGGACTTTTGTCCAACGGACTTGTGTACACACGCTCGGAAAATCAGACAACAGACATTTGTCCGTGGAAAATTTCAAAGTCTGCCATCCAACATTTGTCCATGGAAAGTTGGCCAACAATTGTCTGATAGAGCGTACAAACGGTCGGATTTTCCGCCAACAGCCTGTCATCACACAATTCCCGTCGGAAAATCCGATCGTATGTACGAGGCTTAAAGCTGGATACACACTATACAACTTTTGTTGTTGGATTTCCTTTAGATTTATCTTCAACCATGTTGTGGAAGAGCCTGCCTGATTCCATACAAATTTAAAGTGTTTAGGTTTAGGTTTGACCTCATATTATATGGTTTTGGTAAATCTAAAGGAAAAAATCTAAAGGGAATTGTATAGTGTGTTTCCAGCTTTAGGCCCCTTTCTTACGGGCTTTCTGATCAGTTCCGCCTGTCAGTTTTTCAGAGGTCCGCTGACACCCGCTGCTATTCAATCCTGTCTGCCAAATCCAGACTGATGGTGTCCCTATTTTCCATCCGTCTGGTGGATCGGATGAAAACAGACAGGCGGTCCATTTTCTTCCAATCTCCCAATAGAGGAGAGCGAAACTCTGACAGGCCTGTCTCTGCACAGTGAGTGAGGACGGACTGGTCATCCGCCTGCTCAGCGGAGATCAGCGGATCAATCCCCTGCTGAGCAAAGTGGAGTCCATCAAACAGACAAGCCCGTGTGAAAGGAGCCTATTTATAGTGTTTTTTTGTTGCCTTGATTATTGTCCTGCACAAGCACAATTATAAATAGTGAGGCAAAGATGACTTCAGCACTGCAGTCTCAACCAGATTACAAGCCTGTGGGTCATTTGGTCACCAGTGACCAGATCAAGTGAAAGGTCAAAATCAGGTGTGCTAACCCTTTTTAATCAGGACTGCAGGGTGTCTCCATCATGTGATCAGTGATGATTAACAGTTTCAATGGGCTTTGGGGGGGGGGGGGGGTCCAAGGTTTTTAATGCACTGGGTTTGCCCTGATTTTCTTTATTCATTTTTCAATACATACCTTGCGCTTGTATTGCTGCTACAATTCTTTCCTCCCGTTGAATTGCCTAAACAGATACACATAAAGCTTTAAGTTTGGACAGTTGAAAAGATGATATACATACATTATATAAGCACTGGAACATAACACTCCACACACCAAGATTTCACAATGCCAAGATCTGTGAATAATTCCATGAAGTTTGATTATAATTACCTGGATTTCAGTGCATTTGGCTTGGAAAACTTTAAGGTAAGTCTTGTAAATGTTTTCTTGAATGACAATGATGCTGATTCTTTCAAGAGTTGGAACCAATGCCTCCAGTAAGTAATTCAAAACGCTGTTCAATATTGCCTTAATGGATGCTTCAGGGTCAATACGAACTCCGCCTTAGAAAATATATAATAAAATAAATACATAATAGTAATAATTAGGGTTGTCCCGATACCACTTTTTCAGGACCGAGTACAAGTACCGATACTTTTTTTCAAGTAAGCGCCGATACCGAATACCGATACTTTTTTTTTTATGTCACGTGACAGTGGTTTTTTTTATATTTTTTTTAACAGTGCTTTTTTTTTTTTTTTTTTTTTTTTTTTTTGGGGGGGGGGGGGGGGGGGGGTGAACGGTGTATGTGTGTGTGTGTGTGTTTTGTTTTGTTTTTTTTTTTTAATTTACAATTTTTATTTTTTACAATAATTTTTTTTTTATTCTTTATTGCAATATGTGTTTTTTTTGTTTTTGTTTTTTTTTTTAATCAGCCCTGTTGGGGGGCTTTGGTGAGATATCAGGGGTCTTAACAGACCTCTGATATCTCCCCCTTGAGACAGAGAAAGAGACAGAGGATAGAGATTCCCCAGTCCCTTTCTCTGCAGCCTCAGCTGCACTGAGAATTAATGGAGAGAAGACAGCGGCTCCTCTCCATTCATAAACTGACACATCGTAATCACAAGAGATTACAATGTTTCAGTTATGTGAATGGACAGAGTCAGCTGACTCTGTCTATTCACAAAGGAAGGAGAAGGAGGACGGCGGAACGGAGGGGGAGAACGGAGGGGACAGCGGAGAGGCACAGGGAAGGAAAGAGGAACGGAGGGGGAGAACGGAGGGGGAGAACGGAGGGGGACAGAGAGGGAGGGGGGAACGGAGGGGACAGCAGAGAGGCACAGAGGAGGAAAGAGGAACGGAGGGGGACAGCGGAGAGGCACAGAGGAGGAAAGAGGAACGGAGGGGGACAGCGGAGAGGCACAGAGGAGGAAAGAGGAATGGAGGGGACAGCGGAGGGGGACAGAAAAGGAGAGAAGAACGGAGGGGGACAGCGGAGAGGCACAGAGGAAAGGAGGAGGCATGGAGGATAATGCAGTGACAGTCAGCGGTGAGCGATCACCGCTGTGTCACTAAAGCAGCTGAAAGCCGCTGGGGGAGAAGCTTGTATCTCCCCCATGCGCCGATCACAGCTGACTTTTAGGTATCGGGGAAGCATCGGGAGCATTTGCCCGAGTACAAGTACTTGGGCAAATGCTCGGTATCGGTGCCGATACCGATACTAGTATCGGTATCGGGACAACCCTAGTAATAATGAAAGCATATTTTGTAATGTATAATCCACAACTCGAGTTTCTGTTTTTGTCAGCTTGGCATTAATTGGCTTCTTGTTTCTTACTGTTGTGAAAAGTTTATCCCTAAAAAAATAATTGACTGACTTCCTAAAAAGTTTTTGGACAATCATATTTTTTATAGAATAGAAAATGGTTAAAACCCCTGTGAATTATTTATTTTTTTGCTATGTGTCTCGAGGGATTTCTCATCAATTTTTGTACTGGTGACAATGTTCACAGGACTAATGCCCCGTACACACGGTCGGATTTTCCGATGGAAAATGTCCGATCGGAGCGTGTTGTCGGAAATTCCGACCATGTGTGGGCTCCATCGGACATTTTCCATCGGATTTTCCGACACACAAAGTTGGAGAGCAGGAGATAAAATTTTCCGACAACAAAATCCGTTGTCGGAAATTCCGATCGTGTGTACACAAATCCGACGGACAAAGTGCCACGCATGCTCAGAATAAATAAAGAGATGAAAGCTATTGGCCACTGCCCCGTTTATAGTCCCGACGTACGTGTTTTACGTCACCGCGTTTAGAACGATCGGATTTTCCGACAACTTTGTGCGACCGTGTGTAGACAAAACAAGTTTGAGCCAACATCCGTCGGAAAAAATCCTAGGATTTTGTTGTCGGAATGTCCGAACAAAGTCCGACCGTGTGTACGCCCTATAATGCCCCGTACACACGGTCGGATTTTCCCATGGAAAATGTCCGATCGGAGCATGTTGTCGGAAATTCCGACCGTGTGTGGGCTCCATCGGACATTTTCCATTGGATTTTCCGACACACAAAGTTGGAGAGCAGGAGATAAAATTTTCCGACAACAAAATCCGTTGTCGGAAATTCCGATCGTGTGTACACAAATCCGACGGACAAAGTGCCACGCATGGTCAGAATAAATAAAGAGATGAAAGCTATTGGCTACTGCCCCGTTTATAGTCCCGACGTACGTGTTTTACGTCACCGCGTTCAGAACGATCGGATTTTCCGACAACTTTGTGTTACCGTGTGTATGCAAGACAAGTTTGAGCCAACATCCGTCGGAAAAAATCCTAGGATTTTGTTGTCGGAATGTCCGAACAAAGTCCGACCGTGTGTACGCCCTATAAGAGTGAGAGGGAACACAACCAACAATAAAAAACCCAACAAGGTTGTTAACCACCCCTTGCTCTTTACAAAATGTAAAACTAGTTTTAGCTATATTATGGTTCCTTACATTCTCTATCCAAACCTATAAACATAGTGTAGCAAAGTCTTTAGCCTCTTCCAGTCTAATGAGGAGGACCTCCAAGGCCAAAGATAGCTGACATCCTTCAATATGTAGTGGGTTGTGAGGCATAGTGGGTGCAAAGATGGTGAAAGTCATTGAGCACCAGACACTTCTTGGATGTAAAACAGGTTTTATTTCTTTTAACAGTCCTTTTTGTATTTTTGGGGGAAGAGGATTAGGGCCAGGACACCCTTAAGTAGTTGTAGATTCAATTGGGAGACTCCGAGACTTCAATAGGAGGACAGCCGTACAGATAAAGGCCTCAGCAAGGCGCCACATCTGCACGTGCAGGAATGCTGTCTCCTATAGCAACAGTCTTTAACAGTTCCTAACTCAAACATAACAGTTCTTTCACCTTCACTACATCTTCTCCTTGTAGTTCTTCCACACTGAGCTCCCGGTCCCTCACTAGACCCACTGATTCACTGACTCTGAATCCCTTGAGCTTCTCCAATCTTTGTGGTGGTATCTCCTTCAAGCATCACCTACGCTTCCCTGCTGGGTCCCTAGCTTGACACTACAGATACTCCTCAAGCTTCACCCCTGCTGACCGGCTCAGTCCCTGGCTTGACACACAAGGCTGCTCTGCAAGCGTCACCTCCGCTAGTTGGGTCCCTGACTTGATCACCGCCTGAAGTTTCCCAATTCTCCACCGTGCCCATTCGGTGAGAATACTGCTCCGGTACTTGCTTCAGTTACTCACTATGGTCCCTGGTAAAGGTGGTTGGTCCCTTAGTGGCGATAGCTCCCCTTCTACCTCAGATCAGGGAAGAAAGGGCCAATGCTCTGGCCTAGCAGCCCGGGACGTACGACACACTTCCACCCAGACAGCCGTCCAGGTGGCACAGATCACCTGACTCCACCCAAATATATAGGTGCTCCCAGCAGGCCAAGGGATTCAAGAAAACCCCTGTCCATTGGCTGAGATACCCCATATACCCATAACCTGACCTTGGGTTTGCCCTTCTCATATCTAGTACCACGAAGCACCCGGCCACCTAGTGGTAGAAGAGAAAAGTGCAACAAGGCCAAACTTAGGGAGAAATCAATAGATCTCTATCAATCAACCAGGATAACTACTCCTGGCAAGTAAATTTGTGAGGAGCTCCCTGCCTAAACTACAGGGTTCTACATCAGTTTTGCCATTAAAGACATTTTAAAGTCCAACTGCATGCTTTTCTTTCTCTGATATATGCTTAATTTATCTTTAAGATAGTCACGACTTGTAGGTCAATAAAAGCACCAAACGAAAGTCTTGAGAGTCCAAAATCATTAATTGTTTGACTGGTGACAGGCCCGATTCACACTGGTGCAACATACGCTATGACTTGGGAACACATGTTGCATGACGTGTATAATTCCCTATGAGAGCTGTCTTAAAGTGGAGTTCCACCTATAGAAAAGTCAGCAGCTACAAAAAGTGTAGCTGCTGACTTTTATTAAGCGGACACTCACCTGTCCCACGGTCCAGCGATGCGGGCGAACGAAGCCCCGCTCCTCTCCCCTCTCCTCTCTGCGGTGCCGGTGTTCTGCCGAGAAAGTTCCGCTCGGCGTATAAGTTCCCTCCTCTACTGCGCCTGCGCAGTAGGTATCGGCGGAAATAGCCGAAGCAGAACAGCTGAAAATCAGCTGTACACGGCGCCTGTAAGAGGGCCCCTCGCGGGCTCGCTTCGCTCGCCACGCTTCGGGCACAGCCTCGCTGCGCTCGGCACTTTTAGATTCCCCCTCTAGGTCCACTTGGATAGTGGGGAAGGAACCTGGACCCAGAGCGCAGGCGCCGTGTACAGCTGATTGAAGCATTTGAGCTTCGGCTATCTCCGGCGGCTGAGAGTAGTATGTACTGCGCCTGCGCAGTACAGGGGGGGAACTTATCCGCCGAGGGAACATTCTCGGCAAGACACCGGCATTGTCACTGTGGGCGCCCGGCTGTGGTTTCATAGCCAGGCACGCACTGCGCATGTGCGAGCCGCGCTGCGCACTGTGAATGGCCGGACAATCATCTGGGACCTGTGATGTGTCCCAGATGATTGCCGAGAGGGAGGGAGGAGAGGTGAACTTCCTTCCGGCGCCTCTAAAAAGAGGGTATCCGCTCCCCCCCCCCCCAAAAAAAATGACATGCCAAATGTGGCATGTCAGGGGGTCACCTGCACTTAAAGCGGAAGTTCCATTTTTGGGTGGAACTCCGATTTAACTGGTCCAACTTCTGTCAGTCCGACTTTGAAAAAGGTTCCTGAACTACTTTGGTCCGTCTTGGGCACAATTTCAGCCCATTGATTTGAATGCAAGTCTCATCGAAGTTGGATCATGATCTTAACTGATCCTACTTGTGGCATGCAACTTGTGCTCTGAGGATCTTGAAGGGGAACTCCAGTCCAAAATGTAAAAAAAAAAAAAAAAAAAAAGGCGTGGGGTTCCCCCCAATTTTATACCAGGCCCTTTGAGTCTGGTATAGATCTTGAGGGGGTGAACCCCACGCTAAAATTAAAAAAAAAAAAAAAACAGTGTGGGGTCTCCCCCCAAAGACCATACCAGACTCTTCAGCCTGGTGTGGATTTAAAGGAGAACCCCCATGCCAAAAAAAAAAAAAAAACGTCATGGGGTCCCCCCCAAGGTCCATAACAGACCCTTATCCAAGCATGCAGCCCAGCAGGTCAGGAAAGGGGGGGGGGGCAATGAGCGCCCCCCCCTTAGACCATACCAGGCCACGTGCCCTCAATGTGGGGGGTGGGTGTTTTGGGCCTGGAGGGGCTCTGCACCCACCCACCCCAAAGCACCTTGTCAACTTGTGAAAATCTGAATCCAAAAAACAGTTCTTAGAGGCAGCCATAGCACATTGTAATTTCATTATATTCAGCTTCATGATTTTTAGATTGTAGCCTTCAGTGTGCAGGCACTGTTATGCCCCGTACACACGGTCGGACTTTGTTCGGACATTCCAACAACAAAATCCTAGGATTTTTTCCGACGGATGTTGGCTCAAACTTGTCTTGCATACACACGGTCACACAAAGTTGTCGGAAAATCCGATCGTTCTGAACGCGGTGACGTAAAACACGTACGTCGGGACTATAAACGGGGCAGTGGCCAATAGCTTTCATCTCTTTATTTATTCTGAGCATGCGTGGCACTTTGTCCGTCGGATTTGTGTACACACGATCGGAATTTCCGACAACGGATTTTGTTGTCGGAAAATTTTATCTCCTGCTCTCCAACTTTGTGGAAAATGTCCGATGGAGCCCACACACGGTCGGAATTTCCGACAACACGCTCTGATCGGACATTGTCCATCGGAAAATCCGACCGTGTGTACGGGGCATTAGAGTTCACAGTGCACACAACCTGTAACTGTGTTAACAGATATTTCTTTATAACTCCCCTTTAAACAACCATTTGCCTACCTGTTCCAATAGCTGGTAGAGCCAGGCTGGTGAACTTCCTCTCATGGCATTTAAGCAGAATCATGTCTATGGAAGGTCCATAGGCTGGCACTGATTTTGGCCCAATAATATGCATGATATGTTTAGCTTTAAGATTTCCACCACTGGTTACTACAGCACAATTAAGTCTCAACTCTCCTGGAGAAAAGAAACACTCCATCAAAAAAATGAACTTAAAATAAAGAAGGTAGTAGTATTTTGAATAATAGGCAATGCCAAATCATTTTAAAATCCTTAACCACAGTGCGCTAATATTGATAGTTCCATAAATTGATCACAAACAGAGCTGTATTTACAATATTAGCCAGTGCCTAAGGTCTGATAACCTTTTTTTTCAAGACCTTTCGTGGCCAGTTCCATGAATGGAACTATAGGGGAAAGAGGGTGCAGGGGGTGTTGAGAAGTGTCAGAAGAATCTCCTCCTCTCTCCTTTCTCATTTGCTGGTCTGCACAACTTAAAAGCAAATAATAGGCAGATCCCATGCTTTTTCCAATAGCAGATCCTGACAGTAGTTTTTCTTGTATACATACTACAAAACATTTCATTAAAAAACTTGGCGTGGGGGGGCGTGGCTTGATGGTGGAGTGAGCGGCCGCATAGTTACACCGCTCCGCCTCTTAACTGCCATCCGTCAGGCATCCTGCGTCCTATTTTCTCACCGAAGGGCTCCATTTGTTCCCCACGGCGGTGGGCACAAGGCAGGCTGGCTACTATGGTGAAATACGGGCCGGCTTGGCCCTCATCCACGTCGGACCAGCTGGCGGGGTTCTGGAGGCAAGATGGAGCCGGGAAAAAGGCTTCTCAGGCAGCCATGCTGCAGACATCCATATCTGATGACCGGAGCTCTGCTAGTGGGGTGAGTGTTTCCACTCCAGCTATATTCTGCACACAGTCTCCCAGTCACCACTAGAATCCCAGGCAGTACAGGATCCCCAGCAATTTGCTGACAATGACCAAGAAGAGGTTCCTTCCTCTGCTGAACCTACCCTAGCCACCATTATGCTGGCTATACAAGATTGTAAGGCCTCACTCACTACCCAAATAGCCTCTATACGGATGGACTTCTCACTCCTGAAGCAGGACGTCCAGAACCTTGGCGACAGAGCTGGGGATATGGAGGAACGCATTCGTTCCGTAGAGGACACTGTGCACCCCCTATCTATTAAAGTGCAGGATAATACCGGGGAACTGGCTGCCCTTCGCTCCAAAATCGATGATTTCGAGAATCGTTCAAGAAGGAACAATCTCTGTTTTGTTGGGTTCACCGAACGCACAGAAGGCACGCACCCTGAAAAATTTCTCTACCCCTGGTTGAGGGACATTTTCGGCACGGATGCACCCTCATTCTCTTATGTGATTGAAAGGGCACACCGTACCCCTCCACGTCCTCCCCCGGAGGGAGCACCTCCACGCTCAATCATAGCACGCATCCTCAATTTTCAGGATAAGGTGGCCATCCTACGAATAGCAAGACAGAAAGGTCCGCTGAAGTATAATGGCAATAATATATCTATCCTGATTTCTCCGCTGAAGTTCAGCGCCATCGTATCTCCTTCTCAGCAGTGAAGAATTGCCTACGTGAAGAGGGACTGAAATACGCCATGCTATTTCCTGCCAAGCTTCGCATCATATACGACGGTAAAGCTCACTTTTACACCAGTCCTAAGGAAGCCATGGAATGGCTGAATGATCGCTATGGACCTGCAGCCAGACGCAGAGGTAACTGACAGCAACACCTGTTCAATGTCCCCTTTGCTGACTACCTTCTTGACACAGCTCTGAAGTCTCCCATTCACTATGTGCCTGACCCATAATACTGGGGCTGACCATCTTTACTAGGAGAACCGCAAGTCCTGCAATAACTTTTGATGTTTCCCATGAGCTTTAAGGGGGACACATCAGGCCCTTCTCCTACGCTTGGAATTCTTCTTTTTATTATTATTTTTTCCCCTTTTGATTGGCCTGCCGTTTCTTTTATTTGCCATCAAGAAGGACTGAATGTTTCTGCACCTCTGTGTGAAGGCAGAGATAAAGCATCTTGGATCAGGACATAACTTTACTTTCTTATTTTCATTTGAGAGCCACGCCAGACTCCACATTATCTCCCCACCGGTTAGTGGTGTGACCACGGAATAGTTGGACTCTCAATAACATTTCCCCTTTTTTTCTTTTTTTTTACGGGGTAAGAGGGGTTTATTTGGGTTTAGGGATCCAAGGCTCGCTAAGTTGGGGATGGCCGAGCGGGGTGGGGGTTATGGGTTTTTCAAACACGGTTCATTTTTTGCTCTTTTTTTTTTTTTTTCTTATTTTTTAGTTTATCCTTTTTTTCATTTTTTATAGCGGTTGCTCGGAGCAGCTCATTGGTTCTCTCTGTTTTGTCTATTAATAGCACATATTTGAGTAAACACAGATATCTGCAATGTGGTATGTATGTAGTTGAATGTGTGTAGATTGGCACGGCCTGTGAGGTATTAGATATAAGTGCACTTACATGTCTTTGTGATCATGGTATAATGTCTATCTTACAATGACAGGGTGCCTAAAAATAGTGTCATGGAATTGTATCCCTGGACACTTGTAAAGCATTCGATAGTGTGGAATGGCCGTATCTTTTTCGGGTGTTACAGCTGTATGGTTTTGGTCCCCGCATGGTGGCATGGATAAGACTCCTTTATGCATCCCCCCGAGCCCGTGTTCGGGTTAATTCCTCGGTCACTGAGTCATTCTTAATTACTAGGGGTAGGAGGCAGGGATGCCCACTATCCCCGCTTCTATTTGCCTTGGCCATGGAGCCGTTAGCGGCACAAATTCGTTCCTCCCCTTCTATTAGGCCTGCCTATTGCTACCATAGAGGAGCGTATCTCGCTCTATGCGAACGATACCTTGGTGTATCTGGCAGATACCAATGTGTCACTTCAGTCACTGTTGGCCGAGATTAATACGCTCGGAGATTTCTCCGGATTCCGAGTGAACTGGGACAAATCTAGCCTTTTCCCCTTGGATTCTGCAGCAGTCGCTCAGATCCACTGGACCTTATGGGAAGGGCAAGTTTACTTAAAATGGTTTACCTACCGAAATTGCTATGTTTTGGCCAATTCCCCCTGTAAAATTCCTAAATCTATTTTTAAACGTATAGATATGATTTGTACAACGTTCCTGTGGAGTGGGGGATCCCCTAGGGTGGCACTTGAGACGCTAAGGCTGCCGTCACACATGGCAGGCTTGGCGTTTCCAAATTTTTTTCTTTATTACTTAGCATCACAGCTAGTGCATATTCATGACTGGCTACATCCAGTCTCGGCAAATGCATGTACCACCACTGAAGGAGCCAATGCAACCTCCATGGAAACCCTCCATAATATTATTTACAGGGGCAAGGTCCCAAATCCACCAGGTACCTCCATGCTGGCCACCTCCCTTTCAATCTTCCGATATATTGTTACAAAAATTTCCCGACATACCTGGTCAGCATCCCCAAATAATCCCCTGTGGTTTAATCCTACCCTGCAGGAACTATACTCTCTGCCAGACACCAAGCGTTGGTACTCCAGGGGAGCAAAATATCTATGTCATCTATACAATGCCCAAGGCTTTAAAACTTTTCACCAACTGAGACTTGACTTTGACCTACCACACTCTTATTTGTTCCACTATTATCAACTTAGGCATGCTATACGAGCTCAGTTTGGTTCCCTAAATGATCCCACTAACTTGCCCCTGCTAGAGAGGCTGCTGAGACAACCTGACCCTAATAAACTTATTTCTACCTACTACGCAGCCCTAATGACAGATTTTAACCCCAGATTCAGCAAAGCACAGGAAAAATGGGCATCCATGGACATTTCACTCACGGAGGAGGACTGGACTGAGTTTAGTGACACATACAAAACTACAGTCATTTCATCTAGGGACTGAGTTATACTAGTTAAACTTTTTCACCAATCCCACCTTACCCCGGCTAGGCTATACAAAATGGGGTTGAAGCCCACAGCTGAGTGTTTACGTGGTTGTGGAGGGGATGCTGTTTTCATGCACTGCTTCTGGACCTGTCCACTGGTTCAGGACTTCTGGGTGGAGGTGGGTTCTTTCATTTCCTCTGCTCTAGGCCTCCCTAATATCATCCACCCAAAAAACGGTCTGCTAGGGATCTTTGGGGACTTACAGATATCATCACAGGCTAAGAGATTATTACGTATCCTTTATTTCTATGTCAGAAAGACTATACTGTTGTCATGGAAGGGTATACAGACATCTTTGAAATCTCTATGGCTAAAATTAATTAATGACGTTATACCATTGTATAGATTTACCTTTGAACTCAGGAAACGGAAAAAAATGTTCCACAAAATCTGGGGTAGATGGCTTGCCAGCCCCCTGAGCCTCTCTTTATAATGTATGCATGGTAGGGATCACTTACAGGTCGCGCCAGGTTAGGTTATACTATATGCAGATTACTAACATTGCTATACACCGACAAAATGCTTGTGTATGTACCTATGTGATCAATATCAAACTGCTGTACCACTATTTGTCTTTTGTTTACACATGAGCTATGTACTTGACAATGTATACCAATGATTGACCGAGCTTAATTAGTGGTTGTTTGTTGTGCTTGTTTTGTACAACTGGTTTGTAAAAAATCAATAAAAATATCTTTAAAAAAAAAAAAAACTTGGCGTATTTATTGTGAGCTGTTCTTAGACATGAATATAGTACACTCATGAGGTTCATACAAAATTAATAACGTAGATTTACCAATCCTACTGCATTCTTCTTTCACTGTGTCACCAGCAGCTGACAGTATAGCTCCAGAGACACCTGAAAATAGAAATATGGAATACATACGTTAAAGGAGTAGTCCTGTTTAGTGTAAATTCAAAAACCTGAGTCTTCTGGACAGTGCTGAAGAGTGCTAAGGTGCGATTGTAGCAGAGTAGCTAAGTGGTACATAATCTAGTGCAATAACTAGACCAGTGGTCTCCAAATTGTGGCCTGTAGACCAGATCTGGCCCTTTGCTTGGCCTTGGGGCACTGATAAAAGGCACTATTGCTCCCACTGACACCAAGGATGGGGCACTATTCCTCCCACTGACACCAAGGATGGGGCACTATTCCTCCCACTGACACCAAGGATGGGGCACTATTCCTCCCACTGACACCAAGGATGGTGCACTGTTCCTCCTTGTGACCAAATCCCCATTTTTTTTGGAAATGTTCAAGTGTTTTAAATAGCCTTACAGGAGGTAAATTTCTTTTTTTGCATGGATGCACCAGCTTTAATGCATCTTTTAGTGTGTGCCCCCCAAATATCTTGTTTGTCTATTGTATGGATTCTAACCAAATCCTTTTTGGCAGGAGCACCCCACTCCCTCATCATTGCCTCTCAGTGTCCACCTGTGTCATAGGTGGAGTCCTTTAGTTCTCCCATATAGAGGAGTGTATGTCTCCCATGGTTCAGAGAAGCAGGATCTCCCATTCTATGGATAGCGTAGGACCCACTAACTATGGGGTACTCTGTCGCAGTAAGTGGGCTTAAGCACCATATAGCAATATGGTGTGACCAAATCCTCATATTTTTTTTGAAAATGTTCAGGTGTTTTAAATAGCCTTGCAGGAGGTATTTGATTCTTTATCTTGGCATTATCTTAACTCCATCCTTCACAGATGGGGATTTGGTACACATTTTATACAATGGATCACATCGCTATATAACAACCCGAAAGCATATATATCTTATTCAGGATTTTGCCCTTTGTCTCCACTCCTCTTTGCCCTGGCAATAGAACCCCTAGCTCAATTAATTTGCACCAATGTCAACATCAAAGGCCTCGAACTAGGCGGTCACCAACATAAGTTATGCATGTTTGCTGATGATGTCTTAAATTTTCCTCACCTCACCCCTAACTTCAGCACCAAATCTAATTGACACCCTTAATAAATTTGGTGCTATATCAGGACTGAAAATAAATACCCATAAATCTAAAGCTTTAAACGTTTCACTTTCGTCGGAGTTACAAACACAACTACAAGACTCTCTCCCTTTTTACTGGTCGACAACACACATTACATACCAAGGAATCTCTCTTACGGCAGATCCAGCAAATCTATTCAAAGCAAATTATCCACCCGTACTATCTCAACTAACTACCTTACTGAAAAACTGGTCATCCCTACCCTTAGTATGGATGGGCAGAATAACTCTAATTTAGATGTCAATACTACCCAAGATCTTATACCTTTTTAGAACGCTCCCAATTCAAGTCCCAGCATACTTTCTCCGGATTCTCCAACGTAAAGTTGCACAATTCATATGGGGTAAACCTAAACCACGTCTATCACAATCTACTCTATACACTCCTCGAACCCGAGGTGGGCTGAGTGTTCCTAATTTTAGAAATTACTACTACACTGCCCAGCTGGCTCAGCTCCCTAAGTACGCTACCAAAGAGATTCCCCTCTGGGTTTCGATTGAATTGGTCGATTGTGATTCACTCTCCCTAGCAAATCTCCTATGGCTCACCCCAGCCCTTGGCTGCACAATCTCAAATCCAATCACCAAACATAGTTTAGCCATTTGGGACAGGCTTAAATCTCGCTTTGGACTCCAATCACAGCACAACCCCCTCCTCTCCTTTCTACACAACCAAGCTTTTTATCCTGCTTGGACTTCCCCATCCTATTTTTCAGCTTGGTCTAAAGCGGGTTTAATACGAGCACATAATTTTTTCGAATCCAATACTATAATGACCTTTCCCAAACTCTGTGAAACCTATGACATACCAAACAATGAAACCTTCAGGTATTTACAAATAAAGAACTTCCTCCAGCAAAATAATCTCCCAAATGCAACAAATTCTATCAACACCATATTTGAACAAACTTGCATTTCAGACCCACATAGACGTGGTTTGATCTCTGATTTATATCGCCAACTACTATCAAATACTACTTCAACCCCCCCCCCCCCCCCTTCTTATACCTCTAAATGGGAATCTGATTTGAACCTCCAACCAGAAGACTTAGATTGGTCGCTAATTTGGCAAGCAAAAAATTCAGCAACACCGAATATTGCAGCCTTAGAAACCAACTATAAGGTTCTTACAAGGTGGTATCTAGTTCCAGCGAGAATATCCAAATTTCTACCACAATATCCTGCTCAATGCTTCAGAGGATGCGATGATACCGGTACACATCTACATATATGGTGGGCCTGTCCTATAGCTATTGTCTTTTGGAAAAGTGTATTTAATCTACTCTCCACCATGTTCAACACCACTTTATTGCCTGACCCATCTGTTGCTCTCAAAACATTACAAAACTTAAATTCAAACTTTTAATGTATGTAACAACGGCAGCAAAACAATCAATAGCTTCAGCATGGAAAACATCCACACTGTGTATTGTGTCAGTCAAACATAGAGTTACACAAGCAATGATCCATGCTAAAATCGAAGCTATCTTTTTGGATAAGATCCAAAAATTGGAATTGCTATGGCTCCCATGGATAAATCATCACTTACCACAAGGTTTTGTCCACACATTTGTGCCATCTTAATATCTCAACATTGTTTATCTTCTAATTCCAATTCACTACTATCTGATTAACTACCTGATTCCCTCTGGAGATATTTCCCACCATTTATCCCTCCCCTTATTTTTCCCCTACTACATCAATTTTTTATACTTTCAAGCTTTTTACCCTAAAACATTTATGTTTTATTTTTTCTACCAAAGTAGAATACTAAATTAATAAAAGGTCTCCCATCTGTAGAGTCGGTTTACAAAGTATTAAAATTCTAGACAGTTGATGAAACTATTCTCATCTATAGGAAATGCCAAGCCATATAGCTGGATCTTGGCCCTCTGGTCAAATATATTGACTCCAACTGTCTTACGATTAAATGCTACAATTGACATCCTTCTCACCCAACCCTTTCTTTTATGAAAAAGAAATAAGCAGAAATGTAAATGTTTTCAATTGAAATGTTCATTCTTAGTTTTATTTTTAGTTCTACAGATTGTAGAGAAAATGTGATGTCTATATATATTTATCTTATTATATTTCAAAACTTTGTAAAATTAACATGTACTGTGTAATTCTTATCTTTAATAAAATATTTGAAAAAGGGTATCTCCACCTCACATTAACTCCCTCTGTAACTCTTGCACTAACTCTTCCTCCCCCTGTAACCATAGCCACATTTACTATAACTACAACAGAAATTCTCTGTAGCCCTAAGGCTAAAGTGGTGTACATAATATAAGAGAATTGGGTGAACGATTTTCCTCGTTGTTACAATGACCTGCTTATGGATGCATACCTCCCAACTTTTGGGAATGGGAATGAGGGACGCCTATTAGCAAAAGTATGTAGGCATAGGACACACCCCCTGCCATGCCCCCTTAAAGGAGAATTATGCAAAAAAAAAAAAAAAAAAGATTAGTTAAACCCACACGTTTTTTTTTTACTTATTTTCTTTACTTCTACTATTCCTTTATACTGGCCTTTGAAATTTACAAATGCAGCAATTTAGAAATTGGATGAAAGGTTTAGTACTGGGAAACACTTTCTGAAAGATAAATAGTGTATTCTATATACAGCTTTATAGATCAGACCAAAATGAGGGACAAATGAGAAGGAAAGAGGGACAGGTGGACTTTGTTCCAAATCAGGGACAGTCCCTCAAAATCAGGGATGGTTGGGAGCTATGCATCTGCACTCACAGATCATGTACAGCTAGATCTTTCTAATCCCCTATAGTGTATATATATGAGAATTTAAGCTGCTGGATCTTGTTCTCCATTGCCATCTGTAAGATTTCCTTGAACAGCAGGGCAGCCACTCTGTAGTCTTCACACCTGGCCTCATTTAGTAACTATAAAGTGAAGTTGGAGCCTGAAGCCTGTACATGATCACAGGATCTGTTATATTCTGTTCTTTCTGTACCAGCCTGTATTACAACTATAATTAATGTGTTTGAAGAGTGTTTTTAAAAATCCCTCTGCTTGCTGCCAATGATACTCAAACCAACACAGCGGAATCATACCTGCTCCAGCACTTTCTCTACCTACTTGCTGGCTGCCAATGCCAGGCTTTCATTGAGTTGCCGCTTGAGATAAAAACACTTTAATATTTAGAATACTAGCAGCTATTGCAAATATGGTAGTTGTTGTTTCAGAGTTGCAATGGGAAAGAATCCGCACTTACAGTAAGGCCTCATTCACACGAGGTGGATCCGCTCAGCAGAGTCGGCCAGCTCAGCAGGAGATCGCTCCGTTGACCTCCGCTGAGCCGGCAGATGACAGGTCCGTCTCTGCTCACTGAGCGGGGAGGGGCTTGTCAGAGCGCCGCTGATTCCTATGGAGGGATCGGACGAAAACGGACAGCATGTCCGTTTTCATCAGATCTCATGCGATCTGATCCGCCAGGACGGATGCGAACGTATCGCTATACGTCTGATTTTAGCGGATCGGATGTCAGCGGACATGGTCACCGCTGACATCCGTCGCTCCATAGACCTGCATGGAGCACCCATTCAGGTCCGCCTAAAAAACTGACAGGCGGACCTGAACTGTCCGTCCATGTGAAAGGGGCCTAACACAGACTGCCCATGACTCACTCCATTTAACTCTGACCCTCCCTGTAATTTTAACACTAACCTTCCCTTTAACCCTGACACTAACCCACAAGCTAATCTTCCTTTTAACCCTTACTCCAGTCTTTCTTGTAACCCTAACACTAACCCTCCATATACCCGCTGACATAAAATTAACCCATTGATTGCACACTCACATCTCTCTTTGTGAAACACCTACCCTTCCTGAACCCAAAATATACCAGCTCCAAGACTCCGGGTCTATAATCTGCTGGTCTGTATGTAACATACTAAAGAGTACTGAAGAATAAAACAATATTGTATATTGCTGTTATAGAGCTACTTTATATATTTACCACAAGATCGATTTAAGGTCTTGTTTGCAAGGTTCAAAATGCAGTCCACAGCTTGGTCTGTGATGTCTCCTTTTATTAACTCTATTGTTTTCCCAAATGCCGTGAAGTGAGGATAATTGGTCTAAATCATAGAAAAACGGCAAAAAAAGCAAACATAGATCATTTCATGTGGCCGAAGTTGTGAAAAATGTGTAACAGAAATTGAGGTTTCTCTATGGTTTCCAACCTTGACATGCAATATTATTTTACTCCAGGGAAGACAATCAACATTTATTCTAGCAGCTATCTAAATAAAGTCCACACTAACACAATTCCACATTTTGTCATGTTACAACCAAAAATTTAAATGTATTTTATTGGTATTTTATGTGATAGACCAACACAAAGTGGCACATAATTCTGAAGTGGAAGGAAAATGATAAATGGTTCTAAATTTTTTTTGCAAATATATGAAAAGTGTGGCGTGCATTTGTATTCAGCCCCCCCGAGTCAATACTTTGTAGAACCCCCTTTCGGTGCAATTACGGCTGCAAGTTTTTGGGGATGTCTCTACCAGCTTTGCACATCTAGAGAGTTAAAATGTTTGCCCATTCAGCGATTTTCAAGTCTTGTCACAGATTCTCAATTGGATTTAGGTCTGGACTTTGGGCCATTCTAACACATGAATATGCTTTGATCTAAACCATTCCATTGTAGCTCTGGCTGTATGTTTACGGTCATTGTCCTGCTGGAAGGTGAACCTTTACCCAAGTTTCAAGTCTTTTGCAGACTCTAACAGGTTTTCTTTTAGGATTGCTCTACATTTAGCTTCATCCATCTTCCCATCAACTCTGACCAGCAAAGAAGTGGAACACTCAGAGGAGTACAGATGAAAGGGCTGCGCACCCCACAAGATGCATAGAAAAAACAAGAAACCCCCTAACGGGGCTTTAATGCAGCCAATGATGTACGATTCAGGATGACTAGATGATCAAAAAATAATTTTATTAGTACAAAAAAAGTATAAAAATAGTAAATTCTGACATTGAAAGTCAGGACATGAACTGGAGTACAAAATTTGATAAAAAGCAGACAATACCCGTAACCGGGAACAGTGTACAGTACAATAGCACTAAGACAGCAAGATCAAAGATAGTAGAATACTGACATATTCAACCCTGAGGGTCTTCTTCAGAGGATAGATGACTAACAGCTGAGAGGATGTAAACATATTAAAAAAATCTTTAGAGAAAGCACGAAACAGAAACAATGAATTTGTATGTATGCATAAACAACATCATATATTGCATAATTACCAGTCACAGTGCTCCCAATGGGTATACATGGCCATGATGTACAGAGGTTGCCCCCTCTTGTATCCTTGGTTTTCCAGGCGGTAGGCTGGTTTCCTGGAGAGCAGATATCAAGCCAGCATGCCTTACAAGGGATCACGCATAAATTGCCCCCGAAAGGAGTCGGAGGAGGGGAGGGGCACGCACCGCACCCACAAGAGCAAAAAAGAAGAAAAGGACTAGTTACGATGACTTTGGACATATTAGCCAATGTAGGTCCATGTATGTGCAAGGAGCCGGTGGAAAGAGGGGAAAGGAAGGAGGGGGGAGGGGGAAAAAAAAAGGGGGGGGGGAGGGGAGAGGGGAAGAGGGGGAAGGGGGGGAAAGGAGAAGGAAGGGAAGGAAAAAAGTGGGCGGAAAGGAAATGAACAGTGGACATGGGGGGGATAGGGGGGGATAATGTGATGGAGAAAAGAAGAAAAAGAAAGTGCAGTGAAAAATCTTGTGTGGCTGAGGGGGGGGGGGTTTGGGAGAGAAAGAATGCTGGAAGGAAGAGAGCGGGTGGGACATATACAAGCAGCTTGCAAACATGTCTGGACCATCCAACAACAGGGATGTGGTGATCGCATTGTATAGGTGAAATTCAGGTGCCAAAATGCAAAGTGAGAGAAGCCAGCTGTAGGCTGGAAAAAAGGAGGGGAAGGCCAGGGGAGGTGATAGGAGTGGTGGAGTGGAGGTGGGGTTGGGAAGCGTGTGTGTGAGTGAAGAAAACAAATGCAACAACAAACCAAACCAAAACGTGATGTGTGGGAAGGAAGGTGATACGCGATAGTGACAATGCAATTTACCTATTAGTGGGGGCACAGATAGATGAAATCAGGATGCCCAGAGCTCTGAAAAGTCGTAAGTATATCAGCATCAAAAGTGGGGCGATACAAAGAATGAATTAAAACTAAGCGTGATGTAAACCACGCATCAAAGGAAGCAATTAAAAAGGGGGTATGAGGTTCTTACCGGTCAATCTGTAGAATTTCAGCGTAAGAGCGTTCGGCAGGACCTGGAGGTATCAGTGAACCTCCCCCGCCGCCCGGTTCATTTGTAAGGGTATCAATTGCTTCGAAGTGTTGTCAAGTGCATGTGCCAGTCCACTCCCCCATCTCCCCCTCCAATCAGGGGAAAGAGCAGCACATAGTGGTGCTCACTGCGTGACCCCCTGGCGTTCCGGAGGATTGATCATCCCGGGTACCCCCGTCACTTCCGCCGCAAATGCGCAGGCGCCGTGACGTCACGCGCGCGTGAGCACGGCCTCCGGAAGAGATCCGGGACGCCGCTGGCAGGGAAGAAGGCGCCCAAACACAGATGCCGCCTGGTGGGCGCATCAGGGAGACACAGGGCCCTTGCGCCTTCCTTCTTACCCTGCCAGTAGGGCAAATATGGCACGATCCCGCCCCCCAGGGAAAAAACACAGCCGGCCAGGGGAGATAACTAAAGTGGTATCTCTCCCTTGAAGTGGGTAGATCGAAGAGAAAAAAAAGGGGGGGGGAAGAAAAAAGAAAAAATGCACACATATAGCCATTGGGCAATGACTTGGCTTCCTGCTTAAGAAAAGCATCCCCACAACATGATGCTCCCACCGCCATGTTTCACAGTAGGGATGGTGCGTTCAGGGTGATGTACAGTGTTAGTTCTCTGCCACACATAAAGTTTTGCTTTTAGGCCAAAAAGTTCAATTTTTTCGGAAGGAAGCACCTTCTTCCACATGTTTGCTGTGTCCCTCACACGGCTTCTCGCTAACTGCAAACGGGACTTCTTATGGCTTTCTTTCAACAATGGCTTTCTTCTTGCCACTCTTCCATAAAGGCCAGATTTGTGGAGTGCACGACTAATAGTTGTCCTGTGGACAGATTCTCCCACCTGAGCTGTGGATCTCTGCAGCTCCTCCAGAGTTACCATGGGCCTCTTGGCTGCTTCTCTGATTAATGCTCGCTTTGCCATGTCTTGGTACGTTTGCAGTTGTGCCATACTCTTTCCATTTTCAGATGATGGATTGAACAGTGCTCCGTGAGATGTTCAAAGCTTGGAATAATTTTTTTTATAACCTAACCCTGCTTTAAACTTCTCCACAACTTTATCCCTGACCTGTCTGATGCTGTTTGTTCACTAAGGTTCTCTAACAAACCTCTGAGGGCTTCACATAACAGCTGTATTTATACTGAGATTAAATTACACACAGGTGGACTCTATTTACTAATTAGGTGACTTCTCTGGTTCTACTAGATTTTAGTTAGAGGTATCAGAGTAAAGGACGCTGAATACAGATGCATGCCACACTTTTCAGATATTTATTTGTAAAAAAATTTGAAAACCATTTATCATTTTCCTTCCACTTTACAATTATGTGCCACTTTGTATTGGTCTATCACATAAAATCCCAATAAAATACATTTAAATCTTTGGTTGTAAGATGACAAAATGTGGAAAATTTCAAGGGGTATCAACACTTTTTCAAGGCACCGTAAAAAACCCTATGCAGTATAATACAACTTATGAGGAGCACAATTTGAGTTTATCACCAGTGCTATGTAACTGTTGTATATTAGAAGATTGTTATTTTTTGGATTAGATGTTAGTGCCAACGTATTTTTTAGGTTTAACTGTTGGTATTATTTGCTCCTCTTGCCTCCTGGCTGATCTTCAAAGTTCAATCTATTTATTTTTTGGCTGTGCCATTACAGCCATAACATTGTTATTTTGTAATGCTATTAAAACACTAATTTCTTCCAAAATTATATATCAAAATTATATATCTCAAAAGCCAAATCTTGTTTCACTTTGCATAGAGCAGGGAATGGTTAAAATTCCTGTTCTATTTAGGAAGGTAGAAGTTAACTTTCCTAACTTAAGGCAAATCCTCCTAGACTGTCACTGTAACAAGTGTCCCCATTGGAAGATTTCCTGGTATTTCTGTTCTGGTGACAATATGAAATATTGGCAATGGTCACTAGGTCAAAATAAGGTGTGTGTGTGTGTGTGGGGGGGGGGGGGGGTGCCTTTCCAGGAAACAGACAGCAATAAAAGCCTTAGAGGGGTTTGATCAACTTGGTACAGTCAGCCTGCCCTGCCCATCAATGGTTCAAATCTTGGCCGGTTCCTTCTGAACCAGCTGAAATTCAAACCGTGAATGGCCGGCCTAACTCTTCCACACTATCCAACAAACTTTTGAATTTTAGATTATTTTCATGGGTTTTTTTGATCCAACAAAGATTTTACTGAAAAAGTTTAATTCAATTAAAAAGGGGTTGTAAACCATGATTTTTCACCTTAATGCATTCTATGCATTAAGGTAAAAAACCTTCTGTAGTGCTGCAGCCCCCCAGTGCCCCCGTTTTACTTACCTGAACCCGGTTTCCTTCTCCCTGGAGACGAGCACACCAGCTCTAGCTGGTGTCTTGTGTCCTGATTGGATAGATTGATAGCAGCGCAGCCATTGGCTCCCGCTGCTGTCAATCAAATCCAATGACGTGGGTGTCGGGGCCGAGGCCTGCTTTCTGTGTCAATGCAGTCGCGAGCACGCCCGCACGGGTGTCCACAAAAGGAGAGAGCTTCTGCGTCATGGGCACTCGATGCGGGGAGGAGCTACCAGCGCCGATGAGGGACCCCAGGAGAGGAGGATCGGGGCCACTCTGTGCAAAACAAACTGCACAGTGAAGGTAAGTATGACATGTTTGTTATTTAGAAAAAAACAAAAAAAAAAAAACAAGGGTTTAGTAAGCCTTTAAAGTACATTTAAAATTGAATCTAAAAGTTTTACTTTAAACAAATCTTACAATTATTTTCATCATGGAAGTCCGGACTTTACAGTAGGAGATCTTCTGTTCTCCCCAGCCCCCCATCATCTTTATCTGGTGGGATTTGTGTAAATGCCTTTTTGCCCTTTATTATTGCCTTCTAGGACATAACTAGCATTTCGATGATGAGAGCTTCGTCTCACAACAGAATACATAGAAAGCTTAGTTAACATGTAGGCAAAGAGCTAAAATACACATTTGAAATACAATTGTGTGAAATACCCAACCTGCCAAAAAAATTTAATTTAGTAGCCACCCCTGCCAGACACATAAAGTCCTGACCCCTTTACTTTGTCTAATTAAATATGCTGTGATCAGATACTGAACAAAGAACAGCTCACTGATAAGGTCATTTCATTGCTTTCTCCTCCAATTAACAAGCTCCATTTATCAGATTCACAGTGCTGGTCAATGCAGTAAAGCCTGATTGGCTAGCAGTGCTACCCATTCCTTTCCCAGTCTTCATGCTGATGTGAGTAAATTATGAGAAACTAGTACAAAGACAGACCGAGGTATTTTTTTAAAATTACATATGAATATTTTTTTTTAATAAATACATCATTGGCTTAAATGGGTTTCTTTTGTCTCTACACTTTAGCTTGCTACATTCAATAGCTTATTTGCATTTTATAAGAAAAAAAAACTTGAAATCTTAGCAGTATCACTAAATCCTTCTATATACCTTGTAGTTTTGAAAAAACTTTAAGTACTGGTCATAAACATTCTGCTCTCCGACAATGATGCCAATCCTTGAGATGATTGTCATGATAGATGGGTTAGTCATGTAATCTTCAATACCCTTTATAATTAATTTAATGGATGTCTGGGCATGAAGAGTACCAGTTCCAAGGGCTGGGATGCTAACAGATGCCATATTGAACTGGTCACAGGCCTTCAGAGTTTTTTTCACCAATGTCACAATGGTCTCTGCTGTTACATCTCTCAGGTGAATTATTCTTTGACACTCCAGATTTCCAGCCACAGTTACAACATGTCCATCATTGGGGAGCCGGCCTGGAAGCACATGAAATGATTAGTCATTAGTTTATATTTCCTTCTGGTAAAAATACAGATGAATACTTTTATTCTATTTCAAATGTTTCAGAATATGTAGAATAGCATTGGTCTATAAGTTGGCTATAGCCACAAGCATTTCCATGTCTACCCTTTTTTGGCCACTGAGTAACCTTTTACTGTCTATGGCAGAAGTAGACAGACACCTTCTGAAATGACTGCTCTTGTGGGCAATGATTACTTGGAGAGGTCTGGAAACCCTGTCTAATTCCTTTTGTTTCCCTATATAAGCTGGAGCTATGAGGATTTGCCTTCTTACTCTCTCTTCCAGGTTTGAAGCTCAAACATGCACTGAAAAAGAACGACAGCAGTAGCTAGTCAGCTATAACCATACAAGCCCACTGGGTCCCCATGTATAGTAAGGATCATGCTAGCTACTGCAAACTATGAGGATCTCCCACAAATAGCCATTACGTCCAGCCAGTGTAGGGTGCAGTTAATGCAACAGCATAAAGAGATATTTAGGACAATTGTGTGTTTCCAACCTTGTAGGAAAAAAGGCAAGAAGCGCCAATCTAAGTGCAGTATCATTAAAAACTTTAATTTAGATTATAAAAACAACAACAGCCAAATGGCTACTCACAAGGACAGGATTAATATAGGCAAGGACATATAGTGGGTCCAGGGACGTCCTCCTCAGATGTTGTAAAGGTGCATAGTGCAGGTTCCGGTGGAGGTGCTGTCAGCGCTATGATGTACGGGTGGTCTGTGGGGTCTCTGCTGTGGGTGCTGAGCTGCAAGGAAGATGGAAGTGTCCGCAAGGAGAGCCGGCATCTACTAGGACATAGGAGCCAGGACCGTAGCAGGAAACAGGAACCGGATGGAGACAGGCGTGGAACGCAAACACTGTTCCAGGAACCAAAGGGCGGAAGTGACATGTGGACGTGTCAGATGACGCGTTTCAATGCTTCCGCATTTTCTTCAGATCTAACAGGCTAATGCAACAAGTGTCCTTTATATAGGAGCTGCGGAGTCAGTTGCTAGGCAACTAATTGAACCGAGCACAACATACTGAGTACAATAAAAAGATGGAATGGAGTATAGGAATTGAGTTCGGAACACCAAGCAAATATAAGAATAGAATGTAAGAAAGGTAGATGTTGAAGGAAATAAATGAATGTATATGAGGGGAGTAATGGATGATAAATGAAGAATAGTTTGTAATGAATGGCGAAAAAGATATATTGAATAAGAAAATGAAAGAAAAATAATAAAAAGAAAAGAAAAGAAAAATAGAAAAATACAAGAGAAATAAAAGAGTAGAAAAAATAAAAAATAATAATTAAAAATAATAAATAAATAGTATAATGAAAAATAAAAAATAATAATAAATAAAAAAATATAAAAAAAATATATAAAATATATAAAAAATATATAAATAAATAAATAGATAGATAAAAAATAAAAAATATAAAATATATATATATTCTCTCAAATCCGCCGATAAAGGGGGAGGAATCGTGCTACAGAATAGATCCGACTACCTCCAGGAGACGTACCGTCTCTTATCTGATACCCAAACTTATGAGAAATTGAAAACAGACCCACTAGCCAAATTCATTGAGGAATCCAAAGCTCTAGTCACACAAGCATTAGGACAGGGTATTTTGACTAAACTAGAAGCAGCATTTTTTCTCAAACCCTTTTTTCAGGTCCCCTACCTTTATCATTTGCCCAAGATACACAAAGATCCCAATAAGCCACCCGGTCGCCCCATAGTAGCATCCATGAACAGCATCACCACCAGCTACTCACTATACATTGATCAGTTATTACAGCCACTGGCCCAGTCCCTCCCTTCTTATATCAAAGATGGTACCCATCTGATAGATCTTCTACATCCCTACAGATGGGAGTCTTCTTATTTGTGGGTCTCCTTGGACGTTTGTTCACTCTATACCTCCATACCCCATCAAGTAGGGCTTCAAGCCATTTCATATTATCTTCACTCCAATCCCCTTCTGAACCCATCCCAGATTGAATTTATTATTTCTGCCACCAAGTTCTGTTTAGAACACAATTATTTCACATTCGATGGCCAGTTCTATCTACAGAAACAGGGGACAGCTATGGGCGCGAACTTCGCGCCTAGCTATGCAAACCTGACTATGGGACTGTGGGAGACCAGGTACATTTGGGAGAACAACCCCTTCTCTGCACACCTGGTCTTCTACGGTCGTTATATAGATGACATCATCATCATCTGGGACGGTTCCCCTAGTTCCGTGCAAGACTTCATTACCCACTGTAATAACAATTCTTTTGGCCTATCATTTACATCGACTATGGATTCAGAATCTATCTGTTTTTTAGATTTAGAACTATTCCATATTAATGACCAAATTGCCACTAAAAACTACACTAAACCAACAGCTGGAAATTCTTTTTTACATTTTTCGAGTTGCCACCATCCTAGGTGGGTGAACAACATACCCAAGAGCCAAGATACCCATCGGCTCAGGAGAAATTGCACTAGACTAGAAGACTACAGCTCTCAATGCACCACTCTTTCTAAAAAGTTCACAGACAAAGGTTATCCCTCCAGTACCATTAATGAAGCTGCCTCTTTCTATTTGACAGACACCCTACCTAACCCCAAGGCTCAGAAAACAGAACCAACCACCAGATTCATTACTCAGTTCCATGTTAGTCACAAAAGAATGGAACGGATCATAAAAAAACATTGGTCGATCTTAGCTCAGGATCCCCATTTAGCACCTTCCTTACCCACTGTTTCTCAGTTTGCTTACCGGAGGGCCCCCAACGTGAAGACAAAGATTGCTCCTAGTAAAATATCAGTTCAGAAAAAATCCTTTATATCCAAACAACTTACCCTCATTCCACTAGTAGGTATGTACCGGTGCAAGAAGGCATTATGCCTCACCTGTTCTCATGTCACACATGGCAAAAAAACTTTTAACACCAATGGGAATCAATACACCTTAAAGTCATTTTTCAATTGTTCAACCACCTATGTCATATACTGTATCTCCTGTCCCTGTGGGCTGTTGTATGTAGGCAGAACCATCAGGACCCTGCGTGCCAGGTTCGGGGAACACAGAAGAGCAGTACAGGCAAACAATCCTTTATATAGTACCGCTCAGCATTTCACTACTCATCACCAACAAAATATTGCAGATTTAAATGTGTGGGTCATTGAATCTATATCAGACCATTTTACCCCTGCTGAAAGATTCCAACGCCTTTGCAGGCAAGAAACTTTCTGGCTCTTTACCCTAAACAGTATGGCACCTAATGGTCTCAACGAAGATATAGAGATCAATACAGTTATATAGTACAGTATGCCTCTGGTTTAGGGCTAGATCAGTTCTATACATACAGCATATAATAATATTTTTGTAGGTCCATATCTTTTTTCCCTTTTTCATCATCTAATTATATTTTCCATTGTTCCCTCCCTCCTGTTTTTCTTTCTACTGTACCCCACCTGTATCTTATTAGTATTTTTTAATTTACATTTTCTTCTTGTTCCGATACATCCAATCAGTTTACAGATATACTCATTTTTAGCTATCTTTGGGCTAAACTTCTCTCACACACCATCTTAATTCATTTTGAATCATGTGTGTATACATACATACGTATATGCATGGGTGTGTGTATGTTTGCTTACCTATATGTGTTACTGCATATAACCATTCCAACAATTATTTTAGGTGTTTTTCAGAATTCTCAACTTTAGGGTCACTAGATCCATTTATATGCATGTGTATATGTATGTTTTTTGCATGTATATTTATAAATGTTGTTTTTTTACATATATGTTTCTCTACCTATACGTTTTTTAAATAACAGTTATTCACATATATACCCTTCCTTTTCTATCTTTTTTTTTTTTTTTTTTTCGAATATATATATATTTTATATTTTTTATCTATATATTATTTATTTATATTTTTTTTAATATATTTTATATATTTTTTTATAATTTTTTATTTATTATTATTTTTTATTTTTCATTATACTATTTATTTATTATTTTTAATTATTATTTTTTATTTTTTCTACTCTTTTATTTCTCTTGTATTTTTCTATTATTTTTCTTTTCTTTTCTTTTTATTATTTTTCTTTCATTTTCTTATTCAATATATCTTTTTCGCCATTCATTACAAACTATTCTTCATTTATCATCCATTACTCCCCTCATATACATTCATTTATTTCCTTCAACATCTACCTTTCTTACATTCTATTCTTATATTTGCTTGGTGTTCCGAACTCAATTCCTATAATTCATTCCATCTTTTTATTGTACTCAGTATGTTGTGCTCGGTTCAATTAGTTGCCTAGCAACTGACTCCGCAGCTCCTATATAAAGGACACTTGTTGCATTAGCCTGTTAGATCTGAAGAAAATGCGGAAGCATTGAAACGCGTCATCTGACACGTCCACACGTCACTTCCGCCCTTTGGTTCCTGGAACAGTGTTTGCGTTCCACGCCTGTCTCCATCCAGTTCCTGTTTCCTGCTACGGTCCTGGCTCCTATGTCCTAGTAGATGCCGGCTCTCCTTGCGGACACTTCCATCTTCCTTGCAGCTCAGCACCCACAGCAGAGACCCCACAGACCACCCGTACATCATAGCGCTGACAGCACCTCCACCGGAACCTGCACTATGCACCTTTACAACATCTGAGGAGGACGTCCCTGGACCCACTATATGTCCTTGCCTATATTAATCCTGTCCTTGTGAGTAGCCATTTGGCTACTGTTGTTTTTATAATCTAAATTAAAGTTTTTAATGATACTGCACTTAGATTGGCGCTTCTTGCCTTTTTTCCTACATTATCTTTCAGAGTTGTTTGCTTCCACTCTCAAGTGAGCTGCCGCTGGTGCACAGTATCGGATTCCTTTGAACTATATATTTCATTGACTTTTATATATATTTTTTTCATTGACCATCATCTTTACTCTCTGGACGTTTGTGGCAGAGTCTACATATATTTTTATATTTTTGATTTTGCATATCCAGGGTTATTAGTCACACTGCCCGTCTTATCCCGGACTTGTTTTATGTTTATGTGTATCATGTCCATTAATGTTTGATGTGTGTTCTTGCGCCATTTATCTTTTTTGTTTTGTTTCCAACCTTGTGCATCTGTGCAAAAACCAGCTAAAAACATAGTTAGATGAGCTTAGGATCTAAAGGGACCCCTATTCAGAGCATCAACCTCTACCCTACTAAACACCTGGGGTGCATTGGAATGCTGATTGTAAGCCAGGTCTTCCTGTCCAACACCAGTACTTGACTTTACCAACAGGGCCAGGTATAGCCTATCTGATATTGGTATGCATTTAGGGGCGTATCTACCACGAGGCAAACAAGGAGTTTGCCTTGGGCAGCATTTTTCAGGGGGGGGGGGGTGGGGTGGCCCACCCCAGGCATAATATGAGCAGTGGCATCACTACAGGGGTGCGGGGGGTATGGAAGAGGGGTGACACTAGGGGTGGCTGCAGACTGACCATTCTGTGACAGAGGAGCAAAGTGAAGCAGGAGGTGTCGGTGACTGCAGCATCCAATCCAGGAAGTAGCTTACTTGGCAGAGCAGGTCGGAGTCCCAGGCTGTGATAGTGCCTCGACAGCCTCACTACACACATCTGGTAAAAAGGAGCTGGCGGGCTGCAGGAGAATCTGGTGTAGTTTTTTTTTGGGGGGGGGGGAATGGGAGAACCTACTGGTGTAGTATGGGGGGGAAGGGGAGCCCGTTTCTCTCTCTCTTATTCCCCCACCTCAGAAGAGGTGTAGCTCTAATAGGAAGAGGTGGAGCCTAAAGAGGAAGGGGTGGGGCAAATTTGGATGAGGGGGCGTCCGATTTTAGTCTTGCCTAGGGCAGCACAAAATCAAAATACACCACTGGGTGCAGTAAAAAAAGTCAGGGAGCATTATATTAACACTGTGACAGAGATGCATGGAAGTAAAGATTGACAGGCAGTGCAGAGGCGGTGCAGATTTGGATGATTAAACAGAACTTATGGTTGCCGATATCAGGCATCCCCAAATGAGTTCCTCCTTACATTAGGGATCCCGTCAGAGTCCCCCACCCCCTCCCACATCAGGTGTCCCCATCAGAGTGCCCCTTTAAATCGCATGTCTCCATCTGAGTGTCCTTTTGCATCAATTTTCCACATCACAGTGTCCCCCTACATCATTTGCCTCTATCAGTGCCCCATTAGAATCCACCTTAAATCCACTGTCCCCATCAGAGTGCCCTTACATGAAATGCCCCCATCAGAGGCCCCCCAACTGGCCACCTCATGGGTCAGTGGATGCACTATCAGAGACCGGGGGGATTGCAAAACTAAAATAAGCTCACCCCTGCACCCCACTAGATCCTGTCCAGTTCACAAATGCCCTATTAGTTGAATGGGCACAAAATTCCACAGCAACACTATAGAATCATCTGAAAAAGACTACTCAGGTTGTTATAGTTACAAATGTCAGGGATCCAACTCCATTTTAATGCCCATGGTTTTGAAATGGGATATGCAACAAGCTCATATAGGTATAATATTAAGGTGTCCACAGCATATATTTTCTTTTTCTTTTTTTTTTACCATAGGCCTTTTCACTGAACATCGTCAGAAATCATATGTCAAACAACAGCAGAGTCAAATGGCTACTCGCCCTCCAGTTAGGGTATTGTGATAGCATCTGACAATGCTTAAGGATACTCTAGAAGGGTGTTTCCAGGAGTTGCCTACTTACAACACAGAACAGAACCTCAGGAAGACATCTCTCAAAAAGTTTCAAGGGTCCTCAAAGTCAATTTAGGTGGAGGGGGGATTATTTAAAATAAGTACAATCATGCAATAGGAATTAGGGAACTTAAAAAAATTGAAAATAGAGGTTTTCTTGAATTCTACAGATTTAGATGTTCTAATACTTGCTGATTATATACATTCATATCACTATATTTAGGTACATTCAAGTTATATCAGAAAGTTAATAATAATTTGGCACTTTTTCATACCTAAACGTGCACATTCTGCCTTCACGGTATCCCCCGCTGCGGCCAGAATAACTCCGCTTATACCTGAAAAAAGAAATATATACTGAATACATACTGTATGCAAACTATCTTCATAATTGCTCTATTTTAAAGCTGAACAACAGGATAAGCAAATGGTCCAATAGTCTAAATTAAAAAAAATGTGGCTAATCACAGCTTTACAAAAGTAGACACTGGATGAATGGATGTCATTCATAAAAAAAAAAAAGATTGTTTATAACAGTGATATTTTGTTTTTTAACAGTATATATAATAGTGAAAATAATTTTGAATGGGACATCACTCATTATTTTGAGTAATTTGTCCTTTCCTCTTTATAATGTTTCAATCCCTTTTTCTTTGTCATTCTTTCTCCATTTCACATTTTATTTTTTTATCCTTTATTATTTTATCTCCAATGTAAAACACCTTTTTATGTAGCATACATTTTTATGTTGGTCATATCAAGGTAGGAATGATGTTTGCATTTCTCATCATATACATTGATTATTACATATATAGATGACACACATCGCTTTAAATCTTTGATGGTACACAGTAACAAACCGATCGCTAATGTGCTCCCATTATGTCTGTGGTTTGGGGTGTCTTGTCTTTTTTATTAGTTTTGATTCTGTACCAGAGCATATACATTCATTGTTTTTAATTCTTTCCTCAATAAACTTTATTGGTTTTAATTATGCTCACTAGGCTAACACACGCAGGCACACTTACATTTTTTTTTTCTATGTAGATAAATGCATTGGTCACTTTAAACACTTGTCGACCGCCGATTTACATCGGCAGGATGGCACGCCCTGGCAGGCAAAAGGGCATACCTGTACGTCCCTTTGAATTTGCCGCCTAGCGGGAACATGCCCGCAGGTCCCGCAAACTCGATGTTAGCCGGCAGCCCGCGATTGCGGTGAGGAGAGGCAGAACGGGGAGATACCTATGTAAACAAGGCATTTCCCTGTTCTGCCTAGCAACATGACAGGGATCTACTGCTCCCTGTCATTGGAGCAGTGATTTCTGTCATGTTGTAGTGAGCCCACCCCCCCCCCACAGGTAGAACACATCCAGGGAACACACTTAACTCCTTGATCGCCCCCTAGTGTTTAACCCCTTCCCTGCCAGTGTCATTTATATAGTAATCAGTGGCTATTTGTAGCTCTGATCGCTGTATAAATATCAATGGTCCCAAAATAGTGTCAAAAGTGTCCGATCTGTCTGCCATAATGTCGCAGTCCCAATAAAAATCACAGATCGCCGCCATTATGAGTAAAAATAAATAAAAATAATAAAAATGCCATAAATCTATCCCCTATTTTGTAGATACTATAACTTTTGTGCAAACCAATAAATATACACTTATTGTAATTTTTTTTTACCAAAAATATGTAGAAGAATACATATCGGCCTAAACTGTGGAAGAAATTTTTTTTTTATATATTTTTTTGGGAGATTTATTATAGCAAAAAGTAAATATTGCTTTTTTTTCGCAATTGTCTTTTTTTGTTCATAGCGCAAAGAATAAAAAACCGCAGAGGTGATCAAATACCACCAAAATAAAGCTCTATATGTGGGGAAAAAAAGAATGTCAATTTTGTTTGGGTACAATGTCGCATGACCGTGTAATTGTCAGCTAAAGCGACGCATTTCCGAATCACAAAAAATGGTCAGGAAGGGGGTAAATCCTTCCGGGGCTGATGTGGTTAAATGAACAACTTATTAATAATAATTACATTGGTCACCTTAAATGAATAACTCAACAATGTTGTTTTGCAATTTTTTGCAGTTTTGATATTTTGATCAGAATCCTAAAACTATACCTCTCACACGTGTACAGATAGAGATAGCGGCGCTAATATAAATTGTGTAAAATAATGGGTCAGAGCAGTATAATGCCTATGACCCTCTACTTATGCATAAAAATATTAATAATAATAGTGTCATGAAAAATATTAATTTTATCATGAAAAGAAATTTCTTTAACACCCAGTGAAAAGTGTCACTATAAATAATAAATTACAAGAAATGAATGATCAAGTTCAACAGTTGTTTTTCAATCTTCTTGTGTGAAAAATCTTCTACTCTTCCACCACACCACCGTGATAGTGACACCACTCCCTCTGAAGAGCGCACTCACCAGATTGTATAGCCACCCACTCTCGTGTTCGGCAAAACAGCAATTGAACCACACCTGGGTTGCATGCGATGAACAGTGACTCCAATCAAGCCAGCTCCATATGTGAAAAAATGAATAAAGTGCTCCACATAGCGTGATACCATTTTGACAGGTTTATTAAAATCACTTCAAACACACTTCAATGGTTACACTCACTTATAAACTGAAACATAAAAGCCTTTAAAAAGAAATCCACAGCAAGCACAGCAAGCAACAGGATCAGTGATCCAACACAAAGTTGTCCATTTATACAATACTTCTAACACATAGCATGTACATACCAAAAATTACACCCCAAAATAGATTCTCCTACTCCTCCTGAGTACGGCGATACCACATGTGTGAGACTTCCACAGCCTGGCCACATACAGAGGCCGAGTACAGCCGAGCATGGCAGAGTATAGCCGAGTATGGCTGAGCATGGCAAAGTATGGCTGGGTATCACCGAGTATTGCAGAGTATGGCAGGTTATGGCGGAGTATGGCGGAGTATGGCGGGGTATCACCGAGTATTGCAGAGTATGGCGGGGTATGGCGGAGTATGGCGGAGTATCACCGAGTATTGCAGAGTATGGCGGAGTATCACTGAGTATTGCAGAGTATGGCGGGGTATGGCGGAGTATGGCGGGGTATCACCGAGTATGGCGGGGTATGGTTGAGTATAGCGGGGTATGGCGGAGTATGGCGGGGTATGGCGGGGCATGGCGGGGCATGGCGGGGTATTGCACAGGATCATTGCAGAGTATTGCACAGGGTTGCACAGGATCATTGCAGAGTATTGCACAGGGTTGCACAGGATCATTGCAAAGTATTGCACAAGGTTGCACAGGATCATTGCAGAGTATTGCACAGGGTTGCACAGGATCATTGCAGAGTATTGCACAGGGTTGCACAGAATCATTGCAGAGTATTGCACAGGATTGCACAGGATCACTGCAGAGCATGGAGGGGAATGGCTGAGCATGGAGGGATGGATGTGACTGTACATGTCACTGAGCTGCGCTGTGGGCACTACACATCCAGCCCACAGCGCGGCTCCCATCCGATCTCTTCCCCTCTGTACCGATCGGTACAGAGAGGGGAGGGAGGAACCGGCGTCATGACATGACGCCGGTTTGTTTACATGTGATCGCGCCGTCATTTGATGAAGCGATCACATGGTAAACGGCCGCGATCAGCAGTTTTCTGGAATCACATCATATGACGTGATCCCAGAGTTATCCAGCCGCCCTGCAGCCGTCATTTGGCTATGGGGCGGTTGGCAAGTGGTTAAACACCCCGTTATGCTCAAAACTCCAATCCCCATGATTAACTATAGGCAATTTTTTTTTTTCATTTTAGATAGAGCAAGGAAGGGTTATAACCTGTCAGATTTTTTTTTTCGCCATCTGTGATCCATGAGATTTCCCTTCACTTCCTGTCCCATAGCCAAACAGGAAGTGAGAGAAAATCCCAGCAAATTAAGGGAATTCCTTGGGGACCCCCAGGTCATCCGAACGAATTACCTCATTGGAAGATTTCCCCTCTAAAACTTTTCTGGGGACAACCCCAACTTTGAGAATTTATTTTACTTTCACTTTTAATGATAATGGTGAACAGGACAAATACAGTGAGGCAAAAAGTATTTGATCCCCTGCTGATTTTGTACATTTGCCCACTGACCAAGAAATGATCAGTCTAATTTTAATGGTAGGTTATTTTAACAGTGAGAGACAGAATAACAACAAAAATATCCTATAAAACGCATTTCAAAAAAGTTATAAATTGATTTGCTGTTCAACGAGTGAATTAAGTACTGTATTTTTTTTTTAACAATAGATTTTTATTGAAGGAATTTTCTTAACAAAACAGATTGACATTGTCACGATAGTTATTGTGACCAACTTATTTGCAATAGTTCTTAAGATTATTCTTATACAAATACAGTAATTGATAGTCTGTACCAGCCTACCCCTATTGGGTTCAAACTGTAGGCATGGATAGGCAACCAATTGCGTTAATTAGTTGAATACAGAAAATTGTAAGGAAAACATAAAAATATATACATATATATATATATATATATATATATATAATTAAATTAACTGAACAAAACTTGCTGCATAGATTAATAAAGTGGGTCCAGGATGATATACTACATCTGAGGTATGTATATATATGAATTCAGTGTACTTCCAACTTGTCAATAGATTATATGTTACATTGTTTTAAGTAATTGGATGCTTTGGGATGGGAGATCCAAGTACTCCATTTCTTTCTAAATGTAATGGTAGAATAGTTTTTATAAGCCAGCATTAATTCATATTGGGCCTGTGTATTGATTCTGGCTATAACTGTCGATAAATTGGGTGCATTCATAGGCGTGTTCAGGGGGGGTGTCGGGTGTGCCTGGGCACACCCTAATCCCCTGACATACTTGTCTACACCTGGATGGAAGGGGCAGCAAGCGGCTTATAGAACAACTGATGCTCTGCATTTTCCGCCCTACAGCCGTTGAATGCCTTCGGGAGGAAGAGGAGGAGAAGCAAGCACTCAGGGGCTGCATGGAGGAAAATGCAGAGCATCGGCTGTTCTATATGCCGCCCCGCTGCCCCTCTCATCCAGCCTGGTGCTCTATGTTTCCATTGGCTACTTACTAGAACTGCTGGCTCCGCCTCCCAGCTCCCCCTGACTCCTTTATTCTAAGTAACTGCTGCAGGACCGCCCACCCAGCTTCTCCTCGACTCCGCCAATTGAATTTACAGCAGCAGGCAGATGGGGGCATGGCGTCCGGGGGACTGCAATAGCCAGGGGATCCAGTAGGAAGAGTGGAGGAGGTCTCCACTGTGTGAGGAGACACGTGAAGCCTGGAGGGAGCTGGAGACACAGCAAGCATGGAGTCCACACTGAGAGCAAGTGAGTGCCACCGATCCCATCCATCCCCCCCACCCAGTACTGCCACTGTTCGCATCCATCCCCCCACCCAGCACTGCCACCAATCCCATCAATCCCCCCACCCAGCACTGCCACCGATCCCATCCTCCCCCCCCCCCCCACCCAGCACTGCCACCAATCCCATCCATCTCCCCACCCAGCACTGCCACCGATCCCATCCTCCCCCCCCCCACCCAGCACTGCCACCAATCCCATCCATCCCCCCACCCAGCACTGCCACCAATCCCATCCTCCCCCCCCACCCAGCACTGCCACCCCATCCATCTCCCCACCCAGCACTGCCACCGATCCCATCCACCCCCCCACCCAGCACTGCCACCGATCCTATCCCCCCACCACACTGCTGCCATGCCCCCCAGCACTGCCACTCATCCTATCTCCCCCACTCAGCACTGCCACTAATCCCATCCCCCACCATTGTTGCCACTGATCCCATGCCCCCCAGCACTGCCGCTCATCCTATCTCCCCCACCAAGCACTGTCACTGATCCCACCCCTCCACTACTGCTGCCGCTGATCTCATGCCCCTCAACACTGCCACAAATCCCCCCACTGCCACTAATCCCATCAACCCCCAGCACTGCCAATGATCCCGCCCAACCTTGCCACTCATCCCATTCCCCCCAGTACTGCCACTGATCCCATTACCCCCCCCCCCCCACCACAACCAACATCAACACCACTGATCCCATCAATTTTCCAACACTGCCACTGATCCCATCAATCCCCTAGCACTGCCACTGATCCCATCAATGCCCTAGCACTGCCACTGATCCCATCAATCCCCTAGCACTGCCACCGATCCCCACCCCCCACCACTGCCACTCATCCCACCCTAGGACTGCCACTGATCCCATTACCTCCCCACCACAACTGCCACTGATCCCATCAACCCCCCTAGCACTGCCACTGATCACCCCCCCTCTCCAGCACTGCCACTGATCACCCCCCCTCTCCAGCACTGCCACTGATCACCCCCCCTCCAGCACTGCCACTGATCACCCCCCCTCTCCAGCACTGCCACTGATCACGCCCCCTCCAGCACTGCCACTGATCCCATCTCCCCCCTCTCCCACCCCCACTTTCTCCCTTTGACCAGCTCTGCCATAAGATGTAAAATGTATTGAAATATTAAATTTTTTTTAACACATTTCAAAATGTTTGTTTACATTTATTTAAAAGTGTGTGTGTATATATATATATATATATATATGTATATATATACACACACACACACACACACACACACACACACATACACACACATACACACACATGTGTGTTTGAGTTTTGGGGTGCACACCCTAATCCAATAGGCTGCGCACGCCTATGGGTGCATTACTGGATTTCCAGAGGCTGGATATAGTGAGTCTTGCTGCTATTAGTGTGTGGAATACAATTGTTCTGAATTCTTTAGGATATATATCCAAATTAATACCCAGTAAGGCTGTGGCAGGGTTTACAGGTAGTTTATTTAGGATGCCTGTAAGGTCTGCTATGAAGGAAGTTATTGAATTCCAGAAGCTTTGCAGACTTTTACAGCTCCATAGAATGTGTAAAAGGTTACCCGTCTGATCATTGCATCTCCAACATAAATTAGATGTTGATGGATTTATTTTCGATAATTTATATGGGGTCAGATACCACCTATTGAGTATTTTTTGTGCATTGTCCCAGTGCTCGATACATGCTGGCAAATTGCTAGATATATGCATGGCTTTTTTCCATTGGTCCCAGGTAAATTCTTGTTCTAGATCTCTCTCCCATTTAATCATGTGTGTGTTTTTATTGTCAAATGGGTGAGTCGATAATAGATCATAAAAAAGAGAAATTCCTTTTATTGATAGTCGATTTTGACGTGTGAAAAATTGCCATATAGTTAAAGGGATTTCTACAGGGTTAGTCGGGTTGAAATCTTTTAGTCTGGTTTGTTTCCTCAGTTTATTTAGAGTGATCTCTTTATAATGCAAGGGCAAATTTAACCTTCTTTAACCCATTCATCAGAATTTAGGCGTATCTTACAATAATTGATTGCTCCTGTCGTTATCATTAAATTGATTTTATTTTGGACATTTTTTAGGTTTTTGAAAGTATATGTTTCCAAGCTATTAATGTGGATCTGATACTGAGTAGATTAGGTATGTTAATTTTTGTTAGTATAGCGTAAGCTATTGCTAGGGCATATAGGTCGTGTCTTTTTGTGACTTGTTTTTCTATGTTTAGCCATAATTTGTCTTCCGTGTTGTAAAACCAATATCTCATCTGATCTAATAGGGTTACATAATAGTAGTTCTTAATGTCAGTTAGGTTCATTCCTCCTAAAGATTTTCTGGTACTTAAGATGGAAAATGCCACTCTGGGTTTCTTTCCATTCCATATTCATTTTTAAGTTTTGTATTCAGTTGCGTGAAAAATTTGGATGGGATTGGGATGGGTAAACATCTAAAATGGTATAATATTTTAGGGAGGGTTTGCTTTTTAAATGCGGCTATTTTCCCTACCCAAGAAAGTTGTGTTTTTTGTATGTTTTGTAAGTCTTTGTTGACTTATGCCACGTACACACGACCGGACTTTACGGCATACTTGGCGAACCTGAGTCCATCGGACAATTCGATCGTGTGTGGGCTCCAGCAGACTTTTTTTTCTCAAAAGTTTGACGGATCTAGAAATGAAACATGTTTCAAATCTGTCTGACGGACTCGAGTTCGGTCGAAAAGTCCACTCGTCTGTATGCTAGTCCGGACAAAAACCGACGCTAGGGCAGCTATTGGCTACTGGCTATGGCCTTGTTTTAGTCTGGTCGTACGTCATCACGTATGAATCCGTCGGACTTTGGTTGATCGTGTGTAGGCAAGTCCGTTCATTCGGAAAGTCCGTTGTAAAGTCCGTCAAAAAGTCCGCTTGTGCGTACACGGCATAAGTCTAAAAGGTGGGGGTAATTAGCTTCATATATTTTGGTTGGTGGGTAAGTAAGTTGTATTTCCAAATAGCTTATTGTGCAGTTATCCCAGTTAAAGCCATTTTCCTTGCGTAGTGTATTGATTAGTGTCTTGGGAATGTTCATAGGGAGAGCATAGCATTTGTTTTGGTTTATTTTGTAGTACGATACCTCCCCAAATTTATCTAATAATTTTTGAGCTTCTGGCAGGGAAGAGGTAGGATTGGTTAATGTAAGTATGATATTGTCTGCGAATAATCCTACTTTATGTTCACATCGTCCTATAGTTATACCTTTAATGTTGGGGGTTGATCTTAAATATTCCGCAAGTGGTTCTATTGCTAGTGAGAAAATTAATGGGGATAGTGGGCATCCTTGTCCGGTTCTGTTAGTAAGGGAAACATTTTTTAGAGATTATACCTGATGTGAATACTTTGGCCGTAGGATGAGAGTATAGTGCCATAATTGCCGAGTGGATGAATCCTTGAAATCCGAATTTGTCTAGAGTTTTGGAAATGTATACCCAGTGCATTCTATCGACCGCCTTTTCTGCATCTAATGCTAGAAGTAAGGAGGGAGTTCGATCAGTATGAATTTGGTCAATTATATTAAGAATTCTTCTAGTGCTGTCTGGTGCTTGTCTCCCTTTAGTGAAACCTACTTGGTTGGGTCCTATTAGGTGGGGGGTTAGGTTTACTAATTTGGCTAGGATTTTTGCATAGATTTTTAGGTCAGAATTTAATAATGAAATGGGTCTATAATTTAGAGGGGATGAGGGGTCTTTACCCTGTTTCGGTATTGTTATTATTATTGCTTCCAATAGTTCTTTGGGAAAAGACTTAGGGTTAACTAGATGGTTAAACATGTTAGTTAGATATGGAACTAGAGTTTCTTTGAAGGCCATGTAATAGTCCCCTGATAGGCCGTCAGCTCCTGGTGTTTTGTTTTTGGGTAGTTCTTTGATTACTTTAAGAGTTTCTTCAGGTGATATTGGTTTATTTAATCGTTCTAGATCAATAGGGTCGATATTTGGTTTTTGATTTTATATTATCTAGGAATTTTGTTATATTGTCTAGGTTAGGTTGGGGAATATTGCTTTCGTTTTTTAGGTTGTATAGTGACTCATAGTATTGTGCGAACGTATCTGCAATTGATTACTACTTTACCGGAGGTATGATGTGCTCATTTATGGATTTTATTCTTTATTTGGCTTTGCCGGAGTTGGGGGGCTAGTAGTTTCCCTGCTTTGTTGTTCTGGGAGTAATAGTTTACTTTCATTTTTTTTTTTATTTTGTCTTGGTCTGATATTAGGATGGCTCTTAGTTCAGATCTTAGTTGAGTAATTCGGTTATCTAGGTTAATGTCTTGGGGTTTTTATTTTTGTGTGTAGTTCTTCTAATTTGGTCTTTTAAGATATTATTTACCATATTGGTTTTCTTTTCTTTTTTCCTTGTTGCTGCTTGTATAAAGAGACCTCTAGCATAGGCTTTTTGTGTACACCATAGAATAGTGCAGTTTATCGGTTCTTTATCATTAATTACAAAAAATTCTTCCAATTTTTTTCTCAGAGCCGACAAGTGATTCTCCTGCGAAAGAATAAAGGTGTTATTTCTCCATATGTAGCTATTAGAACAAGGTAACCCTTGGTTGATTTCAAGTGTGATTGGTGCATGATCGGCTTTAGTGATCTTTGGCAGGGGAAGATTGTCGGCAATGAAATAGTCTATTCTAGAATAGGATTTGTGAACATGTGAAAAAAAAGTGAAGTCCCTTTCCGTTGTGTGCAGGCATCTCCAGGCATCATACATGTCTTCTGAGGAAAAAATGGGAGATGTCCATAACGGGGTCCATAGGTGCATTGAAGTCGCCGCAGAATATAAGATTTCCTTTCTGTATTTTCCTTGTTTTCTTGAGAATCTTTTGGATGAATTGATGTGGATTTTTATGGGAGCATAGATGTTTACAATTGTGTAGATTACATTGTCTATTGAAGCCACCAAGATTATGTATCTGCCTTGAGCGTCAGTTATTAGGTTAATAAGCTTGAAAGAGATAGCGTCTTTGATTGCTGTTATCACTCCTTTCTTCTTTTTTTTGCAGCTGGATATGAAGATATGAGGAAATTTGTGATGGTTGAATTTGGGAGTTTTGTTTAATGCGAAATGGGACTCCAGGATGCAAATGATGTCACATTCATGTTTTAGGTCATCCGTCCACAGAGCTCTTCTTTTGTAAGGGATGTTAAGTCCTTTTACATTTAGCGAGTAGAGTTTAACCACTTGACGACCGCCTCACGCCGATTTACGTCGGCAAGGTGGCACGGACAGGCAAAATCACGTACATGTACGTGATTTGCCTTCCGCGGGTGGGGGGTCCGATCGGACCCCCCCCCGGTGCCCGAGGCGGTCGTCTTTTCTCCCACGGCGATCGGAGATGAGGGGGAGGCCATCCGTTCGTGGCCCCCCCCTCGCGATCGCCGCCGGCCAATGAGAACATTCCTTTGCTGCTGTATGCTAAACAGCAGCAAAGGAAATGATGTCATCTCTCCTCGGCTCGGTAATTTCCGTTCCAGCCCGAGGAGAGAAGACAAGTGAGTGAGTGCACAACACTACACAACACAGTAGAACATGCCAGGCACACAAAACACCCCGATCCCCCCCCCGATCGCCCCCCCGATCCCCCCCCCGTCACAAACTGACACCAGCAGTTTTTTTGTTTTTTTTTTTTTTTCTGATTACTGTATTGGTGTCAGTTTGTGACAGTTACAGTGTTGGGACAGTTACTGTTACCCCCCTTTAGGTCTAGGATACCCCCCTAACCCCCCCTAATAAAGTTTTAACCCCTTGATCACCCCCCGTCACCAGTGTCGCTAAGCGATCATTTTTCTGATCGCTGTATTAGTGTCGCTGGTGACGCTAGTTAGTGAGGTAAATATTTAGGTTCGCCGTCAGCGTTTTATAGCGACAGGGACCCCCATATACTATCTAATAAATGTTTTAACCCCTTGATTGCCCCCTAGTTAACCCTTTCACCACTGATCACCGTATAACTGTTACGGGTGACGCTGGTTAGTTTGTTTATTTTTTATAGTGTCAGGGCACCCGCCGTTTATTACCGAATAAAGGTTTAGCCCCCTGATCGCCCGGCGGTGATATGCGTCGCCCCAGGCAGCGTCAGATTAGCGCCAGTACCGCTAACACCCACGCACGCAGCATACGCCTCCCTTAGTGGTATAGTATCTGAACGGATCAATATCTGATCTGATCAGATCTATACTAGCGTCCCCAGCAGTTTAGGGTTCCCAAAAACGCAGTGTTAGTGGGATCAGCCCAGATACCTGCTAGCACCTGCGTTTTGTCCCTCCGCCCGGCCCAGCCCAAGTGCAGTATTGATCGATCACTGTCACTTACAAAACACTAAACGCATAACTGCAGCGTTCGCAGAGTCAGGCCTGATCCCTGCGATCGCTAACAGTTTTTTTGGTAGCATTTTGGTGAACTGGCAAGCACCAGCCCCAGGCTGCGCCAGATTAGCGCCAGTACCGCTAACACCCACGCACGTACCATACACCTCCCTTAGTGGTATAGTATCTGAACGGATCAATATCTGGTCCGATCAGATCTATACTAGCGTCCCCAGCAGTTTAGGGTTCCCAAAAACGCAGTGTTAGCGGGATCAGCCCAGATACCTGCTAGCACCTGCGTTGTGCCCCTCCGCCCAGCCCAGCCCAGCCCAGTCCACCCAAGTGCAGTATCGATCGATCACTGTCACTTACAAGGCACTAAACGCATAACTGCAGCGTTCGCAGAGTCAGGCCTGATCCCTGCGATCGCTAACAGTTTTTTTGGTAGCATTTTGGTGAACTAGCAAGCACCGGCCCCAGGCAGCGTCAGGTTAGCGCCAGTACCGCTAACACCCACGCATGCAGCATACGCCTCCCTTAGTGGTATAGTATCTGTATGGATCAATATCTGATCCGATCAGATCTATACTAGCGTCCCCAGCAGTTTAGGGTTCCCAAAAACGCAGTGTTAGCGGGATCAGCCCAGATACCTGCTAGCACCTGCGTTTTGCCCCTCCGCCCGGCCCAGCCCAGCCCACCCAAGTGCAGTATCGATCGATCACTGTCACTTACAAAACACTAAACGCATAACTGCAGCGTTTGCAGAGTCAGGCCTGATCCCTGCGATCGCTAACAGTTTTTTTGGAAGCTTTTTATTGAACTGGCAAGCACCAGCGGCCTAGTACACCCCGGTCGTAGTCAAACCAGCGCTGCAGTAACACTTGGTGACGTGGCGAGTCCCATAAGTGCAGTTCAAGCTGGTGAGGTGGCAAGCACAAGTAGTGTCCCGCTGCCACCAAAAAGACAAACACAGGCCCGTCATGCCCATAGTGCCCTTCCTGCTGCATTCGCCAATCCTAATTGGGAACACACCGCTTCTGCAGCGCCCGTACTTCCCCCATTCACATCCCCAACCAAATGCAGTCGGCTGCATGAGAGGCATTTTTATGTCCTCCCGAGTACCCCTACCCAACGAACCCCCCCAAAAAGATGTCGTGTCTGCAGCAAGCGCGGATATAGGCGTGACACCCGCTATTATTGTCCCTCCTGTCCTGACAATCCTGGTCTTTGCATTGGTGAATGTTTTGAACGCTACCATGCACTAGTTATTAGCGTAGGGTACAGCATTGCACAGACTAGGCACACTTTCACAGGGTCTCCCAAGATGCCATCGCATTTTGAGAGACCCGAACCTGGAACCGGTTACAGTTATAAAAGTTAGTTACAAAAAAAGTGTAAAAAAAAATATATATATATAAAATAAAAAAAAATAGTTGTCGTTTTATTGTTCTCTCTCTCTATTCTCTCTCTCTATTGTTCTGCTCTTTTTTTACTGTATTCTTTTCTGCAATGTTTTATTGTTATTGTTATTGTTATTATGTTTTATCATGTTTGTTTTTCAGGTATGTAATTATTTATACTTTACTGTTTACTGTGCTTTATTGTTAACCATTGTTAACCATTTTTTTGTCTTCAGGTACGCCATTCACGACTTTGAATGGTTATACCAGAATGATGCCTGCAGGTTTAGGTATCATCTTGGTATCATTCTTTTCAGCCAGCGGTCGGCTTTCATGTAAAAGCAATCCTAGTGGCTAATTAGCCTCTAGACTGCTTTTACAAGCCGTGGGAGGGAATGCCCCCCCCCCACACCGTCTTCCGTGTTTTTCTCTGGCTCTCCTGTCTCAACAGGGAACCTGAGAATGCAGCCGGTGATTCAGCCAGCTGACCATAGAGCTGATCAGAGACCAGAGTGGCTCCAAACATCTCTATGGCCTAAGAAACCGGAAGCTACGATCATTTTATGACTTAGATTTCGCCGGATGTAAATAGCGCCATTGGGAAATTGGGGAAGCATTTTATCACACCGATCTTGGTGTCATCAGATGCTTTGAGGGCAGAGGAGAGATCTAGGGTCTAATAGACCCCAATTTTTTCAAAAAAGAGTACCTGTCACTACCTATTGCTATCATAGGGGATATTTGCATTCCCCGAGATAACAATAAAAATGATTAAAAAAAAAAAAAATGAAAGGAACAGTTTAAAAATAAGATAAAAAAGCAAAAAAATAATAAAGAAAAAAAAAAAGCACCCCTGTCGCCCCCTGCTCTCGCGCTAAGGCGAACGCAAACGGCGGTCTGTCGTCAAACGTAAACAGCAATTGCACCATGCATGTGAGGTATCGCCGCGAAGGTCAGATCGAGGGCAGTAATTTTTGCAGTAGACCTCCTCTGTAAATCTAAAGTGGTAACCTGTAAAGGCTTTTAAAGGCTTTTAAAAATGTATTTATTTTGTTGCCACTGCACGTTTGTGCGCAATTTTAAAGCATGTCATGTTTGGTATCCATGTACTCGGCCTAAGATCATCTTTTTTATTTCATCAAACATTTGGGCAATATAGTGTGTTTTAGTGCATTAAAATTTAAAAAAGTGTGTTTTTTCCCCAAAAAATGCGTTTGAAAAATCGCTGCGCAAATACTGTGTGAAAAAAAAAATGAAACACCCACCATTTTAATCTGTAGGGCATTTGCTTTAAAAAAATATATAATGTTTGGGGGTTCAAAGTAATTTTTTTGCAAAAAAAAATAACTTTTTCATGTAAACAATGAGTGTCAGAAAGGGCTTTGTCTTCAAGTGGTTAGAAGAGTTGGTGATGTGTGACATAAGCTTCTAAATGTTGTGCATAAAATGCCAGGACAGTTCAAAACCCCCCCAAATGACCCCATTTTGGAAAGTAGACACCCCAAGCTATTTGCTGAGAGGCATGTCGAGTCCATGGAATATTTTATATTGCGACACAAGTTGCGGGAAAAAGACAAATTTTTTTTTTTTTTTTTTGCACAAAGTTGTCACTAAATGATATATTGCTCAAACATTCCATGGGAATATGTGAAATTACACCCCAAAATACATTCTGCTGCTTCTCCTGAGTACGGGGATACCACATGTGTGAGACTTTTTGGGAGCCTAGCCGCGTACGGGACCCCGAAAACCAAGCACCGCCTTCAGGCTTTCTAAGGGCGTGAATTTTTGATTTCACTCTTCACTGCCTATCACAGTTTCGGAGGCCATGGAAAGCCCAGGTGGCACAAAACCCCCCCAAATGACCCCATTTTGGAAAGTAGACACCCAAAGCTATTTGCTGAGAGGTATAGTGAGTATTTTGCAGACCTCACTTTTTGTCACAAAGTTTTGAAAATTGAAAAAAGAAAAAAAAAAAAGTTTTTTCTTGTCTTTCTTTATTTTCAAAAACAAATGAGAGCTGCAAAATACTCACCATGCCTCTCAGCAAATAGCTTGGGGTGTCTACTTTCCAAAATGGGGTCATTTGGGGGGGGGGTTTGTGCCACCTGGGCATTCCATGGCCTCCGAAACTGTGATAGGCAGTGAAGAGTGAAATCAAAAATTTTCACCCTTGGAAATCCTGAAGGCGGTGCTTGGTTTTCGGGGCCCCGTACGCGGCTAGGCTCCCAAAAAGTCCCACACATGTGGTATCCCCATACTCAGGAGAAGCAGCTAAATGTATTTTGGGGTGCAATTCCACATATGCCCATGCCCTGTGTGAGCAATATATCATTTAGTGACAACTTTGTGCAAAAAAAAAAAAAAAAAAAAGTGTCACTTTCCCGCAACTTGTGTCAAAATATAAAATATTCCATGGACTCAATATGCCTCTCAGCAAATAGCTTGGGGTGTCTACTTTCCAAAATGGGGTCATTTGGGGGGGGGGTTTGTGCCACCTGGGCATTCCATGGCCTCTGAAACTGTGATAGGCAGTGAAGAGTGAAATCAAAAATTTACACCCTTAGAAATCCTGAAGGCGGTGCTTGGTTTTCGGGGCCCCGTACGCGGCTAAGCTCCCAAAAAGTCCCACACATGTGGTATCCCCATACTCAGGAGAAGCAGCTGAATGAATTTTGGGGTGCAATTCCACATAGGCCCATGGCCTGTGTGAGCAATATATCATTTAGTGACAACTTTTTGTAAATTTTATTTATTTATTTTTTTTTTGTCATTATTCAATCACTTGGGACAAAAAAAATAAATATTCAATGGGTTCAACATGCCTCTCAGCAATTTCCTTGGGGTGTCTACTTTCCAAAATGGGGTCATTTGGGGGGGGTTTGTACTGCCCTGCCATTTTAGCACCTCAAGAAATGACATAGGCAGTCATAAACTAAAAGCTGTGTAAATTACAGAAAATGTACCCTAGTTTGTAGACGCTATAACTTTTGCGCAAACCAATAAATATATGCTTATTGACATTTTTTTTACCAAAGACATGTGGCCGAATACATTTTGGCCTAAATGTATGACTAAAATTTGGTTTATTGGATTTTTTTTATAACAAAAAGTAGAAAATATCATTTTTTTTCAAAATTTTCGGTCTTTTTCCGTTTATAGCGCAAAAAATAAAAACTGCAGGGGTGATCAAATACCATCAAAAGAAAGCTCTATTTGTGGGAAGAAAAGGACGCAAATTTCGTTTAGGTACAGCATTGCATGACCGCGCAATTAGCAGTTAAAGCGACGCAGTGCCAAATTGGAAAAAGACCTCTGGTCCTTAGGCAGCATAATGGTCCGGGGCTCAAGTGGTTAAGATTCATTGTAGGTTTGTGTGCACTTGCTGAAAGTAGTCATATGTTTTATATACAGATAAATTGTAAAGGAAATGTATTTGATGTAGATATGTTTTTCTTCCACTAGATGGCGGTGTTGGACCATATATTTAATATAAGTGGTTTTAAAGAAATGAAAGGAAAAATAGGATTTTTTAAAACAGCTTACCTGTAAAATCCTTTTCTTTTGAAGGACATCACGGGACACAGAGCCACAGTAATTACTAATGGGTTATATAGGGTATCACTGGTGATTGGACACTGGCACACCCTATCAGGAAGCTCAACCCCCTATATAATCCCTCCCCCTTGCAGGGATACCTCAGTTTTGTAGCCAAGCAATATAGTGTATTAGAAGAGGGGCGGGACCTCTGTGTCCCGTGATGTCCTTCGAAAGAAAAGGATTTTACAGGTAAGCGGTTTTAAAAAATCCTATTTTCTTTCTCGAACATCACAGGACACAGAGCCACAGTAATTACTGATGGGATGTCCCAGAGCAATGCTACCTGAGGGGGGGAACCACGACCAAGTAGGGTGCAATCAAACCTGAGGACCCTGTACCGCTGACTGCAGCACACTACGCCCAAAGGCGATATCCTCATGCCTTCTCACATCCACCTGATAGAATCTGGTGAATGTATGAACTGAAGACCAGGTTGCGGCCTTGCAGATTTGAGCCATAGAGGCCCAGTGATGCACTGCCCAAGAAGCACCAATAGCCCTTGTGGAATGTGCCCTGATCTGAAACGGAGGAATCTTCTGTTTCAAACCGTAAGCTTGAATGATCAATTGTCGAATCCATTTAGAAATGGTAGCTTTTTACGCTGCCTGTCCTCTATTGGGACCCTCTGGCAGCACAAACAAAACATCCGTCTTGCGGATCTGAGCAGTTGCCCCGAGATAGGCCTTAACTGCTCTAACTACATCCAACGAATGTAGAGATCTCTCTTCCGGAGAACAGGGATCTGGAAAAAAGGAAGGTAGAACAATGTCTTGGTTTAAATGAAAATCAGAAACCACCTTCGGTAAAAAAATAGGATGAGGGCGTAGTACCACTCTATCCTTGTGTATAATCAAATAAGGCTCCTTACAGGAAAGGGCTGCTGATTCTGAAACTCTTCTAGCAGAAGAGATGGCCACCAGAAAAATTAACTTCCTTGTCAACAAGACCAAGGGAATCTGACTTATTGGTTCAAAAGGCTGTTTCTGTAACACAGCCAGGACCAAGTTCAAGTCTCAGGGGTTTAGGGGCGCCTTAACCGGAGGATTAAGACGCATCACCCCCTGCATAAAGCTTCGGACCACAGAATGCGAAGCAAGTGGCCGCTGAAATAATACTGATAAAGCAGAGACCTGGCCCTTGATGGTACTCAAGGCCAGCTTCATCTCTAATCCTAATTGTAGAAAATCAAGGATTCTACCTATGACATATTTCCTGGGATGCCAACCTCTGGATTCACTCCAGGATACATAAGCTTTCCAGACTCTATGATAAATCATCCTGGAAGCTGGCTTCCTTGCATTGATCAAGGTAGATATGACAGGACCTGAGAGCCCACGACTCTTCAAAACGTGGGTCTCAATAGCCAAACCGTCAAATTTAGCATTTGTAAAGCAGGATGGAACACTGGACCTTGAGATAACAGGTCTGGGCGTACCACGGGGAACCCACCGTCATCCTTACTATTTCTGCATACCAAGTCCTTCTGAGCCAAGCGGGGGCCACCAGAAGTACCGACTTCCTTTCCTGCCTGATCCTGCAAAGGAGTTGTGGTAGTAGCAGAATAGGCGGGAATGCGTAAATCAGTGAGAACTGATGCCACGGAATCACCAACGCATCCGTCCCGCATGCAAGAGGATCTTTTGTCCTTGCCACAAATCTGTCTATCTTTTTGTTGAATCGGGATGCAAAGAGATCTACATCTGGAACCCCCCATCTTAGGCATATGGCCCAAAAGACGTCGGGATGCAGAGACCATTCCCCTGGAAGTAACTGCTGGCGACTTAGATAGTCCGCCTGCCAGTTCTCTATTCCCGGGATGAAAACTGCCGATATACATGACACATGCATCTCTGCCCAGACTAAGATCTGGTTCACCTCCTTTTGAGCAGCTCGGCTCCGGGTGCCTCCCTGATGATTGACATAAGCCACTGCTGTGGCATTGTCGGACTGGATCCTGACCGGACAACCCTGTAGCCTGATAGTCAAGGCTTTTAGGGCTAGATATATCGCCCGGATCTCCAGAATGTTGATGGGTAAGGTCCTCTCGGTCTTGGACCATATCCCCTGAACCGCAGACTGTTCCAGAACTGCTCCCCAACCTGACAGACTGGCATCTGTTGTTACCACCGTCCAGGTAACCGGTAGAAAGGATTTCCCCTTCTGCAGGTTTTCGGGTATGAGCCACCAATTGAGGCTCTGACGCACCGCATGCGACAGGTGCATCGGAAAGTCTAATGCCTGAACCTTCTTGTTCCAGGTCGACAGAATACTGTGTTGCAGAGGAGGCCAGAGGAGGAGCCAGAGGAGGAGCCAAGATCTTTGTGAACACTCGAGGTGCAGTGGCTATCCCGAAAGGCAGAGCCACAAACTGGAAATGGCGCCCTCCTACCTTGAAGCGCAAAAACTTCTGATGAGCAGGAAAAATGGGCACATGCAGATATGCATCTCTGATGTCTATCAATGCCAGAAATTCTCCTCCCTGCAGGGTGGGAACTACTGTCCGAATTGATTCCATGCGGAAGGATTGAATCCTTAGGAATCGGTTCAGATCCCTTAAATCCAGAATGGGTCTGACATCCCCATTTGGCTTTTGGACCGTAAAAATGTTGGAATAGAAGCCCAATCCCTGGTCCTTTGCGGGAACTATCATAATGACCTCCTGCGACAAAAGTCGCTCTAATGCTAGAAGGAGCGACTGCTTCTTCTCTGGGTCTCTGGGGACACTTGATCTGAGGAACTGAGGAGAGGGGAATTCCTGAAACTCCAGCTTGTACCCTAAGGTTACCATGGAGATTACCAATCTGTCCTGGAAATCCTCCTGCCAGAGCCCTGAGAACTGTCGCAGTCTTCCCCCCACTCGAGTGAGCGGGGGCGCCCGCTCATGCAGAGGTCTTAGTGTTTTGCCTAGTAGGCTTCTTCCCCCAGGACTTCTTTTGTCCCTGGGGTTGACTCTTGTCTCTGGACCCCGATGGAGGCGGCCGTCAAGACTGCCTGGAGGCTGAAGCCCCCGGCGCTGGGGAAAGAGTCCATTTGAAAGAGGGACGCTTACTCTTCTTCTTGACAGGTAAGAGAGTGCTTTTCCCACAAGAGATTCTCTTGATATAGTTATCCAAGTCTTCTCCAAACAACCTTGCACCACGAAATGGAAACCCAGCCAGTAGCTTCTTACATGGTGCTTCGGCTGACCAATTTTTCAACCATAGGATTCTACGTATATGCACCAACCCCAGTGAAAGACGCGAGGTTTGCACGATAGAATCTCTAATGGCGTCAATCACAAAGCATAAGGCCGCTGGAAGGTTAGCAAACCCCTGGGCCTGCTGTTCAGGTAATACTTTGATGACCTGCTTAACATGGTCTCTTAAGTATTGACAGACTCCAATCGCTGCTACTGCAGGTTGGGCCCCTGATCCTGCTAAGGAGAAAACATCCTTCAATAGGGATTCCATCCTTTTATCTACAGGATCCCTGAGCATCTGAGCATTGTCTACAGGACAAGTCAGACTATTATTTACGGAGGAAATGGTGGCATCAATAGCCGGTATTCCCCACATTTTAATAAACTTTTCTTCTATCGGATAAAGTGTTGAAAACTTTTTCTTAGCGGAAAAAAACGTTTGTCTGGGTGATCCCACTCAGAATAAATGAGCTTTTCAAGTAAATTATGAACAGGAAAAGCCTGTGCTGCTTGGAAAGGTTTCAGTGACCCCAAAGCAGAAGAGGATTCTTTAGCAGTTTCAGGTAGGGGCAACTTAAATGTGGAGCGGACCAATCCAGTGAGGATCTGCACTAAGACTTTCTCCTCTTGGGAAGTCGCAGAGGGTCCCTCTCCACCTGATTCCTCCGAAGAGGAATCATCCGTCCCATCCCGATCCTCTGAAAGGGATTCGTCTCCTTTATCCCAGAGCTCCTCTGTCTGAGGGTCTTGAGGAACAGAGGAAGGCCTAGTGCTTTTTCTTCTACTGAGTGAAGACGTAATCACGGCCATTAATCTTTCCTCTAGACCATTAATGGTTGAGGAAAAAAACTCCTGTGTAATATATACAGGGGCTGAAGTGCCAGAAGCAGGTGTAGCCCCTGACCCCAACATACAAATGAACAATGACTGCTGAGCGATGTAGTCTGGCTAAAAGCCTTGCTACCCAATGCTCAGTCTGGTGTTTCTTCAGTAAATGCTGCCTAGGAGGATGCCTGTGTCCCACCTTAAATGCGACCGTCAGCTCTGTGTCTCTCAAAAGGCTGAGTGCACCTGTACAGAGTGCCTTTAATAGCCTGCAGCTGGCCTGAGTGGGCGTCTAAGCACTCTGTGCTGACGTCCCGCCCCCTCGAGTTTTGAAAAAAAAACGAGCGCTTCCCGCGCTGGCCGACTCTCCTGTAATACTATGGAGGAAGGCTGGGGGAGGGGGAGGAGGGAGAGAAGCTGGTAGTGAAGACCTGCCTAAACAGCAATGGTCAGAAATGGTGGCCTGAGGCAGCGGTGCCCGAGTGGTATAACCACTTTCTAGACCCCTGTGGCCTCTCTCTAGCCTGGGGGGAACATTCAAACATGAGAAATCCCCCCTTCCATCCTACCTTTGCAGCCGGCCTGAGACGCTGTGAAAAACATGTGCAGCGATGAACACTGAGACAGACGTCAGCCTGTGAAGGTTTGTGCTCTTGGCAGCCCCTGGTGGTCACAATAGGCATAGCATGCATTTACCTTAAAGGAGAAACCTACTAGAATTAGAAAATTCTGTGGAATCTCCTCTTACCTTATCCAGCCGCAGGGTTCAGTTTACACAGACCCAATCTTCACCTCTCACGGTGGGCTCCATTTGAAAAAACCGTCAGAGACTGGGGCCCCCTACGAATAGGGGGATCCTACAGTTCTGGCCCTGTAAAGCACCCAGCCAGAAATTAGGAGGTTTAAAGCCATTTTCTGATCTGCGGGGTCCAGCTCTCTAAAAAGAGAAGCATTACAGGTAAAAACCTCGTTTCTTCGGACACGAGGCCCGGGTACCATCATTTCGGCCTAGAAAGGACACTTTGAATGGATCCGGTCTGCCTGGCTTGCCCTAGTATAGGATATAGGATATTCCCTTTGGAGCTCAGCACAGGACATCTTTACATGTCCATCACCTAAGACACGCGTAAAAACTGAGGTATCCCTGCAAGGGGGAGGGATTATATAGGGGGTTGAACTTCCTGATAGGGTGTGCCAGTGTCCAATCACCAGTGATACCCTATATAACCCATCAGTAATTACTGTGGCTCTGTGTCCCGTGATGTTCGAGAAAGAAAAACAGTCTTTTAATTCAAACATAAGAAGGTAGAAAAATTAAAGCAGGGGTTCACACAAAAATGGAACCTCCGCTTTTCGGAACCCTCCCCCCCTCCGGTGTCACATTTGGCACCTTTCAGAGGGGAGGGGGGTGCAGATACCTGTCTAAGACAAGTATTTGCACCCACTTCCGGCATAGACTCCCACGGGAGTCTATGCCTCTTCCCGTCCCCACCGCGCTGTCTGCTGGGACACACACGGGTCCCAGAGACAGCGGGGACCAGTTAGGAAGCGCAGCGTGACTCGCGCATGCGCAGTAGGGAACCGGGAAGTGAAGCCGCAGCGCTTCACTTCCTGATTTTCTTACAGAGAATGGTGGCGGCAGCACCCGAGGACCGAGGGACGATTCAGTCTCGGGTGCCGACATCGCTGGACCCTGGGACAGGTGAGTGTCTTTATTTTAAAAGTTAGCAGCTGCAGTATTTGTGACTTTTAAATTATTTTTTTTCTGCGGGACTCCCTCTTTAAAGAGTTGCGGGGCAACTCTAGTGTACATTGAACTTGTACTAATTTCCAGGGGGTTACAGGGAAAAACACGGGGTGAATCAGGTATCTGGATCCCTGATCTTCAGTAAAAGAAAAACCTTGGATGGTTAATTTTGGAGGAGTTTTAATCTCCAAAAAAACTGCAGCATGTCGCTATATTACAGGGCATAACATTAGCTTACCACGTATAGAGGATTCATCTATGATTTTTATGCCAGTCTTGTGGCATTTTTCCAGGTGTGGATTTATCTGATATGTTAACTTCATCCTTTGGGAGAATGCCCCATGAGCGTAAGATTTTCAAACCTTGCTCCAAGTTTTTGATCGAGTACGAGGTGCCTTTATGTTCTGCGAGTCTTTTCTTAGGGAATCCCCATCTGTAAATCATGCTGTGATTCTGTAGAATCTTGGTAATTGAGTTTAGATTCTTACGTGCCAGGATCGTAGCTTGTGAGAGATCTGTATACAAGACGATAACTGTGTATGGGTCAGGTAGAAGAGAGTTTCGTTGTGCGTATTGCATCAGTTGATCATTCACTTCATAAAAGTGTATCCTGGCTATGACGTCTCTTGGTAATTTTTCTGAAATGTGAGGCGGTTTGGGCAATCTGTCGATTTCTAGTTGCTGATGTGGGATTGTTATGATAAATTTTTTAATCAAGTCTTCAGTTCCGGTGGTTTAACATTTTCGGGTATGTCTCTGAATTTCAAGTTATTGCGTCTTGTGCGATCTTCCAAGTCCGCCATTTTCATTTTGAGATGTTTAACTTCATCTTCTAACTTAAAGTGAGAATTGACCATTTCAGGCAGATGTAAATTCACACATTTTATTTTCTACATAGTCCACTCTCTCTCCTAATGCATCAATTTCCATTTTAGATTTCTGCATGAAATTTAACATATCATATTGTAGTCCGCCTCTTAGGGAAATTATCATATTTTTTATAGTGGAGTCCAATATGGGTTGTCCTGCCGTGGGAATTGCATTCAGCTTCTCATCATACGGATTTATATCTGATGTGCGATTATTATCTTGTGTGGGATTATTACCTTCAGCAGAAGAAATCCTCCTTCTTTGTTTGAGAGGGCTTGTGTGTCCAGGCTGCTATACCGCTGCTGACCACTGTGTGTCCCCTCTTCCTCTCCTGAGTCTGCAATGTTGTGTTCAGAGCTGTGATGAAGGAGGGAGGAGTCAGCGCCATCTTTAATCCCCTGTGTCCTGGACGGACCCAGGAATTCACTTAATTTGCGGGGTCCCTCTCTTTTCTTTCGTTTTGTTGACATTGTCACCACGTTGCCATCGCTTTCCGGATCTGGGGTATGTCTCCAGAGCTTTTCTGTCACTATGTGTGTAGCTCAGGGATGTCCGTGATTACAGAGGTCTCTCACAGTGTGGCCAGCTCGTTCCGTGGCTAGCCACGCCCCCAATTAAGTACTGTATTTGAACCCTAACAATCAGGATGATTTCTGGCTCCCAGGTGTCTTCTATATAGGTAGCCAGCTGAGATTAGGAGCACTCTCTTAAAGGCAGTGCTCTTAATCTCAGCTTGTTCCTTGTATAAAAGACACCTGTCCACAGAAGCAGTCAATCAATTAGAGTCCAATCTCCCCACCATGGCCAAGACCAAAGAGCTGTCCAAGGATGTCGGACAAGATTGTAGATCTACACAAGGCTGGAATGGGCTACAAGACTATCACCGAGCAGCTTGGTGAGAGGGTAACAACAGTTGGTGTGATTATTTGCAAATGGAAGAAACACAAAATAACTGTCAATCTCCCTCGGTCTGGGACTCCATGCAAGATCTCACCTTGTGGAATTTCAATGATCATGAGAATGGTGAGGAATAAGATGAGAACTACACGGGAGAATCTTGTGAATAATCTCAAGGCAGCTGGGACCATAGTCACCAAGAAAACAATTGGTAACACACTACGCCGTGAAGGACTGAAATCCTGCAGCGCCCGCAAGGTCCCCTTGCTCAAGAAAGCACATGTACAGGCTCATCTGAAGTTTGCTAATGAACTTCTGAATGAATCAGAGAAATGGGTAAAAGTGTTTGGGTAAAAGTGTTGTGGTCAGATAAGAATAAAATCGAGCTCTTTGGCATCAACTCAACTCGCTGTGTTTGGAGGAGGAGGAATGCTGCCTATGACCCCAAGAACGCCATCCCCACCGTCAAACATGGCGGTGTTTTTCTGCTAAGGGGACAGGAAACTTCACCGCATCAAAGGGACAATGAACGCGGCCAAGTACTGTCAAATCTTGGATGAGAACCCACTTACCGTACCTCAGCCAGAGCATTGAAAATGGGTCGTGGATGGGTCTTGCAGCATGACAATAACCCAAAACACATGGCCAAGGCAACAAAGGAGTGGCTCAAGAAGAAACACATTAAGGTCCTGGAGTGGCCTAGCCAGTCTCCAGACCTCAATACCATAGAAAATATGTGGAGGGAGCTGAAGGCTCAAGTTTTCAAACGTCAGCCTCAAAACCTTAATGACTTGGAGAGGATCTGCAAAGAGGAGTGGGACAAAATCCCTCCAAGAAACATCTGACCTCTGTGATTGCCAGGGTTTTGCCATCAAGTACTAAGTCATGTTTTGCGAAGGGGTCAAATACTTATTTCACTCATTAAAATTCAAACCAATTTATAATGTTTTTGAAATGCAGTTTTCTGGATATTTGTGTTATTCTGTCTGTCACTGTTAAAATAAACCTACCAATAAAATTTTTCCCCTCACTGTACAGAGGGTGAATTTCCTTAGCGGGGGTGGGGAGCGGGGCACAAACATCAATAAAAACTGACAAGTTTTCTAATCCCTCTCCACTCTAAAAAAAAGTTTTGCCTTTAGTTATACGGTAAGCTCCAAGGGGCAGAATGAAACGTGTTGGAGCATGGCCTGCCTGGAGCCTGGGCTGAGACTGCCATTCATTCCACTATATGCACATGGGTCTGCTTCATGATGTGCAGCTTATGGATCTTTTCCTTTTGACAGTAATGTCTTTTGTTTTTTTTGTGTTTAAAGTGTTAAGCTCAAAAACGTTGAGGATTTAATACTACTTTAACTATAAAACCTACTTTAGACAATATCCAGTAAGGTGGAAAAGCATTATCAATGTACCTATTTGTCTGCTAAGGTCATCTGCTTACCAGTCCTTATGAGTCATACTCTAAAAACCACCTAAAAAAAAACACATATAACAAGTTTTTAGCATATAACAAGTCTTACCAGTGTTTTGATCCAGCGTTGCATTGGTTGGGTTTACTATGGCGTCCGTATTTTCATTTGTGATTCTTCCAAATTTCAGCACTACAGATGTTTCACAAACCACCACCTCACACATGATGACCTCTTCGTCTCCAATAAAACACTGAAACAGTTTACAATAAAAAAAATAAAACATAGATACAGCAAACAACACCATTTAGGGTCAGTTCACACCAAATATATATTTTTATCTTTATTTTTTTGATATTATAGGATTAGATTACGTGATTCGTAACATTGAAAAAAGCCTGATGTCCCCCATGTGTAAACTATGACTCCAGCCAAAACCTTTTTTTCTAGTTTTGGTTAGAGTGAGGAATGGGTTTAGAGCCCCTGCTTGTTATTGTTGGCCAATTCACACTATGTGCCTTGGTGACCAGTGATACTGGAAAAGAAACTGAGGAGAATTGTAAATCTTACAGTTGTCACAGCAATACCTTCCAATGGGAGCACTTTAGTTTCTTCAGTTTGGGGAGATATTCACTCAATTCCTGTTGTGTTTGGGACAGCAAGTACAAGAAAATCTTGATAGGGAAATACAGTGTAAAAGTTAGACACTAGGGTTCTAACCCCTCTCCAATTTTATTTTTCTTCAAATTTGTCTGACGTTACACTTTAACCTCCCACAACTCCTATATTTTAAAGGCTAAGGCTGGCCATACACGGTTTGAATCTCAGCCGGTTCATGATTCGAACCGTTAATGGGAAGGCTGAATGTACCAAGTTGATCGATCAATCAACTTGGGTACAACCAGCCTAACCAGCCTATTAGATACTCTTGTGAGTATCGTTAGTGGCTGCTATAGCCGATAGTGATAATCACTGTTTTCTCTAGGTGGGGATTGCTTCCCCTCCCACCCCACTGGGAGCAGACAATTGCTCAGCAGGAGGGTTTCCCTTGTCAGCACTGTCTGGCCTGCCTAAGTTCACCTTTCAAGAAAACAGCCTATGCAGTCAAGGGGTCCCAGTAGATATTAAAGCCCAACTCAGAGCAAAAAAAAAATCTTCTCATGCAGTCGGGCTTTGTACGAACTGCAATGGTTTTACTGTTCGCTTTTTCTAGGGGTGAGGAGAAAGCTTATACTCACCCAATTCTTCATTCCACCGGACAACGGCACTCCCCCATTGTCCAGAGGTGGACTGTTCCTGGTCTATGGAGCTTGCTCTGGGCTTGCTGACGTCAGGAACAGTCAACAACTCAAGATCGCTGGAGCACGGGGGTGCCGGACCAGTCTTGTGCTGGGAGGGTCAGAGAATTAGGTAAGTATATCTTAAAGCCTTCCTCTTTAATTGTACCCACAGGTAAGCCTATAAAAAGGCTTACCTGTAGGTACTGTAAATATCTCCTAAACTTGCACCGTTTAGGAGATATTTACGATATTCGCTGCCGCCGACGTCATTGGCACATGCGCACTGAAGAAATGGCCCACTCGTGCTGTTTCTTCAGGACCCGTGCCATGGCCAGCAGCTCCCATGCGCATGCGTGGGAGAGATGTCATCAGGCCCAATCATAGAGCCAGAGCCCGCAAACCCGGAAGTAACTCCGGGAAAGATGTTGGCCGTGTCTGCAGTACACGGGCGGCACTGCAGGACTTCGTTCTGAGGTAAGTATTACATAATAAACTAGTATCTGATGCATACTAGCTCATTATGCCTTTGTCTTCAAGGTTTTTTGTTTTTTTTTTCCCCCGGAGGTTTACAACCTCTTTAACCCATTCAGCGCAGGCACAACCCCACTGCATGGGAAAACTTTCTTCTTTTAGTTTCCCAGAGATGGGCTTTAAAAAATCTGTGCAGCTTTGAAAAATGATTAATTGTATTGTTTTACCTGTAGGCCTTTTAAAATGGAGTTTCACCCACTTTTACAACTCTTCAGCATCCCTCACTAAACTGCGCACTGTAAACGAATTGGATATTTAAATTTTTTTTTTTTCTCAGCACCTACTGTATATTTGCTGTATTTATTTTTCACTTCCTCCTCCCTGGCCGTGGCCCATCGCATCATTTCCTGTTTGCAATGCCTTCTGGGAAGGGGCGGCAACTTCGTCTGACACTGCCGTTGCTATGGAAACCTGACCTGAAACCTATTACACTGCTTGTGCTGCACTGAGCATGTGCGAGATCTGCAAGGTTGAGATCCAGGAAGAAATACGGTCTGGCTTCAGATGCCCACACTTAAGATGGCCACGGCCTGCTGTAAGTTTATAAAATAACAAACTACTGCTATAAACTAACAAAACAGACCTAAGTTTACAGACTAACTTTACTAGAATACATTAAGCTTGTGTATTATAGGGGTATTTTTATTTAAAAAGTATAATTTCGGCCGGAACACCACTTTAAGTCCCATCAGGAGCCTGGCTAAGAAAGACTCCTAGTTTAACTGTCATGGCAGCTGGTTTGTGGTTTTGAACATCTGTCTTTACCACCTCCTGGGTGCCCATTTTAAAGAGCCCAAATAGTCACAATGCTGTTTTTTTTTTTCCTAATTTAGAAGATCTCCAAGCTGTGCCAAACTATTCTGATATGTAAAGTGGCTAGCCACACTTCCGGCACCTTGCTTTATCAGAAAGGTGTCTATGATAGATACCTGTTTTGGTGTTGGACCTCCATCCCCTCACTATGCTGTGCCATTCCTAAAGTACAGCACAGTGACGAGGTTTGTGCTGTTCTTTGTGCATGGCAAAACATGGGGGACAAGGCACAACATCGGAAATGGTGTTGAACATGGACTGGCAAATCTGTCGGGGTTTGATATGCCAAGGTTTAAATTCTGAAAACCTAAACTTAAAAGGTATATGGACTATAGTGGACGATTCCCGTTATTCAATTCCGGCTGGGTTTTCACCACAGAAACGCAGTCCAGATGCGTTTACGCCTGTGCATTTTTGATACATTCTGGTGCGTTTTTGAGGCATTCCAGATGCGTTTTTTTCTCTTGTTTTTTGTTCTTTTTTTTCCCATTTTCCATTTTTGGTGTAATGTGTTTCAGTGCTTTTTTTATGTGTTTTGATGCATTCCGGTATGTTTTTGATGCGTTCCGATGTAGTTCTTTGCAGCAAAATGTTCTACTTTTGTTGACTGTATGGGAACACACTGCAATAGTGTGATCTTTGCCTTGGAATCAATCTAAACTAGTGTCCATGGGTTTTTGATGCAGAAAAAATGTACTGGACTGCATGTAGTGTGAGCCAGCCCTTAGGGCTATAAGCAAACTACTGTCCAGAAAAAGGCATGGGAAGTGTATATTGATTGGTTTGCACAAAAGATATATCGTCTACAAAATAGGGGATAGATTTATGGCATTTTTATTATTAAATCTTTTTTACTAGTAATGGCGGTGATCTGCAATTTTTATTAACATTGCGGCGGACAGATTAGACACTTTTGACACTTTTTAGGGATCATTGACATTTATACAGCGAACTAAAAATTGCCACCGATTACTGTATAAATGTCACTGGCAGGGAAGGGGTTAACACTAGGGGGCGATCAAGAGGTTAAATGTGTGTCCTAGGGAGTGATTTTAACTTTGGGGGGATGAGACTGCCTGGGGGAGGAGACCGATCGTGGTTCATACTTAGTATGAACCACAGATCGGTCTCCTCTCCCCTGACAGAACAGAGATCTGTCGGTTTACATTGACAGATCTCCGTTCTGTCTCTCTCAGCGATCGCAGGTGCCCGGCAGACATCGTGGCTACAGGGCACGCGCATTGGCTCCGTAGTTGCACCCCCTAGTGGGCTTAAAGTGGGCGACATATAGCTACGGCGATTTGCTCAGGAGAGCCAACCTACCGCAGTATAACTGCGGTGGCTGATCCTGTAGTGGTTAAAAAAAATAATTGTAGGTAGTTCTAGCAGCAACACATGCTTTTCATCAAGCGGCAATAGGCTCACTCACTGTTCAGGACATAGAATTTGGCTAGTAGTTGGCTGAGGTTGTCCCAGTTCTGATGCAAAACTGCCTTACATGCACTAGAGAAAAAGAGCAAGACAATTTTAAACATCAAGACCAAATTTAGTAGAGATAGAAAAAGCACAGGTTGGAACTTTGCTACAAGAACCAAAATTCTTCAGAGGATACAGCAGTATAAAATTGGCAAGCAGCAGGACATTTCTAATCAGGGATAATATGCCTAACAGGTGTACGCCTAAATTATAATTTTTTTTTTTTTTTTTTTTTTTATGGTGAATTTGAGTAATAGAATTTGATGTGGCTTAGGTGCACAGTGTTCTAGCACTTTTTTTTTCAAATTATGCAATCATATGCTGTCAGCAAAAGGCAGCTCCAAGGACAGATGATGAAAGCTGTGCCCTGAGTACCTCAAAGTTAGAAGAAAAAAAAAGTCTCTATCAACATAAAAAATTGAAAATAGATAAAAGTAAAAAATAAATGAAAACCCTACCCCTGAAACAAATGTGCAATTCTTTTTTTTTCTTTAAGGAAATTCTTGAACAGTTTAGAGTAATACTTCCTGAAACAAAAGCTAAAGTTTTAAGGTAAGGCTTGCTGCAAAAAAAAAAGCAGTTTGACCTACAATAATGGCTTTATTAAATGCCATATCAACATACAACAAAATAAAAGGGAATGTACCCCCAAAATAAATGAAGACCTGAAAATACCACCCCCAAAACAAAAGCCCCTTTTTAAGGGAAGCCATGTAGTAAAACAAAAATATTTTCTATACATGTGACAGCAGCTGAAAAAACACTGACCTCAAATTAACCATAAGCCCATTCACACAGGGGCAACACGGCTTCCAGAGGGACTTTGGGAGGCAACTTGGACACGACTTGAGTATGAATCACAGCGTGACTTGGGGCGACTTACAACAAGACTTCAAGTCGCTTCCAGGACAGGGAACTTTACAAGTGGCCATCAGCTCTTGTGACATATAGTACCTGCCCGTGAGAATGTGTTTCCAGTGCGATCCCATCGCGCTGGTTCTTGGCGACAGGGTTCTGTACATCTCGCACTCGCTGCAATAGGAAAAACACATTTTCCTATTGCAGCGAGCACGAGAAAGAATTCCCCTCCAAGAACATACCAGGCTCTTAGTTCTGGTATGGATGTTAAGGGGAACCCCCTACGCCGAAAAAACGGCCTGGGGGTCCCCCCCAAATCCATACCAGACCCTTATCCGAGCACGCAGCCCGGACGGTCAGGAAAGGGGGTGGGGACGAGCGAGCGCTCCCCCCTCCTGAACCGTACCAGGCCACATGCCCTCAACATGGGGGGGTGGGTGCTTTGGGGAAGGGGGGGCGACCTGCGGCCCCCCCACCCCAAAGCACCTTGTCCCCATGTTGATGAGGACAAGGACCTCTTCATGACAACCCTGGCCGGTGGTTGTCGGGGTCTGCGGGCAGGGGGGCTTATCGGAATCCGGGAGACCCCTTTAATAAGGGGGCCCCCAGATCCCGGGCCCCCACCCTATGTGAATGAGTATGGGGTACATCGTACCCCTACCCATTCACCAGGGGGAAGAAGTGTCAATAAAAAAAAAAACACACTACACAGATTTTTAAAGTAATTAGGCAGCTCCGGGGGTCTCTTCCAACTTCTCCGCTCTCTCCGGCCTCTTCTCCCGCTCTCCGGTTCTTCTGCCGGGCTCCTCCACTATCTTCTGTTCTTTTGCCGCTCGCTTGCTAGCGTTGGCCCGGTCTTCTCCATCATCTTGTTCCCTCCTCTCTTCTTCCGATGTTGACACGACGCTCTCTCCCGCTGTAATGCCGTGTACGCGGTGCGCAAAGACTTATATAGGCATGGGGCGTGGTCACCGGGTGATGTCAGAGGGAGAGAGGGAACAAGACGACGGAGATGACCGGGCCACCACTAGCAAGAGAGCGGCAAAAGAGCAGAAGATAGCGGAGGAGCCCGGCAGAAGAACCTGAGAGCGGGAGAAGAACCGGAGAGCGGGAGAAGAGGCCGGAGAGAGCGGAGAAGTTGGAAGAGACCCCCGAAGTCGGAAGAACTAAGTCGGTATGCTCCCGGAGGGGAACCCATGCCGGTTTTTTATTTACAATTTGGCGTGGAGTTCCCCCTCATGATTCATACCAAACACATGTCAGTATTGCTTGTCGCTCATTGGGAAAGGAAAAAACACATTTTTCCTTTCCCGATGAGCGAGCCAGCTTGGCGCTGGCATATCACGGTCACTCTTCCTGGTTGACTGGTAACTAGCAATCAGAGTACAGTTTCCAACCTTTACCCAAATCTCTTTCTCTATGAAGTTTGTCAGCTTTTCCTATGCTTTCCCTAAAGCAGGTTCAGTTATTCTGACACTATGGTTGCTCTGTGCACCTCCTTCTTATAGTAAGGGTGGTGGCTTATCCAATTGCCCCCTATATTGGCCCTTTTAAACCTTCTGGTCATAGTTTAAGAGTCATGCAGTGCATTATGGTTGTACTGGATGGCCTATGCACAAAAATGAGCCAGAAAAGTGAATCTCAAACCCACTGGATTGGCTTCAGCCCATGGTAGCTGCAAACCTGAACCTCATCCCTAGTGTTGATCATTTACACCGTTCTGCTGCAGTACTCTACATATAAGCACATAACAGTATCACATAACAAAACCCTAAATTTTTGAAGAATATAACATCTCTGGAGCTTTGCTGGAAGCCAACGTGTTACCAGCAGGGATGAGTGTGGGTGAACCCAGAAGACAATTGTCAGTGCCAGGCCAATGAGCTGCGAGTGGGGAATTCCCCCTCCCGCAGGCTTCATGTACACAACAGGGCAGGGATGCTGGTGACATCATTGACTTAACATGGCCAGCTCATTGGCCTGACAGTGACAATTACCTTCCAGGTTCAGTGGAACAGGGGTTCCAAACAACCCCAGTGCCAAACCCAAGCTCATCCCGAGTTACCAGCAAACTCAGAGAGATTAAAAGGCTGTAACTCTGAGACCTAAAAGTAGAACTAAAGACAGATTTTTCTTTTCACATTGGATAGAGTAAGGGTGGCTTAACCCCCCCTGTCAAATTTTTTTTTTTTTTTTTCGTTATCTGCATTCCATTGGGGTGGTTTCCTTACACTTCCTGCCCCATAGTGAATATAGGGAAGTGAGAGGAAGACCCTCCAAAGTAAGGGAATCCATGGCTGTCACCAGAACTAGTGTCCACATTGGAAGATTTCCCCTGTATTACTGTTCTGGGAACAACACAATATTTTAGAATTTTTCACTTTCACTTTTGGTGATAACAGTAAACCAGACAAATAGAGAGGGTGAACTCTCTTTACGGGGGCACAAACCACAATAAAAATTTGACACGTGTTCTAATCCCTATCTACTCTTTCCAAAACTAAAACAAAAATGTGTTGGCTTTAGATATACTTTAAGCCCTCATTCACATTGAATTCGGCTTTGAAATTGTGCAACTTCACCTGAAATCGCACTTTCAAAGCCGTATGTCAGTGCAACTTCAGTTGTGACTTGGAAGACATCTGTGCAGCTTCATGCACAGATGTCTATGCAAGTCGCACCCAAAATCACCAAAAGTAGCGCAGGAACTACTTTTTGAAATTGATGCGGCACCGCAAAGTAGGCGTCGCACCGATTTGAACAGTGCTATTGCCGACAATAGGGTGCAAGTTGTGACAAGACGCTCCAATGATGCTCCAATGTGAATGAGGGTTAAGAGTCCTTCCCCCTGTGGTACTTACCTGTAAGAGTCATCATCAGACAAAAGTAAGTCAAGGTAACCAGTTCCTGCCAGCGCTATAGCCAAAAGACAGATACAGCGCGGGCTTACAATGTCGGGAGGGCGTCAATGGACGTCCTCCCTTGCTCACGCTGCCTTCAGACTCGGCTGATCACAGATTGGGGTAAAGGGCAAATCACAGCAGCCCTTTACTATGTGATTAGCTGTCAACCAATGACAGCTGATCACAGGATGTAAACAAAAGCCGGTTATTGGCTTTTCTCTCCTCCCGTTGACAGCATGACGAGAGATGAAGAAAGCTGATAACCGGCTTTTGTAAAAAGGGACATCGGTCCCAATATTTCCCACCAGTGTCGCTAATCAGTGCCCACCAGTGCCACCTATCAGTTCAGCTTTATCAGTGCCTCCTACCAGTACCCATCTGTGCCACCTATCAGTGCCACCTATCAGTGTCACCCCTCAGTGCCCTTCAGTTCTGCTTATGAGAGCCCATTAGTGCCACCGCCAATCAGTGCCACCTATCAGTTTAGCTTCATCAGTGACTCCTCATCAGTGCCCACCAGTGCCACCTATCAGTGCAGCCCATCAGTGAAGGAGAAAAATTACCTGTTTGCAAAAAACTATGAAAACTGTTTCTTTTTTTTTTAAAACATTTTCTGTCCTTTTTTGTTTAGCAAAAAATAAAAAAACTCAGTGGTGATTAAATACCACCAAAAGAAAGCTGCATTTGTGTGAAAAAAAAAATGCAAATTTCATTTGGGTACAGTGTAGCATGAGCGAGCATTTGTCATTCAAAGTGTGACAGCTGAAAATTGGCCAGGGCAGGAGGGGGTAAAAGTGCCCAGTAGGCAAGTGGTTAACCACTTGCCGCCCGCCATATAGCAAAATGACGGTGGCAAAGTGGTTTCAATATCCTGACCGGACGTCATATGACGTGATCAGGATATTGAACCCCCGGGGGCGCGCATCGAGGCGATCGTTGTTGCGGGGTGTCAGTCTCACACCCTGCAACACCGATCTAGGTAAAGAGTCTCTGACGGAGACTCTTTACCACGTGATCAACCGTGTCCAATCACGATGTAAATAGGAAAAGCCGGTGATTGGCTTTTCCTCACTCGCGTCTGACAGAAGTGAGTAGAGGAGAGCCGATCGGCTGCTCTCCTGACAGGGGGGGTCTGTGCTGATTGTTTATCAGCACAGCCCCCCCTCGGATCCCACCCAGGACCACCAGGGAAGCCGCCCAGGACCACCAGGTATGCCCCCTAGACCCCCAGGGAAATACCAATATGTCCCCAGGCAGCTGCCAATCAGTGCCCACTTCAATGCCTACCACTGCCAGTGCCACCAGGGATGCCTATCAGTGCCTCATATCAGTGCCGCGTATCAGTGCCCATCAGTGCCGCCTATCAGTGCCCATCAGTGCCACGTATCAGTGCCCATCAGTGCCCAGCAATGCCGCCTATCAGTGCCATCTATCAGTGCCACCCTATCAGTGCCCAGCAGTGTCGCCTTTCAGTGCCCATTAGTGCCAACCAGTGCCACCCATGATCAGGTCCGCCTGAAAAACTGACAGGTGAACCTGATCGGATCGCACCCTGTGAAAGGGGTCTTAGCCTTTAACCACTTGCAGACCAGCCGCCTCAGTTTTACTGTGGCAGAATGGCACGGCTGGGCGAAACGATGTTATGTTACGTCGCTTCGCCCTGTGACCACTAGGGGGGTGCACAGGCTCGCCTTGGAGCCGATGCGAGTGCCCAGCGCTCGCGATCACCGCCCGGGCTCCCGCGATCGCTGGTGACACACAGAGTTTCTGGTTCCCTGAGGGGAGAAGAGACTGATCGTCTGTTCATACAAAGTATGAACAGCGATCTGTCATCTCGCCTACACAGTCCCCTCCCCCGTTCAGTTAGAACACAGAGAGGAAACACAATTAACCCCTTGATCGCCCCCTAGTGGTTAACCCCTTCCCTGGCAGTGACATTTTTACAGTAGTCAGTGCATTTTTATAGCACTGATCGCTGTATAAATGCCAATGGTCCCAAAAATGTGTCAAAGGTGTCCGATGTGTCCGCCATAATGTCGCAGTCCCGATAAAAAAAAAAAAAAAAAAAATCGCAGATTGCCGCCATCACTAGTAAAAAAAATAATAATAAAAAAAAAAAACATAAAACTATCCCCTATTTTGTAGACACTATAACTTTTGCGCAAACCAATCAATATACGCTTATTGCAATTTTTTTTACCAAAAATATGTAGAAGAATACATATCAGCCTAAACTGAGGGAAGAAAAATGTTTTTTTATATAATTTTGGGGAGATATTTATTATAGCAAAAATTAAAAAAATATTGTTTTTTTTTCAAAATTGTTGCTCTTTTTTTGTTTATAGCGCAAAAAATAAAAACCGCAGAGGTGATAAAATACCTCCAAAAGAAAGCTCTATTTGTGGGGAAAAAAGATCGTTAGTTTTGTTTGGGTGCAACGCTGCGCGACCGCGCAATTGTCAGTTAAAGCGACGCAGTGCCGAATCGCAAAAAGTGCTCTGGTCAGGAAGGGGGTAAAATCTTCCGGGGCTGAAGCTGTTAAATTATACGACCACATCCAACATTGATATAAATATATACTAAAACAACAAACATTTATACTGTACACAAGCATGCAACATATTATGTATAGATAAGAAAATCGTACCTTGAGATTGTGGATAATATGCAGAACTGTGATATTCTCTGCTCAGTTTTTGTTGCTTGTGTCTTTCAGCTATCTTTGCTTCGGAAAAAAACACGAGGTGAAAGAAAGGCAGATTACTTTCGTGTTACTGTAAAAGCTCCACCTACCTATTAATCAGAATGAAATATTCTGTTCTTTATAAACAGACCACATATTTCCTGTTCTACCTTAACACGCTGGAAACATGTAAAGTTTCATATCGCCGTACACAAAAGTAGCTGGTCCTTCTTTCAAGGATTGCACACAATTGGGTTGATTTACTAAAGGCAAATAGACTGTGCACTTTGCAGTTGCTCCAGAGTTTAGTAAATGATGTAAAGCTTCACTTTGCAAAGAATACCCAATCACATGCAAGGAAAAAAAAACAGCATTTTTACTTGCACATGATTGGATGATGGAAGTCAGCAGAGCTTCTACTCATTTACTAAGCATGTAGCTTAAGGGGCCGGGTGCATGGATTAGGGGGGCGGCGCCCCTGCGCCCTGCATGACGGCCGCCACTGCAACCTACCAAATTGAAATTTACTGACAAGACACCCAAAATTTTCTAGCACAGCCAAGTTTTTACTGGCATTTCCAAAAGTACAGTGCAAAATTCAGTATTTAAAGCTACAAACTAGTACAATATGCAATTAGCAATGTGATTGAAGGTAAGATTAAGGCAAAAAACATATTTCTAGTTTTATTTTCGATATAGTAAGTAAGTAGCCCAGGGACAGGACGCAGGGGGGAAAGAAATTACATTGGGCTGCACTAGGGTTGCCACCTGTCCGGGATTCACCCGGACAGTTCGGGTTTCGGAATCATGCATCCAGGTTTCAGACTTACACTATTCACACTGGACTATGACTTCCCAGCAGGGTTGCCGGCTGCAGTTGTCTAAGCCGGAAGTGTCTGTTACACTCTCTCTCACACTGCCCAGCACTAACACCCCCCCACATACAGAAGAGAGAAGAGGAGAGATGGATCCATCTGCACCTCTTCCTCCCGCCCCTACCCCTCTGTGTCTGCCCACACTCCAATCCCTGGCGCTGTGCCTCAGAAAAGGAAAGTGGGGGCCGGAAATTTGAAGCCCAGCAGCCTCAGATACATGGATTCAGATGTAAAGGGGGACTCTGTGTACTCTGATGTAAAGGGGGACTTGTGATTAACTTCATATGATTAGAAATGTTATTTAATCACAAAGTATATGTATAGTTTATACTATTAAAAAAAATGCTGTGCGCTGCTAAAGTGTTCGGGTTTGACTTGAAGAAAAGGTGGCAACCCTAGGTGGCACACACATAAAATTGACTCTCACAGTGACACTGACAGCAGTGTGCAGCAGCACAGATGAAGATGACACCTCACCGACACGACACGTCCCCTCCGGAGCCACAGTGACAGTCTCTCTGTCTCTCTCCACGCCAGGAGGTCCATTCACTCCAATCCTGTCCAAACGGCACTGACATTCCCACTCCCGGCTTGCCCTGCTCCTGTCCCGCAGACATGCGCATGAGGCTCCCCCCCGATCCTTTCCCTTGCACCATGACATCACATGACACGCTCCGCCTGGCACACTGTAGCAGCCATTCAGATGGTCTCGACTGGATCTGAATTAGAACTGAGCATGCGCAGTTCTGAGCTGAGCGTCACATCCATATTTTTAACTGGCAACCATTTCCTGTCACCGCCATTTATTAGCAGGAGACAAGTGCCCATTTTTTACTGGCTGCCAGTAAAAATACTAACGTTTGCCAGGGGCGGATCCAGAGTCTAATCTCAGAAGGGGCACTGCCAAAATTTGTGCAGGCAATTTGTCGGGCAATGGTTGGTGTTGGCCCTTCAATCATCATGGCACCATGGTTAATATGGTGTCAGGATGATTGAAGCGCATTATTTCTATTATTACATTGTAATATAAAATTAAATAGTTTAGCTCACCATAATGCAGAATCAGTGGGAGCCCTGAGTGTGTCACTTGCCACCGTCGCCTGCCACCAGATGCAGATTGTCACTTGCCAGTGACAGTGTCCCTGTTGTTCCAGAGTGAGGGCGGGCAGTGAGAGATGATGTCATATGCACAGTAATGGTAGTCTTCTTTTAGATGCAGAAATGCAGGGGGGCAGTGAGAGACAGTGGCGTCCCCAGCTTTCATATACAGGGGGGCACAGGGACAAAAGGAGGGGGGCCAACTATAAAATGCTATATATATATATATATATATATATATATATATATACACATACACACACATGCGCAGTGGCCGCGGGTGACGTCACGGCGTATCCTCGTTCTGGACGCGTTTCCAGAACGAGGATACGCCGTGACATCACCCGTGGCCACTGCGCATCCACACTGCTGTACGGAGATTCTCACCGCTCCTGTTTGTTTTTACCCGCACTAATCGAGTGCTTTACATGTGAGTGTCACATTTTTAGTATTTAACAATAAAACTGTATATACAGAGAGCACTATCTTTCTGCCATTTTACTTTTATTACGCTCATACTGGAGTGTCTTATACCGGAGCCCTGACGGATGCCTATGTATGCTGCACCCCACTTGGTTATACAAAAAGGCGCTTTGTGACCCTCTGTAATTTAAGGGTCCATCCCATCAGGTGAGAGGCCATCTTATACCTTGGTGGTGGGCTTCCTGAATCACTTCTCTGCAAATGTGATGTCTGCTCGCACTTGAGGATGATTTATGGACTACTCTTATGGACTTATTGATTTGACACTGTGGTGGATTTCATTGTTTGATTTGGTCTTAGCGCTGCACTATTTGATGTTTTGATTTTATAACTGGGGATGTAGCTTTGTTCAGAATTAAGCAATCACATTCAAACTGATGTTAAATAGGTATCAGTACACACCTACCACCATTTAAAGTGCCTCTGATTAACGCCAAATAAAGTTCAGCTGTTCTAGTAGGTCTTTCCTGACATTTTCTTATTCGCATCCTACAGCAAAAGCCATGGTCCGCAGAGAGCTTCCAAAGCATCAGAGGGATCTCATTGTTAAAAGGTATCGGTCAGTAGGGATGAGCCAAACACCCACCAGTTCTGTTCGCACCAGAACTTGCGAACGGACCAAAACTTTGCACGAACTTTAGAACCCCATTGAAGTCTATGGGACTCAAACGTTCTAAATCAAAAGTGCTAATTTTAAAGGCTAATTTGCATGGTATTGTCCTAAAAAGGATTTGGGGACCCGGGTCCTGCCCCAGGAGACATGTATCAATGCAAAAAAAAGTTTTAAAACGGCTGTTTTTTCGGAAGCAGCGATTTTAATGATGCTTAAAGTGAAATATTCCTTTAAATATCGTACCTGGGGGGTGTCTATAGTATGCCTGTAAAGTGGTGCGCGTTTCCCGTGCTTAGAACAGTCTCTGCACAAAATGACATTTTTAAAGGAATAAAAGTCATTTAAAACTGCTTCCGGCTTTAATGTAATGTTGGGTCTCGGCAATATGGATGAAAATCGGTGAGACAAACGGCATGGTCCCCCCCCCCCGTCCATTACCAGGCCGAAATTAAGGGGAACCCTGCATCCAAATTAAAAAAAGGAAAGGCGTGGGGCCCCAAGCCCTCTGAACAGCAGTATACAGGCGGTGCAAATAAGAGTGGGACTGTAGGTTTGTTGTTAAGAAAAAATGGGCCTTAGGCACTGGTGCCACAACACTGCAAATCCTCACAGATACTCTAGTTGGAGTGCAGGAACAAGCCCTGCTGCAAAGTATTGCATCAAAAATTGTAAATACACACCCCTGTTAAGCAGGGGCAGAAAAATTGGGCCTTAGCCACTAGTGGCGGTGCCCAGAACCAAAAATATTCTTACAAGCTATCAGCATGAGCATTGAGGAGGAAGAGGATAGTCACTCAGCATAACAGTATAGTCACTCAGCTTTAGCATAGGGAGTCTTGAAGGAATCTGACATTTCAAAAAAAATTATTCGGTTATATCAGCATCAGGTGCTTGGTATCTGGTGGTGATCCAAGACTGATTAATTTTTATGAAGGTCAGCCGATCGACTGAGTCGGTGGACAGGCGCACCCTGTGATCGGTTACAAAGCCTCCAGCAGCACTGAATGTGCGTTCCGAAAGAACGCTGGATGCAGGACAGGCCAGTAACTCAATTGCATACTGTGCAAGCTCTGGCCAGTGATCCATCCTCAAGACCCAGTAACCCAGAGGATTTTCGGGGGTAAAGGTGTCCAAGTCAGATCTTGCCCCTTGGTATTCCTGCACCATGTAAAACAGACGCTGGCGATGGTTGCTGGAACCGATCATACCTTGGGGCTGTGGATTAAAAAATTGTCTGAATACATCGGTCAGGCGGCCACCTTCTCCACCACTCCTTCTTTCACTGACCAAAGCCTCAGCAACACGTTGTCCAGGAACAGGAGTTTGTAACCCTCCAGTCTCTGGGAACGCGTTGCACAGACTTTTCTGCAAGGCCTCCCAAAGATGTTTCATTCTCTGCTCCCTCTGCGACGGCAAGATAAGGTCCGCAACCTTACCCTTGTAACGTGGATCAAGGAGAGTTGCCAGCCAGTAACGATCCCTCTCCTTGATACTACGAATACAAGGATCCCTCCGCAGGCTTTGCAGGATCAGGGAGGCCAGGCAGCGTAGGTTTGCTGAGGCATTCGGTCCGGAGTCCTCTGGGTCACTAAGGACGACATGATCTGCAGCCACCTCCCTCCCAGCCACGTACAAGTCCATGGGTTTCTTGGGACTGTAAATGATCCCTTAAAGACTGCTGCTGATTCTGAGTGCCAGGCTCCACTTCCATGCTGACACAATCCTCCTCCTCGTCCTCTTCCCGTGTGATCGGCGGGCACGCAGGAACACTGTCTGGATAAAGGGGGCCTTGAGAGCTAAGGAAGTCCTCCTCTTCCTGCCTCTGTTCTGCCTCAAGTGCCCTGTCCATTATTCCATGCAGCGTGTGCTCCAACAGGTGGACAAGGGGGACAGTGTTACTGATGCATGCACAGTCACTGCTCACCATCATCGTGGCCTCCTCAAATGGTGACAGGACAGTGCATGCATCCCTGATCATGGCCCACTGGCGTGGGGAAAAAAAACAAGCTCCCCTGACCCTGTCCTGGTGCCATAGTTGCACAGGTACTCATTGATAGCCCTCTGCTGCGTGTGCAGCCGCTGCAGCATGGCTAACGTTGAGTTCCACCTGGTGGGCATGTCAAAGATTAGGCGGTTCTTGGGCAGGTTAAATTCCTTTTGGACGTCAGCTAGCCAAGCACTGGCATTATACGACTGGCGTAAATGCACACAGACTTTCCTGGCCTGCCTCAGGACATCCTGTAAGCCTGGGTACCTGCCCAAGAACCGCTGCACCACCAAGTTAAGGACGTGAGCCAAACAGGGCACATGGGTCAGTTGTCCCTGTCGGAGGGCGGAGAGGAGGTTGGTGCCATTGTCGCAAACCACTATTCCTGTCTTAAGCTGGCGTGGCGTCAACCACCTCTGAACCTGCCCCTGCAGAGCTGACAGAATCTCTGCCCCAGTGTGGCTCCTGTCTCCCAAGCACACCAGCTCAAGCACCGCATGGCATCTTTTGGCCTGCGTACTTGCGTAGCCCCTTGAACGCCTACGGAGCACTGCTGGTTCCGAGGACAAAGCACAGGAAGAGGCCATGGAGGAAGAAGAAGAGGAGGGGGTGGAGGAGAGAGGTGTGTCAGAATCACCAGTAGTAGCATTTTGGAGGCGTGGTGGCGGAACAACCTCCAACACTAATGCACCTTGTCCTGCATCCTTCCCAGCTGCCAGAAGAGTCACCCAATGCTCCCTGAAACTTAGGTAATGTCCCTGTCCATGCCTGCTGGACCATGAGTCAGCAGTAATATGCACCTTACCACTGATCGCCCTGTCCAGCGAGGCCAAGACATTGCCTTCCACATGCAGGTAGAGAGCTGGAATCCCCTTCCGTGAAAAAAAGTGGCGTTTGGGAACCTGCCACTGAGGAACCGCACATTCCACAAACTCACGGAAGGGGGCAGAGTCTACCAACTTAAAAGGTAGCAGTTGAAGTGCTAGCAATTTTGCCAAGCTAGCATTCAACCGCTGGGCATGTGGAGCAACAGCAGCACCCTGCACATGCGGAGCTCTGCGTTGTGATGCAGTCAGTGTGCTGCTCTTAAGCTGGCCCCTGGAGCGCATCCTGCCACGTTGGTGATGTGCCTCCTCCTCCTCCTCCCTCCTATCAGGCACCCATGTGGAGTCAGTGACCTCATCATCCCCTCCCTCCTCATCACTGGAGCAAACCTGGCAGTATGCTGCAGCAGGGGGAACATGACTGCCAGATTGCTGTCCTTCTTGGGCACCCCCTCTGGGCTCACGTTACTGCCTTCCTGTAGCTGAGTACCATCATCGGAGCCTTCAAAACGCTGGGCATCCTCCTGGAGCATGTACCCAACACTGTGGTCAAACAGTTCGGGGGGCTCCTCAGGAAGGCATGGTGGGGCTAGGGAAGGAGTGACTGATGCCATTGAGCCGAGGGAAGAGGCCGCGTTGGCAGCTGCTTTGCCAGACAAAGTACCCTGAGCCTGGGTGAGAGAGGATGAGGACGGCTTGGTCATCCACTCTACCAAGTCTTCCGCATGTTGCGGCTCAACACGTCCAGCTGCCGAAAAAAAGAACTAGCGTGTTCCGCGGCCACGTGCTGATGAGGATGCACAGTGTCCACGACCAGCACTGTTACCTCTAGACACAGAGCCTGCTTGCCCTCTTTTATTGGCTCTTGACTGTCTGCCTCTCCTTGTTGGCCTTCCAGACATACTATTGGCCTGCAGGGAGATGTAGCTGCACAAAACTGGGATGTATATATATATACACACCGATTATACTGCACCTAGCAGAATCAACTGCCTGCCTGTAGTATTATTAGTATGAGAACACCTGCACTTGTCTTCAGGTAGCTATACTGTAGGTGCAACAGTACACTAACTGGAAATACGTCAAGAGCCTGCCTGTGCTATTAATAGTATCAGAAGAAGCACACAAGCACCTGTCTTCAGGTAGCTATACTGTAGGTGCAACTCTGCAGGGTACACAGTACACTAACTGGAAAGACTGTAAAAACACCTGCCTGTCAGTATATTAGGAAGAGAATAACAGGAACGGATCTAGCTAAACTGAATACAGTGTATGTGTATATATATATATATATATATATATATATATATTACACACATACACACACACACACAAAACACCTGGGATGCATGTATATATATACACAATACACTGCAAGTGCAGCTAACTGACTCGACCTGCCTACTCTAACTTAAATCAAATGACACTGTCTCTCTGTCTATCTCTCTCTCCACCGCAACACACTACACAGGCGGCCTTATATAGTGTGGGGCGTGTACTAAATCCCCTGAGCCATAATTGGCCAAAGCCTCCTTGGCTTTGGCCAATTATGGCTCTCTGTACACACGGCAATGTGATTAGCCAAGCATACGGGTCATAGTGCATGCTTGGCCAGTCATCAGCCAGCAATGCACTGCGATGCCGCAGTGAATTATGGGCCATGACGCGCCACTCGAATTTGGCGTGAATGGCCCATTGTAATTCGGCGGACGACAGAACACACGATGTTCGAGTCAAACATGCATTCGACTCGAACCTGCATGCGGCAAGCTCCGGAGTGATGGCTTGCCGCATGCAGGTGTCCTGCTTCATAATATAAGGGGACAGCAAAGCCAACAGACGTTGAAAAATGGGGTATGAACTCCTCCCCACCCTGTTCATGGACTCGGCTTGGGTCCAAGTAAGAACCCAAGCCCACGCACAGCACGAACTCTACGACAAGTACGTACCCGCAACATGGCTTCAAAACGGTTGGCTGCTCAGAACGAACTAACAGAACGCACTGAAGAACAGCAAGGCCTGTGAAGAGCGAGCTGAAAATCAGACACAAGCGGACAAGAACGCATTGAAAAACAGATACAAACTGACTACACGCACTGAACAACAGATACAAACCCCACAAGCACAAACTGAACAGCAGTAAAATGATCTGAAAAGCGCGAATCGTCTCTCACCAAACGTCTACTAACACGAGATTAGCAGAAGAAGCGCAGTGACGATTGAACTTCCTTTTTTTAGTGCCGTCGTACGTGTTGTACGTCACGGCGTTATTGACGGTCGCAATTTGGTGTGACCGTGTGCAAGACAGCTTGAGCGGAATTCTCGTCGGAAAAACCTTCAGAGTTTTTTCCGACGGAAAAACCGGTCATGTGTACAGGGCATTAGAAACTCTTTTGTACCCTTCTACTGACCGATAGTGTCTGAAATTTGTGTGTAAAATAAAACATGTTTTTTTTCTCAATATATATATAATTTTTTTTTTTTTTGGGTATAAACATAACATACACAACTCTGAAACTTACAAAGTTCAACATCGAAAAACTGAAGGCAATATCAAACATTAAAGTATGTCCAAAATGTGTTGAACTTGCCTTCATCAGATAAGGTGATGTCACCCCTGTAAAAGCCAAATTTTGAAGATGCACACAATCTGGGAGTCAAAATGGGTATTTCCCTCCCGATGCCTAATGTCATGTGCTATCTTCCATCATGGGGGATCAATGGACGTGTTTTGGGGGTGCAACCCCTTCCTCTCACGTACTTCAGTTGCGAGGAAGGGGTTGCACCCACAAAACGCATACATTGATATCCCGTGATGGCAGATAGCACATGTTGACACACTGGGGCTGATTTACGAAAATGTTGGTGCATTTGCACGTGCAGGAACAATTATTGCGACATGGTGCATGCTTAAACAACTAGAAAACAGCTGTCGACTTGCGCCGGATTTGTGGAATCATTGTGCGTACGGGCACAGACACATTCTTATATATAGAACAGACATCGGGCACGTGCTCATTGTAATGCTAATCATGTTAATGAGCTTTTCCTTATCATATGGAGAATATTGCTTTCACTTTTATTCCATTATCTTCCTACTATCAACAACTGTTGATCTTCCCTGGACCTGTAATTGTGCATTTTATGCTGATAGTCTATAACCATTGGTGGAGCCGAAACTTCCATGAAAACATCTTCTCAATACATGTCTGTGTATTGTGCATTCTGGACAGTTCATTTCCCCATACACTGTGCAATCTGATTGGATGACGTTTAAATCTAATCATGTATTAGAGCAAATCATTTCCCCATACACTGTGCAAGCTGATTGAATGACATTTAAATCCAATCATCTTTTTGAGCAATTCATTTCCCCATACACTGTGCAATCTGATTGAATGACATTTAAATCCAATCATCTTTTTGAGCAATTCATTTCCCCATACACTGTGCAATCTGATTGTATAAAGTTTACATCTAATCATCTTTCTGAGCAATTCATTTCCCCATACACTGTGCAATCTGATTGAATAATGTTTAAATCTAATCATCTTTCTGAGCAATTCTTTCCCCATACACTGTGCAATCTGATTGGATGACGTTTAAATCTAGTGAGCAATCTGACCATATTCCACACCATATGGCCAGTGTTACTTTGGTAAAGTTTAGCTCAGTAAATATTAATTTTGTCATTACGACAATGTTCAGAAATCTGATTAACCAATGTTCCAGCCCACAATAAATAATTAAGATGTGACCACGCCTCACTGATCAGTACAATTACATTGTATTTATTAAAGCAGAATTGAGAACACAGGGAACCCACAGGTTTAGAAAGTATGGGGACTCCAATATCTGTCGCAGACTCTTGATGAAGAGAGAAATGACTATGCACCCCAACCAGCTTCATAGAGGACATGGATGGTCAGGTTGTTGTGCTCCTTCCACACAACCTCTGGCATTCCAGGGTGTTTATGTAGATCCTTGATGTCAGTATCCACTTTCCAGAAATGCATCCAAGTGGAGGACCTGAAGATGGATTTCTCTCAGCTGGAACTGCAAGCAGTACTACACCTGTTCAATGGACAGAAAAGATTAAGTTGAAGTATGACTCCACCCAAAAGGTGAAGCTCCGCTTGTTTGCCTGACTCCCCCCCCCTCTGATGCCACATTTGCCACCTTTCGGGAAAGGAGGGGGGAGTGGGTGTTCTGTCTCTGGGACAGCTAGCCAAACCTTCTTATCCCAATAACTGTAGATACCATATTTCTTTGATCTCAGTTTTATTGGAACAAGCCAGGTGAAACTACAAAATAACAGAAATAGACCTCAATAAGTATAATATTGCATACAATACAGCATAAACAACGATATACAGTACAAGATGAGATAATAAAAACTTACTTTTTAAGTTCTCTAAGGGGTGATGGCGATAGATAGAGAAATACATGTGTTGCTTCACGCAATGTGTTGAAAAGAATGGTGACTGGTTCACTTCCTGTTAAGATTCTACCCAGAATTCCCTGCTTGCTGACAACTTCCTTATTTACACATACAATAAACAGTTAACAACAGAACTGCAGCAATACCAAAAAGGTATTTTTTAACGTTAGATGGAGCCTGCACACCACATATGATTGTCTTAAGTAAATTACACATTTTGCATGTAAATTTAACAACACAGGTAGAAATAACCAATATAAAACATCTGGTGGACAGAACAGTGGGTAACTTGATTTGAATGATTACTGCTCCCACTTGCGAGAATCTCAGTCGGACGTTCCGCCCCTTCCTCCTTCTCCTGCCACCAGGTCATTCACAAAGTGCATGTGCAGTAGGTGACTGGCTGTGAAGCTGAAAGGCTTCACTGCTGATTTACCGTAGCCAAGATGGTGAAGCCAGCACCAGTGGCGGAATTACCAGGGTCACACCAGTCGCATTTGCGACTGGGCCCTCGGGTTCCACCACTGTAGGGGGGCCCACCGCCGCCCGGGACATAGTACTCACGGTGTACAATACAGTCATTCACGGGAGTCCCCTCCGCCCATCCTCTCTGGCCGCTCCGCCCATCCTCCCCGAGTGCACTCACGGGCACACTACACAGGCTCCGCCCATCCTCTTTACCCATCATCTGATCCCGCACTCAGGGGCACAGCCCCCGCCCGCTTAGCCCATCCTCTCTGCCTTGCACTCACGGACACAGTCCCCGCCCACTCCGCCCATCTTCTCCAGCTCCGCCTGCAGTCACAGGCCCCGCCCACCCTCTCTGCTTGCCCAAGCAAGACCCAGCAAGGAGGGGGAACCAAGTGGTCTGCAAGTAAGTGGCACCCATCCCTTTATATCAAGACTGCTACTGATCCCCACACCACCACTACTGCACTAATCCCCCCCACACCACTGCTGCCACTGATACCCCCCCACACCACCACTAATGCCACTGATATCCCCCCACACCACCACCACTACTGCCACTGATCCCCACACCACCACTACTGCCACTGATCCCCACACCACCACTACTGCCACTGATACACCCCCCACATAGGGTTGCCACATCATCCCTTTAATCCAGGACACACATTAATTACACAGGTTCTGTGGCTGATTAAGGTGGTAATTAAACTCACTTAGTGCCTTATCTACATTAAATCAGCCTCAGAACCTGTGTAATTAATATGTGTCCTGGATTAAAGGGATGATGTGGCAACCCTACCCCCACACCACCACTACTGCCACTGATACCCCCCACACCACCACCACCACTACTGCCACTGATCCCCACACCACCACTACTGCCACTGATACCCCCCCACACCACCACCACCACTACCGCAACTGATACCCCCCCACACCACCACTACTGCCACTGATCCCCACATCACCACTACTGCCACTGATACACCCCCCACACCACCACTACTGCCACTGATACCCCCCACACCACCACTACTGCCACTGATACCCCCCACACCACCACAACCACTACTGCCACTGATACCCCCCCCCCACACCACCACTACTGCCACTGATCCCCACATCACCACTACTGCCACTGATACACCCCCCACACCACCACTACTGCCACTGATACCCCCCACACCACCACCACCACTACTGCCACTGATCCCCACACCACCACTACTGCCACTGATACCCCCCACACCACCACTACTGCCACTGATACCCCCCACACCACCACAACCACTACTGCCACTGATACCCCCCCACACCACCACTACTGCCACTGATCCCCACATCACCACTACTGCCACTGATACACCCCCCACACCACCACTACTGCCACTGATACCCCCCACACCACCACCACCACTACTGCCACTGATCCCCACACCACCACTACTGCCACTGATACCCCCCCACACCACCACCACCACTACCGACACTGATCCCCCCCACACAACCACTACTGCCACTGATACCCCCCACACCACCACTACTGCCACTGATACCCCCCACACCACCACCACCACTACTGCCACTGATAACACCCACACCCCCACTACTGCCACTGATCCCCACACCATCACTACTGCCACTGATCCCCACACCACCACCACTACTGCCACTGATCCCCACACCACCACTAATGTCACTGATACCCCCCACACCACCACCACTACTGCCACTGATCCCCACACCACCACTAATGTCACTGATACCCCCCACACCACGACCACCACTATTGCCACTGATACCCTGAACCCCCCACACCACCACAACCACTGCTGCCACTGATCCACCCCACCATGAACAGTACTGTCACTGATCCCATCCTTGCCACTGATACCATTCCCCTCCTCACCACTCATCCCATCCCACCCCCCCAACCACCACCCTCGCCACGGATCCTATCCTCCCACCACCGCTGCCACACAATTCATCCAATGCCCACCACCGCTGCCACTCATCCCATCCAATCCCCCCCTTCCACTACCACTCATCCCATCCCACCCTCCTCCAACCATCACCCTTGCCACTGATCACATTCCCCCCACCACCTCTGCCACTCATCCCATTCAATCCCCCCTACCACTCATCCCACCCCCCCAACCACAACCCTTGCCACTGATCCCATCCCCCCTCACCGCTGCCACTCATCCCATCCCCCTGCCACCACTGCTGTCACTGATCCCACCCCCAACCGCTGCCACTCATCCCATCTCTCCCTCACCACTGCCACTCATCCCATCCCCCACCACCGATGCCACTGATCCTATCCCTCCCAAACCACCACTGATCCCATCCAACACCGCTGCCACTCATCCCAGGGGCGTAACTACAGGGGTCACAATTGCAATAGCACACATGTTGCCCCTGAACACCTGGATGGGGGGGGGCATTTAGAGGAACAAATCCCCTCCATTTTTCTCCTGCAGCCACTTAAAATCTGCTTCTCCTCCTCTCCCTCTGATAGGCATTCAGTGGCTGCAGGAGGAAAATGGAGGGGATTTGTTCCCCCTCCTATCCAGGTCCTGCTGCCCCTGGGATCAGTGGGAAGGGCCCTGGCCAGAGGTCAGGGGGGCCCTCCATGGTTTCTTGCATTGGGGCCCTGAAGGTTCTAGTTACGCCACTGGCCAGCACCCAAGAGCCAATTGAAAAATTGGCTCGGGTGAGGACATCTCTGGATCCCTGGACAGGTAAGTGCCCTAATATTAAAAGTCAACAGTTGCAGTATTTGTAGCTGCTGATTTTTAATTTTGTTTTTTGTTTTTTGGCGGAACTCCGCTTTAAGTGAGTTTATTTTTGGGAAACCCTTTTATTCCTATTACAAGGAATGTAAAAATCCCTTGTAATAGAACAGGACAGGGCCTCTCTAATGTCAAAAGACCTCAGATATCACATTTACACTTGAAAGCAATAAAAATAAAATGTATTCATAAAAAAAAAAAAAAAAAAAAAAAAAGAAAGGGCCCTTTAAGGCTGGCAGGCAGAAGTGGCATTTGACGATGCTCCAGTCCTCCAAGCGCATGGAGTTGAGTGGGGGCCATCTTGCCCTCACTTGACTTCCTGCCCATCACTACACCAAAACAGATTGTTTCTGCCGCTGCTGATCTCTCTGTAGGTGAGGAAAATGACCGGGAAAAGGTGGGAGGAGGGGCACCTCTCCTGCTGCCCATAAAAGTGATCCTGAAAAAAATAAAAAAAGGAAAAACCCTGGGATTGTATGGGTGAGAGGGAGGTAGCGTATGGAGGGAGAGTAGTAGGTAGTGTGATTGGTATGACGAGGTACCCAAAAATAATAAAAATAATCTTTATTTGAAATATACGAAATATATAGTTTAAAAAGCAATGAACGGTTCATACAAAATTCCTAGACCATGTAAATGGAGGTTCTAGGGTAAAGAAGCATGCATGTACATGATGCATTAGGAACCCAACATGTTTTGGATTTAAAAGTACAATTCCTTCTTCAGGGGTTTCCTGTGAGGATATATTGTATGATCTGAGGAAGTACATAGATAAAACATACCAATGATTAATGCAAATATGCGATGAGCATGTATCAAAGTATAAATGGTGGGAAATGGGAGCTTGGGAAGAAAAGAACAAAAAGGCAAATGATAGAGAAAGGACTTACTCATTCACAGAATTGTATGCATATCCTAGATTAATTAAAACTTGATGGCTTGTCAGGTGATATTCCAAGTTCCAGTCTCCATAACACCAGTCACATATATCTTAAAGGAGTAAAGCAGTGTGTAGGCTTATGTATTAAGAACCAAGGATTAAAAAATAATCTGGAATCCCTGCAGTATGTATAGATGGGAACCAGCAAAACCCAGCAGGTGCGTCAACGGTGCCAAACCACAAGAGTCCACAAGGAACAGCAGGAGGGGAGAGGGGAATGTGCGTCCCTAAATGTAAATATATGGTATAATGTGAGTGTCAAATAAGTAAATAAAATAAATCAAAAATATTAAATAATAAATCAAGAAATATTAAATGAATAAAAAATGAAAACAAAAAAACGAACAGTCCTCAAAACCATGAAAAGACAAATATACATGGTTTCAAGTATCTGTGAACGCATTCAATTAGGTACCGCTGCGATGCTGAGGACTAACCATAAGTGTATGATAAAATCACACATATATAAGTTATTATACAAAACGAAGGGCATAAAGGAATGACTAGATGGCAACTTACAAAGCATACAAAAGTAAGTTGACTTAAATACAAATCCTGGGCCTATCTTGTCAAAGATTCACTCTGTGGTATAACTAGTGCAGCCCGGAAGCTACACTCACTTGAGTAAGCCAATGGCAATGTCCAAAGTATAGATATATGTACATTGGCACAGCATATCATGAGGATATAGGGATATGTAAAAACGCCAAAATAATATAGTGGAGCCAAGTACTTACTTAAATATTTCAGTCTGCCATAAGAATCATCCTCCTCCTAGATACACAATCTAGGTGTGCAGCACACCAGTGTGTCAGAACCTGGAGGTTAAAATAGCAGCTGAGTAAGAGTAACCCCGCCTGCAATGGGCGGGGAATGCCATGATCACAATGTTGTGTATTTAGAGAGGGGGCAGGACCGAGTTCGGCGTCACATCTCCAACAGCTGATTAAGTGTCAGCAAGGAGATACTGTGCGCCGAATACTGTTCCCTCAGCGCAACGGCAACCGGCGCCACCGCGTCATGAGGCGCGATGACGTCAGACGTCCCAGCGCCACCGACACGAGAGAGAAGGGCACAATAAAGGCATACATGGTTGAAATACATGGTAGTACATAAAAATAATGAATACAATATTGCAAGTTTATACAACATAGAATTCAAAGATAAAGCTGGCAATAATCGCAGTATTAAACAGTATGAACCTTATGTAATAAACATGTCCATAAATGCAAACATAGAGATAATACTAGCTCATAGAATATCTATATAGCAATATTCAGATTAGTATTGACATGACAAAAAATGACATGAGACATATCCATCTATAACTCAACTGTGTGATAGAGGGGGATAAAGAAAATTAAATGCTAAACAGTATAAAAGTAGAGTGTATCTGGTCAGTCACAAGTCACCTTCGTACCCCCCTGATGTAAATCCCTGTAAAAAAGGTTTAAAGCTTAATATTTCGTTTAGGCCTGGAGGTGAGGTGGCATTCAAATTTGAAATCCACCTCATTTCTCGTTGAAGGAGTAATTTGTTTAGGTCTCCTCCTCTGAGAGTTTGGTGGAGACAGTCCAGTACCAAAACTGATATCTTCGGAAAGCGTTCATTATGGACTAACGCTATGTGGTGACCCCATGGAAAATCTGTATCTTTTGTTTTCATGGCTGCTATGTGGCGATACAGACGCTTGCATAATTTCTGGATGGGTTTACCCACATAATAGCAGCCACATTCGCACTGTAATAAATACACAACGAATGTGGTCTGACAGTTGGCATAGTGTTTCGGGGAGAAAATCCACCCATTAGGAAGGCGTGGATTTTTATCTGTATTAATATACCTACAATAGCCACACGAGCCGCAGGGAAAAGTACCGAGGGTGTTACAGGGGTCACCACGGGTTAGTCCTTTGAATTCGCTTTACAATACTGACGTATTGCGTCTAAACGTGACTAAGGGGTTAGGGGAAACGAAGGGACCCACTATTGGGTCATTAGTTAGGACATGCCAATACTTGGTAAGAATATGTCTTATCTCTGTATGTTCATTTGAAAAGGTGGTAATTATCCTAGTATAAGGATTGGTATTAGAAATGGATTTGTTCTGTGATCGTAGTAAGTCCTGTCTATCCCGGCTATTAGCTTTCTTAAAAGCTCTTTTTAGACATCTATGGCTGTAGCCTCTAGCTAAAAGACGATTTTTTAGAGCTCTGGCTTCTCGGAGGAAATCGTCATTGTTGGAACAATTGCGTTTGATCCTAAGAAATTGGCTGAAAGGAATGGATTTAATTAGTGGTCTCGGATGAAAGCTATCAGAGTCAGTGGCGGCTGGTGAAGTTTTAGGATGGGGGGGCAGACCCCGCCCTTCCTTTTTGACCCCTCCCACTTGGTGAAAATGGGCGTGGTTTCAGCAAAATAGTGGGTGTGGCTCTAAGGTGGTGTGGTTAGTCTCTGAGATGAACGAGGGGTGGAGGGAGAGGGAGAGAGGGACAGCAGGCCTAGATCCTACACAACAATAGAAATGTGTATTCTCGAAAGTTTAACAATCAGCAGATAAAGATACTCCAAACACCTGGTGTTAGCGCTTCAATCATCCCGGCACCATGGTTGTTATGGTGTCAGGATGATTGAAGCGCATTATTTCTATTATTACATTGTAATATAAAATTAAATCATTCAACTCACCATAATGCAGAATCAGTGGGAGCCCCGAGTGTGTCACTAGCCACATCGCCTACAACCAGATGCCATCAGGTGTCCCCAGCAGTCCGTCCTTACATGCAGCCTGTGTCACATCAAATGCAGCCTCTGTCACATAAAATGCAGCCTCTGTCCCCCCAAATGCAGCCTCTGTCTCCCCAAATGCAGCCTCTGTCCCCCCCCCCAAATGCAGCCTCTGCCCCCCACCAAATGCAGCCTCTGTCCCCCCCCCAAATGCAGCATGCCTGTGTCCCATTAAATGCAGCCTCTGTTCTCATTAAATGCAGCCTCTGTTCCCATTAAATGCAGCCTCTGTTCTCCCAAATGCAGCCTCTGTCCCCCCCAAATGCAGCATGCCTGTGTCCCATTAAATGCAGCCTCTGTTCCCCCAAATGCAGCCTCTGTCCCCCCAAATGCAGCCTCTGTCCCCCCTAAATCCAGCTTGCCTGTCCCCCCCCAAAATGCAGCCTCTGCCCCCCCAAAATGCAGCCTCTCTCCCCCCAAATACAGCCTCTGTCCCCCCCAAATACAGCCTCTGTCCCCCCCAAAATGCAGCCACTCCCCCCAAAATGCAGCCTCTGTCCCCCCCAAATACAGCCTCTGTCCCCCCCCAAATACAGCCTCTATCCGCCCCCAAAATGCAGCCTCTGTCCCCCCCCAAAATGCAGCCTCTATCCCCCCCAAAATGCTGCCTGTCCCCCCCAATACAGCCTCTGTCCCCCCAAATGTAGCCTCTGTCCCCCCCATTCTCCACACAGCGCCAGCGGTACTTACCTTGGGTCTCCTGCGGTGTCCTCCTCCTCCTCACACTGGCACCAGCATTCTTCCTGTTTCCTTTCTCGGGTGCAATGAGAGAGAGAATCAGGAAGTGACATCTGACTCAGGGCAGATGTCAATCAAATCTGAAGTGCCAAGTAGCTTCCGCCCGGCGCCTGTAGTATGTATTACTATGGCCGGGCAGAAGCTACTCGGCGCTTCAGAAAACGCCACAAGGCAGGCTAAACGCCCACAAATGCAGCGCCACGTCTGCAATCTCGTGATTGCATAGACGTGGCACTTCCTATAAGTGCACTGTGTCCGGCGTCGCACTGTGTCCGGCGTCCGAACACAGTGCACTTAAGGACCTTTTTTTTCCTTTTTTTTTTTTTTAAAGGGCCAGTAATAAAAAATGTTTTTTTTTTTTTTTTTTGCTGCCTGGAGGGGGGGGGGGGGGTGTACGGTGCCCAGGCGCCCCCAATGGATGGGCCACCACTGATCAGAGTGTAAAATGGTGTTCCCTGAGGTGGGTTTGCAGTGAAGTTTGCAGCTACAGAGTTATCTGAGTCTTTAAATATCTCAACATCCAAGAATGTTATAGATGTGTAATCATGAATCATTGTAAAGTTTAAGTTAAACTCATTACAGTTTAAGGTGGTTAGAAAGGTATGAGGTAGATCAATCGGTCCCTCCCAGAGGACGAAGATGTCATCGATGTACCTGCGCCACATGGTGATGTGGAATGTGCGGTTCCTCAGTGTCAGGATCCCAAACGTCACTTTTTCTCCTCGGAACCAGCGGTGCTCCATTGGCATTCGCTACGCAAGCACGCCGGCAAAAAGATGGCATGCGGTGCTTGAGCTGGTGTGCTTGGGGGACAGGAGCCACACTGGGGCAGAGATTCTGTCAGCTCTGCAGGGGCAGGTTCAAAGGTGGTTGACGCCATGGCAGCTTAAGCCAGGAATGGTGGTTTGCGACAGCGCACCAACCTCCTATCCGCCCTCCAATAGGGACAACTGACCCATGTGCCCTGTTTGGCTCACGTCCTTAACTTGGTGGTGCAGCGGTTCTTGGGCAGGTACCTGGGCTTACAGGATGTCCTGAGGCAGGCCAGGAAAGTCTGCGTGCATTTCCGCTGGTCATATAATGCCAGTGCTCGGCTGGCTGACCTCCAAAAGGAATTTAACCTGCCCAAGAACCGCCTAATCTGTGACATGCCCACCAGGTGGAACTCAACGTTGGCCATGCTGCAGCGGCTGCACACGCAGCAGAGGGCCATCAATGAGTACCTATGCAACTATGGCACCAGGACAGTGTCAGGGGAGCTTGTTTTTTTTCCCCTCGCCAGTGGGCTATCAGGGATGCATGCACTGTCCTGTCACCATTTGAGGAGGTCACGAGGATGGTTAGCAGTGACAGTGCATGCATCAGTGACACTGTCCCCCTTGTCCACCTGTTGGAGCACACGCTGCGTGGAATAATGGACAGGGCACTTAAGGCAGAACAGAGGAAGGAAGAGGAGGACTTCCTTACCTCTCAAGGATCCCTTTATCCAGACAGTGTTCCTGCGTGCCCGCCGATCACACAGGAAGAGGACAAGAAGGAGGAGGAGGATTGTGTCAGCATGGAGGTGGAGCCTGGCACTCAGCATTAGCAGCAGTCTTCAAGGGATCATTTACAGTCCGAAGAAACCCATGGACTTGTACGTGGCTGGGAGGAAGTGGCTGTGGATCATGTCGTCCTTAGTGACCCAGAGGACTCTGTACCGAATGCCTCAGCAAACCTATGCTGCATGGCCTCCCTGATCCTGCAAAGCCTGCGGAAGGATCCTCGTATTCGTGGTATCAAGGGGAGAGATCATTACTGGCTGGCAACCCTCCTTGATCCACGTTACAAGGGTAAGGTGGCAGACCTTATCTTGGCGTCGCAGAGGGAGCAGAGGATGAAACATCTTCGGGAGGCCTTGCAGAAAGGTTTGGGCAACGCGTTTCCAGAGCCTGGGAGGTTACAATTTCCTGGTCCTCCTGGACAACGTGTTGCTGAGGCTTCAGTCAGTCACAGAAGGAGCGGTGGAGAAGGTGGCCGTCTGACCGATGCGTTCAGACAATTTTTTAGTCCGCACCCCCAAGGTATGATCGGTTTCAGCAACCATTGCCAGCATCTGATTCACACAGTGCAGGAATACCGAGGGGCAAGATCAGACTTGGACACCTTTCCCACTGAAAATCCTCTGGGTTACTGGGTCTTGAGGATAGATTACTGGCCAGAGCTTGCACAGTATGCAATTGAGCTACTGGCCTGTCCTGCATCCAGCGTTCTTTCGGAACGCACATTCAGTGCTGCTGGAGCCTTTGTAACCGATCACAGGGTGCGCCTGTCTACCGAATCGGTCAATCGGCTGACCTTCATGAAAATGAATCAGTCTTGGATCACCAGCTACCAAGCACCTGATGCTGATGTAACCAAATAATTTTTTTTTAATGTGAGATCCTTCAAGACTGCCTATGCTGATGCTGAGTGACTATCCTGTTATGCTGAGTGACAATCCTCTTCCTCCTCAATTTTCATGCTGATAGCTTGTAAGAACATTTTTGGTTCTGGGCTCCGCCACCAGTGGCTAAGGCCCAATTTTTCTGCCCCTGTTTAAGAAGGAGCGTGTAATTACAATTTTTGATGCAATACTTTGCAGCAGGGCTCATTCCTGCGCTCCAACTATAGTATCTGTGAGGGGTTGCAGTGTTGTGGCACCAGCACCAGTGCCCAAGGCCCAATTTTTCAGCCCCTGTTTAACAGGGGCGTATAATTTCAATTTTTGATGCAATACCTTGCAGCAGGGCTCATTCCTGTGCTCCAACTATAGCATCTCTGAGGGGTTGCAGTGTTGTGGCAGCAGTGCCTAAGGCCCAGTTTTTCTGCCCCTGTTCAACAGGGACATGTAATTACAATTCTTGATCTAATATTTCACAGCAGGGCCCATTCCTGCGCCCACCAAGAGTAACTGTGAGGGCTTACAGTGTTGTGGCAACACCACCACACCCACCACCACCAAAGGCCCAATTTTTCTGCCCCTGTTCAACAGGTGCATGTAATTACAATTCTTGATATATTTCACAGCAGGGCCTGTTCCTGCGCCCACCAAGCGTTACTGGGAGGGCTTACAGTGTTGTGGCAACACCAACACCTAAGGCCGCAATTTCTGCAGAGTATATAGGGCAGGCCCCTACTTACAAACATCCAACTTACAAACGACTCCTACTTGAAACGGAAGGAGACAACAGGAAGTGAGATGAAATCTACCCCTAGGAAGAGAAAAACTCTCTTGTAATGCCCCGTACACACGGTCGGATTTTCCGATGGAAAATGTCCGATCGGAGCGTGTTGTCGGAAATTCCGACCGTGTGTGGGCTCCATCGGACATTTTCCATCGGATTTTCCGACACACAAAATTGGAGAGCAGGAGATAAAATTTTCCGACAACAAAATCCGTTGTCGGAAATTCCGATCGTGTGTACACAAATCCGACCGACAAAGTGCCACGCATGCTCAGAATAAATAAAGAGATGAAAGCTATTGGCCACTGCCCCGTTTATAGTCCCGACGTACGTGTTTTACGTCACCACGTTCAGAACGATCAGATTTTCCGACAACTTTGTGTGACCGTGTGTATGCAAGACAAGTTTGAGCCAACATCCATCGGAAAAAATCCTAGGATTTTGTTGTCGGAATGTCCGAACAAAGTCCGACCGTGTGTACGCCCTATAAGAGTTAATATGGGAAAAACGTGTCTCCTCTCCACTGATGCTTTATCACCAATCCTTGTTTCACTAAAAAACCCAAATTTTCAAAAAACATTCGTCATTGGGACAGAAAGTGAGGTGAAATTTTCTGAAGAGGTGCACAGACAGCAAAACAAATGTTACAGGGGTGATAACCCTTCCCTATGTTTTCCAAAAAGCTTAAAAATAGATTTTTTGGCTGGAGCTACACTTTAAAAGGGGGGGTACCCATGCCGTTTGTCTCACTGATTTTCATCCATATTGACGGGACCCGACATTACATTAAAGCCGCAAGCAGTTTTAAATGACTTTTATTCCTTTACAAATGTCATTTTGTGCAGCAACTGTTCTAAGCACGGGAAACACGTGCCACTTTACAGGCATACTATAGACACCCCCTAGGTACGATATTTAAAGGAATATTTCACTTTTTTTTCACTTTAAGCATCATTAAAATCACTGCTCCCAAAAAAACGGCCCTTTTTAAAACTTTTTTTTGCATTGATACATGTCCCCTGGGGCAGGACCCGGGTCCCCAAACCCTTTTTAGGACAATAACTTGCATATTAGTCTTTAAAATTAGCACTTTTGATTTCGAACGTTCAAGTCCCATAGACTTTAACGGTGTTCTAAAGTTCGTGCGAACTTTCGGTCCGTTCGCAAGTTCTGGTGCGAACCAAACCGGGGGGTGTTCGGCTCATCCCTAGTGTCTACGAGGGAGTTGGAGGTACTCCAGGATGCAACTCACAACACATTGCGCTACTTTTTAAAGGAGTTCCTAGCCTGTAATGCCGCATACACACGAGCAGACTTTTCAGCATCAAAGGTCCGACGGTCTTTCCGACGGACTTTTGACGGAGTTACGACCGACTTTCGGACGACCGGACTTGCCCACACATGAACGGACTAAAGTCCGTTCGAAAGTCCGTTGGTTTGAACGTGATGACATACGAAGGGACTAGAATAAGGAAGCTCATAGCCAGTAGCTAATGGCTGCCCTTGCGTCCTTTTTTTGTCCGTCGGACTAGCATACAGACGAATGGATTTTTCGACCGGACTCAAGTCCTTCGGAAAGATTTGAAACATGTTCCAAATCTAAAGTCCATCTGATTTTAGACAGAAAAAGTCCGCTGAAGGTCCGATGAAGCCCACACATGGTTGGATTGTCCGACGGATTTGTTCAGTCGGACCAGTCCGGTCGAAAAGTCCGGTCGTGTGTACACGGCGTAAGAGTCTGTTGCTGATCTAACAGAGATTGTTAGCTACTAAAGAGGAATCAATCAGAGCTGTACATACCAAGGAGGAGGAATCAGTTGGAACTGTACAGAGTGAAGTAGAAGAATCAATTGGAGTTGTATATAGGGATGAAGTTGTCACTGGTTTTGTTGCTGTCAAGTTGGATATCCCATAATTCCTATTCCCCATCCAAGTTATTACTCCTAATAAAACAAAAACAAGGCTCAAAGACTGTGCACTGTGTCTGGAGAAAGTGTGCAAGTTAGGCCTCATATAAACGATATGAAAATCAGAAGGGAAAAATCGTAAGACGAGCTGTCTGCGGATTTTCGGATCGTTAGTATGGTGTTTTCGACAGCCGATTTGACTTTTTCGTCAGACAAAAGCAGGATGTGCAGGCTATAAAAATTTTTATTGGATGTGAACTCAATATCTAAATTTCCGGATGGTCAGTACAGAAATCCGTCACACAAAAGTCGAAAGTACAAACATGCATGCTCGGAATCAAGGATGACTGGGAAGAGTTCGGTCTTCTAAACTACTGTTCGTAATCTAGAATTTACCATTCGTGACGCGGCAATTGATGAAATGTTGAAATTCTCATCTTCTTTAACCACTTCAGCCCTGGAAGAATTTACCCCCTTCCTGACCAGAGCACTTTTTGCGATTCGGCACTGCGTTGCTTTACCTGACAATTGCACGGTCATGCGACGTAACACCTAAACAAAATTGACGTCCTTTTTTTTTCCACAAATAAAGCCTTCTTTTGGTGATATTTGATCGCCTCTGTGGTTCTTATTTTTTGAGCTATAAAGAAAAAAAGAGTGACAATTTTGAAAAAAAGCAATATTTTTTACTTTTTGCTATAATAAATATCCCCAAAAAATATATATAAAAAACTATTTTTTCCCTCAGTTTAGGCCGATTTGTATCCTTCTACATATTCTTGGTAAAAAAAAATTCACAATAAGCGTATATTGATTGGTTTGCGCAAAAGTTATAGCGTCTACAAGGGAAGGGGTTAAACACTAGGGGGCGATCAAAGGGTTAAGTGTAACCTAGGGAGTGATTCTAACTGTGGGGGGGATGGGCTCACTACAACATGACAGAGATCACTGCTCCCGATGACTGGGAGCAGTAGATCTCTGTCATGTTGCTAGGCAGAACAGGGAAATGCCTTGTTTACATAGGCATCTCCCCGTTCTGCCCTGCTCCGTGACACGATCGCGGGACACCGGCGGACATTGAGTCTGTGGGACCCACTAGCCCCGCAAATTAAAGGGGACGTACAGGGACACCCATTTGCCCACCGCTGCCATTGTGCCATTATATCGGTGTGCGGCGGTCGGCAAGTGGTTAATGGGATAATAATGAAGCTGCTTTGCTGGTGATACTGATGTAGTTATGCCAAACATTTTTTAAAAGGCATTTGTTTTGTACGATCTGAAAATCAGGAATCAATGCTCACCAAACTTCTACTAACACGAAATTAGCAGAAGGGGCCCAAAGGGTGGCACTTGAGAAATGAACTTCCTCTTTATACTCTCGTAGTATGTCACTACGTTCGTGCTTGTCAAATGACAATTTGCAGGTAGTTAGTATGCTAGACACAATCCTGCACACGCGCTTTTGACAAAAATCAGACTCTCGGTTGTACAACAATCAAACCATGTGTACGAGGCTTTAATGGTGGCCTGGCTGTGCAGCAGTGGGAAACCCTGTCCTCTGCAACCCCTACGGGGGGTAGTGCTACATATAGAGAAAAAAAAATTATATATATATAAATGAGTACACCCCTTTTGAAAAGAAAGATTGTAATCAATATCCCAATAAACATGAGAACAATTTCCAAAATTTTGATAAAACTAAGTTTTATAGAACATTTGTTTAGCTCTATTACTTGAAAGTAAGATCAATAATCTTCAGTTTTACTCAAATTAGTTTACTCAAATTAGTTTATGCAAAAATGGATACACCCCACAACAAAAACTACTACATCTAGTATTTTGTATGACCTCCATGATCTGTAAGGACACCACCAAGTCTTCTAAGCATGAAATGAAGAAGTTGGTGACGAATTGCAACATCTATCTTTTTCCATTCTTCAAGAACGACCTCTTTTAGAGCCTGGATGCTGGAAGGAGAGTGATGCTCAACTTGTCTCTTCAGAATTCCCTATAGGTGCTCGATTGAGTTCAGATCAGGAGACATACAGTACTTGGCCACTGAATCATTTTCACCCTGTTCTTCTTCAGAAATGTAACAGTGGCCTTAGATGTGTGTTTTGGATCATTGTCATGTTAGAAAAGTGCACAACGACCAAGGGCACATTCTCTGCATTAAGGTAAAAAAACATGTGCAAGCAGCCCCCCCCCCAATACTTACCTGAGCATGATTTAGATCCAGTGACGTGCACAATGCTCTCTTGGCTCTCTCTATCCTCATCAGCTCAGAATCCGCAGCGGGAGCCATTGGCTTCTGCAGTGGTCAATCACAACCAGTGAGGACGGAGCGGAGGGGGGGGTTGGTGGTGACCAAGCCACGCTCTGTATGCCTCAGTGGCATAGCGTGGGTTGTCAGCACCCGGGGCAAGGCAAGTAATTTGCGCCCCCTATCCTGCGGACTTTTAGCACTCCCCGAGCCCCTTCCAATACAATAGTACTGATCTACCTGATTCCTATACTGACCACTACACTAACCTACTTGATTTCAACACTGACCAACCTGATTCCTTTACTGACCATTACACACTACACTGACCACTATACTATACTGTCCACTACACTATACTGTCCACTACACTACACTGACCACTACACTACACTGAGAACTACACTATACTGTCCACTACACTGACCACCATACTACACTACACTGACCACTATACTACACTACATTGACCACTACACTACACTGACCTCCATACTAAACTACACTATACTGTCCAATATACTGACCACTATACTGACCTCCATACTAAACTACACTATACTGACCACTCTACTATACTACACTACACTGTCCACTATACTGACCACTATACTACACTACACTGTCCACTATACTGACCACTATACTACACTACACTGTCCACTATACTACACTATACTAACCACTACACTGTCCACTATACTGACCACTACACTGACCACTATACTACACTACACTGTCCACTATACTACACTATACTAACCACTACACTGTCAACTATACTGACCACTATACTACACTACACTGACCACAATACTACACTGCACTGTACACTATACAGTCCACTATGATACACTACACTGTCCACTATACTGACCACTATACTACACTACACTGTCCACTATACTGACAACTATACTACACTACACTATCCACTATACTGACCACTATACTACACTACACTGTCCACTATACTGACCACTATACTACACTATACTAACCACTACACTGTCCACTATACTACACTACACTGTCCACTATACTACACTACACTGTCCACTATACTGACCACTATACTACACTATACTATCCACTATACTGACCACTATACTACACTACACTGTCCACTATACTGACCACTATACTACACTATACTAACCACTACACTGTCCACTATACTACACTACACTGTCCACTATACTACACTACACTGTCCACTATACTGACCACTATACTACACTATACTGACCACTATACTACACTATACTGACCACCATACTGTCCACTATACTGACCACTATACTACACTATACTGACCACCATACTGTCCACTATACTGACCACTATACTGTCCACTATACTGACCACCATACTGTCCACTATACTGACCACCATACTGACCACTATACTGACCACCATACTGGCCACTATACTGACCACTATACTGTCCACTATACTACACTATACTGACCACTATACTACACAGCCTACACTATACTGTCCTGCCTACAGTCTCTCTCTCGCCAATCCCCCCGGGCCAGTAACATGACTCTCATGAGGGAGTCTCACTCACCGTCTTGTCCTGTCCCGCATCGGTCCGGAGGAGGAGAAGACAGCTGCGGCTCACATTTTTGCTTTTCTCCCCCGCGCTCTGGCTGCTGCCATGTTCAGTGTCCAGCGCACTGTGATTGCGTGTATGGGGGGTCATGTGCGGAGGTGGGACTTCAGGAGCGATCGAGGACAGGCCTGCCTTACGCCTCACATGACCCCCATACGCCTAATTACAGGGCGCCGGACACTTAACATGGCGGCCGGAGCGCGGGGGACACAGGAACTTGAAATTAGGAGGAGGCAGCCAGTGACACATACTGGCGCCCCCCTAAATGTTGCGCCCGGGGCCACGGCACCCCCTGAACCCCCCACGCTACGCCACTGGTATGCCTTATGGACACACACAGCCGTCTGAGTGCCCCCATAGCGACTTGCTTGAGGAGGACCAGGGCTGCTCTGTGCAAAATTATTGCAGGCAAGTATGATATGCTTGTTATTTAAAAAAAAAAAGTGAGCCTGTAGAATGACTTTAATCTGTCCGTGGATGGTGCCAAGTTAGCGAATGATCACACTGTTCAGACATACTGGGGTTGATTTACTAAAACTCAGTGGCAGCTCGAGCTCAAAGTTTTTGGGGGGACGCAAAAAAACTAAAAAAATACTGGAAAAAAAACATCAATTGTAGCCTCACTGTGCCATCAATTCAGCCACTGTGCCCATAAAATGCAGCCACATGTGCCCATCATATGCAGTCACTGTGTCCATAATATGCAGCCACTGTGCCCATAAAATGCAACCACCGTGCCCATAAAATACAGCCGTTGTGTCCATAAAATGCAGCCTCTGTGCCCATCATATGCAGTCACTGTGCCCATAAAAAGCAGCCACTGTGCCCATTATATGCAGCCACTGTGCCCATAAAATGCAGCCTCTATGCCCATAATATGCAGCCTGTGCCCATTGGTTACCCGCTAATAAAAAAAAAGCCGCTCTTCTTCTGTGCCCATAAAAAGCAGCCACTGTGCCCAACATATGCATCCACTGTGCCCATAAAATTCAGCCTCTGTGCCCATCATATGCAGCCTCTGTGCTCATCATATGCAGCCTCTGTGCTCATCATATGCAGCCTCTGTGCCCATCATATGCAGCCTGTGCCCAACATATGCAGCCTGTGCCCAACATATGCAGCCTTTGTGCCCATTCATATGCAGCCTCTGTGCCCATTCATATGAAGCCTGTGCCCATCACATGCAGCCTCTGTGCCCGTCATATGCAGCCACTGTGACCCCCCCTGCTTGCCATCTTCCCAGCACTTACCCCATCCTGGTGGTGGGTCAGGCAGCGGGTGACGGCGGCGAGCTGTGGGATATGCAGCTGGTCAGACGATGGCTCCTGTATCCACCATGCTTCTCTGTCCTCCCATGCGTCTCTTCTTCCGTTCCGTTAGGTGTCCAATAGGGATGCCTGTGCCTTCAGCCAATCAGGTGAAGGGTATTAGACCCACGCTTCCTGATTGGCGGAGAGGTGGTTCAGTGTTAGAAAACCAATTCATATTCATTTGCTTTTCTAAAACATCTGGGTGGACTCCAAGCGCAATGCTCTGTGCTCGAGTCCACCTTTTTTGAAGCCTATTAGAGCATATGGCTATAATCAGGTGCTTCAAAAAAACACCCCCGCCACTGTAATTCAGGCACCCGGCGTCCGAAAAGGGGCAGGACGCCTGAATAAGGGGTAGCTACAGCGTCCATGGATAGATTCATGCAATTCATGAATCTATCCATTTTACATAGAGGGGGTGGCGTTACAGAGTGGGCAGTGCCCGTGCGCCTTTAATGGACGTACCGTCACTGCTAAAACTGGGGCGTGCAAAAATCGAGTGCAGCTCTGCATGGTAGCCAATCAGCTTCTAACTTCAGCTTGTTCAATTAAGCTTTGACAGCAAACCTGAAAGCTGACTGGTTTCTATGCAGAGCTGCAGCAAATTTATTCTCCATTTTTAGTAAGTCAACCCCACTGGGTCTAAGGAGGTATGTCAACATTTGAAACCGCGCATTTTACTGGATGTTATTTTCAACAGGCACACATCCCTATGCTTAAGCACTATACACATGGGCCGAATGTCGGGAGACATCAGCCAGTTAAAAAAAAAAAATTACTAACTTTGCATAGTTAGTACAGGAGCTCAAACTGGAGCTGAAAGTTTTTTTGCGTTTACGCTGGGTTGAAAAAAAAAACTCATAGGGGGTCATTTACTATAGCGCCAGGAAGTACTGGGCACTATTGCTAATAATAGCGCCCATTTTAGCCCAATACAATTTTAACAGGCGAATGTGCGAAAGAAAAAGAGCGCTATTAGCGGCGCAAAACATTTGTAAATTCGCACTCAGCGCCAATTAGCGATTCCGCATATATGCAAATACCAGTTTCTACGAAGTTGTTATATAGCACTGTACTGTAACCATGATCCATGTATGTGAAAGAAACATTTTTATGTGAGATGTGCTCTACCTCGTGTGCATCTATTGATGTACATTGCTAATAGTATTCCTAGTTTTTTTCCTTCTTTTGCTAACGAATGCAGTTATGAATGATTATTACATAGTAATGTCATGCTATTCTGTAAAGTTACATGTATTATACATTTAGGTTACCTTGTGTGTTGTTTTTTATTTTTTAATTTAGGTGACTATAAAGCGGTAATTATTTATGTTCATTCTTTAATCATACTACACTATTATGCAGGTCTTGTGCTTAGCATACTTAGCACAATGGCTTAGTGGTCTGCTCAGATGTCTCCACAGCACTCACGGTACAAGTCCAAATACCAGCCAACCTACCATCCACCAGCTGTGTTTATTTTTTCAGTGCAGAAGCGAATTAAAACAAACAAAGAAATGTAAACTGCCGTTAGCTAGTGTGTGGTGTTTGGAATTTCACACCATAATATTATTGAATACTTACATACCATTGCATGCATTTGAAGAGTTAATATAATAGAATCAGCCCAATTAAAGTGCACCGGCTAATTGGCATTCACCTATTTTCAGCATATGCTGCTTTGGCTAATTAGCTAATAGTCATTTGCCTTTTTTTCACCAATTCAATCTTTTAGTATTTCCCTGTGGGATTTGAACCCATGAGTCCCTCAAAGCCTGAGTTTTTCAAAGTAGAAGTGCTGACCACTAGCCTATTGGGCGTAGCACAACCATACATAAAAATAGTGTTTGATGTTTCTTCTCCCCGAGCTGTCTCTCCTGCCACCTCAATCTTCTCCCGCTGATGTATTGTTCCGCGCAGCCGGTTACCCGCTAATAAAAAAAGCTGCTTCTCTTCTGTGGCGGTCTTCTGTGGCCATCTGATAATGTCACCCGGAGAGTCCGCTCCATGGCTATGTAAGAGACGCCACACAGCGGGTGACAACACAGCAGAGGAAGACCACCACAGAAGAAGAGCAGCTTTTTTTTTATTAGCGGGTAACCCACGGTGCGGAAGAACACAGCAGATGGAGAAGACGGCGGTGACAGGAGAGATGGCTCTGGGAGAATACAGCTCAGGGAGAATGAGGAGGGAGGGACAGCGTCTGTAGAAGATGGCTCAGGAAGAAGACAGCTCGGACTTATTTTACAATAAAGGACTTGTCAAAAACTGGCTATTGATTTTTTTACATTTCACTGCTTTTTTTGGTGAACAGGTAGGGGTACAATGTACCCCATACCTATTCACATAGGTGGGCAGGATCTGGGAGCCCCCTTGTTAAATTCTGATAAACCCCGTTCCTGCAGACAGACAACCACCGACCAGGGCTGTCGGGAAGAGGCCCTTGTTTGGGATATGTGGCCCTGTACGGTTCAGAAGGGGAGGGTCCTTGATCGTCCCCCCCTATCCTGACCTCGCATGCTCAGATAAGAGTATGGTATGGATTTTGGAGGGACCTCACGTCAATTTTATTTTACATTTTGGTGTGGGGTTCCCCTTAAAGTTCATACAAGACCTGAAGGGCCTGGTATATATGGGGGGAACCTACAACGTTTTTTTCCTTGATTTTTGGAATTCCACACCATAATATTATTGAATAAGTACATACCATTGCATGCATTTGAAGAGTTAAAATATGGAATAAACCAAACTTATGTGCATTGGCTAATTATGCTGCTGAGTACAGATGCACACTTTCAGAAGGTGATGCTGTTAGTGGGATTTAAACTCATGGCTTGAACCTTTGACTGCAGCAGAGCATACCGCTATGCTACAGAGCTGAGCACATACCTACATTTACTAATGTTTGAATCTAACAACCATGCTCATGCTTATGTGGCATTGGCTAATAGGCTTTCACCTCTTTTCAGCATATGCTGCTGAGTCTAATGCAAGCTTTCAGTAGGTGATACCATCTGTGTGATTTTCAGCCATTTGAGCACAATTATATTGAGAACATACGTTTACTAGTGTTTGATGGTGGGACTACTTTATATTCTAGGTATAATAGTACTCGGCACAGTGACGTAAGCCCCTTTCACACTTGTGCGACCTGAAAGTTGTGCAATTTTGATGCGACTTTAATCAATGCCTGTGTAATCTTGAGGTCTATGGACGCAGGAGTCGCAGGGAAAGAGGTGCAATTTTCCCGTGATTTTGCGTCTGCAATTTTGCCACAATTCCAGGGAATGCCTGTGTAAACTTGAGGTCTATGGACCTCAACTCGCATCAAAATCAGACCTAAGTAGTACAGGGACTACTTTGAAGTCACACAGATATGAATGGTACACATTGAAAATCATGGGGCATGATTTGTCATGCGACTCTGATGTCCAAAGACACACAAGTGTGAAAGGGGCCTCAGCCTGACTTTGTGAGCAATTTCAGAAACATCAGTGCACTTTCCTGCACAGATGTCTAGTGAAATCACATAGGTCCCAACTGTCCCTCATTTGGAACAAAGTCCCTCTTTCCTCCTCATTTTGCTCTGATCTGTATCGTTGTGTATAAAATGCACTTTTTATCTTTCAAAAAGAGTTTCCCAGCGCTAAACCTTTCATCTAATTTCTAAATTGCTTTGTTTGTAAATTTCCTTGTCAAAAGAAGTTTATTGAGTATACAATGTTATAAAGATACATAAAGTAAGTTTACAAGGATCTATAAAGTAAGCTCATTGTTTTACAGTAGGGTTTATATAGGTAAATATCATGAAATTTCAAATATTAAACATTGGGTTCACGTAAACCTAAATTAAAGATATATATCATTTCCTTAGTTACTTTTGTAGGTATTTAAATGATTTATACCTACTATACATATTGTTTACAAGTAGAGTGTATATAGGTCAAATAAATTCTGATAATGAGCTTTAATCGTAAGGTGGAGAAAAGGAAAGAGAAAGAAGAAAAAGGGTTGAAAGGTAGAGGTATGGTCCACAAGGTTGTCCTGCTCGTCAGTTTATTATTCTTTTTAGTTCTCTTTGAAGCCTTAGAATGGGTGTCTCTGTAAGTCATTTAATCTGTTACCATGGCAACAGGACAGAGTCATTGAAGTTTGACAGGAACTGTTGTTTTATCCAAGGATGCCAAAGTTTTTCAAATTTTGGAATTTGATTTTGATCGATGGCTACCATCTTAGCATTGGACATTGTATTATTCATTCTGTGAATTGTTTCTGCTAGTACCAATGTAGGAGATTTCCATGCCTTGGCCACTGTTTGTTTTGCAGCCGTTATTAGTTGGATCATAAGTTTGAATTGAGAGAGTGTTAACCATTCCGGTTTTAGATTAAGTAAAGTTAAATATGGATCTGGTTGTATTATTTTTTTAAATATTTTAGATGCAATCACGAAGACTTCCTTCCAGAAGGTTTGGATTATGGGCACGTCCACCATATGTGTAAATATGTGCCTATTTCTGGGCATCCTCGAAAACAAAGAGCTGAGGTATTAAGTGAATATTTTGCCACTCTAGCGGGTACAAGGTACCAGCGAGTTAGGACTTTATAATTTGTCTCCAGTGCTAAGATGTTGGGTGAAGATGACTTAGATGTGAGCCATATGTTAGACCAGTCCGTGTCTTCTAAAGTTCGTCCCAGGTCCTCCTCCCACCTCTGAACGTAAGAGGGTCTATTAAGATTTGCTACTCCATATAATTGATTATAAAGTGATGAAATTGTACCTTTAGCAAATGGATCTTTTGTACAGATTGATTCAAAAATGGATAATTGGGATAATGGTGTATCCCCCTTTAGGAATGGTGTATAGAAATTTTTGATTTGGAGATATCTAAATATCTCAGAGTTTGGTAGATCATATTTTTCTCTAAGCGATGGGAATGAAAGGAATGATTTAGATGCTATGAAGTCATTTAGTGTCTGAATGCCTGATGTTGTCCAAGCTTTAAAAGAATTTGGGTAGATCCATGCCGGATAAAAGGCCGGATTTCTGATAAAAGAAAGGAGAGGATTGTGTGGAGATTGTAACTGATATTTGGTTTTTAGTTTATCCCAGAGAGATAAGAAGTGTTTGGTTATGGGATTATGAATTTTAAAGCGGTCTTTAGGATCAAGCCATAATAAATTTGATATTAATAGAGGGTCATTTTCTGAAGCCTCTATAAATACCCATAATGGGATTTCCTGTTTTGCATGGTATTTGGACAGACTGGCCAAATGTGCTGCTCTGTAGTAGTTAGTAAAATTAGGGTATCCCAGGCCTCCTTTATTTTTGGGAAGATGTAGTGTGTGTATAGGTATACGTGGTTTAGAAGAGCCCCATATAAACGAAGTTGCTCTTTTTTGTACTATTCTCAAAAAATAGGAAGGAATTGGAATAGGGAGGACTCTGAATAGATAAAGCAATTTGGGTAGAATAGTCATTTTGATTGCATTAATCTTCCCTATCCAGGATAAAGGAAGTTGCGACCATTGTTTTATTAGATTTGTGATCTGTCTTAATACAGGAGGATAAGTGGTTGAGAATAAGTCAGAATGAGATGCTGTTAAATGAATTTCAAGATATGGGATTGATTTTTCTGCCCATGTGAATGGGAGTGCAGCCCTAGCCGGGATCAATTCCATGTTTGTGAGTGAAATATTAAGCACTAGGCATTTCTTAGGATTAATCATAAGGCCGGATAGGGCTGCAAATTCATCAAGAGCTGGTATTAAGTTAGGACCAGAGACCTGTGGTGATGATAGAAAAAGTAATATATCGTCTGCAAATATACATAATTTGTGTGTAATACCTCCTACTTCAATGCCAGTTATAGTTTGGTTTGTTCTGATGTATTGGGCCATGGGTTCGAGTATAAGGGCAAATAATAAGGGAGATAATAGGCAACCCTGTCGGGTACCTCTTTCGATATTAAAGGCTTCAGATTTGTATCCAGCATATTTTATATAGGCTTTGGGTTTATTATATAATGCTTTGATCCATGTTAAAAAGTGGGGTCCAAAACCCCATTTTTGTAATGAATATTGCATATATTGCCAGGATACTGTGTCAAATGCCCTCTTAATATCGAGAGATAGAAAACATAAAGGGATTTTCCGTTTTTTAGCAATATGTGCCAATAACACTGCCCTGCGTATATTATCGCCTGCCTGTCTATTTGGCATGAAGCCTACTTGATCTCTATGTATTAATTTTCCTATAATGCTATTGAGGCGTTTTGCTATTATTTTTGCTAATAATTTAATATCGAGGTTTAACAGAGAGATAGGCCGATAATTCACACAGGAAGTATCATCAGAAAGGGGTTTTGGGATCATACAAACAATTGCCATTAGTGTTTCTTGACAAAAAGAATGTCCATCTAGAAGTTTGTTAAAAGTTTCAGTGAGAATGGGAGAGAGTATTTCTGAGAATGTTTTATAGTATAAAGCCGAGTAGCCGTCTGGGCCTGGTCTTTTGTTAAATTTTAGGTCTTTTATGGCATTAGCAACTTCATCTATAGTTATAGGCTCATCCAAACAGTTTTTTTGATTCTGAGATAACTCAGGTAAGGTTATTTTTGAGAATTAGGAGAGAGCGCCTACGATCAAACAGTTAGATTACCGCATATACAGTACCATCATCCCAAATATCTAATACAAGGAGAGGCAGGGAGTAGGGCAAGCCGCAGCTAGCTGCTTCTGTCGGCAGATGTCCCAACCCCCCACACATAGGAAAAAGCACAGGGGACTATTACGGTACTAAAGGTAGTTGGATATTAGTACAAGAAGAGAGGAAAAAAGTGGTAAGATAAAAAACTACATTTTAATAGAAAATCATTTTAAAAAAGATATATATATCTATATATTACAATAACATATACAGTTGTAATACAGGACAAGGCAATATATACAACCATATGAATTGCATCAAGTAATAACAGAAATTGCAAACATGACTTGAATTCTCGACCGGTTTCGCGGTATTCACCGCTTCCTCAGGAGAGTAAAGTCTATAATATAGCATAGAAAACATGAAATAAATATACAAACATTTCACAGATGTATGAAGGTTTTTGTAATGGTTGCAGCAGAGTCATTGAATAATACATTAAACAATTATGTACAAGTTAAATATAGAAAGGACAGGCTCACCCGTTCAGGTATTCTCTGTAGGTATGTAGAGCCCCATACGATTCCCCCTGCGACGAACACAGGGGATAACAGAACAGCCTCTGGTAGATAAAGTATTTAAGTAATTGGTTTATGTGTGAGTCACTGAATCACAAGACCGAGCAAAAGGTAGTATAGTGTAGGGGTACCCATACGGTAGCTCGAAGGTTTAGAACCCAGTGTGCAAAGGAATGGTACTAAGTTAAGTGGTTGAAAGAGGATAACAAGAAAGTGAGGGAGGGGGGGGGGGGGGGTTGGGGGAGGGGAGGGGAAGGGAGGGGGGGGGGAAGCGGGAGGGAGGGGAAGGGGGGGGGGGAACGAGGAAGGAGAGGGAGGGGGGGGAAAGGAAGAGGGGCAGGGGGAAGAGGGAGGGGGGCAGTGAGAATAGTGTAGTGAACAGGACCTAAAACTTACATCCAGGTGAGAGATAGGTCAACCTTAAAAAGAAAAGGAAAGAGGAAAATTGCACACAGGTATTGAGAGCCAACACTTACCCCTACAGCATTGATCGGTGAGGGGGTTATTTTTGAGAAGAAGGATTCAGCCTCTGTAGGATTAAATTCATTGTTTGTCCTGTATAAAGTTGCGAGATGTGAGTGAAATTTATGGACTATTTTAACTGGATTACAAGTGTAAACATTTTTTGATAATTTCAAACGTATTGGTTTGAAAGATTTGTTAGTTGAATTTAATGCCCGAGCCAAATATGTACCTGGTTTGTTTGTATTCATGTAGAAATTGTGTTTGGAGCGTTTGAGGGATTTATCAACTGACTCAGTGAGAAATAGATCGTATTCCAATCTAGATTTTTCCAGATGAGATTTTGTACTCTGAGATGGATTATCTTGAAATGATATGTAGGCTGAATTAAAATTGAGTTCTAGTTTTTTTGCTAGATTTTTGCGTTCCCGTTTAAATAGTGCCATTTGTCTTTGTATTGTACCACGCAAGACAGGCTTATGAGCTTCCCACAGTGTTATTGGGGAGATGTCTGTTGTATTATTAATTGATATGTATTCCTTTAAAGCTTGTTCAATGGCCATCTGATGTAGTGGGTGTTTGAGCATTATGTCCGGTAAGTACCACGTTGGGTCATGCGCTTTTGGTATGGCTGAGGCTATAGTAGTGTATACTGCATTATGGTCAGACCACGGAATCGGAATTATATCTGATGCAATAATTTCTGGTATCATTCCTATTGTTAGAAAAATATGATCTATTCTGGTGAAGGTTTGATGAGGGCGCGAGAAATAAGTGAATTTCTTTTTCATTGGGTTACTTTCTCTCCATGAATCTACCAGATTGTATTTGGAAAGAAGTTGAGAAAAAAGGTAATCTAGAGGTCATTTTGGATGGTGTAAAAGGTGATTTATCTAGAAATGGGAGGAGGACCTGGTTCGAATCCCCACACATTATCACTGTTCCTATTTTGTGTGTATTAATCACTTGTAATATATGTGAGAGGAATGGTGTAGGTTGTTTGTTAGGAGCGTAGTAGGAAATCACCGTGATTGCTGTATCCATTATATAACCCATGAGTATCAGGTATCTACCTTCTGGGTCTTTAATTTCTGATGATAAGGTGAATGGTGTGGATCGGTGAAATGCAATTAGAGTTCCCCTTTGCTTGGTACAGGCAGAAGCCGTGTAAATTTGTTGATAAAAAGGAGAAATATATTTTGGAGTAGAATCTTTGGTGAAGTGTGTTTCTTGGAGGCATACTATGTAAGCCTTCTTGTTATGGAAAGTACGGAAGGCTTTGGTCCTTTTTTGAGGGACATTTATTCCCTGAACATTCAGGGAAAGTATATTCAGTGGTGCCATGGCAACAGATCAAATAGTTTTGACTTACTTTTTGTTATGCAGAGCTGACTGCGCAGATCAACCTGTGTGGACTGAAGAGATGAATAGATAGAAAAGAAACCAGTGAATTCTGGAGTAAAGAGTAAACAAAAAACATATGAGATTAGATGATACATTGTATAAATTATTTTTTGCAAGTAATCACAATTTACCCGTGAAAGAGAATAAATATCTCTCTCAGGGGAATAAGTGCCTTCGTCACACTCCCACATAATATGGTTGGGAGAATGAGCAGGGCTAATGGGGGTACACAGATCTTCCGCTTACAGGAGAGAAGTGCTATGTCAAAAGATATAAAAATGATGTTTCATTAATTGGAGTGCAGAATATAGTTTTTGTTGAAATTATTTATTCCAGGGTGGTTGTATATGGTTAGTTTTGCCCTAGGCTAAATAATTCAGTTAGAAAGGTACTGTTAATAACTTTGGTATTGATGAAGATAGTTTGAATTATTTTGGGATTTTAACCCTTTTAGAGTAAACAATTACATATTTTATTCATATGTAACTGTTTAGATATGTTAACTCATAAAATTGAGGTTGTATTGCTTCAGATTAGAATAAACAAAAACATAATTCTAGGAACTAGTTAGGTAATAATATATTTGTTTTAAGAAAAGAAAGAAAAAGCTTCCATTACTTCTGGATTATTGAACATATTTGTCCTAAAAAGTAATAAATCTATTGTTATTACCTGATAATATATAACTGAACAAGAATTTCCTTATTTCACTTATATATTCTAAGGCTATATGAATCAGAAGTAATAAGAAATATAACTGGAATGTAACATGATCCCACACAGTGTGTGACTATCAGAATGCAGTTACATTCAGTTATAAATATAGGTTTTTTATAGAGAACCATCTCTTAGTATAATAAATGAAGAGATATCAGGAATTAGGATGTCAGTCCATTGAATCTTCTTGGTCCATGGATGATGTGGCATAACGGCCTCTTTTGTGAGAATGATGATTCCCATTTTGTTCTGAAATTTTCTGGGTGCTGCCTGAAGGTGAAGATGATGCCATTCTTCTGCGTGTGGGAGAGTTGCTGCTTGTGGGTTCTGTCAGATTTAATTTTAAAAGGGTTTGTTGTAGTTCATCTGCTGATCTGCTTCTGTAAATTGTACCTTGGTAGTTAAATCTGACTGAAAAGGGGAAGCCCCATTGATACATAATGTTGTGGCGTTGCAGTTCCATTAGTTGGGGTTTCATGGCTCGTCTTTTAGTAATAGTAAGTTGGGATAGGTCAGCAAAAATTTGATAATTGTGTCCTTGAAAATTAAGTTCCTTTTTTTCTCTTGCAGCAATTAGTATTTGTTCTTTCGTTCTGTAATAATGAAATTTTGTGATTATATCACGTGGGGGTCCATCTTTCTTTTTGGCTGTGAGGGCTCTGTGTACTCTGTCCAGTTCTAAACGTTCAATAGGGATATCTGGCTTTAGTTCTTGTAATAGAGCAGTAATAGTAGATTGCAGGTCTGTCACAGTTTCAGGTATTCCCCTTATGCGCAAGTTTGAACGTCTGGCTCTATTTTCGTAATCTTCGAGCTTAGTTTGAAGTATTAAATTCTCTTTTTTTAATTGTTCCAATTCTGTTATATTTTCTTGGGTTGTAATTTCAATTTCATCCATTTTTATTTCTAAGGCTGCGGTGCGGTTTCCCAGCTCTCTTATTTCTTTGGTTAGGCTTTTTGTTATTTGGTCTGAGGTTTGTTTTAAAGCCTTATGAAGCATCTTTTCAAATTGTAATAATATTACTGGGGATACTGAGGAGGCTTGTGGAGAAGTTTGTGAGAGGATTTGTTCTGTATCTGACTCAAATGGAGAGTCTTGCTGTGACATTTTCTGTCTGTGAGAGCGCCCTGATGCTGTATCTTGTGAGGTGACTGGAGCTGCTTCAGCTGCAGTGAGTGCCTGTGAGCTCTTTGTGAGGTGATTTTTATTTCTGCCACGGTTTCCTCCCAGTACCATATTTCCTGCCCAAACTTTCACAGTTTGTTCCCTGGGGCAAAAAGGTTCAAATGGATACCTTTTGAGCCTGCAGGCTCCGCTTTGTCCTTCTCTTCTCTCCTCAGCGGTGTGGAGCTCTAACAATGCATGTCTGCTCCGCTAGGCTCCGCCTCCTGCCCCCTGTTTGTAAATTTCCAAAACCAATCTAAAGGAATATTATTGGTAAAAAAAAAAAAAGCACTTAGAGGTTTAACTATTTTTTGTATTTTTATTTTTTTTGAATAATTCTCCTTTAAGAAGGTGTTTTATAAGGTGCATCCTATGCCTACATACTTTTGCTTATACCCATCTCAAAAAGTTGGAAGGTAAGAAGTCGTCCAAAGTAGTGCAGGAACTACTTTAGGGAATCATTGTGGCGTCGCACCAATTCGGGCAGTTCCATTGCCATCAATAGGCGTCGATTTGGCCTGCAATTTGACATGTTAATTCAGAGCTATGTGAACATGGGTGAAGTTGCATAGAGATGAATGGAAATCATGGGGGACAACTTTTCATGTGACTGAGGTCCAAAGCTGCATGAAAAGTCACCCAAGTGTGAAAGTAACCCAATGAGATTAATTGATAACACCTTTGAATAAGGCCCCATTTGCACTTGTGCGACCTTAAAATTGCACAGCTTTGCCATGACTTGAAGCAATGTCTGTGTAATCTTGTGGTGTATGGACCTCAAATCGCATCAAAGTCAAACCAAGGTAAGTAAAGGGATGAATTTGCCACACTTTCAGGATGCACAAGTGACAATAGGGCCAAATTCAAAGGTGTTATCCTTGAATCTCATTTACACTGCTGCGACCTGAAAGTCACACTATTTTGCTGCTATTTTGCCGCTGCAACTTGGCCCCAACTTCTGGGAATGCCTGTGTATTATTGCTCCCTATGTACCTCAAGTCACATGAAAGTCACACCAAAGTAGTACAGGGACTATTTTGAAGTTGGTTCAAAGTCGCACCCATTAGAATGGTGCAATTGCCACCGATTTGACAAATTGCACCAATGTGAACCAGAGCTGACACATTCAAACACTGCCTCTCCCCCAGCTGAATTCATTACCTGCAATTCTCCACAGCTGTTATATATAAAGATTCCACCTTTTGTCACTTATTTGCTCATGTGCTGAAGCCTAGGTTTACATTGGAGCGATTTGAGAGATCAAATTGCATGACAAGCCACAGCCTATTGGCGGCAATGGCACTGTTCCAATTGATGCGACACCGCACTGATTTGCAAAAGTAGTTCCTGCACTACTTTTGCTGATTCAGGTGTGACTTCAATAGAAATCTGTATGAAGCCACACAGATGTCTATCAAGTAGCACCTGAAATCGTGCTGACCTTGCTACTTTGAAATCGGGCTACTTCAAATGAAGTAGCCCGATTTCAAAGTAACATTACTGTGAACCAGGGTGAGGAGACTAGTTTTTTTGGTGCACAAATACATATAGAAATTATAAGATATAAAAAGATATTGCACTTCCCCAAAACTAATTAAAAGAAAGAAAAGAGAAAAAAAAATATATAAAAAAAACCCAACAAGCTCAATAACGTACTTTTATTTTGCCAGCAGAAACAAAATTATGTACATTCATTTACTAGAAAAATTCTACAGGATATATGGTGCTACATTTAGCAAAACAGTTAGCAATTAGATTTTAAGGGTCTTGCTCATAGGAGCTTACAATCTAAAATTTGTCTAAACCTTAGAGTGGACACAGCTTTACTTTCAGTGTATAAAGGGTAACACATCACATTTTTATCCGCAAGATTATAGAAACATACTTAACAGTCTTTCTTACAAAGCATTCCAACAGAATATTAAAAAACGGCACTTATTCAAAACATAACACCCACCACCACCCCACAATCCATACATACATTGGTGACCATTTTCTGCTAGAAGCTGCATTTCTGTGTACATGATTAAGCAATGAGATCAAAGATTAGGTCAGCATATGCTCCCAAACCATGTTTGTAAATAACCCCCAATAGCTTCCAATCTAAAGTCCAAAATGAACTTTCTTTCATTAGAGACAAATGAAATGCCAGCATGTCTTCACTCTAATTCATCCCCAAGGAGTTCTGTTGTGTTGAGGTCAGGACTCTGTCCAGGCCAGTCAAGTTCCTCCACCCCAAACTCACTCATCCATGTATTTATGGACCTTGCTTTGTGCACTGGTCCAAATCATTTGGTGGAGGGGGGATTATAGTGTGGGATTGTTTTTAAGGGTTGGGCTTGGCCCCTCAGTTCCAGTGAAGGGAACATATATTATATATATATATATATATATATATATATATATATATCATCATACCAAGACATTTTGGACAATTTCATGCTTCCAACTTTGTGGGAACAGTTTGGGGGTGGCCCCTTCCTGTTCCAACATGACTGTGCACCAGTGCACAAAGCAAGGTCCATAAAGACATGGATGAGCGAGTTTGGGGTGGAGGAACTTGACTGGCCTGCACAGAGTCCTGACCTCAACCTGATAGAACACATTTTGGCTGAATTAGAGTAAAGACTGTGAGCCAGGCCTTCTCATCCAACATCAGTGCCTGGCCTCACACATGCACTTCTGGAAAAAATGGTCAAACATTGCTATAGACACACTAAACCTTGTGGACAGCCAGCCTCCCAGAAGCTGTTATAACTGCAAAGGGAGGACCAAATCAAATTTTAACCCTACGGACTAAGACTGGGCTGACATTAAAGGTCATGTGTGTGTAAATGCAGGTGTCCCAATAATTTTGGCTAGATAGTGTGTCTGGCAAAATTTACAATGGTGGTGGGACCCTCCTATTCATAACTACTACATTTAGACATAGTTTTAGACCCTGAGAGATGAGACAACTTCTCTACATGAAGCAGCATGTTTGGGAATCAAACCCAGATGATCAGGGATCCTAAGCAGAAGTGCTAACCCCTAAGCCACAGAGCTGCAACATGTGGAAGCCACCTACACATAAATACTCATAAATACTGCATTTCTTTGGACAGGTGATGGAATTACATTACTCAAGAGTTATTCTTCTTGATTTATTCTGTGATATTTGGTGTTTCTTTGTGGGTGAGAGTATAGTGATATTAGTAGTGAATAGTGATATTATCCTCAAATTTTTGGGAATTACATTTTGATTTCTGATGTTGGTACACATATCACATTTTTTGGGCTCAAATTATGAATATTTGGAAATAATAAAAAGCACAAAAAATTGTGACTCATTTTTAAATTTGCATCAGCAATGGTATTGTTTGTGCTTTGTAAAGACACCTGTGTGAGTTTGGGGTAAAGATTGTTGTGAGATGGAGAGTAACAAGTGAAGTGAAAGAGAAAAATATATTTTATCAAAACATTCCACATTCTAGCATTCTTAAAAACAAAATAGATGAGAAAAAACAAAATAGAAGCAGCAACATTGTTGCAAGGAACATTTATTTCAGAGAAAGATACATTTCATTTCAACATTAAAAGTATTTATTGTACCATTAGAATCAATTGGACCATAATAGCGCCAATTTTCATTCTCAAAAAAGCATTTTAGCCAAGCGCTAATTTTGGTATTTACTATAGCGCCTGGTAAAAAAAGACACTGGAGCTAAAATGAGAGCTATTCGCAGGTCTGAGCATGTTCAGTTGTGTTGGCACCTACAGTAGTTGTACAGAAACGGGGAATTTATCTCTTCTCAGACTTTTAAAGATATTTCAGTGTAGAAATCACTTTTTCACACAGTTTAAAACCAGATTATCTTTAAATAATATACTGCATATTTCAGTACCATTTAGGCAATTATATTATGCTCTAAACATTATTTCCATGTGCAATTCTCCAGCTTTTAGCAGAGTAAGGATTTGGGTGCTATTTAGTTTCAGGGAACTATAGTAAATTAGATTTTGGGAGTATTTTCTCACCAGCGCTATAGTGAATACTGTTTTAGCGCTAATTAGCGCTGCTAGCGCTAATCCGCACAAATTTTCGCGAAATTAGCCCCGCGGCGCTATGGTAAATGACCCCCATAGTTTAATGAATCAATCTTAATGTACTACTGTAAAACTCTGTGGCATATGATAGGATTATACAAATTGAAGGCAATAACATTTGATTTAAATGCACTTTATTTACTGGAATGATTAATTGTTTCAAAAAGTCTTAAAGTTTAAAAAACAGAGTATATAAACTAAAGCTAAAAGGCAGATGCCATGGAGTTAAAATCAGAAAATACAACTATACAAATCATTCCAAAAGTATTTGTCACAGAAGAGCATATCTTCAGTAAGCTTAAAATGTTACAAATTGGTGCCTAAGTGCCGGTTCACACAGGGGCGACTTGTCAGGCGACCTAGCCACCTGACAAGTCGCCTCCCGTTCTGTACTATGGAACCGTTCTAATAGGAGCGACGCAAGTCGCTCCGACTTAGAAAAAGGTTCCTGTACTACTTTGGGGGCGACTTGCATAGACTTCTATACAGAAGTTGTTTTGCAAGTTGCCTTGGAAGGTGTGTGCAGGTCGGTGAGGCGACCTGCAAGTCGTGCTGCCCCTGTGTGAACCGGGGCTTAAACAAATGTATAGATAAAATGAAATGTATAGATAAATGAAATATACAGTATTGGCTGCCATTGCTGGCCTCTTTTAAAAATGCAAGTCACATGACTGTCTCTGACTTCAGTACTTTATAAATCATTGTTCCCCAAACCAGTACATGGCATGTGAAGCCAAAACTCCAGCCAGACAACTAGCATGTTCAAAGGTGAAGTTTAGTGAAGTTCTTCCATAAAGTCAGGGCCTTATAGGAGATCCTATATCAGCCTGGTGTATTAGTGTTGGCAGTTTCCTTTGGCAATGTTCTAGGAATCACTAGCAGGATTTGAAAGTGATCAGGTATTCGGGGTAGGCGTAATCATCATGGAACACCACAAAGTACGTTGTTGCTGTCATATTATCTGCCACAGAATCATAGCGGTCACCGGTGGGGTCGTTACTGAGGTGGGGAGGCTCTTTTAACTGGTAGGTTCCTTGACAATATTTTCCAGTTATCACTGCAGCTTGGTAGACATACTTGTGCCCATTGCTGTCAGGAGTAGAATAGGTGTTGCCACAAGAGTAATTTGACCGCACAGCGAAGTATGTGCCGTATCCTTTGGCTGTTCCTGTAAGATCAATGTAAAATAAACCGGTTACACCACCAGCTACTATGAAATATATGTGCTATATACGGTACTTTTAAATGTATCTAAACCTAGGAAGAAAAAAATGAAATATTGCAGCTTACCAGTTCTTAGATTTGGTGTCTGTATTCATTTTCTTTTCCTTCCATTATTTTCACCAGGTAATCCTACCAGTAACAAACTTCCCGTCCTAGGGTGACAACACTCACCATACTGTATCTGTGGAGGAGCAGCGTTGCCACCCTAGTTTAAGAAGTGTGTTAGGACAGAGCTCCTCCCCTCTCTCTATCTTTATGACATAGAAAGATTTATGGACTTGACTCCTCCATGCTCCTTTATATGCACAGAGCTGAAGAAAGTATTTAATACATTTGCCTTCTCTTTGTGCCCAGTCATCCACTCTAGATTATTTTGTAAAGGGCTTACATGCTCAGACCTGACCTTTTTTACTATTAATATATTTGAAGAATTTTTGGGGGTTTGTCCTACTATCTTTTGCAATCTGTCATTCATTTTGGATTTTTGCGTATTTTATTTTCTTTTTACATATTCTGTTATATTCTTTGAAACATTTAAACGCTGATTGTGTTCCTTCATTTTTATATTTTTTAAAAGCTCTTTTCTTATTATTTATAGCTTTTTTAACTTTGGTCGTGAGACACATAGGTTTTATTTTTAACCTTTTAAACTTATTGCCCATGGGAATATACATTGCAGTGAGTTCACATACAGTCGTGTTGAAGAATTCCCATTTCTGTTCTGTGTTCATCAATGCCAATATTCCCTTCCAGTGTAAGTCTTGGAGAGCAGTCCTCATCCTTGGAAAACGTGCTCTCCAGTAACGTGCACGAGAGCAGAGGCTCTCTCGGCTCTCTCTATCCTCGTCGGCTCAGAATCAGCAGCGGGAGCCATTGGCTTCTGCAGCTGTCAATCACAACCAGTGAGGAGGGTGTTCTGTTGTTCAGAGGTGAACTGGGCAGTGAGATAACACTGCAGAGTGCACAAGATGGTGCTGGCTTTCTGGCTATTTTTTGCATTTATTGAACAGATATAACAAAATGCATTCAATGGCATATATAAAAGAGGGAGCAAATAACAGAACCTCTTTGTTAGGTTTTACTTTTTGCAACGTAACCACTTGCTACCCTTAGCACATATCCATAAATCTTTGGGTAATGATGGTTATACCAGGCCCATGGCTGCAGACCCCAGTATTTTTTTTTTCAGCTGTCGATGCTGAATAATGTAGAAGCGATCCTAGTGGCTAAATAGCAGATGGATCGCTTTTACATGTGGTGGAAGGTAGTCCCCCCTCCAGCCGCCTTTCCGGGCTCTCTAGTTCCACTGGGGAGTCCAGGACTGAAGTTCCCTGATCATCTCTATGGTCTAAGAAACTGGAAGTGACAAGGATTTTGTCACTTCTTGTTTCCCCGTTATCGGCTTGTGAAAGCATCTGATTAAACCAATCTCAGTTTGATCAGATGCTTGAGGAGCAGAAGAGAGATCTGGGCTCTATTAGAACCCAGATATCTCAGTAAAGAGGACCTGTCATGGTCCATGCCATCACAAGGGATGTTGTTTATAAATTTAAAAAATAAATAAAGAGACAGTGTAAAAAAAAGTAAAATAAATAATAAAAAAGATAGAGCCTCCCCCCTCCTCTATGCTCATGCGCAAAGGCAAGCACAAATGTACAGTAGGTCCAAACGTGTGAACGGTGAACCACAAATGTGAGACATCATCAGGAACGTTATAGCAAGAGAAATACTTCTAGTGCCAGACCTGTGTAACTCTAAACTGATAACCTGTAAAGGCATTTAAAGCATCGCCTATGTCGTAATTTTTCGCCATTCCATGGGCGTGCACAAAGCGTGACATGTTAGGTATTTATTTACTCGGCGTAACATCATCTTTTATATTTTACCAAAAAATTGTGTATTATGTTGTGTTTTTGTGCATTAAAATTCAATGTAGTGTATTTTTTCCTAAAAATATGCATTTGAAAAACCGCTGTGCAAACATAAAAATTGCAAAACCCGGCATTTTATTCTCTAGGACCTCTGCTTAAAAAACTATATAAATGTTTGAGGCTGCAGATATTAATTCAGTGTGAACAACTGAACTTACTGAAGACAAGTAGACTAAGGACATGGATTACTGGAACCATGTCCTGTGGTCTGATGAGACCAAGATAAACTTATTTGGTTCAGATGGTGTCATGGTCTAGGGCTTCATGAGTGTTGCTGGCACTGGGGAAATACAGTTCATTGAGGGAACCATGAATGACAACATGTACTGTGACACACTGAAGCAGAGCATGATCCCCTCCCTTCGGAGACTGGGCCGCAGGGCAGTATTCCAACATGATGATAACGACCCCAAACACACCTCCAAGACGACCACTGCCTTGCTAAAGAAGTTGAGGGTAAAGGTGATGGACTGGCTAAGCATGACTCCAGACCTAAACCCTATTGAGCATCTGTGTGGCATCCTCAAACGGAAGGTGGAGGAGCGCAAGGTCTCTAACATCCACCAGGTCCGTGATGTCGTCATGGAGGAGTGGAAGAGGACTCCAGTGACAACCTGTGAAGCTCTGATGAGCTCCATGCCCAAGAGGGTTAAGGCAGTGAAGGAAAATAATGGTGGCCACACAAAATATTGACGCTTTAGGCCCAATTTGGACATTTTCACTTAGGGGTGTACACACTTTTGTCGCCAGCGGTTTAGACATTAATGGCTGTGTGTTGAGTTATTTTGAAGGGACAGCAAATTTACACTGTTATACAAGCTGTACACTCACTACTTTACATTGTAGCAAAGTGTCATTTCTTCAGTGTTGTCACATGAAAAGATAGAATAAAATATTTACAAAAATGTGAGGGGTGTACTCACTTTTGTGAGATACTGTATGTGTAAAGCATTTACTACAGTCAGTGTAGATTATCCACTACTATAGCCTTTCTTTTTAAAGCATATATCCAATGTAAAAAAAAAATGTCACTTTGGATAGAGTGGGAAAGGAATAGAACTCCCATAAGTTTAATCAGCTCCATTTGAGTGAGTTTACCCTCGCTTTGTCCTTATGACAATGGTTTCATCAGACAAGAACTAAAGGAAAATCTCTAAACAGCAACACAGACATAAATAAAAATTCTTATTGTTAGTTTATAAGGGAAAAGCTTCTGTTAGGTATTTATTGCCATATGTGTCCCTCCTGCAGAGTTTCCCTCACTTTCTGTCTAGGTAAACCATTGTGAACATTACAGTAGGTGAAGCGACATTCCTATTAGGCTAGGTTCACAGCTATGTGGTGTGGGAATCGCAGCGATCTGTGCACACTTCCCACACCACATGCATATCGCACTGCCCTTGTGATCTGCTGTGAGTATCAATACAAAGTTAACAACATCCCAAATGCAGGACGCAAACGCAGCGCGTTTGCCTGCACAGAATTGCAGTGTACAAAATGACCATGCGGTCTGGTTGCCGTGCGGCTCAAAAAAGTGCATACACTTCTAGGGTGTAATGCGGTGCGTTTTGAGCCTATTCAAAATGAATGGGCTCAAATTGCACCGCACTCAATCTCATGTGAATTGAATGAGAATATGGTGCGGTTGCTGTGCAATTGATTAGACACAGGGCTTTTTTTCAGCTGGAACTTGGTGGAACTAAGTTCCACCACCTTTGGCTCAGGCCCTCTGCTCCCTGCTCGCCACTATCACTTGTAAACACAGAAGTCTGGTTTCTGTGTTTACAAGTGACAGCTTGTCTCCCAATGGCTCCAACAGATCTGATCTCCTGAGCAGCTCCCCCTGAGTTCAGGATGGGGACAAGGGAGATGCAGGTTCCCGGGGTGCAGTGCAGATGTCGACACCCCACTGGATGGTCTCCCTGCAAGTGAGAGGCAAAGCCACCTACAGTGGGCGAGGAGGTACTAGAGCCGACTTGAAGCTTCAGTTTAATACAGCATAAAAAGTAAGACATGTAAGAGATGGTGGAGCGAAGATGGGGGCAGTAGAGGGGGAGGGTTGTATGTGGAGGACATACCTGAAGAGGAGTGAAAGTGTAATGTGGATGGGGGGTGCAGAGGTAAGCAGCTGGGGAAGGAGGCTGAATGCTGCACTCTGTGTGTAGCGCACCCCTGAACTCTTCACTATGTACGTAGCGCACCCCTGAACTCTGCACTAACACCCCCCAAACTGTTCACTTTGTATGTAATGCACTCCAGGTATTTAATGCCCCTATAACCACTTCCCGCCCAGCCTATAGCAAAATGACTGGGCGTCATATGATGTCCTTCGGGATAACAGCTGTCGGGGGCGCGCAACGTGGTGATCGGTGGTGCAGTGTTTCAGTCTGACACACCGCTACACCAATCTTGGTATCCAGTCACGGCTGATCACGATGTCAACAGGAAAAGCCGTTAATCGCTTTTCCTCACTCGCGTCTAACAGACGCGAGTAGAGGAGAGTCGTTCGACGGCTCTCCTGACGGGGGGGTCTGCACTGATTGTTTATCAGCACAGCCCCCCCCTTGGATGCCCACACTAGACCACCAGGGAAGCCGCCAGGACCACCAGGGAAGGGGGCAACATCTGGATGGCCAGGTATGTACCCCATGGCCATCCACATGTGCAAATTATGCCCACACTGTGCCAACCAGTGCCCACAAATGTACTTATTTACAAAAAATTTTTACAGAAACAAAGAAAAACTTTTTTTTTTTTTTAATTTTTGGTCTTTTTTTATTTGTTGCGCAAAACATAAAAACCGCAGAGGTGATCAAATACCACCAAAAGAAAGCTCTATTTGTGGGAACAAAATGATAAAAATTTGTTTGGGTACAATGATGTATGATCGCGCAATTGTCATTCAAATTGCGACAGCGCTGAAAGCTTTGCTTTGCTTGGGCAGGAAGGTGTCTAAGTGCCTGGTATTGAAGTGGTTAAGACCCTGCCACTGTTAGTGAAATTTGTCCACACTATTCACTATTTGGTGCAGTTTGGAGGGTGTATGCGGGGGTTTTGAGGGGTCGTTGCGTTCCTGCAACTATTTCCTGAGAAAAAAAGCCCTGATTAGACATGAGGTTCATAGTGTGAACTGAGCCTAATGAAGCCGTACCTAGCAGTTGAAACCTGACAGGGGTTTTAATCCTTCAAAATAGTGCATGCCCTTTAACAAGTACAACTGTTGGGATAAGCTACAAGCTATTAACCTCATACAGAATGTTTTAATAGATCAAGCTAAAGACTTGCATTACAGAATGAAGCCATAAAGCACAACCATTGGGCTCCACTGCAAAATAGGAAACAGATCCTGCATTTGTAATCAGCAAATATGGATGATGTACATACACTATATTATCAAAAGTATTGGGACACCATAGGGCAACATTGAGTTGGCTCACCCTTTGCAGCTATAACAGCTTCAACTCTTCTGGGAAGGCTGTCCACAAGGTTTAGGAGTGTGTCTTTGGGAATGTTTGACCGTTCTTCCAGAAGTGCATTTGTGAGGTCAGACACTGATGTGGACGAGAAGGCCTGGCTTGCAGTCTCATCTTTAATTAATGCCAAAGGTGTTCTATCGGGTTGAGGTCAGGACTCTGTGCAGGCCAGTCAAGTTCCTCCACCCCAAACTCACTCATCCATGTCTTTATGGACCTTGCTTTGTGCACTGGCCCAAATTATTTGGTGGAGTGGGGATTATGGTGTGGGGTTGTTTTTCAGGTGTTGGGTTTGGCCCCTTAGTTCCAGTGAAGGAAACTCTTAAGCATACCAAGACATTTTGGACAATTTCATGCTCCCAACTTTGTGGGAACAGTTTGGGGATGGCCCCTTCCTGTTCCAACATGACTGCACACCAGTGCACAAAGCAAGCTCCATAAAGACATGGAGAGTTTGGGGTGGAGGAAATTGACTGGCTTGCACAGAGTCCTGACCTCAACCCAATAGAACACCTTTGTAATGAATTTGGGAGTAGGAAAAACCAGGCCTTCTCATCCACATCAGTGCCTGACCTCACAAATGCGCTTCAGGAACAATGGTCAAACATTCCCATAGACACACTCCTAAAGCTTATGGACAGCCTTCCTAGAAGTTGAAGCTGTTATAGCTGCAAAGGGTGGGCCAACTCAATATTGAACCTTATGGACTAATGCTGGCCATACACTATACGAAAAATCGGCCGAAAAATCGTTCGTATAGACACTTCGTTCGTTTTTCGGCAAGTTAATGGGCACAAATCGATAATCGTTTGTGACGTTTTTGTGGGAAAAAAACGAACGGGAAGTTTGGAAAATTTCTGCCGAACGTACGATAAATTGCAAGGTTAATGTGTTTCCCGTCCGAACTGTCTGCACTAGGTATATGTAAAAAAACGAACAAAAAATTATTTATTCATGTCCACTGAACAATTTATCGGTCATTATATGATGGCACGATCGTTTGCGGTCACGGTCGAACGTTCGTTTTTCGAAAATGGGTTCGGCCGATTTTCTGTATAGTGTATGGCCAGCATTAGACTGGGATAAATGTTCATGTGCGTGTGAAGGCAGGTGTCCCAATATTTTTGATAATATAGTGTATATAAATACAAACTAAACGCACGCTATGGTGGCCTGCCTCGCTGGCCAGTAGGATTGTGCAGGAGGCCAGGCAAGCAAGAATATTTATTTCCCCTGTCAGCTCTGCTCTTTCTGTCTTTGTTTTCTTTGAAATCACAATAAAACCACCAGCTTCATTTTCTGCCCAATTATTGTGACCTGCTGTGTATCATTCGGCCCCTTTCACATGGGTGGACCAATCAGTTTTTTAGGTGGACCTGATCGGACCATTCATTGCCCTCTATCCGTTAACACCCAGTGACCTCCGATCTGATCCTATCTGCTAAAAAAAATACGGATAGGGATTGGATTGGATGACAGTCAAATGTAAACACACAGGCAGTCCGTTTACATCCGTCTGCCCATAGAGGACAGCAGGCTGTGTCTGTGTCTGCTCTGCATAAGCGAAGTGGACACGGACAAGCCATCCGCCCGCTCAGCAGAAATCAACAGACAAATTTCTCGCTGAGCAGGCAGATCCTAGCAGAGTTCTCCCAATGTGAAAGTGGCCTTCCTCTTGCTGCACATCTACCTTCCCTTTGCTCATCTATGGTCTAATTCAGTCCTGTTGACTCTTTTCTGCCCTTCATACCCACAATGTGCTCCTTCCGTCTTCTGTTTCCTGCTTTCCACACATGACCTGGATCCTCTGACACTGTGTCAAAGGACCTTTTCTTTTTGCTTTGTATTTCACAGGTTCCGCTCTCTTTCTATGATCACCCCAAATCCATCTTATGGTTTTCATAACAGAGCCCAGCAGACTTCAGTCAGTTATGTGTGTGAGCTGCGCACATGCAGGAGGAACAGGAACATTCAAGCAAGGAGAATAGAAGCCTCCCTACAATTACTGCCCTTGTCTTACTCATCTTGCTGACTTTGTCAGTCTGCATCCATAGTTCTATTCGGGACCAGGCATATTGCAGTGGAGCATGTCTTAGATTTGCAGGACTGTCCTAGGCTTTAACCAAAATCCCAGTGTCCCGTGGGTCCAGGACATGTCCCACTGCTGGTTTCTGGAATTCTTGGTCGAGCACCTGACTGCGGATGCTTGCTGGCAACATTAGCAAGATGGGTGGGAGCTCTCCCTGCATGCACGTTCCTCCTGCAAGTGTGCATGTACATAACTGATCAAGTAAGTCTGCTGGGCTCTGTTATGAAAATCATGAGATGAGAGTTGGGAGATCTGAGGAGGAGAATGGAACCTGTGGAATAACGAGCAAAGGAAAAAGATCCTTTGACACAGTGTCAGAACATCCAGGTCATGGGTGGGGGGCAGAAGGCAGTAGGAGCACATTTTGGATATGAAGGGAGGAAAGAAGTCATTGGGACTAGATGGGAATCCTCGTCAATCCATTTGGTTTAAAATAGAAATGAGAGGCAAAACATTTGTGTATAGATATAAAAAAACAAACATTATAAATACCTTTTTTCCCCTTTGTTATAAGTGATCACTTTTCCTCTCCGTTGTTTTCTGCTGCAAAAGAACTAGGGGAGGAGGACACTGAACCTCCCAGACAGTGACTGGCTGTACAGGGACTGGGTGTCAGGACAAGTCTGATCATCTCCCAACACAGCTGGAGAACTGACCACGATGTGTTCTCCTGCTTGGTGTGGTCAATTTCTAATAGGAAAGAAAGGGGACTGGCAGGAACACCAGGGATTTTACACAAGGGAAGCGATACAAAGAGAACAGGATCATTTTCATACATGTACATGGTACAGCAGGCAAATATCAGGAATGTGAAATGTTGCGTTTCCATATTCTTTAAGTTGGTGGGTTTTTATTGTAGTTTAGATGGAGAAAATGGCAGGAGGATCAGTTGGGTGGTACGCTTCTGTGTCTCATCTGAAATGATTGTCTTACCGTGCACTCCACTGTAACTGCGATTGAAGCCTCCTTGGTTAATGTTTTTGATATTGTCAAAAGCTGTACCATGGTAAAGATGACGTATATTGCGCTTTCCTGGATTTTTTCGATCCACGGCCATTTTGTTAATCCAGAAGCTCTGCCACAGTTTCACGTGCTGAATCCTTGCAATCTGCAAACAGAGACAAAAAAGTTTTTTTTTCTCTTTTTTAGAATTTCTTATTTGATTAAGAGTTCCCATTCTCATAAGCAATGAAAGAAGAATTCTATGCTGCAGTTTTCTTGTGTTATCACTGGAGACACAGAACATACAGTATCTCACAAAAGTGAGTACACCCCTCACATTTTTGTAAATATGTTATTATATCTTTTCATGTAAGAAATGTAATGGCCATAGCAGCACTTATCTTTTCATGTGACAACACTGAATAAATGACACTTTGCTACAATGTAAAGTAGTGAGTGTACAGCTTGTATAACAGTGTAAATTTGCTGTCCCCTCAAAATAACTCAACACACAGCCATTAATGTCTAAACCACTGGCAACAAAAGTGAGTACACCCCTAAGTGAAAGAGTCCAAATTGGGCCTAATTAGCCATTTTCCCTCCCCGATGTCATGTGACTCGTTAGTGTTACAAGGTCTCAGGTGTGAATGGGGAGCAGGTTTGTTAAATTCGGTGTTATCGCTCTCACTCTCTCTAATGCCGTGTACACACAGGCGGACTTTTCGACCAGACTAGTCTGATGAACTTTCCGACGGATTTTCCACGGACTTTTGACGGACTTCCAACTGACTTTTTAACGAACGGACTTGCCTACACACGATCACATCAAAGTCCGACGGATTCGTACGTGATGACGTACACCGGACTAAAATAAGGAGGTTGATAGCCAGTAGCCAATAGCTGCCCTAGCATCGGTTTTTGTCTGACAGACTAGCATACAAACGAGCAGATTTCTGGGTCCGGCGGAGCTACGACGTAAAGATTTGAAGCATGTTCCAAATCTAAAGTCCGTCAGATTTTCGACTGGAAAAGTCCGCTGAAGGTCCGATGAAGCCCACACACGATCTGATTGTCCGCCGGACTCGGTCCGTCGGACCAGTCCGGTCGAAAAGTCTGACTGTGTGTACTCTGCATTACTGGTCACTGGAAGTTCAACATGGCACCTCATGGCAAAGAACACTGAGGATCTGAAAAAAAGAATTAATGCTCTACATAAAGATGGCCTAGGCTATAAGAAGATTGCCAAGACCCTGAAACTGAGCTGCAGCATGGTGGCCAAGACCATACAGTGGTTTAACAAGACAGGTTCCACTCAGAACAGGCCTCGACCAAAGACATGTTGACCAAAGATTGAGTGCGCATGCTCAGCATCAAATCAAGAGGTTGTCTTTGGGGACATCGATGTATGAGTGCTGCCAGCATTGCTTCACAGGTTGAAGGGGTGGGGGGTCAGCCTGCCAGTGCTCAGACTATACGCCGCACACTGCATCAAATTGGTCTGCATGGCTGTTAAATTTGGTGTTATCACTCTCAGTCTCTCATACTGGTCACTGGAAGTTCAACATAGCACCTCATGGCAAAGAACTCTCTGAGGATCTGAAAAAAAGAATAGTTTCTCTAAATAAAGATGGCCTAGACTATAAGAAGATTGCCAAGACCCTGAAACTGAGCTTCAACATGAAGGCCAATACCATACAGCGGTTTAACAGGACAGGTTCCACTCAGAAGTTGAGTGCATGTGCTCAGCGTCATATCAAGAGGTTGTCTTTGGGGACATAGACGTATGAGTGCTGCCAGCATTGCTGCAGAGGTTGAGGGGGTGAGGTCAGCCTGCCAGTGCTCAGACCATACGCCGCACACTGCATCAAATTGGTCTGCATGGCTGTCGTCCCAGAGGGAAGCCTCTTCTAAAGATGATGCACAAGAAAATCCTTAAACAGTTTGCAGAAGACAAGCAGACTAAGGGCATGGATTACTGGAACCATGTCCTGTGGTCTGATGAGACCAAGATAAACTTATTCAGATGGTGTCATGCATGTAGGGCAGCAACCAGGTGAGGAGTACAAAGACAAGTGTGTCTTGCCTACAGTCAGGCATGGTGGTGGGAGTGTCATGGTCTGGGGCTGCATGAGTGCTGCCAGCACTGGGGAGCTACAGTTCATTGAGGGAACCATGAATGCCAACATGTACTGTGACATACTGAAGCAGAGCATGATCCCCTCCCTTTAGAGACTGGGCCGCAGGGCAGTATTCCAACATGATTACGACCCCAAACACACCTCCAAGACGACCACTGCCTTGCTAAAGAAGCTGAGGGTAAAGGTGATGGACTGGCCAAGCATGTCTCCAGACCTAAACCCTATTGAGCATCTGTGGGGCATCCTCAAACGGAAGGCGGAGGAGTGCAAGGTCTCTAACATCCACCAACTCCGTGATGTCATCATAGAGGAGTGGAAGAGGACTCCAGTGGCAACCTGTGAAGCTCTGGTGAACTCCATGCCCAAGAAGTTTAAGGCAGTGCTGAAAAATAATGGTGGCCACACAAAATTTTTACACTTTGGGCAGAATTTTTTTTTTTTTGGCCTGAAGAAATGACACTTTGCTACAATGTAAACTAGTGAGTGTACAGCTTGTATAACAGTGTAATTTTGCTGTCCCCTCAAAATAACTCAACACACAGCCATTAATGTCTAAACCGCTTACAACTAAAGTGAGTACACCCCTAAGTGAAAGTGTCCAAATTGGGCCCAGTGTGTCAATATTTTGTGTGGTCACCTGAATTTTCCAGTACTACCTTAACCCTCTTGGGCATTGAGTTCACCAGAGCTTCACAGGTTGCCATTGGAGTCCTCTTCCACTCCATGAGGACATCACGGAGCTGGTGGATGTTAGAGACCTTGCGCTCCTCCACCTTCCGTTTGAGGATGCCCCACAGATGCACAATAGGGTTTAGGTCTGGAGACATGCTTGGCCATTCCATCACCTTTACCCTCAGCTTCTTTAGCAAGGCAGTGGTCATCTTGGAGGTTTGGGGTTGTTATCATGTTGGAATACTGCTTTGTGGCCCAGTCTCCGAAGGGAGGAGATCATTGTCTGCTTCAGTATGTCACAGTACATGTTGGCATTCCTGGTTCCCTCAATGAACTGTAGCTCCCCAGTGGTGGCAGCACTCATGCAGCCCCAGACCATGAGACTCCCACCACCGTGCTTGACTGTAGGCAGGACACACTTGTCTTTGTACTCCTCACTTGGTTGCCGCCACACAAGCTTGACACCATCTGAATGAAATACATTTATCTTGGTCTCATCAGACCACAGGACATGGTTCCAGTAATCCGTGTCCTTAGTCTGCTTGTCTTCAGCAAACTGTTTGCAGGCTTTCTTGTGCATCATCTTTAGAAGAGGCTTCCTTCTGGCATGACAGCCATGCAGACCAATGTGAAGCAGTGTGTGGTGTATGGTCTAAGCACTGACAGGCTGACCCTCCACCCCTTAAACCTCTGAAGCAATGCTGACAGCACTCATATGTCTATTTTCCAAAGACAACCTCTGAATATGACATTGAGCACGTGCATTCAACTTCTTTGGTCGACCATGGCGAGGCCTGTTCTGAGTGGAACCTGTAGTGTTAAACCGCTGTATGGTTTTGGCCACCATGCTGCAGCTCAGTTTCAGGGTCTTGGCAATCTTCTTATGGCCATCTTTATGTAGAACAACAATTATTTTTTCAGATCCTCAGAGAGTTCTTTGCCATGAGGTGCCATTTTGAACTTCTAGTGACCAGTATGAGAGAGTGAGAGCGATAACACCAAATTTAACACACCTGCTCCCCATTCACACCTGAGACCTTGTAACACTAACGAGTCACATGATACCGGGGAGGGAAAATGGCTAATTGGGCCCAATTTGGACATTTTCACTTAGGGGTGTACTCACTTTTGTTGCCAGCGGTTTAGACATTAATGGCTGTGTGTTGAGTTATTTTGAGGGGACAGCAAATTTACACTGTTATACCAGCTGTACACGCACTACTTTTTTACAGTGTTGTCACATGAAAAGATATAATAAAATATTTACAAAAATGTGAGGGGTGTACTCACTTTTGTGAGATACTGTATACCTTACACAAAACTTTAAACGATACAAGTGAAATAAATATATACATATACACAAAGGCGAATATGAAAGGAAAAATACTAATGCGCACAACCTAGACTCACCCAAATAAACAAAATAAGGACCAGAGAACCTGCCAACATATAAAAGTGTTCACTGGAAGTTCAACATGACTCCTCATGGCAAAGAACTCTCTGAGGATCTGAAAAAAAAGATTGTTGCTCTACATAAAGATGGCCTAGGCTATAAGAAGATTGCCAAGACCTTGAAACTGAGCTGCAGCACGGTGGCCAAGACCATACAGAGATTTAGCAGGACAGGTTCCACTTAGAACAGGCCTCGCCATGGTCGACCAAAGAAGTGGAGTGCATGTGCTCAGCGTCCTATCTAGAGGTTGTCTTTGGGAAATGGACGTATGAGTGCTGCCAGCATTGCTGCAGAGGTTGAAGGGGTGGGGGTCAGTCTGTGAGTGCTCAGACCATACGCCGCGCACTGCATCAAATTGGTCTGCATGGCTGTCATCCCAGAAGGAAGCCTCTTCTAAAGATGATGAACAAAAAAAAAGTCTGCAAACAGTTTGCTGAAGACAAGCAGACTACTGTCCTGTACACACGACCGATTTTGCCGTCGGAATAAACTCCGAAGGTTTCTCCGACGGAACTCAGATGGAATTCTGCTCAAGTGGTCTTGCTTACACACGGTCACACCAAAGTCTGACCATCCAGAACGCGGTGATGTACAACACGTACAACGGGACTATAAAAAGGAAGTGCAATAGCCAGTAGCCAATAGCTTCCGTCTCATACTTGCTTCAGAGCATGCATCGTTTTTGGAACGTCGGAACAGCATGCAGACGAGCGGGTTTCCCGATAGTAATTAGTTCGGTCAGAAAAATTTAGAACATGTTCACTATCTAAGTCCGTCTGAATTTTTGACAGAAAAAGTCAGATGGAGCATACACACGGTCGGAAAATAAGATGAAAAGCTCCCATCTGACTTTTTCTGACGGACATTTCGCTCGTGTGTACGCGGCAAAAGGACATGAATTACTAGAACCATGTCCTGTGGTCTGATGAGACCAAAATAAATGTATTTGGTTTAGATGGTGTCATGCGTGTGTGGCGGCAACCAGGTGAGGAGTACAAAGACAAGTGTGTCTTGCCTACAGTCAAGCACGGTGGTGGGAGTCTCATGGTCTGGGGCTGCATGAGTGCTGCCGTCACTGGGGAGCTACAGTTCATTGAGGGAACCATGAATGCCAACATGTACTGTGACATACTGAAGCAGAGCATGATCCCCTCCCTTCGGAGACTGGGCCGCAGGGCAGTATTCCAACATAACGACCCCAAACACACCTCCAAGATGACCACTGCCTTCGAAAGAAGCTGAGGGTAAAGGTGATGGACTGGCCAATCAAGTCTCCAGACCTAAACCCTATTTAGCATCTGTGGGGCATCCTCAAATGGAAGGTGGAGGAGCGCAAGGTCTCTAACATCCACCAGCTCTGTGATGTCGTCATGGAGGAGTGGAAGAGGACTCCAGTGGCAACCTGTGAAGCTCTGGAGCACTCTATGCCCAAGAGGGTTAAGGCAGTGCTGGAAAATAATGGTGGCCACACAGAATATTGACACTTGGGGCCCAATTTGGACATTTTCACTTAGGGGTGTACTCACTTTTGTTGCCAGTGGTTTAGACATTAATGGCTGTGTGTTGAGTTATTTTGAAGGGACAGCAAATTTACACTGTTATACAAGCTGTACACTCACTACTTTACATTGTAGCAAAGTGTCATTTCTTCAGTGTTGTCACATGAAAAGATAGAATAAAATATTGGCATCTCACAGCTTATTAACTGGTAAAATCAGAATGGCAATAATGAACAACATAAATAACCTTCAGGACTTGAAATGATCCTGGTGTTGAAGATGCCATAAAGTCATTTTTGACTTTTTTGAATTCTTCTGAATCCTCCCGCAGAGTCACTTCCAAAAATTCTGATGTTCCGATGTTCGTCCATGTTAATGGGTACTGAATCTTAACTGTAACAGAAAGGATGGAGAAGAGGCAGGTATACATTACATGATATATAGAATTGCCTTTAAATTAATAAAACCTTAGTGTACATAAGGGCCTGTGTATATAGGCTTTAGGCTGGGTTCACAATAATGTGAAATGAATGGTAGTTTCTCCGCATCCAGATCACATGTCAGAAGATTGTGACTGGCTCTCAATGGAGCCGGTTCACACAACTCCGGAGCGGCTCCAGGGCGAATTGCACAGGAGCCCTGTACGTCTTCTGGTCTGTTTCAGGTCCGAATCCAGTCAAAAATTCGAACCTGAAATGGTAAACAGGGAAGCACCGAACCCATGGTGTGAGCCGCTCCACACAGCAGCGTGAACCCAGCCTTAAGGCCCGTACACGCGATAAGAAAATTGGAAGTTAAATTTCATCCGACGAACGATCTGACGATTTTCAGATCGTTGGTATAGTGCTTTCAACAGCCGATTTCAAATTTTCTTATGACAAAAACGGAATGTGCAGGCTATAAAATTTTAATTGTACGTGAACACAATGTCCGATTTTCATTTAATTAGTACGGTTTTTGTCTGAAAAAAATCGTAAGAGCAAGACTACACATGCTCAGAAACAAAAGAATACATACAAAACAATTAAACGCAGTTGTATTCTGTCATACGAGAATGTTCATGTATTGGGTAACCTCTTCACTTTCGATATGAGACTAGCATGCAACAAATAAACGGACGAACGTTTGTCCGAAAATCTGATTGTGTGTACAAGGCTTTAGACTTGTGTTGATGGCCTCAGTTCAAGATGCTTCTGAGAGCATTCAGAATTCACTGACAGGTGCATCTGACTTACTTCAGGCAAGTTTTGAATTCCATTGGATTTGCGTGTGAATGCAATACTCATCTGGCGTGAAAAAAAGCCCATTGTCACAGTCCCTAATAATATTATAAGCTCTGATACTGCTAAATACAAAACTTCAGTTAAAGGACCAGTATATCCAAAAGTGTTATTTTAATTATTGATTGATTCTTCTGGATTGGCCTGGCTCATTAAATGTCTGGCATATTCCAACAGTGAGATCTCCCTGCCTTATTTTACTTTTCATCTTGGTTGAGGATACACTAAATTATTATATCTTAAAATAAATTTCCTCCATGAAATTGATAGCTGTCAGATTATGTATTTACACTTGGGCTTGTTTACACAAGTGGAAGCCCCTGCCAGTGCCACGATCCATGATGGATTGCTTTTCAGAGGGCGGTTAACAGGTAAGGAGATGAAATGTCTCCTCCTCAGAACCTGTTTTAACCTTGGTCAGAGGGTCGCACATTTTTATTTATAATCAGTGGTGTCAGTAGTCTTAAGCCTCGTACACACGATCGGATTTTCCGCAGACAAAACCTCTGACTTTTGTCTGAAGGTGCATGCCTGGATTTTGTCTTGCATACAAACGGTACACAATTGTCGGCCAACAAACACGAACGTAGTGACGTACTAGACGTACTACGAGCCGAAAATGAGGGAGTTCAATTGTCAGGCGCCACTCTTTGTGCTCCTTCTGTTAATTTTGTGTTAGTAGAAGTTTGGGGAGTGTTGATTCACGCTTTTAATATCGCACATTTCATTTCGCACTTTTCAGTTTGTTTCTGAATGGCCATATCTGTATGTTGCGGAATCCTAGGAGGTAACGTGTTATTATTGACCTTGGAGTTATTGCTTTGACCCAAGTCCAGTCCAGGAACAGGAGGAGGAGGATTTCTTGGACCAAAAATTGTTTGCTTTATTAATCGTGACCAATTATGTCATATGCCTTTGCTGCAGGAGCTCCAGGAGAAAAATCCGGATGATTTTCGGAATTATCTCCGGATGACGGACCCCTGCTTTCACCAGCTCTTGGCATTGTTGACCCCCTATATTAAGAAGCAGGACACATTCATGAGGCTTTTATTTTATTTTTTGGTTGAATAATAACGATTTGATTTGGTATATTTTCTATATTTTTGGATGCATAGAATGCACTTTTTGGTTAAGTTCTATTGGCAGATAGCATGTCTAATTTTATTTGTTTTCTTTTTTTAATGAACAATAAAAAAATTGTGTAGAATAATACTTGGCTATGTGTTTTACTTCAAATGACAGTTTGGGAGTAGGCAGTTACATTTAAAAAATACAACGTAAAACTAGCAAGGGACACCAACATAGATGTATCTTTGATTTTAAAAACTACGGGATAATGGTGTTGTGGTAACTTGCACCAAAAAAAAAAAAAGCTTATTATAGATATCACTAGGAAAAAAAAGCCTTTGAAAATTTGTTTGCAATAACTCCATCAGTATCACCAGCAAAGCAGCTTCATTATTATTCCATTAAAGAAGAAGAGAATTGTGCGCTGCATTTCGAGATTTCATAATTTGCTGCGTCACGAATGTTAATTCTCCATTACGAACGCTAGTTTACAAGACCGACCGCTTCTGGCTCGTCCTTGCTTCCGAGCATGCGTGTTTGTACTTTGGACTTTTGCCAGACGGACTTGTGTACACATGCTCGGAAAATCCAACAACAGACAATTGTCTGACAGAGCGTACAAACGGTCGGATTTTCCGCCAACAGCCTGTCATCACACATTTCATGTCGGAAAATCCAATCGTGTGTACAAGGCTTAAAGCTGGATACACACTATACAACTTTTGTTGTTGGATTTCCTTTAGATTTACCTTCAATCATGTTGTGGAAGGGCCTGCCTGATTGCATACAAATTGAAAGTGTTTAGGTTTGACCCCATATTATATGGTTTTGGTAAATCTAAAGGAAAAAAATCTAAAGGGAATTGTATAGTGTGTATCCAGCTTTAGGCCCCTTTTACACGGGCTTTCTGATCAGTTCCGCCTGTCAGTTTTTCAGAGGGACCTGATCGGACGCTCCATTCACCTGCTATGAAGTGGTGGATGTCAGCGGTGACATGTCCGCTGACACCCGCTGCTATCCGATCCTGTCTGACAAATCCAGACGGATGGTGTCCCTATTTTCCATCCGTCTGGCGGATCGGATGAAAATAGACAGACGGTCCATTTTCTTCCTATCTCCCAATAGCAGAGAGCGGAACTCTGACAGGCCTGTCTCTGCACAGTGAGTGGGGATGGACCTGCTCAGCGGAGATCAGCGGATCAATCCCCTGCTGAGCAAAGCAGAGTCCATCAAACAGACAAGTGAAAGGACCTATTTATAGTGGTTTTTGTTGCCTTGATTATTGTCCTGCACAAGCACAGAGACCCAATTATAAAGAGTGAGGCAAAGATGGGAACTTCAGCACTGCAGTCTCAACCAGATTACAAGCCTGTGGGTCATTTGGTCACCAGTGACCAGATCAAGTGAAAGGTCAAAATCAGGTGTGCTAACCCTTTTTAATCAGGACTGCAGGGTGTCTCCATCATGTGATCAGTGATGATTAACAGTTTCAATGGGCTTTGGGGGGTCCAAGGTTTTTAATGCACTGGGTTTGCCCTGATTTTCTTTATTCATTTTTCAATACATACCTTGCGCTTGTATTGCTGCTAAAATTCTTTCCTCCCGTTGAATTGCCTAAACAGATACACATAAAGCTTTAAGTTTGGACAGTTGAAAAGATGATATACATACATTATATAAGCAATGGAACATAACACCCCACACACCAAGATTTCACAATGCCAAGATCTGTGAATAATTCCATGAAGTTTGATTATAATTACCTGGATTTCAGTGCATTTGGCTTGGAAAACTTTAAGGTAGGTCTTGTAAATCTTTTCTTGAAAGACAATGATGCTGATTCTTTCAAGAGTTGGAACCAATGCCTCCAGTAAGTAATTCAAAACGCTGTTCAATATTGCCTTAATGGATGCTTCGGGGTCAACACGAGCCATGCCTTAGAAAATATATAATAAAATAAATACAAAATAGTAATAATGAAAGCATATTTCAACTCAACGAGTTTCTGTTTTTGTCAGCTTGGCATTAATTGGCTTCCTGTTACTTATTGTTGTGAAAAGTTTATCCCTAAAAAATAATTGACTGACTTCCTAAAAAGTTTTTGGACAATCATATTTTTTATAGAATAGAAAATGGTTAAAACCCCTGTGAATTATTTCTTTTTTTGCTATGTGTCCCGAGGGATTTCTCATCACTTTTTGTACTGGTGACAATGTTCACAGGACTAAAAAACCCAACAAGGTTGTTAACCACCCCTTACTCTTTACAAAATGTAAAACTAGTTTTAGCTATATTATGGTTCCTTACATTCTCTATCCAAACCTATAAACATAGTGTAGCAAAGTCTTTAGCCTCTTCCAGTCTAATGAGGAGGACCTCCAAGGCCAAAGATAGCTGACATCCTTCAATATGTAGTGGGTTGTGAGGCATAGTGGGTGCAAAGATGGTAAAAGTCATTGAGCACCAGACACTTCTTGGATGTAAAACAGGTTTTATTTCTTTTAACAGTCCTTTTTGCATTTTTGGGGGAAGAGGATTAGGGCCAGGACACCCTTAAGTAGTTGTAGATTCAATTGGCAGACTCCGAGACTTCAATAGGAGGACAGCTGTACAGGTAAAGGCCCCAGCAAGGCGCCACATCCGCACATGCAGGAATGCTGTCTCCTATGGCAATAGTCTTTAACAGTTCCTAACGCAAACGTAACAGTTCTTTCACCTTCACTAAAACTTCTCCTTGTAGTTCTTCAACACTGAGCTCCCGGTCTCTCACTAGACCCACTGATTCACTGACTCTGAATCCCTTGAGCTTCTCCAATCTTTGCGGCGGTATCTCCCTCAAGCATCACCCACGCTTCCCTGCTGGGTCCCTAGCTTGGCACTCCAGATACTCCTCAAGCTTCACCCCTGCTGACCGGCTCAGTCCCTGGCTTGACATACAAGGCTGCTCTGCAAGCGTCACCTCCTCTAGTTGGGTCCCTGACTTGATCACCGCCTGAAGTTTCCCAATTCTCCACCGTGCCCATTCGGTGAGAATACTGCTCCGGTACTTGCTTCAGTTACTCACTGTGGTCCCTGGTAAAGGTGGTTGGTCCTTTAGTGGCGACAGCTCCCCTTCTGCCTCCGATCAGGACAGGTTCTCCGGCCTAGCAGAACTGTCACTTTTGGCTGGATTGCAAGCCGTAATCCCAAACCTGCGCTTCCCTCTTACTTCTGGATGAGCCCTCACACAGCCTGGCAGCCAGAAGCACCCAGGAAAGGGCCAAATCTCTGGCCTAGCAGCCGGGACATATGACACACCTCCACCCAGACAGCCGTCAAGGTGGCATAGATCACCTGACTCCACACAAATATATAGGTGCTCCCAGCAGGCCAAGGGATTCAAGAAAACCCCTGTCCATTGGCTGAGATGCTCCATATACCCATAACCTGACCTTGGGTTTGGCCTTCTCATATCTAGTACCACCAAGCACCCGGTCACCTAGTGGTAGAAGAGAAAAGTGCAACAAGGCCAAACTTAGGGAGAAATCAATAGATCTCTATCAATCGACCAGGATAACTACTCCTGGCAAGTAAATTTGCAAGGAGCCTAAACTACAGGGTGCTACATCAGTTTTGGCATTAAAGACATTTTAATGTCCAACTGCATGGTCTTTTTTTTCTCTGATATATGCTTAAATTATCTTTAAGATAGTCACGTCTTGTAGGTCAATAAAAGCACCAAACGAAAATCTTGAGAGTCCAAAATCATTAATTGTTTGACTGGTGACAGGCCCGGTTCACACTGGTGTGACATACACTACGACTTGGGAACACATGTTGCATGACGTGTATAAATCAATAGTTCCCTATGAGAGCTGTCTTAAAGCGGAGTTCCACCCATATAAAAGTCAGCAGCTACAAAAAGTGTAGCTGCTGACTTTTATTAATCGGATACTCACCTGTCCCACGGTTCAGCGATGTGGGCAAACTAAGCCCCGCACCTCTCCCCTCTCCTCTCTGCGGCGCCGGCATTGTCACTGTGGGCGCCCGGCTGTGGCTTCACAGGCAGGCACACACGGTGCATGTGCGAGCCACGCTGCGCACTGTGACTGGCCGGGTAATCATCTGGGACCTGTGATGTGTCCAAGATGATTGCCGAGAGGGAGGGGGAAGAGGTAAACTTCCTTCCAGCGCCTCGGTGCCCCGGGAGGAAGTGGGAGCTGGATCCCTATAAAAAGAGGGTATCCACTCCCCCCCCAAAAAAAATGACATGCCAAATGTGGCATGTCAGGGGGGTCACCTGCACTTAAAGTGGAAGTTCCATTTTTGGGTGGAACTCCGCTTTAAGTGGTCCAACTTGTGTCGGTCCGACTTTGAAAAAGGTTCCTGCACTACTTTGGTCCATCTTGAGCACAAATTCAGCCCATTGATTTGAATGTAATCATCGAAGTTGGATCGTGATCTTAACTGATCCGACTTGTGGCATGCAACTTGAGCTCTTAGGATCTTGAAGGGGAACTCCAGTCCAAAATGTAAAAAAAAAAAGGTGTGGGGTTCCCCCCAATTTTATACAAGGCCCTTTGAGTCTGGTATAGATCTTGAGGGGGGGAACCCCACGCTAAAATTGAAAAAAAAAAAAAAACAGCATGGGGTCTCCCCCAAAGACCATACCAGACTCTTCGGCCTGGTATGGATTTAAAGGAGAACCCCCATGGCAAATAAAAAAAAATTACATCATGGGGTCCCCCCCGATATCCAAAACAGACCCTTATCCAAGCATGCTGCCCAGCAGGTCAGGAATGGGGGGGGACGAGAGCCCCCCTGGACCATACCAGGCCACATGCCCTCAATTTGGGGGGGTGGGTGTTTTGGGGCAGGGAGGGGCTCTGCACCCCCCCCCCCCACCCCAAAGCACCTTGTCAACTTGTGAAAATCTGAATCCAGTGCTCTACAAAAAATAGTTCTTAGAGGCAGCCATAGCACATTGTAATTTCATTATATTCAGCTTCATGATTTTTAGATTGTAGCCTTCAGTGTGCAGGCACTGTTAGAGTTCACAGTGCACACAACCTGTTACTGTGTTTACAGATATTTCTTTATAGCTCCCCTTTAAACAACCATTTGCCTACCTGTTCCAATAGCTGGTAGAGCCAGGCTGGTGAACTTGCTCTCATGGCATTTAAGCAGAATCATGTCTATGGAAGGTTCATAGGCTGGCACTGATGTTGGACCAATAATATGCATGATATGTTTAGCTTTAAGATTTCCACCGCTGGTTACTACAGCACAATTAACTCTCAACCCTCCTGGAGAAAAGAAACACTCCATCAAAAAAATGAACTTAAAATAAAGAAGGTAGTAGTATCTTAAATACCAGGCAATGCCAAATCATTTTAAAATCCTTAACCACAGTGTGCTAGTATACATAGTTCCATAAATTGATCACAAGCAGAGCTGTATTTACAATATTAGCCAGTGCCCAAGGTGGCTGGATTAGAGGGGGCAGCACCAAACTTCACAATTCTGATAACCTTTTTTTTTTTGCTTTGTTTCCCTCTTTTGTCTAATTCAGGACCTTTTGTGGCTAATTCCATGAATGGAACTATAGGGGAAAGAGGGTGCAGTGGGTGTTGAGAAGTGTCAGAAGAATCTCCTCCTCTCTCCTTTCTCGTTTGCTGGTCTGCACAACTAAAAAGCAAATGTGCATAATAAGCAGATCCCATGCTTTTTCCAATAGCAGATCCTGACAGTAGTTTTACTTGTATATATTCTACAAATCATTTCATTAAAAAAAATGGAGTATTTATTGTGAGCTGTTCTTAGAGATGAGTATATAGTACACTCATGAGGTTCATACAAAAATTAATAACGTAGATTTACCAATCCTACTGCATTCTTCTTTCACTTTGTCACCAGCAGCTGACAGTATAGCTCCAGAAACACCTGAAAATAGAAATATGGAATACATATGTTAAGGGAGTAGTCCTGTTTAGTGTAAATTCAAAAACCTGAGTCTTCTGGACAGTTCCTAAGAGTGTTAAGGTGTGGTTGTAGCAGAGTATCTAGGTGGTACACAATCTAGTGCGATAACTAGACCAGTGGTGTCCAAATTGTGGCCTGTAGACCAGATCTGGCCCTTTGCTTGCCCTTGGGACACTGATAAAAGGCACTATTGCTCCCACTGACACCAAGGATGGGCCACTATTCCTCCCACTGACACCAAGGATGGGGCACTGTTCCTCCTTGTGACCAAATCCCCATATTTTTTTTGGAAATGTCCAGGTGTTTTAAATAGCCTTGCAGGAGGTAAATTTCTTTTTTTGCATGTGTGCGCTGTAATATTTTGTTCTGTTTTATGGTCTTATGGCTGCACCAGCTTTAATGCATCTTTTAGGGTGAGCCCCCCCCCCCCCCCCAAATATTTTGTTTGTCTATTGTATGGATTCTGACCAAATCCTTTTGGGTAGGAGCACCCCACTCCCTCATCATCACCTCTCATTAGTGTCCACCTGTGTCATAGGTGGAGTCCTTTAGTTCTCCCATATAGAGGCGTGTATGTCTCCCATGGTTCAGAGAAGCAGGATCTCCAATTCTATGGATAGCGTAGGACCCACTAACTATGGGGTACTCTGTCGCAGTAAGTGGGCTTAAGCACCATATAGCGATATGGTGTGACCAAATACCCATATTTTTTTGAAAATGTTCATGTGTTTTAAATAGCCTTGCAGGAGGTAAATGTCTTTTTTGCATGTGTGCGCTGTAATATTTTTTTACTATTCCTTCCACTGACACCAAGGATGGGGCACTATTCCTCCCACTAAATCAAGGGACGGGGCACTATTTCTCCCACTGATACCAACTTACTGGTACCAGCAAGTGCCACAATTCCGCCCAACAATACCAATGATGAGGCACTATTCCTCCTCCGACTGACCAAGGGTGCTACTGTAATTTTCTTACTCCCACTGACAGCCAAGCCAGAGGCATTGTTTACTGTACTTCCACTGATGCCAAGGCATTTTATACTCCCACTGGCCACAGTCCAGGTCATCCTAAAGTCTCAAGGACAGTAATCTGTTTTTTTGTTTAGGAAGTTTAAAGACCCCTATTTAAAGCGGAGTTCCACCCAAAAATGGAACTTCCACTTTAAGGGAGGTGACCCCCTGACATGCCACATTTGGCATGTCTTTTTTTTGGGGGGAGAGGGGATACCCTCTTTTCAGAGGGTCCCAGCTCCCACTTCCTCCTGGCGCACCGTGGCACTGGAAGGGAAAGCACCTCTCCCCCCTCCCTCTCGGCAATCATCTGGGACATGTCACAGGTCCAGTTACGGTGCGTGGTGCGGCTCACGCATGCGCAGTGGATGCCCGGCTGTGGAGCCACAGCCGGGCGCCCACAGTTACAATGCCGGCGCTGCAGAGAGGAGGGGGAAATGAGCGGGGTTTCGTTCCCAGGCATCCCTGGGACAGGTAAGTGTCTGATTATTAAAAGTCAGCAGTTGCAGTATTTGTAGCTGCTGACTTTTAATATTTTTTTTAAAAGCAGAACTCCGCTTTAGAGAGTGCACAACTTGTGAAGGTGGTATACGATGCAATGACGTCTGGGAAATTCCGTGCAAACGAAAGTACTGGAAAACACTGTGCTATACCACATTTGCACAACAGGTTAAATTGGGAACTTGGTGCTAGTAGTTTTCAGTGCAAAAATTCTGGAACTAAGAGCATTGCCCTTCACTATAATGGATGTCAACCCCATTCATGAAATTTGACCTGGGCACATATATTTGTAACGTTTTCTTATCTCTCTCCAAAGCACTAAGTCCTGTGATTTTCTGCTCCGCTCCTCTGTTATCAACACGATAAATTCTGACAAGTTCTCTGACACTTGGAGAAAAAAGCAGCTGAAAATTTGTGTTGGGGTGGGTACTATAAATATATTAGCAGATAGCTTGTCTATTCACAGAACAGCTCTGCAAGTATCTTTGTTCCTCTGCCTATGTGGGGGGGGGGGGGGGCTTTTCTCCAATCAGCTGTCAATTAGTGTATGCTAGGACTCCACTCCCACTGCTGTAACAGGAAGAGCAAATTCTAACATGATGTTCACTTTCTAAAGAATATGGCAAGATGAAGACAGCAAATATACATGTACAACTCATGTAGAGAGATTTGTTTTATCTCTGGGTATCATCTGAGTCTGTTCACGTCACTGGGTATAGGAGAAGGTGGGAGGCACATGCACGAGGCTGACTAGGCAGGTAATGTCCGCCTAGTGCTCCGCATGTACCCGGACTTATCGGCCATGACAAGACGAGTCACAGACACGAATCATCTTAAAACAGTAACCTATAGATAAATAATATCCCCAGGCTCACGAATATATGATGTATAGCGGGAGGAAATCAAACCTGAAATCAGTAAAGGTCCCTGAAGCACCGACAAAAGCCGCAGCTAAAATGGCAGCAGCGTCTTCCTCCCGCTCAGCTTTACCTCACAAACAAAAACAGAACAGAAATTCACCAACTTACAAACAAACTGAGCCTGACTCTGAATTTGAATATGAATTTGGGATGACTCCAGGTATTTTACAAGATACCCCACCAGGCACAGACCTTATTACCCAATTTGAAAGGATCTTACAGAAAGCACTTAAAAGTACCTCAGACAATATCACTGAGAATCTGACACAGGAGATCCGTGAAGTAGGTCGTTGCACATCAATATTGGAACAAAGTATGGATGAACTGGATAATATAACTACTAATTACAATGATGAATTAGAAACCCTCAAGGAAGAAAATTTTACCCTCATTAATCGCCTGGAAGAATTTGAAAATAGAGCCAGAAGATCCAACTTTTGAGTTCGTGGCATTCCTGAATCCATAGTTTCATAGACCTCCACTCCACCATTACAGCGTTCTTCCAAGAACTCATTCCTTCAATCCCTATAGAACGCCTAGAGCTGGACAGGATTCATAGAACATTGGCCCCACGAAAAGAAGATGCCCCCCCCAGAGACATTGTTATTAAACTCCATTACATTCGCACCAAGGAACAATTGATGGAAGCAGCCCGTAATAAAGAGTCCTTGATCTTCCAGGGGCACCGTTATCAGATCTTTCATGATCTTTCACAGCAAACTCTCATCAAGAGGTAAATGATGAAACCACATCTACAGATCCTCCAACATAACCGCATTTCATACCGCTGGGGTTTCCCATTTGCCCTTCGTTTTACCTACAAAGATACCACATACTCCTGTAAATCGGTGGACGACCTCATCACCATGATCCATGATCTCCACCTACTAATGTCTGAAAATACTAAAGAAGGATCCAAACATAGAGCTACATCAGGCTCCCCTACAAGCCAACAAGATACTTCAACACTTCAAGCTCACTCCAGTAACCATAAAAGAAGCTGCTTTGCCTCTCCATCACCAGCTACAGAAGACCAAATGAACTGAAGTTCCTCCTATTGGTGATATGAGGCCTTTATAACTAAAATATTGAGATATACTGTATCCAAAAAAATTTTCTTTGAGGTGGTAACCCCCTGAGACAGACTTCATCTCTGTCTTAGGGTGAATTCCCCTTTATGAAAATCCCCTCGTAACTTCAGTTCAATTTAGAAAGGTAAATTACTCCAGATAAATGGATATATATTACTTTCCTGTCAGACCACATAGGTAACTGACTCTTTGGTAAATTGGGTACATTAGGTACTAAGTTATACAGATTTATGGAATCTACACCCAATCATTCATCCCACACAATTTATAGCCTCTTACAGATGAGCTTGCTTTACTAAAACTAATAGAATCATTACTTATACCAACCAAACCTCTCCACTTACAATTTACGTCTAGCTCATGGGTAAGAAGCTAACCTCATTACTTCAATACAGGTTTTATTATACACTTTACTCACTTACCGTTTTACTTATTAATACTTTCTTAGAGACTTGTTTAGTTTTATAATTTTACATGTTAAAAGGTTTTTATACTGGCTGTTAAGGTTCGGTGGACAGCTCACTGCACCTCCAACTTGATTCTTGCGTGCCCGGTATTACATACCAGACACCATTTGGACGAAATTGTATCCACTGGCTGGTGATTACTCGCCATCCCTTGGATACCAGCTCCATTCAGGAGCAAAACTTACTACTCTTCAACAAAAGTTTCTCTCTTTCCTAACAGCATCAGATTTTATTTTTCTTTCCCCAAATTCACACCTGAACTAACCTTAATACCTCACCCCCCCTTTCATATTTGAGCCACCAATTTCACATTTCTCGAGATCATAATCAAAATACCCACAATCACCTTCTAAACCTTCTGACTACTCAATTCTCCACCTAAACGAACGAAAGCCTTCCAATCTTTTTCTTCACTATCAACACATATAGTATGTCTACAAGAAACGCATTTTACCACTCAATCCTCCCCTAAATTTTGTCATCGTCGATATCCTCAGATTTTTAAAGCTTCAGCATCCACTAAACAAAGAGGAGTACTAATTGCTTTTCACCACACTACACCATTTACCCTCCATACAGAGATTTAAAGATCCGGATACCTATTACTTAAAGGCTTATTACTAGATACTGAAATCACCATTGTATCCTATTATGCCCCCAATAAAAATCTGCTTTCTTTCCTCTCTCATCTGTTTACAGTAGTGCATTTTCACAAACAAGGCACCCTCATAATGTGTGGGGACTATAATCAAGTTTTATACCCAATTTTGGACAAATCCCCTACACCCTCAACAGTAAACCGTCCCACTTATCAACATCTGCTCAATCAACATTCCCTTCTTGACACATGGCGTCCTAGGAAAAGGCAATATTCTCACTATTCCCACCCACACAAGCAATTTTCCCGTATAGACCACCTATTCGTTAATATCAACTCTGCACCACTCATACTCAACTCACAAATAATTCCATGTGCTTGGTCTGATCACAATGCAACATTGGCTACTTTCTCTTCTCTGATCCCTAAACCCAATCACCGTACCTGGAACATAAATGACAGCTTACTAGCAACTCCAACTTATAGACAAGACATAGAAAAAGCCATTCAAGAATATATAACAAATAATACCTCGATAGACATAAACCCCTTGACACTTTGGGAAGCCCTCAAACCAACAATAAGAGGAGTTTGTATCAGCCAAGCTTCCTACCACCGAAAACAAAATAAACAAATTCAAAAGCAATTAGACAAAGCATTTTATAAAGCTTCAGAAAATTTTCAAACTACACCCTCTGCAGCAAATAAATTAGCTCACGATAAAGCTAAATTTTTTATTTTATTTATTTCAGGTACTTATATACCGCCATCAATTTACGCAGCGCTTTACATATACATTGTACATTCACATCAGTCCCTACCCTCAAGGAGCTTACAATCTAAGGTCTCTAACTCACATTCATACACACTAGGAACAATTTAGACATGACCCAATTAACCTACCAGCATGTCTTTGGAGTGTGGGAGGAAACCGGAGTACCCGGAGGAAACTCACGCAGGCACAGGGAGAACATGCAAACTCCAGGCAGGTAGTGTCGTGGTTGGGATTCGAACCGGCGACCCTTCTTACTGTTAGGTGAAAGTGCTACCCACAACACCACTGTGCCACCCAAAATTGGAATTGGATCTTTTTCTAACAGAATCAGCTGAAAAAAATTTCCACAAAACTAAACATACTCTATATATGAAAGCAAATAAACCTAACACATTCTTAGCCTTGACTCTACGTAGAACTGATCATCTTCGGAAACCAATCCGACTACAAATTACAAAAAAATATTTATTCTAGTAATCCACTGAAGATCGTAAATGAATTTCGCAGAAAACTTGCTGACCTATATAGAGATACCCATAAATTTGACCAAACACATCTTACCTCCTTATTATCTAATATCCAACTTCCCTCCCTCTCTATTGCACAACATGAAAACCTTGAAAAACCTAATCACAAATTCTGAAGCACAATCCGCAATAAAAACCTTGAAACTACACAAATGACCAGGCCCTGATGGCTTTTCAGCCACTTATTATAAATGTTTTTCCACCTTACTTGCCCCCCTTCTAACGGAAGCCTTTAACTCATTACTCTTAGGTCATTCCTTTCGCACAGAAACCCTATTAGCCTCAATTTCCATGATTCCAAAACCAAACTCTGATGATACAACTTGGTCCAATTATAGACCTACCATATTTATCGGCGTATAACACGCGCCGGCGTATAACACGCACCCCAAGTTTAGGAGGGAATTTTAAGGAAAAACTTTTAGGAGGGAAGTTTAAGGAAAAAAACTTACATTTAAATGCCCATCAATGCAGCCTTATCAATGTCCATCTGCAGCCTTGTCCATCATTGCATACTTGCCCAGTGGCCATCTGCAGCCATGCCCAGTGTCTTTTCAGCATTGCCCAGTGTCTTTGCAGCCGTGCCCAGTGTCTTTTCAGCATTGCCCAGTGTCTTTTCAGCATTGCCCAGTGTATTTGCAGCATTACACAGCCTCATTGCAGGCTGATTATTTAAAATTGGCGCCGATCTCCGCTGACTGTGAGTGAAGCGGAGTGAGCACTGACACACACAAAGCCGAGTGTACTCGGCTTCTCTCGGCTCCTCTCGCAGTCTTGCCCAGTCCCGCTCCTATGGACATAACACAGGTCCAATGGCAGGACTGGGCGTGACTGTGAGCGGAGCCGAGAAGAGCCGAGTAGACTCGGCTATGTGGATAATGTCGGCGCTCGCTCCGCTCACAATCAGCGGAGATCGGCGTATAACACGCACCCACGATTTTCCCCTGATTTTAGGGGAAAAAAGTGCGTGTTATACGCCGATAAATACGGTATATCTATACTCAACTTTGATTTTAAATTATTAGCTAAGATCCTTTCAAATCGATTTAACCCAATTATAGGAACACTCATACACAAAGATCAAACAGGTTTCATTCCATCCAGACAAACGGGAGATAATATTCGTCGAGCAACCCTTCTTGCTCATATGGCACGTACTCGCCGCATCCCTGCCTGCTTCCTCTCCATAGACATACAGAAAACATTTGATTCTTTATCTTGGCATTATCTTAACTCCATCTTTCACAGATGGGGATTTGGTACACATTTTATACAATGGATCACATCGCTATATAACAACGCGAAAGCATATATATCTTATTCAGGATTTTGATCTAAACCTATTAATACTGAAAGAGGAACCAGGCAGGGTTGGGTGGGTGTCCCCACTCCTCTTTGCCCTGGCAATAAAACCCCTAGCTCATTTAATTCGCACCAATGTCAACATCAAATGCCTCGAACTAGGTGGTCACCAACATAAGTTATGCATGTTTGCTGATGATGTCTTGATTTTCCTCACCTCACCCCTAACTTCAGCACCAAATCTAATTGACACCCTTAATAAATTTGGTGCTATATCAGGACTGAAAATAAATACCCATAAATCTAAAGCTTTAAACATTTCACTTTCGTCGGAGTTACAAACACAACTACAAGACTCTCTCCCTTTTCACTGGTCGACAACACACATTACATACCTAGGAATCTCTCTTACGGCAGATCCAGCAAATCTATTCAAAGCAAATTATCCACCCGTACTATCTCAATTAACTACCTTACTGAAAAACTGGTCCTCCCTACCCTTAGTATGGATGGGCAGAATAACTGTTATTAAGATGTCAATACTACCTAAGATCTTATACCTTTATAGAACGCTCCCAATTCAAGTCCTGGCATACTTCCTCCGGATTCTCCAACGTAAAGTTGCACAATTCATATGGGGTAAACTTAAAACCTGAACGGTCCATCCATGTGAAAGGGGCCTAACACAGATGGCCCATGACTCCATTTGACTCTGACCCTCCCTGTAATTTCAACACTAACCTTCCCTTTAACCCTAACACTAACCCACAAACTAATTTTCCTTTTAACCCTTACTCCAGTCTTTCTTGTAACCCTAACACTAACCCTCCATTTACCCTCTGACATAAAATTAACCCATTGATTGCACACTCACTTATCTCTTTGTGAAATACCAACCCCTCCTGAACCCAAAATATACCAGCTCCAAGACTCTGGGTATATAATATACTGGTCAGTATGTTACATACTAAAGAGTACTGAAGAATCAAACAATATTGTATATTACTGTTATAGAGCTACTTTATATATTTACCACAAGATTGATTTAAGGTCCGATTTGTAAGGTTCAAAATGCAGTCCACAGGTTGGTCTGTGATGTCTCCTTTTATTAACTCTATTGTTTTCCCAAATGCCGTGAAGTGAGGATAATTGGTCTAAATCATAGAAAAATGGCAAAAAAAGCAAACATAGATCATTTCATGTGACCAAAGTTGTGAAAAATGTGTAACAGAAATTGAGGTTTCTCTATGGTTTCCAACCTTGACATGCAATATTATTTTACTCCAGGGAAGACAATCAACATTTATTCTAGCAACTAAATCATCTAAATAAAGCCCACACTAACACAATAACATGCAATAAAAATACTAATCCTTTACTGTACAATTACATATGGACATTGCATTCCCATGGTGAAGCTGTTGCTGTGTGTTTTATAACACCCTGTAATTATTATGAATAGAAGTGTCTTGAAAAAGTATTCATACCCTTTGAAATTTTCCACATTTTTTCATGTTACAACCAAAAACTTAAATGTATTTTATTTGGATTTTATGTGGTAGACCAACACAAAGTGGCACATAATTAAGTGGAAGGAAAATGATAAATGGTTTTCAATTTTTTTTTTACAAATATGTGAAAAGTGTTTACACATCTAGAGAGTGAAATGTTTGCCCATTCTTTGCAAAATAGCTCAAGCTCTGTCAGATTGGATGGAGAGTGTCTGTCGGCTTCTCGCAAAACTACAAACGGGACTTCTTATGGCTTTCTTTCAACAATGGCTTTCTTCTTGCCACTCTTCCATAAAGGTCAGATTTGTGGAGTGCACGACTAATAGTTGTCCTGTGGACAGATTCTTCCACCTGAGCTGTGGATCTCTGCAACTCCTCCAGAGTTACCATGGGCCTCTTGGCTGCTTCTCTGATTAATGCTCGCTTTGCCCGGCCTGTCAGTTTAGGTGGACGGCCATGTCTTGGTAGGTTTGCAGTTGTGCCATACTCTTTCCATTTTCAGATGATGGATTGAACAGTGTTCCGTGAGATGTTCAAAGCTTGGGATAATTTTCTTTTATAACCTAACCCTGCTTTAAACTTCTCCTCAACTTTATCCCTGACCTGTCTGGTGTGTTTCTTGACTTTCATGATGCTGTTTGTTCACTAAGGTTCTCTAAGACCGCTTTCACACTGGGGCGGTGGGTGCGTCCGCGCTTTACCATCAATTTTTAGCGGCGCTTTACCATCAATTTCGCTTTTACCCCCCGCTAGTGGCCGGGAAAGGGTTAATACCACTGCAAATTGCTGCTGCAGCAGCGCTATGCCGGCGGTATAGCCGCAATGCCCCACTGATTTCAATGGGCAGGAGCGGTAATGGAGCGGTTTATACACCGCTCCTTCACCACTCCAAAGATGCTGCTAGCAGGACTTTTTTTAGTGTCCTGCCAGCACACTGCTCCAGTGTGAAAGCCTGCGGGGCTTTCACACTGGAGAGACAGCAGTGGCTCTTTCAGGGCGCTTTGCAGGCGCTATTTTTAAAGTTATAGCGCCTGCAAAGCGCCTCAGTGTGAAAGGGGTCTAACAAACCTCTGAGGGCTTCACTTAACAGCTGTATTTATACTGAGATTAAATTACACACAGGTTGACTCTGTTTACTAATTAGGTGACTTCTGAAGGCAACTGGTTCCACTAGATTTTAGTTATCATAGTAAAGGGGGCTGAATACAAATGCATGCCACGCTTTTCAGATATTTAAATTTTGTAAACCATTTATCATTTTCCTTCCACTTCACAATTATGTGCCAGTTTGTGTTGGTCTATCACATAAAATCCCAATAAAATACATTTACATTTTTGGTTGTAACATGACAAAATGTGGAAAATTTCAAGGGGTATGAATACTTTTTCAAGGCACCGTATAATACCCTATGCAGTATAATACAACTTTTGAAGAGCACAATTTGAGTTTATCACCAGTGCTTCACTTATATGTAACTGTTGTACATTAGAGGATTGTTATTTTTTGGATTAGATGTTAGTGCCAACGTATATTTTAGGTTTAACTGTTGGTATTATTTGCTCCTCTTGCCTCCTGGCTGATCTTCAAAGTTCAATCTATTTATTTTTTGGCTGTGCCATTACAGCCATAACATTGTTATTTAGTAATTCTATTAAAACACTAATTTCTTCCAAAATTATATATATATCAAAAGCCAAATCTTTTTTTATTTTGCATAGAGCAGGGAATGGTTAAAATTCGTGTCCTATTTCGGAAGGTAGAAGTTAACTTTCCTAACTTAAGGCAATTGCTCCTAGACTTGTAACTGTAACAAGTGTCCCCATTGGAAGATTTCCTGGTATTTCTGTTCTGGTGACAATATGAAATATTGGCAGTGGTCACTAGGTCAAAAAAAGGGGGGGTGCCTTTCCAGGAAACAGACAGCAATAAAAGCCTTATAGTGGTTTGATCAACTTGGTACATTCAGCCTGCCCTGCCCGTTAATGGTTCAAATCTTGGCTGGTTCCTTCTGAACCAGCCGAAATTCAAACCGTGAATGGCCGGCCTAACTCTTCCACACTATCCAATGCTAATAACAAACTTTTGAATTTTACATTTTAATTTTTTTTTTTATCCAACAAAGATTTTATTAAAAAAGTTTTATTTAAAAGGGGTTTTAAACCCTCATGATTTTTCACCTTAATGCATTCTATGCATTAAGGTGAAAAACCTTCTGTAGTGTTGCAGCCCCCCAGTGCCCCCGTTTTACTTACCCGAACCCGGTTTTCTTCTCCCCGGAGATGAGCACACCAGCTCTAGCTAGTGTCTCATGTCCTGATTGGATAGATTGATAGTAGTGCAGCCATTGGCTCCTGCTGCTGTCAATTAAATCCAATGATGCTGGTGCCAGGGGGCTGCTTTCTGTGTCAATGCACGCAAAAGCAGGTGTCGGGAGCGTGTGCACACGGGTGTCCACCGAAGGAGAGAGCTTCTCCGCCGCGAGCACTCGATGCGGGGAGGAACTACCAGCACGCGGTGAGGGACCCCAGAAGAGGAGGTTCGGGGCCACTCTGTGCAAAACAATCTGCACAGCGGAGGTAAGTATGACATGTTTGTTATTAAAGAAAAACAAAAAAAACCACAAGGGTTTAGTAACCCTTTAAAGTACATTTAAAATCGAAGCTAAAGTTTTACTTTAATTAAACAAATCTTACAATTATTTTCATTGTGGAAGTCCGGACTTTACAGTAGGAGATCTTCTGTTCTCCCCAGCCCCCTATAATTTTTATTCTGGTGGGATTTGTGTAAATGCCTTTTTGCCCTTTATTATTGCCTTCTAGGACATAACTAGCATTTCCACCGAAGGAGAGAGCTTCGTCTCACAAGAGAATACACAGAAAGCTTAGTTAACATGTAGGCAAATAGCTAAAATACACAGTTGAAATACAATTGTGTGAATTACCCAACCTGCCAAAAAATGTTAATTTAGCAGTCACCCCTCCCAGACACACAACAAAGGCCTGACCCCTTTACTTTGTCTACTTAAATATGCTGTGATCAGATTCTAAATAAAGAACAGCTCACTGATAAGGTCATTTAATTGCTTTCTCCTCCAATCAACAAGCTCTATTTATCAGATTCACAGTGCTGGTCAATGCAGTAAAGCCCGATTGGCTACCAGTGCTACCCATTCCTTTCCCAGTCTTCATGCTGATAGCTTATTTGCATTTTTTAAGAAAAAAACTTAAAATCTTAGCAGTATCACTAAATCCTTCTATATACCTGGTAGTTTTGAAAAAACATTAAGTACTGGTCATAAACATTCAGCTCTCCAACAATGATGCCAATCTTTGAGATGATTGTCATGATAGATGGGTTAGTCATGTATTCTTCAATCCCCTTTATAATTAATTTAATGGATGTCTGGGCATCAAGAGTATCAGTTCCAAGGGCTGGGAAGCTAACAGATGCCATATTAAATTGGTCACAGGCCTTCAGAGTTTTTTTCACCAATGTCACAATGGTCTCTGCTGTTACATCTCTCAGGTGAATTATTCTTTGAAACTCCAGATTTCCAGCCACAGTTACAACATGTCCATCATTGGGGAGCCGGCCTGGAAGCACATGAAATGATTAGTCATTAGTTTATATTTCCTTCTGGTAAAAATATAGATGAATACTATATTATATATATATATATATATATATATATATATATATATATATATATATATATATATACTGTTATACTGTATATATATATATATATATATATTTCAAATGTTTCAGAATATGTAGAATAGCATTGATCTATAAGTTGGCTATAGCCACAAGCACATTTATACAGCAACATGACCACAAACAGTATGGTATTATCATGCCCACACATCCAACCATAATCAGAGTTCTATGACCATATTTCATTTCCCCCCTACCTTAAAGTAATACTACAGACTAAGGCCCATAAAATAGCTACTTACCCGCATCTGCATTTTGGCTTTGGTTACACCGAAAAAGAACGACAGCAGTACCTAGTCAGCTATAACCATACAAGCCCACTGGGTCCCCATGTATAGTAAGGATCATGCTAGCTACTGCAAACTATAAGGATTTCCCACAAAAAGACTATTAAGTCCAGGCAGTGTAGGGTGCAGTTAATGCAACAGCATAAAGAGATATTTAGGAAAATTATGTGCTTCCAACCTTATGCATGTGTGCAAACACCAGCTAAAAACATAATTAGATGAGCTTAGGAACTAAAGGAACCCTTATATAGAGCATCAACCTCAACCTTACTAAACACCTTTTGGGGTGAATTGGAATTCTGATTGTAAGCCAGGTCTTCTTGTCCAACACCAGTACCTGATTTCACCAACAGTGCCAGGTATAGCCTATCTGATATTGGGATACAGTCAGGGGTGTATCTATCATGAGGCAAACAAGGTGCTTGCCTTGGGCAGCATTTTTCAGGGGAGTTGGTCCGCCCCCAGGCAGAAGGGATAATATGAGCAGTGGCGTCACTACAGTGGTGCAGGGGGTGTGGAAGAGGGGTGACACCCCCACCCCCACATCAGGTGTCCCCATCAGAGTGTCCCTTTACATCGCATGTCTCCATCTGAGTGTCCTTTTTCATCAATTTTCCACATCACAGTGTCCCCCTTACATAAGCTGTCCACACACGAGTGCCCCCTCACATCAATTTCCCCCATCAATGTCCCCTTACATCATTTGCCTGTATCAGAGTGCCCCTTACATCAAATGCCCCATTAGAATCCACCTTAAATCCACTGTCCCCATCAGAGTGCCCTTACATGAATTGCCTCCATCAGAGTGTCCCCATCAGAGTCCCCCCAACTGGCTACCTCATGAGTCAGTGGATGCACTGTCAGAGACCGGGGGGTTGCAAAACTAAAATCAGCCCACCCCTGCACCCCACTAGATCCTGTCCAGTTCACAAATGCCCTATTAGTTGAATAGGAACAAAATTCTACAGCAACACTCCAGAATCTTCTAAAAAAAGACTACCCAAGTTGTTATAGTTACAAATGTCAGGGATCCAACTCCATTTTAATGCCCATGGTTTTGAAATGGAATATGCAACAAGCTCATATAGGTATGATATTCAGGTGTCCACAAATATGTGTACACAGAGTATATTTTCTTTCTCTTTTTTTTTACCATAGATCTTTTCACTGAACATCATCAAAAATCATATGTCAAACAAGAGCAGAGTCAAATGGCTACTCGCCCTCCAGTTGGGGTATTGTGATAGCAGCTGACAAGGGTTAACGATACTCTAAAAGGGTGTGTCCAGGAGTTGCCTGCTTACAACACTACATACAAAACACAGAACAGAACCTCAGGAAGGCATCTCTCGAAAAGTTTCATGGGCCCTCAAAGTCAACTTAACTGTACACACCTGTATCCTCGCTGCTGGGAAAGGTGGAGGTGGGATTATTTAAAATAAGTACAATAATACAATAGGAATTAGGGAACTTAAAAAAATGGAAAAATAGAGGTTTTCTTGAATTCTACACTTGGATCTAGATGTTCTAATACTTGCTGATTATATACATTCATATCACTATATTTAAGTACATTCAAGTTAGATCAGAAAGTTAATAATGATTTGGCACTTTTTCATACTTAAACGTGCACATTCTGCCTTCACAGTATCCCCCGCTGCAGCCAGAATAACTCCGCTTATACCTGAAATTAGGAAAAAAGAAATATATACTGAATACATACTGTATGCAAACTATCTTCACAACTGCTCTATTCTATTTTAAAGCTGAACAACAGGATAAGCAAATGGTCCCATAGTCTAAATTAAAAAAATGTGGCTAATCACAGCTTTACAAAAGTAGACACTGGATGAATGGATGTCATTCATAAAAAAAGGTTGCTTATAACAGTGATATTTTGTTTTATAACAGTATATATAATAGTGAAAATAATTTTGAATGGGACATCAGCCATTATTATGAGTAATTTGTCCTTTCCTCTTTATAATGTTTCAATCCCTTTTCTTTGTCATTCTTTCTCCATTTCACCATTTATTTTTTTTATTCTTTATTATTTTCTCTCCAATGTAAAACACATTTTTATGTAGTATACATTTTTATGTTGGTCATATAAAGGTAGGTATGATTTATGCATTTCTCATCATATACATTGATTATTACATATATAGGCACACATTGCTTTAAATCTTTGATGGTACACAGTAACAAACCGATCGCTATTGTGCTCCCATTATGTCTGTGGTTTGGGGTGTCTTGTCTTTTTTATTCGTTTTGATTTTGTACCAGAGCATATACATTCATTGTTTTTAATTCTTTCCTCAATAAACTTTATTGATTTTAATTATGCTCACTAGGCTAACACACACAGGCACACTTACATTTTTCTTTCTGTAAATCGCCGCACACCGATTTACATGGGCAGAATGGCACGGGCAGGCAAAAGGGCATAACCATATGTCCCTTTGAATTTGCCGCCTAGCGCAAACATGCCCGCAGGTCCCGCAAACTCGTTGTTAGCCGGTGGCCCACAATTGTGGCAAGAAGAGGCAGAATGGGGAGATGCCTATGTAAACAAGGCATTTCCCTGTTCTGCCTAGCAACATGACAGGGATCTACTGCTCCTTGTCATCAGAGCAGTGATCTCTGTCATGTTGTAGTGAGTCCATCCCCCCCACAGTTAGAACACATCCAGGGAACACACTTAACTCCTTGATCGCCCCCTAGTGTTTAACCCCTTCCCTGCCAGTGTCATTAATACAGTAATCAATGGCTATTTGTAGCTCTGATCGCTGTATAAATGTCAATGGTCCCAAAATAGTGTCAAAAGTGTCCGATCTGTCCGCCATAACGTCGCAGTCCCAATAAAAATCGCAGCTCGCCGCCATTACTAGTAAAAAAAAAAAAATGCCCTAAATCTATCCCCTATTTTGTAGACACTATAACTTTTGCGCAAACCAATAAATATACACTTATTGTGATTTTTTTTTTTTTTTTTTTACCAAAAATATGTAAAAGAATACATATCAGCCTAAACTGTGGAAGAAATTTGTTTTTTTATATATTTTTTGAGGACATTTATTATAGCAAAAAGTAAAAAATATTGCTTTTTTTTCAAAATTGTCAGTTTTTTGTTTATAGCGCAAAAAATAAAAGCCGCAGAGGTGATCAAATACCACCAAAAGAAAGCTCTATTTGTGGGAAAAAAGGACGTCAATTTTGTTTGGGTACAACGTCGCATGACCGCGTAATTGTCAGCTAAAGCGACGCAGTGCCGAATCGCAAAAAATGCTCTGGTCAGGAAGGGGGTAAATCCTTCCGGTGCTTAAATGAACAACTTATTAATAATAATTACATTGGTTACCTTAAATGAATAACTCAACAATGTTTTTTTGCAGTTTTGATATTTTATTTTTCCTTATATATATCTGCTGTATAGTAATCTTGATGTTTGTGGCCGTTTTTTACCCATTTGAACACCTGTGTATTTTGCTTGTTTGTGTCATTTATTTCTATCATATGACAGCCAATAATGCTCTTATAAACACGCCCTTATGCTCAAAACTCCCATCCCTATGATTAAAGTAGAACTATAGGCAATTTTTTTTCTTCCTGTCCCATAGCCAAACAGGAAGTGAGAGAAAATCCCTGCAAATCCCCAGGTCTTCCGAACTAATGGCCTCATTGGAAGATTTCCCCTCTAAAACTTTTCTGGGGACAACCCCAACTTTGGGAATTCCTTTTACTTTCGCTTTTGATGATAACGGTAAACAGGACAAATAAAGTGAGGGAAAAAAGGATTTGATCCCCTGTTGATTTTGTACATTTTCCCACTGATCAAGAAACTATCAGTCTATAATTTTAACGGTAAGTTTATTTTAACAGTGAGAGAATAACAACAAAAATATCCAGAAAAACGCATTTCAAAAAAGTTATACATTGATTTGCTGTTTAATGAGTGAGTTAAGTACTGTATTTGATCTCCTATCAATCAGCATGATTTCTGGCTCCCAGGTGTCTTCTATACAGGTAACGAGCTGAGATTAGGAGCACTCTCTTAAAGGGAGTGCTCCTAATCTCAGCTTGTTCCTTGTATAAAAGACACCTGTCCACAGAAGCAATCAATCAGATTCCAATCTCTCCACCAAAGCCAAGACCAAAGAGCTATCCAAGGATGTCAGGGAGAAGATTGTAGACCTACACAAGGCTGGAATGGGCTACAAGACCATCGTCAAGCAGCTTGGTGAGAGGTGACAACAGTTGGTGCGATTATTCTCAAATGGAAGAAGCACAAATAACTGTCAATCTCCCTCGGTCTGGGGCTCCATGCAAGATCTCACCTCATGGAGTTTCAATGATCATGAGAATGTTGAGGAATCAGATCAGAACTACACGGGAGAATCTTGTCAATAATCTCAAGGCAGCTGGGACCATAGTCACCAAGAAAACAATTGGTAACACACTACAGCGTGAAGGACTGAAATCCTGCAGTGCCCGCAAGGTCCCCTTGCTCATGAAAGCACATGTACCCAAAACACATGGCCAAGGCAACAAAGGAGTGGCTCTAGAAGAAACACAACAAGGTCCTGGAGCCTAGCCAGTCTCCAGACCTTAATACCATAGAAAATATGTGGGGGGAGCTGAAGGTTCAAGTTGTCAAACGTCAGCCTCAAAACCTTAATGACTTGAAGAGGATCTGCAAAGAGGAGTGGGACAAAATCCCTCCTGAGATGTGTGCAAACCTGGTGGCCAACTACAAGAAACATCTGACCTCTGTGATTGCCAACAAGGGTTTTGCCACCAAGTACTAAGTCATGTTTTGCAGAGGGGTCAAATACTTATTTCACTCATTAAAATGCAAATCAATTTATAACATTCTTGAAATGCAGTTTACAGGATATTTTTGTTGTTATTCTGTCTGTCACTGTTAAAATAAACCTACCATTAAAATTATAGACTGATCATTTCTTTGTCAGTGGGCAAACGTACAAAATCAGCAGGGGATCAAATATTTTTTTCCCTCACTATAGAGAGGGTGAATTTCCTTAGCGAGGGGCACAAACATTAATAAAAACTGACAAGTTTTCTAATCCCTCTGCACTCTAAAAAAAAAATTTGCCTTTAGTTACACTGTAAGCTCCAAGGGGCAGAATGAAACGCGTTGGAGCATGGCCTGGCTGGAGCCTGGGCTGAGACTGCCATTCATCTCACTTCATGCACATGGGTCTGCTTCATGATGTGCAGCTTATGGATCTTTTCCTTTTTGACAGTAATGTCTTTTGCTTTATTGTGCTCAATGTGTTAAGCTAAAAAACGTTGAGGATTTAATACTACTTTAACTATAAAACTTACTTTAGACCATATCCAGTAAGGTGGAAAAGCATTATCAATGTACCTGTTTGTCTGCTAAGGTCATCTGCTTACCAGTCATTATAAGCCACACTCTAAAAAAACACCTAAAAACCACGTATAACAAGTTTTTAGCGTATAACAAGTCTTACCAGTGTTTTGATCCAGCGTTGCATTGGTTGGGTTTACTATGGCGTCCGTCTTTTCATCTGTGATTCTTCCAAATTTCAGCACCACAGATGTATCACAAACCACCACCTCACACATGATGACCTCTTCGTCTCCAATAACACACTGAAACAGTTTACAATAAAAAAAAAATTAAATATAGATACAGCAAACACCATTTAGGGTCAGTTCACACCAAATATATATTTTTATTTTAATTTTTTTTTATATTATATGATTAGATTACGTGATTCGTAACAATGGAAAAAGCCTGATGCCCCCCATGTGTAAACTATGACTCCAGCCAAGACCTTTTTTTCTAGTTTTGGTTAGAGTGAGAAATGGGTTAGAGCCCCTGCCAGGTTTTTATTGTTGGCCAATTCACACTATGTGCCCTGGTGACCAGTGATACTGGAAAAGAAACTGAGGAGAATTCCAAATGTTACAGTTGTCACAGCAACAGGGGTAGAGGGAATACCTTCCAATGGGAGCACTTCAGTTTCTTCAGTTTGGGGAGATTTTCACTCAATTTGGGGAGATTTTCACTCAATTCCTGTTGTGTTTGGGACAGCAAGTACAAGAAAATCTTGATAGGGAAATACAGTGTAAAAGTTAGACACTAGGCTTCTAACCCTTCTCCAATTTTTTTTTTTTTATTTGCCTGGTGTTACACTTCAACCTCCCACAACTCCTATATTTTAAAGGCTAAGGCCGGCCATACACGGTTTGAATCTCGTCCGGTTCATGATTCGAATAGTCACAATACTGCTTTGTTTTGTTTTTTCTAATTTAGGAGATCTCCAAGCTGTGCCAGCACCAGTGGCAGCTGGTGCTCCATTTTTTTAGGGGGGCGCAAACGAAATCCCAACCACCCCCCCCCCCCCCCCCTCAATGTCACTCGCCCGTGATGGGGCCTATAGACAGACAGAGGGATAGAATGGATAAGATAGACAGACAGATAGATAGATATCTTTCTATCTGTATAACTGCATATCTATCTATCTATCCTGTCTATCTATCTATCCTGTCTGTCTATCTATCCTGTCTATCTATCTACATGTATATCTCTCTCTCTATCTATATATCTGTATATCTATCTGTATATCTATCTATCTGTCTATCCTGTCTATCCATCCATCTACCTGTATCTATCCATCTACCTGTATATCTATCTATTTTTATATCTATATAACTGCATGTCTATCTATCTACACACACATTAATATATATATATATAAATATATATATATATATATATATATATATTTATGTGTGTGTAGATAGATAGACATGCAGTTATATAGATATACAAATAGATAGATATACAGATAGATGGATAGATAGATACAGGTAGATGGATAGATACAGGTAGATGGATAGATACAGGTAGATGGATAGATACCAGTAGCGACTGGTGCTCAAAATTTTTGGGGGGGCGCAAACAAACTGAAAAATTCTGAAAAACACTTTTTAAAAAGCCATCAATTGCAGCCTCAAATTCATCAAATTCCTCCAACATTTCCATCCAAAGAAAACATGCGCACTTTACACATGTCTGCCCGCTTCTAAAAAAAAAGTTTTTGTATGGTGGTCACCGATTTAAAAATTGAAATATAGCGGAGAACAGGCATGCCGCGGTGACAACTTTCCACCATATCAGTCTCCGGTCACATCTGCGCGTTCCGGTAATGCGCACAGAAATGCACATTTCCACGCACTCCCGGAACATGCAAAAATATGAGCCTCACGCTTATAGTGCCATTTATTGTAAATTTATTTTAAATGTCCCCCTAAAACGTGAGAGCCCAATACAACAAATGTGACAAAAAGCGTGGGAAATAAAACAAAGCGGAACGCGCTATGAGCTACTTTGCCACGCTTGTGCTTTGCTTGTTAAGTGTTTGCCATCCAGGTGTATTTCAGAGGTGTGACTGGGGCCTTCATCATTTCACAAACTATGGAATGCTGAGAGACCAGAAATCAGCAAAAACCTCCAACAGTGAAAGGGTTCAAATGACTTTCTGAGTGCCCACCCCCATAGCCCCATGTGTAATGTGCTTCACCGTCTTTTATACCGAGTCCCCACCATCCCCCGCATACCAGATAAAATAGAAATAAAGACAATCATTTTTTTTCATTTACAATAGAGTAAGGGGGGACTATAACCCCTGTCAGGTTTTATTTGCCATCTGTGTCCCCATTGGGAGGATTTCCCTTCACTTCCTTTCCCATAGACGAAAAAGAAGTGAGAGAAATCCTCCCAAAGTGACATCATCCCCGGGTGTCACCAGAACTAGTGTCCCCATTGGAAGATTTCCCCTCTAATTCCTGTTCCGTGACTACCCAAAATCTGGGATTTTCTTTCACTTTTGTTGGTAATGGTAAATAGAGAGAATAAATCTCCCTAAAGGGGGCGCAGACAGCAATAAAAACCTGACAGGGGTTCTAATCCCTCTCCACTCCATCCAACACTAACAATAAACAGGATTTCCTTTTAAGGTGCATAGGTTTCTTTCCAGACTGGGAAATTCCCAGCAGCTGTTATATAAGACATGCCGGAAAAGAAAGTTCCTGATTTACATACAGTATACAGTGACCCGCCACCTCGCCCATTGGTGATAGGCTGTGACAAAGTGCAAGGAAAATTCTGCTGATGCATCACAGCAAACAAGGAACAGAAAACAAATACAAAATTGTCGCCAATATAACGAGCGATCGAGTTTCATTTTTAGTTTTCTGAAAATATTACATTATAATTCTGATATTTTGCCATGGGAAACAACTTCAAATTTCTGCTTATTTTCTTTTCTCCTGTCAGTCTGTATTTTCCTCCAAGTGCATGTCAAGCTCCCGTCTGAGGTTTTCTCATACCTTTGTTTTACATGTTAAAAATGTGCCTTTTATACTAATCATACATACTGTATGTAGCAGACTGTCTGGAGAGCCTCTTTAACCACTTGATTACTGCGCACTTAACCCCCCCTCCTGCCCAGACCAATTTTTAGCTTTCAGCGCTCTCACACTTTGAATGACAATTGCGTTGTCATGCTACACTGTAATCAAATGAATTTTTTATAATTTTTTTTAACACAAATAGAGCTTTCTTTTGGTGGTATTTAATCACCACTTGGGTTTTTGTTTTTTTTCTAAACAAACAAAAAAAGACACAAATAAAAAAAACAAACATGTTTTATAGTTTGTTATAAAATGTTGTAAACGGGTAATTTTTCTCCTTCATTGATATTCGCTGATGAGGCTGCACTGATAGGCACTGATAAGACGGCACTGATGGGCACTGATAGGTGGCACTGATGGGCACTGATAGGTGGCACTGATAGGCAGCACTGGTGATGAGGCACTGATTGGTGACATTTATAGGTGGCACTGTGGGCACTGATAGATGACACTGTGGGCACTGATGGGTGTTACTGTGGGCACTGACGGGTGGCGCTGGTGGGCACTGGTAGGCGGCACTGTTGTGCACTGGTAGGTGGCACAGGTGGGCAAAGAAGCCTCTGCAGAGGCTCTCCACAATCTGGACTGATGTCCCCCTCACAGCCGCCGGTGATCAGCTTTTTATTTCTCCTCTCGCTACCGGCTCGGTTTACATCAGTGCCACCTACCAAGTGGTAAGGGGTCAGGAACGACCCCTTACTCCGATCTGTGATCAGCCGAGTCTCATAGAGTCGCTGATCACGAAGCGCGCCCTGCAGGGGGCGCGCAGGCCGCTCGAGCACGGGAGGACGTTTATGGACGCCCTCCCAGCAAAGTAGGTCCAGGCTGCAGCCGTCTTTCGGCTATAGCGCGGACGGGAAGAGGTTAAAGTAGTTTTAAACACAAAAAACAAACATTTATTATATTGCAGATTATCAATTATTAGATGTAGTGGCTGCATTTGTTTTCTTTTTTTAGTCTTTCTTTCTTTTCACCTAGTGATCTGGTCAGTAAGTCTGGTTTTTACCAGGACAAGCTGTCCTGCAGATGCTGCAGTTAGAGGGATGAGACAAACCATTTACCACTGGCAGGGGTGCTTACAATGATCAGTTTTTTATTTAATAATGTAAATCTTTTTACATTAGATTTACTAGATTTACATTAAAAAAGAAAAAAAATGATTTACTGTAACTGCTTATGAAGTTTTAGGCCCCTTTTCACATTTGTGCTACTTGTCCTGTGACTTGGGACTGCAAAGTCGCATGACAAGTTGTATCCTATGATTTCCAATGAGCACCATTCATATCTGTGCAACTTCAAGTGGCAGCGACTTCAAAAGTAGTCCCTGTACTACTTTGGTCAGACTTTGATGCGACTTGAGGTCCATAGACCTCAAAATTACACAGGCATTGCTTCAAGTCGCGGCAAAGTCGCGTGACTTTCAGGTCGTACAAGTGTGAAAGGGGCCTTAGCTGGAGTTTGGCTTCCATGTGTTAGTGTATTTAAATCTGCTAGTACATTTAACACTCCCCTCCTGCTCCTTCATCCAGGGTGGGTGTGCGCTAACACAGGAGGTTTGTTACTGGCCAGATCACCAGCTAAAAACAGAGGGAAAAAAATAAAACAAATGCAGCCCTGGACATCCGCACATACACGGGGTTTCCTGCACAAGCACAAAGACTGCCACCAGGGAAGTCTGAAAACCTCCCTGTCTTTGCACGTGTGTGGCAAATCACCTGCGCAGATATGCCAACGGGCTCTGCCAGGATCCAAAGGCCAGGCAGAGCCTGCGCTTACATCTGTGCATGAGCCATGTATGAGCCCCCATCCCAGAGGGAGCCACCTGGGAGGCAAACTTTGCTTCCAGCCAGTGGCTGGTAACCAACCCCCCCCCCTGCGTGGGAGACAGACAGGAATGCGGTGATCCCCCTTCTGCAAGAGACAGATGGGAAGGGAGCGATTTCCCCCCCACCCCCCCACGGGAGGACGGAAATGCGGCAATTCCCCCCACCGCGGGATACGGACAGCAATGGAGCGATCCCCCCCAGCGGTAGATAGACGGAAATGCAGCGGTGATCAGAGGCCTCCTTACCTTACGAAGGAGGCAGATCAGACAGACATGGATCCGGCCTGCAGCTCATTGCTCTGGGGTCAACGCTTTTCCTCCAGACCGAACAGGAAGTGGGTTCTGACTGAGACCCAATTGGCCAGGAGTCCCAAGACTTCCTGGCCAATCGGGTCTCAGGAACTGCTTCTTGATTGGCCAAGAGGAGAATCAGGAAGATAATAGCGAATATTGATTCGCTATTGTCACACAAGTGGGTGGGCTTGGGGCGCAGTGCTCTGCGCCCCAAGTCCACCTTTTTTTTTTTTTTAGCCAATTAGAGCCTCATGCCGTGTACACACGGTCGGAATTTCTGACAGAAAAAGTCAGATGGGAGCTTTTCATCATATATTCCGACCGATTTTCCGTCGAAAATTCAGACGGACTTAGATGGAGAACATGTTTTATATTTTTCCAACGGAACAAATTACCATCGGAAAAAACGCTCGTTTGTATGCTGTTCCGATGAGATTAGCAGGAGGAGCCCAAAGGGTGGCGCACTGGCTACTGAGCTTCCTTTTTCTAGTGCCGTTGTACGTGTTGTATGTCACCGCATTCTTGATGGTCGGAATTTGATATGACCGTGTGTAGGCAAGACCGTTTGAGGGGAATTCCATCGGAAAAACCTTCAAAGTTTTTTCTGACGGTAAAACTGGCCGTGTGTACAGAGCATCAGGCTCTAATCACATGCTTAAAAAAAAAAAAAAAACCCCGATTGAAATCCACGCATCCAGCTTCCGCATATGTATTAAGGTGCCGGACACATGGATGGGGGGGGGGGGGGGGGCGGTGCCCATGCGTCCCCTATGGACGGGCCACCACTGCTTCCGGCGAAGTCCTGCCTTAACTTCTACTAGCAGCAGTGTGGTGCAAGGCTGTTGATTACGTTTTTAGCACCGTGCTGTGCTGAAACAAAGTACTGCATGCCGTACAATAAGTCCCCAACATACGAACCTTCAAGTTGTGAACTTTCTAAGATGCGCATTTCCAATCATTTAGTTAGTTCATGTGTTTACGTGCGTGCGTCCTCTACAAGTGCTTGTGCTTTTGTGTACTTTATTGTACAGTTCTGTATAGAGTACAGTAGTACAGTATCCTTCTTCATGTGAATAGTACTGTATTTTAAATCTATTACAGTACTTTATAGCTCATTGTATTAGTTGGGTACCTAGGCTAACTTTGTTGAAACCTACTAACAAATTGAACTTACAGGCACGCTCTCGGATCAAAACTTGTTCGTATGTAGGAGACTTACTGTACTTTTTTTTTCAGTGCACACCACTGGGCAATGTGAACTAGCTATATGGTAGACAAGACATTTTTCATTTTCTTGTGGTGGGACTGCACTGGACAAGGCTGCCCAGCACAGTCCCAACTTACCTGGTGGTGGGATTGGGCCCTGCCAGGGTATATTCACAGAACTGCTACACACTATATATATTTTTTTTTTTTACACAATTTCTGGTAAACTCTGTGGATGGCTGGGTGTGAAAATTTAGAAGGACAGCAGTTGCCTAGAAGCTGCAACCACAGCAATCATTTCACGATTAGTGGCATACGCCATGTATCTTCTCCATTCCATTATTTTGCCAAACAACATAAATGAAACCTCTACAAGCTTAAAGGTTAACTATACTCAACTTTAGGAACAGGTTACATGTTACTCCCATATTTAGGGCGATGGTGCGTGCACACCTTTTCTGTTTAGGGTGTAGCATGTAACATGTTCCTAAGCACGCACTTCACATACCCACTGCCCCCATCCTGTGACAGTGTGCGGGGGTTCCTCTCCCCCACAGCCAAGGTCACATTTAAAACTGGCACAGCTGTATACTGAGATATAGGCAGAAAGCTGGAGGACGGGGTCTACAGGAGTCTGACATTGCACCCACCATTCACTGGTCGTGGGTGCAATGTTTTGCAGGCTCCTGTGGAAAAAAATAATAAATGCATGTTTTTTCCCTGCAAAAATATGTGCATTTATTTATTTTTTTCTTAAAAGTGAACTTGGCCTTTAAATTATATGACCACACCCAACACTGATATAAATATATACTAAAACAATACGCGTTTATACTGTACACAAGCACACAACATAACATACGTAAATAATAAAAACGTACCTTGGGATTGTGGATAATATGCAGAACTGTGATGTTCTTTGCTCAGATTTGCTGTTTCTGTCTTTCAGCTATCTTTGCTTTGGGAAAAAAACACGAAAGTGAAAGAAAGGCAGATTACTTTCGTGTTACTGTAAAAGCTCCACCTACCTTTTAAATGGAATGGAATATTCAGTTCTTTATAACAGACCACATATGTTTACATGTTCCCAGTGTGATGAGGTAGAACAGGAAAGTCCCTTATCGCCATACACAAAAGAAGCTGGTCCTGCTTTCTAGGATTGCACACAAGGTGACAGGTTGTGGAGTGAAGGAGATCTGAGTCAGTGTTGCCAACCTACCAAATTGAAATTTACTGACACGTCATCCAAGATTTACCAGCACAGCCAAGTTTTTCCCGGCATTTCCAAATGTTACAAAATTAAAGTTTTAAGTGCAAATGTCAGTATTTAACTGCTTCAGCCCTGGAAGATTTGGTTGCTGAATGACCAGGCCATTTTTTGCGATTCAGCACTGTGTCGCTTTAACTGGCAAGTGCGCGGTCGTGCGGCACTGCACCCAAACAAAATCGACCTCCTTTTTTTTCCCACAAATAGAGCTTTCTTTTGGTGGTATTTGATCATCTCTGCGTTTTTTTTCGCGCTATAAACCAAAAAAGAGTGCCCATTTTGAAAAAAAAACACAATATTTTGTACTTTTTGCTATAATAAATATCCCCATTTTTTAAAAAAAAAAAGCTAATTTTTTTTCTCAGTTTAGGCCGATATGTATTCTTCTATATATTTTTGGCAATAAAAATCGCAATAAGCGTATATTGATTGGTTTGCGCAAAAGTTATAGCGTCTACAATACAGGGGATAGATTTATAGCATTTTTATTATTATTACTTTTTTTACTAGTAATGGCAGCGATCTGCAATTTTTAATCAGGACTGCAACATTATGGCGGACACATCGGACACATTTTTGGGACCATTGACAATTATACAGCGATCACTACTATAAAAATGCACTGATTACTGTAAAAATGTCACTGGCAGTGAAGGGGTTAACACTAGGGGGGGCATCAAGGGGTTAACTGTGTTCCCTCTCTGTGTTCTAATTGGGGGGGATGGGACTGTCTAGGGGAGATGACAGATTGCTGTTCATACTTTTTATGAACACACGATCTGTCTCTTCTCTCCTCAGAGAATCGTAATCTGTGTGTTTAGCATAGAGGCAAGTACACACTATAGAAGGATATTATTTGTTCATTTTTCATGTTGGGGTTATACAACCAATTTAAATGCTATTTTTTGTCTAGGGTACCATTAACCCCTTCATGACCAAGGTCAAAACAAACCTTAATGCCCAGGATCAGTTTTGCAACTTTCTCCTGGTCTCATTGCTGGAAGCACGTGATCGACTGCGCTTCCAGCACAAACAGGAACACATATATACACGGCACAGGACTAAGGGCTGGTTCACACTGGTGCGATGTCAGAGATCGGATGTGATTCGCACCGCACTGCGGTGAAAATCACATGCGATCTCTGTGCGATGCAATTTCATCCATAAAGATCGTATGGCTGAATTTGCATCAACCTCGCACAGGACCCTTTTTTTTCAGCAGAATCGTATCGCATAGGTGTTCATCCCCAATGGGATCCAATTCCTGTCCGAGCTTGCAGATCGCACTGCAATATGCGAACTGATTTGGGGATGTCATTAACTTTTACCTAACACTCCCAACAGTTCGCATAGGGCAGTGTGAACTGCTGCCGGGAAACATGCGATGCGGGAAGCCCAGTTCCTGTTTGTTGAATATATATGTTATGCAGTCATAAAGGGGTTAAAAAGCAGTTTTATTTACCACATCACTTATCCCCCATTAACTGTCACTCTCGTCTTCCATCGATCGCTTTATATTGTGGGTGGGCCCTAATGGTTCCTCCTTCCAATACAACACTGATGATGTCAGGGTGCAGCTGATGCACAGAGCACCAAAGGAAACTGGCTTTGGGAATTTGGTTGCTCGGAGACAATGAAGCCTGGGGGAGAAAGGGATAAGCTAAGTAAAACTGTTTTTTTAATTAGAACCCTAGACAAAACAAGCATTTAGGCTGCATTCAAATCTCAGTGTTTTGAATTGCGGGCAAATTTGCAGCGATTCTGCCCAGGATTTCAAAGCCCCGAGGTGTGAATGGCGAGTCGCAGAAAGCAGATTTGAGATGCCATTCATTTGAATGGCACCTGAAATCGCGGTTCTGCCAGAATTGTCGTGTGATAAATCACTCTGCAATCGCAGCAACGCTCATCACGTGAAGCTTGTCACTCAACAAAAGGTTCAGGAGCTACTTTTTCATGCAATGCGGGTTGGCACAATCGCAGCGCAATATATCGTGCCAGAACCGCAACACGATTTTTGTTGCCATTCAAATGAATGGCATCTCAAATGTGCTTTCTGCTATTTGCCATTCACATCTCGGCACTTTGAAATCTCGGGCAGAATCGTGGCAAATCTGCCCGCGAATCAAGGCGCCGAGATGTGAATGCAGCCGTAAAGCTGAGTTCCACACGTTTTTTCGTTTATTAAAAGTCAGCAGCTACGAAAAGTGTAGCTGCCAACTTTTAATAACCAGACACTCACCTGTCCTACGGTTCAGCGATGCGGCCCCCGGAGCCTCGCTCCTCTCCCCTTCCTCTCTGCCGGCGCCGTCATAGCCACTGTGGGCACCCGGCCGTGACAGCTTTCGGCTTCACGGCCGGGTGCGCACTGCGCATGCGCGAGTCGCGCTGCGCTCTGATAGTGGCCAGGCAATCTTCTGGGGCCTGTCATGTGTCCCAGAAGATTGCAGAGAGGGAGGGGCCGCCTAGGGAGAGGGGAGGAGTCGCCTAGGCGGCCAAGAGCAGGAAGGAGGAAGTGGGACAGGAAGTCCCACTCTAAACTAAGTACCCACTCCCCCCAAAAAAAATGACATGCCAAATGTGGCATGTCAGGGGGCGAGGAGTGCTTAAAGCGGAAGTTCCACTTTTGGGTGGAACTCCGCTTTAAAGTACAGCTTTCGTGAAGTCACCCACAGTAGCTGCCTCTCCACCAAGAAGAGGAAGCCTTGTATTCACTGATAAAAATGCAAGGCTTCTCCTGATTGGTGGAGAGCTCTCAGCTTGACTCTAGTTCAGGCAGCAGGCAGGAAGTTGCTTGGACTGCTGCAGAAACACAGTGCCGCTTATTGTATGTAGCCAATGGTACTGCATGTACATCACAGAGCATGAAGCAGTCGCATCAATGTGTGATAACCCTTGAAGTGCAGGGGGAGCCCCCTATACAAAGGTGTTTTTTTTTTCATTTTTTTATGCTAAAAAATGAACAATTTGTATAAAAAAAAAATGAAAAAAAAATGAAAAAAAATTGTTATTATACACATTGTGAATTATCATTTATAACGCTTCCAATTAGTCTCTGTAATTTTAAACACTGTATTTTAGGCCTCATTCTCACGAGGCGGACTCCGTTTTCACGGAGTCCGCCTCGGTCTGCCGGCTCAGCGGGAGATCTCTCCGTTGAGCTGGCGGATGACAGGTCCCTCTCTGCTCACTGAGCGGGGAGGGGCTTGTCAGGCGCCGCTGCTGCCTATGGAGGGATCGTCAGATCTCACCCGATCCGATCCGCCAGCGACGGATCTGGACGTAGAAGAACATATTTGGGGGGCACACCATACAATGCGTTTAAATTCAAGATGGTGCTGCTATAAGACCTACAAACAGTACAAAATATTTTACAGCGCACACATACAAGAATGACATTTCCTGCAGAGCTAGTTAAAAACACCTGAACATATTCAAAAAATACGGGGGTTTGGTCACACTATATGGTCATATAGTGCTAAGCCCACTTACTGCGACAAAGTACCCCGAATTAGTGGGATCTGGACGTAGGGCCATCCGTCTGCTTTTAGCGGATCGGGCGGGGTTGGATGTCAGCGGACATGTCTCCGCTGACATCCGTCGCTCCATAGGCTAACATGGAGCGCCCGTTCAGGTCCGCCATCCGATCGTGTGAAAGGGGCCTAACAGGGGGAGCTGCATAATACCAGCTTCAGCTGTCAGAGTACCTCTGTGCAAGTGAAAGCTCAGCCAGTTGATTTGTTTGCAAACAAGCCAATGCAATCTTCATAAATGGCCACACATGATGACCACACAATCAGGAAAAAATCAACTGGTTACTGATTGTCACTGAAGGACCAGCTCTGACAGTGACAACAGCTCTGAACTAGGGGTCCTAGTTCTACAATGGAATGTAGATGATCTTTTTCTCGGCACAGGCCATTGCGTTAATGATTGTTTATCTACTGATTTCAGGCCAAAAGCGGTTAAGCTGGTCACATTTACAAACATTTATATTTAATCTCTTTTTATTGAATTTTCAAAATAATGTCCATGATGGATCAAAAAGTACAAACATATTAAAAAAAGGCAAACATATTTATACCTGGGGATATATGTCATGTAGCACTACCCCTCCAGGAGCTGCTGGTGACTGGTTCCCCTACTCCTGCACAGGCAGACAACAAGCATTGTCCACTTTCATACGGACACCATGAAATGGTCTTTGAGCTTGGTTTTGTTGTTTTATTAGGGGTAATAACTTGGATTGGGTACAGGGGTTATGGGATGCCCAACTTTACCAGAACAATGAATAGGGACAACTTCCTTCCTATGTACAAAATCCTGAACTGTCCTCCTACCTGGACACCAAAAGTCTTTAGTGATCAAAAGATAAAGTCCCTTGAGGACTAGGAGTTCTCAGTTCCCTTTAGAAAATAGCACAGTATGTTGTAAGCTGCATACAGGAGTATCTGCTCTTCTCTATAAAACTGCTCCCAGCTCTACTACCTGCAGGAACTACCAACCCTCCTGGCTGCTTGTCCACCAGCCCACCTGGCTGCTCTGAAGATCTCCCAGAGCAAGGGATAGGAAGGGTTAAGCACAACACTGTCCTAATGCAAGCTTGCTACATATGGCAGTCTCTCCCCTTGTGAATCCCTGGGTATGCTGATGTACTCACTCTGTCCTCTTTGCTCCCTGCTGCTACTTGGGAAACCGAGACGCTAATAGGATCTTCCCAAGCCAGCCTGAGCCCAGCCTGGAGGCAGAACCCCCACCAGACCCAGGGGGGTCCCCTGCTAGGCCACTGACAGCTTTCTCAGCACTCCATCTTCCTCTATCAGGAGGGCTTCCTGATGATGCATGTATGTATGCGAAACACGTAGAGGCTTCTGGGTAATCGCTGACATTACTTCCTGTCACAAACCCGTACCAGATCGAGGCTTGGAAAGCACGCTGATCCCGAGAAATGAAGCGGCGGAGCTGAACCCTAAAACAAACTGCTGGAAAGACTCAGTGCCGGTCTAAAGGCACTTTAATTGTGCACATTTTACACATTCTGGATATTATCTTTTTGGTTAAAATTAATTTTATACAAATATGTTGTGCAATGATGGATGTTTAATTCTTATGAGATATCAAGACTGGCATGGAGATATGAGGAGTATCTTGTGGCAAGCTAGGTTGAGGAACGCCAGGAAAGTGGAGTGGTTATCCCAATATAAACCAAAGGCAAAACTTTTTCTAGGTTCGGGTGAGTGCCCATTTCAGAAGGTGGTGGTGGCACATGAAGTGGTGAAAAGTCCTTTTTATAGAGTACGGAGGTGAATTGGGGCACAACATGCACATTGAATGTATATGATAAACGGAAGTGGACTTTGGGGATTACTGCAAATTACCTATATTCTAGGGTTGTAATATTTTGCACCTTATATTGACCTATTGACACATTGCACTTTATAGTTTATAGTTTTTTTATTGTTAAGGTTTGCATACAAGGTAAAGACACCGTATTAGTGGTAATATTGCACTAGCACTTTTTGGATTAGCGCAGTTACATTTTCAAATATATATTTTTTCCTAATCTAAGGTATAGGACTTTTTAACTGCAGCAGATCAAAATTTAATTTAATTCTATTACTATTTTTGATTCATTTTTGCGCCAGTGACACAATTGATTCATTTTTACCCTTAGCTCTATAAGCCTGTTGAATGGACTGGACGATCCAGGCCGAAATGGTTCTGGTAGAAGCTCGCTTCCCTCTGTTACTGCCGGAATACAGAATGTATACAGGTATTCAGAGCGTCTAAGGAAGTAACTTGCAAGTATTCCTTTAGTATTTCACCTATATCCAGAGGATGAACCTCAGTGGACCCTGGAGACCTGAATGTAGGTAGGACAATTTCTTGGTTCTCATGGAACACTGAAGTGACCTTTGGATTTGTGCCGAGCATAGGAATAAGGACCACCCGGTCCAGGAAAAAGGTCAGGAATGGTTCTTCATGACCCAAGGAACCAATCTCAGAACTCTTTTGTTCGAAGTGATAGCGAGCACTGAGTCTAGATAATAAATCAAGAACGAGGGGATGATCCCATTTGAGGAATCTTGGTTTTATTTTGGGCCTGAGTCTTGACGCCCCACGGAAGAACTGCCGGATTAGCAGGTGAACAGCCCATGATGTTCTGGAGAAGGCCGATAAAGCTGAGATTTGGACTCTAAGAGAGCTGATGTACAGAAACAGATCTAGACCAGATTGAAGGAAGCTGCGGATATCCTGGATCGCTCGTTCTCTAAATTATCTGCCCATAGAGGATGAAAATACAACAAACTTGGCCCATATTCTCTTATATACTTTATGCGTGCTCGCCTTTCTTGAGCTCATGAGGGTGGAGATCACTCTTGAAGTACACCCGAGAGATTCCAGCCTCTTCCTCTCAAGAACCAGACCATCAGTCTCAGTAATGCCGGACAAAGGTGCAGGACTGCCTCCTGAGAAAGAAGGTCTGGCCTGAGCGGGAGAGGCAACGATCCTGGAAGCTGAGCTGGGTGAGGAGGGGAAACCATGGCCTGTTCAGCCAGTAAGGCGCAATCACCACCACCTCTACCACTTCCGCTTGGAGTCTCCGTAAGAACTTGAGGATGATCGGGAGCGGGGGAAAGGTGTATGCTCTGTAAAAGTTCCACTGATCTGTCAGGGCATCTCTTCCGAAGGCCTGGCTGCAACGGACTCAAGTATAGTACTTCTTGAGCTTGAAATTGCAGGGGAATGCAAATAGATCCACTTCGGGATCGACTTCCAGGGACAGGATGCACTCGAACATCTGCCCATGAAGAGACCACTCATTGTTGTCCAACTGTGTGCGGGACAGGAAGTCCACCTGGACATTCTGGGCTTCGGGGATGAAGATTGACAAAATATTGGTCAGGTTCTTCTGGACCCAAGACATGATGGGTTCGACCTCTTGGAGCAAGGTGGGGCTTAAAGTGCCCCCTTGCCCCCTCACATAAGAGACTACTGTAATGTTGTCCATCCTTAGTACCACTGACTCCCCTTTCAGGAGATGGGAGCAAGATTGAAGGGCACACCAGGCAGCCCAAAGTTCCAGGACATTCGAGCCCGGATTGTGTAGACGAGCATTCCACTTGCCCTGTGCCAGTTATGACATACAGAGGGCTCCCCATCCATCACCGCTGGCATCGGTCGTGACCGTGACCCATGAAACAGGGGCAATGGAGTGGCAAGTGCGTAAGTTCCTGCGCTGAAACCACCAAAAGAGGCTTTTCCTCATCACTGATGTTATGCGAATAGACTGATTGATGTCCCCCGAATTCCATTGCCTGGAGGAACCCCGTCTGAAAGGGACGTAACCTCCACAGAGACTATTTGACCATGGGGGTCGTAGAGACCATCGTGCCGATAATTCTTAGGCACTGTAAGGCCCTCAGGTGTGAGGAGTTCAGAGCCCGGGAAATTCTTTCCCGAGTAACTGGGATCTTCTCCACAGAGAGAGAGATGGTGCTTTTCACTGTGTCAAACGGGGCCCCCAAGTATATCAGGCGCTGAACTGGTACTAACTGGCTTTTCTCCAGGTTTAGGATCCACCCAAAGTCGACCAATGTGGAGATGACCTGCTTCTTGTGGCTCAACAATTGATCTTTGTCCTGGGAGAGCAACAGGAGGTTGTTGAGCAAGTGGTACAAGCTTATCCCTCTTGTTCTGATGAGAGCCACAACGGCCAGTATAACTTTCTAAAAGACTCGGGGTGAGGTTGTCAGCCCGAAAGGGAGGCAGGTAAACTGCAGATGTTCTTGCCCGACTTGGAATCGTAGGTATTTGTGGAATTCCTCTGCCACAGGCACATGGAAGTAAGCGTCTTTTAAGTCGATTGAAATTAGCCAATCGCCTGGCTGCACGGTTTGCTGAATGGTAGACAGGGTCTCCATTTTGAACCTTTTGTATTTTATGAATTTGTTTAGGTAAGTTAGATCTATCACCAGGCGCCATGAACCGTTTTTCTTCTGAACTAAGAGAGGTGAGTACACCCCCTGGAACTCTTCGTTCTTTGGGGACAGGCTCCGCCACTCCCTGTGCTCTCAGCGAATCCAAGTAGGGTAGTAACACCTGCTTCTTTTCTTCTGACCGTGGTAGCAGGGTGGAAATAAATCTGGGGGGAGGAATACTGGTGAAGGACCATGTGTGGCCTGAGGATACTATCTTGATGGTCCAGCAATCCGAGATTAAGGCCACCCAGACGTGCCGGAAGAGAAGCAAACAAGCCCCTACCCGACCTGCCTGGGTAGGCCCAATCTCAAAACGACTTAGTCGGTTCACGACCACTGGACGCCTGGCTTTTAGCGGACTTTCGGAAGGGAGCCTGCCCTCTGTTCCAATTCCTTCTGAAGTCCCGGCCGGGCCTGTAAGAGCATGCTTCCCTTGAATGCTCGGTACTGCAACTTCCAAGCTGAAGTCTCTTCTGACCGAACAGACGCCTATCCTGGGGTATGAAGCCCAATTTACCACCGGTGGCCCAGGCTATAGCACTGTCCAGCCTGTTACCAAATATCGAGGAGCCCTCAAAGGGGATCCTACACCAGGCTTGTTTGGACGCCGGATCGGTGACCCAAGGCCGTAACCACAAGGCCCACTTAGCCGTGACCGAAGACAGCATAGTCCGGGCCAGCAGGCGGATAAGATCAATAGAAGCCTCCCCCAGAAAGGCTGCTGCCAGCTTCAATTCCTGGACTGCTGAGCCTCTGGCTAACTCTTCTGAAACTCCTCTGAGTACGGAGTCCACATCCAGTGCGGGTTTGCAAGCCATACCAGCTAGCCCGTAGATTCTCTTGAGGTCCTGGTCTATTCTTCTCTCAAGACCGTCCTTGAGGGATACTGCATCCTCCAAAGGAAGAGTAACGTGTTTCGAAAATTAGACACAATATGGTGAGAATTACTCCTTTGCTTGTGAGAGCGTTAGTTTTGTACTTCAGATAGTATTTTAGATGGTGAAAAAATGTGAAAGAGATGGCAATGCGTGTCCCGCTGCCTCAGCTGACCAGGGGTGGTCTGGAGAAGACTTTGTGGAAGGAGGTGGATGGAGGGCGCGTGATCAACCGCTTACATCAAAACATATTTGGTTTAATCATGTATAATGGAATACAAACAAATAAAAATACCCATCTGAATAATACAAATAATACTTTCATAAAAACAGGTGACAGAATATACACTGAAGGTTAAAATGGGGATATGCCCATGTAGAGGCAGATGTTTAAACAAGGCTGACGCATTTCGAGGGTGACCTCTTCATCAGAGCCTGAGAGAACAGGAACACAGTCTGTGTAAGCCAGTAAGCTGACATGTGTACATGAGGCGGAGTGGCTAGTAGGAGGGTATATCCTGTGATGTATAGTTACTTATTCTGAGCTCCATAACAGTCCACTTTCAAACGTTATGGTATAGTAGGAAAGTTGTATGTATTTCTTTTTCGGTAGTGCAGGATTGTTGGGTTAAAATGGGGATATGCCCATGTAGAGGCAGATGTTTAAACAAGGCTGACGCTTTTTGAGGGTGACCTCTTCATCAGAGCCTGAGAGAACAGGAACACAGTCTGTGTAAGCCAGTAAGCTGACATGTGTACATGAGGCGTGGTGGCTAATAGGAGGGTATGTCCTGTGATGTATAGTTACTTATTCTGAGCTCCATAACAGTCCACTTCCAAACGTTATGGTATAGTAGGAAAGTTGTATGTATTTCTTTTTCGGTAGTGCAGGATTGTTGGGTAAGCCTGTCTTCAAGGAAGTATGGGGAAGTGCTGCAGCCTGTACACGTCCCTGGGGGCAGGGACCGCCTAATTCGTGCAATGGGAAGGTGTAAGAGGTGTCCTGGGATGGTGCCAGAGTACAGTGTACTGCATACCTGCGTCTCAGACAGAGAGAGAGCTCCTCAGGCTTCTGCGGCTCTGGCACCATCCCAGGACACCTCTTACACCTTCCCATTGCACGAATTAGGCGGTCCCTGCCCCCAGGGACGTGTACAGGCTGCAGCACTTCCCCATACTTCCTTGAAGACTAGGAAGGAATGGGAAGGAATGGGAACATCTCCTCTGATTGGAAAGGAATGGGAACATCTCCTCTGTTTGGAGGAGGAATGGGAACATCTCCTCTGTTTGGAGGAGGAATGTGTGGCCCCACACATGGGAACATGGGAACATCTCCTCTGTTTGGAGGAGGAATGGGAACATCTCCTCTGTTTGGAGGAGGAATGGGAACATCTCCTCTGTTTGGAGGAGGAATGGGAACATCTCCTCTGTTTGGAGGAGGAATGGGAACATCTTCTCTGCTGTTCGGTCCTGGACGGAGAATCACGTCGGGACCTGAATGATGAATGATGTTGTGGCCTGGCAAGGTCTCTGTCATCCTGGACCATGGATTTCATGGTCTGGTCTGGAAGGGCTGAAGGAAGACAAAAAGGAACAAAAAAAAGGGGGGAGGCGAGATCTGACGTTAAACATATCTTAAAAAGTATGTCAGCCCCTCCCCCCTCATTTGCACATACCTTGTGCGTGAGGGCTGGCCGCATGAAGGGCGCTCCACCGCTCCACACATGCGCATGCCAAGCCTCAATGTCACGGAGGCCTCGCGCATGCGCAGAAGATAGTGGCGACCGCGACCCGGAAGTGCTGTGGCGTCCTGGAACACAGAAAGGTTCCAGACGCCATAAGAAACTTTTTAGGAAGACTAGCAGGGGAAGGGGGGAAATAACAACATAGAGACACAAACAGCTGCCATGAAAGTGGAGAAGAAAAAACATAGAAACAGCAGACCTTGCCAGCTGAGTCGCTTGCCAGACGTCCATCCTGTGCATACCAAGGCAACCTCCCCTCCACCACTTGGGGTATCATGTGCCTGAACAGCTTCTCGCCTGCCCATGGCTGGGCCCTGAGCCTGCACCGCAAGATGGTATGCTGGAATCTGGAGTTATCCTGACTGGACGCCAAACTGGAACAAACAAAATGTAGGTCCGTAGAGGAGGACAGTCCCTAGCGTTGAGTTCAAATTTATGGGTATGGGGTCCTATAGCATTGGAAAGGAGGTGGGGTTAACCCACACATAGGCTGCCATGGAGTCTGTCAGGAAAGGAAGAGTAGAGAAGCAGGGGGAAAGAAAAAAAAAAGGGGGGGGGGAATGGTCACAACAGGATCCCAGAAGTTAGTACGCCTTTAAACTGTGGTAGAGTTAAAGGAAGCAAACTTGGAAGAATAAAGAAAATAAGTCCAAACCGTCTACATTAGGTTATGAGATTCGGTTTTGTCCTCATCACTGGCAATCATGCTTTCCAGATATTATTCATTCCAGGCAGTCAAAAATGAAGGCTCTGTCTAATACAAGCATCTGGCAATCACAGATCAAGCTGCTGTAAGGATGTGACAAACATTTATTATAACAAAAAGAGTAGCCCTGTTTATTTCAATGCATCAACAGCAAGAGTTCATTGAAGCAATAGTGCATAAAGAATGAGGAGAGGCTTCCCATTTGCATTCCTGACAAAGTCTGTGTGACAAAACATGTTGGGCAGGACTAAACCGGAACATGTCATCATGTTTGTCCTGCACACCAGAAGTAGGTCCACCAGAGGAGGTAGGTCCATGATGAGTGGTGATATATAGGACAGAACCTGGAAAGTTTTTGGGGTTTTTCTTTTGCTGTCATATAAAATGCTTAGTGCACATTGTTGAAGTGAATGAATACACTATTTTAAATGTATTTTTAATTTATATTTTTAATAAAATTGAATTATGCTATGGGTAGATCTCTCTTTTATTTCTGTGAATGGGACATCGGGGATGTACCTACACCCAGAGATATTGGGAATTAGGAGTTTTATATTGCAGTCCTGTGGGCACCAAACTGTGGAAAATTACCGTGCATATTTGACTTTTTGGGATAAGAGGTCCAGTATTTATGATTGGTCCACTTTGTAGAAGGGGGTGGAGTGTGTCTCATATAAGGAATTTGTTGTCATGCACATTGCTGAGGTGGTGATTGGTGAACGCAAGTGTGCGGTGACATTGCTTGGCTACTAAACCAGCAAATTCAAAAGCATCTGCAAGGAGGGGACGTGGGGGAGAGGAGGATCAAAGCCTGCAGGCAATTACAGGTTAGTGTGTGACAATCAGTCAATCACTCTATTGGGGGTCACAGATGTAAAGGGTGAGTGGAGACCCTAAGGTAAGGGGGGACACTGATATAAACGTCCCCCTATATCAGTGTTCTCACTCCCCTCTTACATCAGTGAACTCTTTTAACTTAGTTTATTCACTCTGCAGACTCTGGTGTAAAGGGGAACTCTGCGGAGCCTGATGTAGGGGGGAATGTTGTGGACTCTGGCTTAAAAGGGAACTCTGGTGAAAGAGTTTGGCTCTGGTAACTGGAGAACCTCTTACACCAGAGTTCTCCTTTACACTAGCGTCCACAACATTCCCCTTTACATCAGGGTCTGCAGAGTTCCCCTTTACATCAGGATCTGCAGAGTTCCCACTTGCACTGTGTGAAAAACTCTGCAGACTCTTGATGTACTGTAAAGGGGGACTCTGATGTAAAGGGGGCTCTGAGAATACTGGGAACTCTGATTTAAAGGGGTATTCTAATGTAAAAGCAGGTAGGGGGGCCGCTGCAAAACATGTGAAAGGATACTGCTTCAGGACCATAATAAAGGGCCCCAGGCATGGCTCAGGGGGTCCTTCATGGTTTATTGCACTGGGGCCCTGAAGGTTCTAGTTACGCCTCTGCAATTTGACATCTTAACTCTGCTGTGGAGCAGGCACTTCTTCTGCTATGGAGCTCCTTTTTCCCATTATGGGTGTGATTGGGGCCTCATGTGTAAATTTTGCCTAAGGCCTTACAAAGCCTAGAGCCGCCTCTGCCTCCAATGTCTCCATCAAGAGTATCTATCACCTGCCTATATCACATAGGGGGTTTGTCAGCCCCCTTGTGATAGCAATAAAGTAAAAACAAATATAAAAATTATTATACTGTATAAAATAAATAAAAATTATTAAAAAAACATTTAAAAAAGCACCTTGGTCAGCCCTGGAGTGGGTGGTAATCAATGGAGGGAAAGGAATCCCCCGCCTGACAGTGAAAGAGAGAAACCCGTCATGCAACATGCATCCAGACTTTAAAAAGACCATAGAGTCCCAGCCTGTGTTATGGTAAAGACATTGTAGCCCCAAGCATGCAATAGAAAGTAAATGCCAGCTTTCGGTTTACAGGCAATAATGCTGACTCATCGTCTTTGTATTTTTACAGGAACAAAAATAGATAATTCAACAACAATATCGTGTCATGTTACAGTGAAACTACAGCTTCATGTTCATTTTCAATAGAACTGGGCATCCTGGACTTGTTTTTCTATGGCTGTCAGTGTCTGCACTGGGGCATTTTTCCTAATTTCCTGTCTCTGAGATTCAGGATGTGGGAGGCATTGTCTAAAACAGGTGTCCCCATCAGATGATTTCCCCTCTCTTCCTGCTCAAATGACAAATGTAAAACTTTAGGTCATGAAGGAACATATCAAGGCTGACTTTCCCCATTGAGAACTTCCTTTATTTAATTAAAGTGGCAGAGCCATGACTTGACAACCCAGTCAAGAACACAACCCTGGCTTGTTTATTGGACTATGAATCAGCAGCAGTGCACTGATGAGGCCATCCCTCTACTCACTTTGCTCTCTCCTCCTGCCAGCATGTGCATGCACTAGAACGTGATTGGCTCCTAGTACTCTCTGGCCCTCCCTGCCCCAGTGCTGCTGTACAGGAGATGACAGGAAACTGATCTCAAGACGCAATACATTACTTTTTGAATGAACACTAATTACATTAATCAGATTATTGAGTATCTACCAGAAGTTATGATTTAATGTCTTAAAAGGACAGTCACAGATTTTCATATAATATGACACATTGGTCCGAAAATCCTGTTCTTTCTCATAATTTGACCAGTTATCCCAATACCTTTACATTAGGTGCAAAATGGCCAGATTTGTTCTTTTAAAATTCTGTCTTTGGAAATGTCTCTGGTTTTGGATGCTGATCACATAAGAGTTTCCATTTTTCTAGATCCTGTCCCTCAAACAACTCTGGGCAAAAGGATTCATAACATTTAAAGGGAACAGCTATTTGTGTCTGCTTTTTGCTTTTGGAAATGTTTTTTTTCACTCAATTTATTTTTATTAAACTTTCATTGACAGAGAAAAAAGTACAAAACAAAAAAAAATAAAAGATGTATTTTTTCTTTTGTATAATTACAGCATATCTGTGGTCAAAATGTAAAATCATTCATTTCCACATTGTATTCCGATTATTTCTAGCCTACTTCTTTTAACCACTTCAGCCCCGGACCATTTGGCTGGCAAAAGACCAGAGCACTTTTTGCGATTCTGCACTGCGACGCTTTAACTGACAATTGCGCGGACGTGCGACGTGGCTCCCAAACAAAATTGACGTCCTTTTTTCCCCACAAATAGAGCTTTCTTTTGGTGGTATTTGATCACCTCTGGGGTTTTTATTTTTTGCGCTATAAACAAAAAAATAGCAATAGCAATTTTGAAAAAAAAAACCACATTATTTTTTACTTTTTGCTATAATAAATCTCCCCAATATATATAAAAAAACATATTTTTTTCCTCAGTTTAGGCTGATACGTATTCTTCTACATATTTTTGGTAAAAAAAAAATGCAATAAGCGCTTATTGATTGGTTTGCGCAAAAGTTATAGCATCTACAAAATAGGGGATAGTTTTTGTCATTTTTATTAATAATTTTTTTTACTAGTAATGGCGGCGATCATTTTGATCGTGACTGCGACATTATGGCGAACACATCGGAACACTTTTGGCGCTGTTTTGGGACCATTTACATTTATACAGCGATTAGTGCGATTACAATGCATTGATTACTGTGTAAATGTGACTGGCGGTGAAGGGGTTAACCACTAGGGGGCGCTGTAGGGGTTAAGTGTGTCCTAGTGAGTGATTCTAACTGTGGGGGGGAGGGGCTATGTGTGACACGACACTGATCACCGCTCCCGATTACAGGTAGCTGTGATCAATGTCCTGTCACTAGGCATAATGAGGAAATGCTTGTTTACATCAGCATTTCCCCGTTCTTCCTCTCTGTGAGACGATCGTGGGTATCCCCGTGGACATCGAGTCCGTGGGACTGTGGGTCCCTCACGGAGCACGCGGCGGGTGCCCGCGCGCGCACAAGCAGCTTCTTAAAGGCCAACGTACAGGTACGTTAATATGCCTGTACATGCCCTTCTGCCAACGTATATCGGCGTGAGCCGGTCGGCAAGCGGTTAATCTGAATGATCTAAAAGTTTGTAAATTTACTCTGTGAAGATCCCCACACATTTATTTCCTTGAATTCTGTGACACGTAGTCACTATGCCCTGTAGGAGGCACTGCTGTGTCACACATTTCACAGAGTCTGCCTTCTGAACTACAGAGGTGCTGAGGGGAGGAGTTTCAGGAGGCGGAGTCAGTACAAGAATCACTGCTTGCAGACAGCACTGTACCATTGGATATGTAGTCCTTAGAAATGGAAAGTAGAGGAGAAGGTGCAAAGCATGCAAGGAATTCAGGAGGCTGTGGAAAGAGATGGCCAGCAGACAGGCAGAAGTCACAACCTGAAATAATATTTTTCAAGTAAGCTTATATTGGATTGTCAAATATAACTATTGTGTAGCACCCTCTAGTGTGCTACTAGAATAGTGTAGGCAAATGTATTTGTTTGACTCATAGTAACTAGTGAGTCTGTAATCTGAGTCAGGTTACTGCAGGTCAGGCTGGATGACTCACAGAGGCAGGTCTCTGGTGCCTCCCCCTGGCTCTGGAACTCTGGAGAAACTTTTAGAAGTTAGTGGGCAGAGGCCGGGAGGGTTCATCTGCCTACTTAGGGGAACCTGGCCAATTCCCAGGCATACTCCTAGTCATGCTAGCAGGAGAGTAGCGGGTGGAAGATGGAGTGCTGAGGAGGGGTCTCCAACCTTTCCAGGCTGGGCTCGGGTTGGCTTAGGAAGATCCATTTAGCTGAGCGGTTTAAACAGGATTCTTGCCTGAGAGCAGTGGGAGCAAGGAGGATAGGGTGAGTACATCAGCACATCCAGGGATTTTCAAGGCCACATGTCACATGTAGCAAGCTTTCTAAAAGGACAGAGTTGTGCTTAATCCTTTTATCCTTGCCCTGGGAGATCTTCAGAGCAGCCAGGAGGGCTGGTAGTGCCTGCAAGTAGTTGAGCTGGGAGCAGTTCTACATTGGGAGAAGATACACTTCTGCATGCAGTTTGCCTCATTGTGTGCTTTTTCTAGGGGCAGAGAGCTTCTAGTCTGTAATGGACTTTTACCACTGATCCACAAAAAACTGCGTGTGTATAGGAAGGAAAGCAGCCCAGGATCATTTGTACAGAGGAAGGAAATTGTCCTCCTTTTGTTGTTCTTGGATTCAAATTGGGCATCCCATAAATCCCTTCACCCAATCCAAGTTGTTACCTCCTAATAAGAGATCGAAACAAAGCCAAGGGATTGACTTCCAGTGGTGGCCTGTCCATGTGTCTGGCCCCTAATCTGCATGGATTCCAATGTTTTTTTGTTTTTTTTAGAAGCAGGTGATTAGAGCCAGAGGCTCTAATAGGCTTCAAAAAAAGGTGGGCTCGGGGCGCAGAGCAATGTGCCCTGAGCCCACCCAGCTGTGTGACAATAGCAAATTAATATTCACTATTGTCTTCCTGCTTCTCCTCCCGGCCAATCAGGAAGCGGGTCGACCCAATTCGCAAGAGGAGAAGCGATCGTATTGGTCACCAAGGGAAGGAGGAGAGCTGCCAAGGACCAAGCCACTGCCATGGAGGAGGAGGAGATGCAAGAAGGAGTCGAAGCTGATAGATGGGGTAAGTACGGGCTGGTGGTGGGACGCATGAGCGACCAACCGACAGACCACTAGGGGGGGGGCAGCGGGGGTGGCGATGGGTGTTTTGTTTGCCGCCCCCCACCAAAATATACAGAACCAGAACTGACTTCTTATATTTGTATGCAAGCGGAGAATGCGTGTTGCCTGGCTGTGCAGGAATAGGGGAGCCAGTTGCCGGCAGCCCTTGCAGGGGTAGTGCTACAACTGTTTGTATTGTTATTACAATGCTGATGTTATAACATGAAAATGTATGCTGTGAGCATAGAGGCCAGTTAACACCACGAAGGCACAGCACATTCCTGTGCGATCAGGGTGCAGTGCGATTTCAGTCCATTCATTTGAAATTGCGCCAGACCGCAGAAAAAAGAGTGTGTGCACTACTTTATAAAACGCACAACAGTGTTTGTGACCCGCATTTGGGGTGTCGTTAAGTTAACACTGACACCGGCTGCAGATTGCGAGTGCAGTGCGTTTTGAACGTGGTGGGGGAAATGTGCATAGAACACGTGTTTCCCACACTGCGTTCTGGTGAGAAGTGGCCCTTAAAGAGGAACTGCAGTCTGCTCACATAATTTGTAATTAAAACATCTTTGCCATTCTGAAGCTTCCCTCCAACCACTTTGCATATTATTTTATATATACTGTGATTCTGTACTTGCCAAATATGCTGTACAAATCTCCCTCCACCAAGTCTGGCTGCATCCATTTTAACTGTGGGCAGGTAAAGCTGCTGCCTGTTCACTTCCTGGATTTACACAGACACACCTCCAGCTCTGCAGCTCTCATTGGCACTCTTATGACTCATCTCCCCTCCATTCCTGCGCATGATATCATAAGCCTGGGCTAATGACAAGACAAGAAACAGCAAGTGGGTTGTATAAGGTATTTACTGGCAGAAAAAAATGTTTTACTATCCAAAGTTAAAACAACAAGGGCACAGGATTTAATAGATGGAAAGATGACAAAATGACTGAAGGTCCGCTTTAATATCAATGTATTGCTTTGTAAGAAACAGAATTTGGCTTCTGTGAGTTCTGTACAGCATGCTATAGACAGCACAGCAGTAACAAGCAAGTGACCTTTCCTCTGCTAACAGAGATTACCCGCGGCTGTGAGGAATTGACGTACTAACTTCATGATTTATATTGGTTAGCCTAAATCTCTGGTATTTACTTCCTCATACAGTATTCTATTTAAATGTAACAAACTAATAATAAGTATATTGTATGCTGATGAGCAGTGCCTGGTTTTCTCCACACATACTGCTTAGAATTAAGGCCAAAAAGTTCTATCTTGGTCTCATCAGACCAGAGAATCTTATTTCTCACCATCTTGGAGTCCTTCAGGTGTTTTTTTAGCAAACTCCATGCGAGCTTTCATGTGTCTTGCACTGAGGAGAGGCTTCCGTCGGGTCACTCTGCCATAAAGCCCCGACTGGTGGAGGGCTGCAGTGATGGTTGACTTTCTACAACTTTCTCCCATCTCCCGACTGCATCTCTGGAGCTCAGCCACAGTGATCTTTGGGTTCTCCTTTACCTCTCCCACCAAGGCTCTTCTCCGATAGCTCAGTTTGGCCGGCCGGCCAGCTCTAGGAAGGGTTCTGGTCGTCCCAAACGTCTTCCATTTAAGGATTATGGAGGCCACTGTGCTCTTAGGAACCTTAAGTGCAGCAGAAATGTTTTTGCAACCTTGGCCAGATCTGTGCCTTGCCACAATTCTGTCTCTGAGCTCTTCAGGCAGTTCCTTTGACCTCATGATTCTCATTTGCTCTGACATGCACTGTGAGCTGTAAGGTCTTATATAGACAGGTGTGTGGCTTTCCTAATCAAGTCCAATCAGTATAATGAAACACAGCTGGACTCAAATGAAGGTGCAGAACCATCTCAAGGATGATCAGAAGAAATAGACAGCACCTGAGTTAAATATATGAGTGTCACAGCAAAGGGTCTGAATACTTAGGACTAGGGATGAGCCGAACACCCCCCTGTTCGGTTCGCACCAGAACATGCGAACAGGAAAAAAATTCGTTCGAACACGCGAACACCGTTAAAGTCTATGGGACACGAACATGAATAATCAAAAGTGCTAATTTTAAAGGCTAATATGCAAGTTATTGTCAATAAAAGTGTTTGGGGACCTGGGTCCTGCCCCAGGGGACATGAATCAATGCAAAAAAAAGTTTTAAAAACGGCCGTTTTTTCAGGAGCAGTGATTTTAATAATGCTTAAAGTCAAACAATAAAAGTGTAATATCCCTTTAAATTTCATACCTGGGGGGTGTCTATAGTATGCCTGTAAAGGGGCGCATGCTTCCCGTGTTTAGAACAGTCTGACAGCAAAATGACATTTTGAAGGAAAAAACACATTTAAAACTACCGCGGCTATTGCATTGCCGACAATACACATAGAAGTTCATTGATAAAAACGGCATGGGAATTCCCCACAGGGCAACCCCGAACCAAAATTAAAAAAAAAAAACGATGTGGGAGTCCCCCTAAATTCCATACAAGGCCCTTCAGGTCTGGTATGGATATTAAGGGGAACCCCAGCCAAAATTTTAAAAAAAAATTGACGTGGGGTTCCCCCTAAATTCCATACCAGACCCTTCAGGTCTGGTATGGATTTTAAGGGGAACCCCGCGCCAAAAAAAAAAAAAAAAACGGCGTGGGGTCCCCCTAAAAATCCATATCAGACCCTTATCCGAGCACGCAACCTGGCAGGCCGCAGGAAAAGAGGGGGGGACGAGAGTGCGGCCCCCCCCCCTCCTGAACCGTACCAGGCCACATGCCCTCAACATTGGGAGGGTGCTTTGGGGTAGCCCCCCAAAACACCTTGTCCCCATGTTGATGAGGACAAGGGCCTTATCCTCACAACCGTGGCCGGTGGTTGTGGGGGTCTGCGGGCGGGGGGCTTATCGGAATCTGGAAGCCCCCTTTAACAAGGGGACCCCCAGATCCCGGCCCCCCCCCTGTGTGAAATGGTAAGGGGGTACTTACCCCTACCATTTCACTAAAAAACTGTCAAAAATGTTAAAAATGACAAGAGACAGTTTTTGACAATTCCTTTATTTAAATGCTTCTTCTTTCTTCCTTCATCTTCTTCTTCTTCTGGTTCTTCTGGCTCTTCTGGTTCTTCCTCCGGCGTTCTCGTCCAGCATCTTCTCCGCGGCGTCTTCTATCTTCTTCTCCTCGGGCCGCTCCGCACCCATGGCATGAGGGGAGGCTCCCGCTCTTCTCTTCATCTTCTTCTCTTCTTCATCTTCTTCTTCATCTTCTTCTTCTTCTTCTCTTCTTCATGTCTTCTCCGGGCCGCTCCGCAGCCATGCTGTGGCATGGAGGGAGGCTCCCGCTGTGTGACGGCGTCTCTTCGTCTGACGGTTCTTAAATAACGGGGGGCGGGGCCATCCGGTGACCCCGCCCCCCTCTGACGCACGGTGACTTGACGGGACTTCCCTGTGACGTCACGGGGAATGCCACAGGGAAGTCCCGTCATGTCACCGTGCGTCAGAGGGGGGCGGGGTCACCGGGTGGCCCCGCCCCCCGTTATTTAAGAACCGTCAGACGAAGAGACGCCGTCACACAGCGGGAGCCTCCCTCCATGCCACAGCATGGCTGCGGAGCGGCCCGGAGAAGACATGAAGAAGAGAAGAAGAAGAAGAAGATGAAGAAGAAGATGAAGAAGAGAAGAAGATGAAGAGAAGAGCGGGAGCCTCCCCTCATGCCATGGGTGCGGAGCGGCCCGAGGAGAAGAAGATAGAAGACGCCGCGGAGAAGATGCTGGACGAGAACGCCGGAGGAAGAACCAGAAGAGCCAGAAGAACCAGAAGAAGAAGAAGATGAAGGAAGAAAGAAGAAGCATTTAAATAAAGGAATTGTCAAAAACTGTCTCTTGTCATTTTTAACATTCTTGACAGTTTTTTAGTGAAATGGTAGGGGTAAGTACCCCCTTACCATTTCACACAGGGGGGGGCCGGGATCTGGGGGTCCCCTTGTTAAAGGGGGCTTCCAGATTCCGATAAGCCCCCCGCCCGCAGACCCCCACAACCACCGGCCACGGTTGTGAGGATGAGGCCCTTGTCCTCATCAACATGGGGACAAGGTGTTTTGGGGGGCTACCCCAAAGCACCCTCCCAATGTTGAGGGCATGTGGCCTGGTACGGTTCAGGAGGGGGGGGGGGCGCACTCTCGTCCCCCCCTCTTTTCCTGCGGCCTGCCAGGTTGCGTGCTTGGATAAGGGTCTGGTATGGATATTTAGGGGGACCCCACGCCGTTTTTTTTTTTTTTTTTTGGCGCGGGGTTCCCCTTAAAATCCATACCAGACCTGAAGGGTCTGGTATGGAATTTAGGGGGAACCCCACGTCAATTTTTTTTTTTAATTTTGGCTGGGGTTCCCCTTAATATCCATACCAGACCTGAAGGGCCTTGTATGGAATTTAGGGGGACCCCCCCACATCATTTTTTTTTTTTTTATTTCGGTTCGGGGTTCCCCTGTGGGGAATTCCCATGCCGTTTTTATCAATGAACTTCTATGTGTATTGTCGGCAATGCAATAGCCGCGGGTAGTTTTAAATGAGTTTTTTCCTTCCAAATGTCATTTTGCTGTCAGACTGTTCTAAACACAGGAAACATGCGCCCCTTTACAGGCATACTATAGACACCCCCCAGGTACGAAATTTAAAGGGATATTACACTTTTATTGTTTGACTTTAAGCATTAATAAAATCACTGCTCCTGAAAAAACGTCCGTTTTTAAAACTTTTTTTTGCATTGATCCATGTCCCCTGGGGCAGGACCCGGGTTCCCAAACACTTTTTATGACAATAACTTGCATATAAGCCTTTAAAATTAGCACTTTTGATTTCTCCCATAGACTTTTAAAGGGTGTTCCGCGGCATTCGAATTTGCCGCGAACACCCCAAATTGTTCGCTGTTCGGCGAACTTGCGAACAGCCAATGTTCGAGTAGAACATGAGTTCGACTCGAACTCGAAGCTCATCCCTACTTAGGACCATGTGATATTTCAGTTTTTCTTTTTTAATAAATCTGCAAAAATGTCAACAATCCTGTGTTTTTCTGTCAATATGGGGTGCTGTGTGTACATTAACGAGGAAAAAAAATGAACCTAAATTATTTTAGCAAATGGCTGCAATATAACAAAGAGTGAAAAATTTAAGGGGGTCTGAATACTTTCCGTCCCCACTGTATATAGATGTATATAAAATGTACTTTTTATCTATCAAAAAATGTTTTCCAGTGTTAAACATTTCACCTAAATTGCTGCATTTGTAAATTTCAAAAGTCAATATACAGGGGGTCCCCGAGTTACGAAAAATCCAACTTGTGAACGACTCCTACTTACGAACGGGACGTCTCTGCCGTTTTGCGCATGTACGGCCACTTTTCTTGTGGGTTTAACCAAACTTGTTTTTTTGTACAATTCTCCTTTAAGTGGGCATGACAGGGGGCGTGTCCTATGCCTGCATACTTTTGCTTATAGGTGTCCCTCATTCCCATCTCAAAAAGTTGGAAGGTTTGCACAATCCCCTGGGCTCCCATCATCACCCGGACTCCTGCATGCCCTCAGAGCCTATTAAAGTAAAATTCCAGGATAAAGCTAACTAATTTTAAAAATGCTTTATCTCCCCTCCTAACTCCTATTCTGACTAACCTATGTAAGAACATTCTGCATACTTACCTATTTACAGGCCACTCCAGTCCGGTCACATGATCTTCCCTGTGTCAGCCAGCGCTGGCTGCAGGGGAGAGGAGAGAGCGCCAACAAATGCTGGCAGTGCCTGGGATTGGTGAATTCACCCATAGTCTTCCTTATGGCCCATTTGTTGTCAGCGCTCCCTCCTCCGTTGTCAGCGCTCCCTCCTCTTCCCTGCAGCTGCTGCTGGCTGACAGAGGGGAGCTGGATCACATGACCGGATCAAAGCAGCCTGAAAATAGGTAAGTATGTACATCTTTCTTACACAGTTTAGTCAGAATAGGTGTTAGGAGGGGGGAGGGAGCATTTTTAGGATTAGTTAGCTGTATCATGGAATTCTACTTTAAAGTGGATATAAACCCTCACATATACCCAGTGAAGTGAACAGCCTCAGATGATACACAGAGATGAAACAAATCTCCCTACGTAAGTTCTACATGTATATCTGCTGTCTTTAACTTTCTACACTCTTTTAGAAGTGTTCGTGTTAGAAATTTTGTTTCCTCATTCAGCAGTGGGAGGGGAGTCTGGGTATACACTGTGTGAGCTGATTGGAGGAAAGGCACCCCCCCCCCCCCCCCCACATAGGCAGAGGAATGAAGAAACTTGCAGAGCTGTGCTGTGTGCTCTCCGCTTATCTGTCTGTAAGGTCCCTCCCTGACACAAAATTTCAGCTGGTTTTATCTCCTGTGTCAGAGAGCTTGTCAGAAGTTATCATGCTGGTAACAGAGGAATGGAGCAGCAGAAAGACGTGGGACTTAGAGGTTTGGAGAGAGATAAGTAAACACTACAGACATATGTGCCTAGGTCAGATTCCATAATTGGGGTTTACAACCACTTTAAGGCTAGGCTCACAAATCTGTGTCCTGCATTCTCCAGGTAGTTTGCTTGTTCATTTAAATAAAAAATCCCTCATTTGTTTTTCAAATCGCAGCGCCATGCAATTTGGTGCGTTTGAAAATGCGTCCCATTTTCCGATACGTGGAATGCCATTAAGAATTACGGCATGCCCGCAGATTTGCTGAAGAGTCTTTTGAGGGTTGGGAATGTGTGAGATTTTGAGAGTGTTTCAGACCCACACAAGTGTGAACCTAGCCTTACACCTTCCTGTGCTCCTTACACCTTCCTGTGTTCATTACACCTTCCTGTGCTCCTTACAACTTCCTGTGCTCATTACACCTTCCTGTGCTCATTACACCTTCCTGTGCTCAGTGGGGCCATACATTAAAGCTGAAGTTTAGGTATGAATTTATTTTATAAAGTAGTTACATTGGTCCATCATAGACCAATGTAACTATGCATACCCATACCTCCCAACTTTCTGAGATGGAAATGAGGGAACCTATTAGCAAAGGTATGTAGGCATAGGACACACCCCCTGCCACAGCAACTTAAAGGAGAATTGTACAAAAAAAAAAAAAATTGGTTAAACCTGCAACCTACTGTTCCTTTACAGGTTTAGCACTGGGAAACACTTTTTGGTGGATAAGTAGCGCATAATCGGCGTGGGGTCCCCCGGCGTGGGGTCCCCCCCAAAATCCATACCAGACCCTCATCCGAGCACGCAGCCCGGCCAGTCAGGAATGGGGGTGGGGACGAGCTAGCGCCCCCCCCCCTCCTGGACCGTACCAGGCCGCATGCCCTCAACATGGGGGGTGGGTGCTTTAGGGCATGGGGGGCACCCTGCGGGCCCCCCCCCCACCCCAAAGCACCTTGTCCCAATGTTGATGAGGACAAGGGCCTCTTCCCGACAACCCTGGCCGTTGGTTGTCGGGGTCTGCGGGCGGGGGGCTTATCGGAATCCGGGAGCCCCCTTTAATAAGGGGGCCCCCAGATCCCGGCCCCCCACCCTATGTGAATGAGTATGGGGTACATGGTACCCCTACCCATTCACCTAGGGAAAAAAAGCGTCAATAAAAAACACAGTACACAGGTTTTTAAAATAATTTATTAGGCAGCTCCGGGATCTTCTTCCGACTTCGGGGGTCTCTCCGGCGTCCGCATCTTCTGCCGGCTCCACCGCTATCTTCTGGCGCTCTTTTGCCAGCGGTGGTCCGGACCTCTGGATCGTCTTCTTCCCTCTTCTCTTCCAGAGATGTTGACACGACGCTCTCTCCAGCCAGAATGGTCTCTGTGCGCTCCGCACCGGACTTATATATGCCCTAAAGCACCCACCCTCCATGTTGAGGGCATGCGGCCTGGTACCGGGCCGCTAGCTCGTCCCCACCCCCATTCCTGACCGGCCGGGCTGCGTGCTCAGATGAGGGTCTGGTATGGATTTTGGGGGGGACCCCACGCCGATTTTTCGGCGTAGGGGGTTCCCCTTAGATCCATACCAGACCTAAGGGCCTGGTATGCCCCTGGGGGGGAACCCACGCCGGTTTTTTCATTTAAAACTTGGCGTGGAGTTTCCCCTTATGATTCATACCAACTATTGTATGTTTTAATTTGTTAATGCCAAAAACGTGGCAAAGTAGTACTGCTCCCAAATCGCGGTAAAATCGCGGTAAAATCGCGGCAAAATCGCGGTAAAATCGTGCGACTTTGAAGTCGTATAAGTGTGAAAGGGTCCTAAATAAAAGGTATTGCACTTACATTTGTTCAGGTAAAAGCCAGCGTTGTGTACAACATAGACGGCCACCATAAAAACATCCAGATACTGTAAATAGAAACGTGATAGCAGGAGACAGCTCCTTCACTCATCACTGCCTGTATGTAAAGTCATTTGAACCTGGGGTTGGTCTTGAAGACACCAACACTGGAGCATGCCTCCGAAGGACTTACATCTGCACGAGAGTGCCTCTGAAGGACTGTAATTGCTGTACTACACCTTAGCAGGTATGCCTGGACAGTAGGGGTGTAGGGATAACCTTGCATAGGTATGTTGGACTGCGGAATCTTCAAGTGTTTCTCCTTTTCCAAGTAAAGTATTGAAACAATGTCCTTGCCTGGTCTGAAGTTACTGAAAGAGGTGTATCGCAAGTAACTGACACAAATATAGTTTAACAAGCGGGTCTTAACACATTGGGGGTATGAAGGTATGCATGTGAAGTGGAGTTAGGTGAAGACACAAGTGGTTACCTAGGGCAGTGTTTCTCAACTCCAGTCCTCAAGGTGCCCCAACAGGTCATGTTTTCAGGATTTCCATTATTTAGCACAGGTGATTTGATCAGTTTCACTGCCTTGGTAATTACCACAGTTGTTTCATCTGAGGGAAATCCTGAAAACATGACCTGTTGGGGCGCCTTGAGGACTGGAGTTGAGAAACACTGACCTAGGGTAACAGAAGCATAACAAGGAGCCTGTCGGTAGCGTGTACCTGCTATAGGCAGATGTTGGAAATCCTTCCATCAGCAGTCTCCCATAGCAACGGGAGCGGATTTGTGCCGCAGAGGTTCCCCATCCTGTAGAAAGGTAAGGAGGTTCAAAAGTCAAGTTAAGTGCATGTGTGGAGCCTGCGTGGAGCACACGGCGGGACTCACTCCGCTATTGGGGAGTTATAGTGGAAAATGTTGGACAGGTGAATGTGGACATTGGCTCTCCTAAATGCAGATTACGGAGAAGGAGTACATTGTCACGGGGAACCTAAAGTTAACTGGACAACAATTAAGGTGTCAGAGTGCATGGTCTACGTTCATCTCTAATGCCCCATACACACGATCGGTCTTGCATACACACGGTCACACAAATAGTTACATAGTTACATAGTTAGTAAGGTTGAATAAAGACACCAGTCCATCCAGTTCAACCTGAGTGAGTACACCCTCACATCAGTCCCTACCCTCAAGAAACCCACAATCCAAGGTCCCCAACTCACATTCATATACTAGGGCCAATTTTGGACAGAAGCCAATTAACCTACCAGCACGTCTTTGGAGTGTGGGAGGAAACCAGAGTACCCGGAGGAAACCCACGCAGGCACAGGGAGAACATGCAAACTCCAGGCAGGTAGTGTCGTGGTTGGGATTCGAACCAGCTACCCTTTTTACTGCTAGGTGAGAGTGCTACCCACTACACCACTGTGCCGTCCTACACCACTGTGCCGCCCTAAATGTTGGCCAACAATTACGTGGTTTTTCAGCTCTTTAGCGCCACCCTTTGGGCTCCTTCTGCTAATTTCGTGTTAGTAGAAGTTTTGAGTGTTGATTTGCGCTTTTCTTTTTGCGTTTTTTCATTTAGCGCTATTATTATTAATATTATTATTATTATTCTTGATATCACTAGGAAAAAAAAAGCCTTTGAAACTTCATTTGCGGAGGGGCAGGAGGCAGAGCCTAGCGGAGCAGACATGCATTGTTAGAGCTCCACACCGCTGAGGAGAGAAGAGAAGGACAAAGCGGAGCCTGCAGGCTCAAAAGGTATCCATTTGAACCTTTTTGCCCCAGGGAACAAACTGTGAAAGTTTGGGCAGGAAATATGGTACTGGGAGGAAGCCGTGGCAGAAATAAAAATCACCTCACAAAGAGCTCACAGGCACTCACTGCAGCTGAAGCAGCTCCAGTCACCTCACAAGATACAGCATCAGGGCTCTCTCACAGACAGAAAATGTCACAGCAAGACTCTCCATTTGAGTCAGATACAGAACAAATCCTCTCACAAACTTCTCCACAAGCCTCCTCAGTATCCCCAGTAATATTATTACAATTTGAAAAGATGCTTCATAAGGCTTTAAAACAAACCTCAGACCAAATAACAAAAAGCCTAACCAAAGAAATAAGAGAGCTGGGAAACCGCACCGCAGCCTTAGAAATAAAAATGGATGAAATTGAAATTACAACCCAAGTAAATATAACAGAATTGGAACAATTAAAAAAAGAGAATTTAATACTTCAAACTAAGCTCGAAGATTACGAAAATAGAGCCAGACGTTCAAACTTGCGCATAAGGGGAATACCTGAAACTGTGACAGACCTGCAATCTACTATTACTGCTCTATTACAAGAACTAAAGCCAGATATCCCTATTGAACGTTTAGAACTGGACAGAGTACACAGAGCCCTCACAGCCAAAAAGAAAGATGGACCCCCACGTGATATAATCACAAAATTTCATTATTACAGAACGAAAGAACAAATACTAATTGCTGCAAGAGGAAAAAAGGAACTTAATTTTCAAGGACACAATTATCAAATTTTTGCTGACCTATCCCAACTTACTATTACTAAAAGACGATCCATGAAACCCCAACTAATGGAACTGCAACGCCACAACATTATGTATCAATGGGGCTTCCCCTTTTCAGTCAGATTTAACTACCAAGGTACAATTTACAGAAGCAGATCAGCAGATGAACTACAACAAACCCTTTTAAAATTAAATCTGACAGAACCCACAAGCAGCAACTCTCCCACACGCAGAAGAATGGCGTCATCTTCACCTTCAGGCAGCACCCAGAAAATCTCAGAACAAAATGGGAATCATCATTCTCACAAAAGAGGCCGTTATGCCACATCATCCATGGACCAAGAAGATTCAATGGACTGACATCCTATTTCCTGATATCTCTTCATTTATTATACTAAGAGATGGTTCTCTATAAAAAACCTGTATTTATAACTGAATGTGACTGCATTCTGATAGTCACACACTGTGTGGGATCATGTTACATTCCAGTTATATTTCTTATTACTTCTGATTCATATAGCCTTAGAATATATAAGTGAAATAAGGAAATTCTTGTTCAGTTATATATTATCAGGTAATAACAATAGATTTATTACTTTTTAGGACAAATATGTTCAATAATCCAGAAGTAATGGAAGCTTTTTCTTTCTTTTCTTAAAACAAATATATTATTACCTAACTAGTTCCTAGAATTATGTTTTTGTTTATTCTAATCTGAAGCAATACAACCTCAATTTTATGAGTTAACATATCTAAACAGTTACATATGAATAAAATATGTAATTGTTTACTCTAAAAGGGTTAAAATCCCAAAATAATTCAAACTATCTTCATCAATACCAAAGTTATTAACAGTACCTTTCTAACAGAATTATTTAGCCTAGGGCAAGACTAACCATATACAACCACCCTGGAATAAATAATTTCAACAAAAACTATATTCTGCACTCCAATTAATGAAACATCATTTTGATGTCTTTTGACATAGCACTTCTCTCCTGTAAGCGGAAGATCCGTGTACCCCCATTAGCCTTCCTCATTCTCCCAACCATATTATGTGGGAGTGTGACGAAGGCACTTATTCCCCTGAGAGAGATATTTATTCTCTTTCATGAGTAAATTGTGATTACTTGCAAAAAATAATTTATACAATGTATCATCTAATCTCATATGTTTTTTGTTTACTCTTTACTCCAGAATTCACTGGTTTCTTTTCTATCTATTCATCTCTTCAGTCCACACAGGTTGATCTGCGCAGTCAGCTCTGCATAACAAAAAGTAAGTCAAAACTATTTGATCTATTGCCATGGCACCACTGAATATACTTTCCCTGAATGTTCAGGGAATAAATGTCCCTCAAAAAAGGACCAAAGCCTTCCGTACTTTCCATAACAAGAAGGCTCACATAGTATGCCTCCAAGAAACACACTTCACCAAAGATTCTACTCCAAAATATATTTCTCCTTTTTATCAACAAATTTACACTGCTTCTGCCTGTACCAAGCAAAGGGGAACTCTAATTGCATTTCACCGATCCACACCATTCACCTTATCATCAGAAATTAAAGACCCAGAAGGTAGATACCTGATACTCATGGGTTATATAATGGATACAGCAATCATGGTGATTTCCTACTACGCTCCTAACAAACAACCTACACCATTCCTCTCACATATATTACAAGTGATTAATACTCACAAAATAGGAACAGTGATAATGTGTGGGGATTCGAACCAGGTCCTCCTCCCATTTCTAGATAAATCACCTTTTCCACCATCCAAAATAACCTCTAGATTACCTTTTTCTCAACTTCTTTCCAAATACAATCTGGTAGATTCATGGAGAGAAAGTAACCCAATGAAAAAGAAATTCACTTATTTCTCGCACCCTCATCAAACCTTCACCAGAATAGATCATATTTTTCTAACAATAGGAATGATACCAGAAATTATTGCATCAGATATAATTCCGATTCCGTGGTCTGACCATAATGCAGTATACACTACTATAGCCTCAGCCATACCAAAAGCGCATGACCCAACGTGGTACTTACCGGACATAATGCTCAAACACCCACTACATCAGATGGCCATTGAACAAGCTTTAAAGGAATACATATCAATTAATAATACAACAGACATCTCCCCAATAACACTGAGGGAAGCTCATAAGCCTGTCTTGCGTGGTACAATACAAAGACAAATGACACTATTTAAACGGGAACGCAAAAATCTAGCAAAAAAACTAGAACTCAATTTTAATGCAGCCTACATATCATTTTAAGATAATCCATCTCAGAGTACAAAATCTCATCTGGAAAAATCTAGATTGGAATACGATCTATTTCTCACTGAGTCAGTTGATAAATCCCTCAAACGCTCCAAACACAATTTCTACATGAATACAAACAAACCAGGTACATATTTGGCTCGGGCATTAAATTCAACTAACAAATCTTTCAAACCAATACGTTTGAAATTATCAAAAAATGTTTACACTTGTAATCCAGTTAAAATAGTCCATAAATTTCACTCACATCTCGCAACTTTATACAAGACAAACAATGAATTTAATCCTACAGAAGCTGAATCCTTCTTCTCAAAAATAAACTTACCTGAGTTATCTCAGAATCAAAAAAGCAGTTTGGATGAGCCTATAACTATAGATGAAGTTGCTAACGCCATAAAAGACCTAAAACTTAACAAAAGACCAGGCCCAGACGGCTACTCGGCTTTATACTATAAAACATTCTCAGAAATACTCTCTCCCATTCTTACTGAAACTTTTAACAAACTTCTAGATGGACATTCTTTTCGGCAAGAAACACTAATGGCAATTGTTTGTATGATCCCAAAACCCCTTTCTGATGATACTTCCTGTGTGAATTATCGGCCTATCTCTCTGTTAAACCTCGATATTAAATTATTAGCAAAAATAATAGCAAAACGCCTCAATAGCATTATAGGAAAATTAATACATAGAGATCAAGTAGGCTTCATGCCAAATAGACAGGCAGGCGATAATATACGCAGGGCAGTGTTATTGGCACATATTGCTAAAAAACGGAAATCCCTTTATGTTTTCTATCTCTCGATATTAAGAGGGCATTTGACACAGTATCCTGGCAATATATGCAATATTCATTACAAAAATGGGGTTTTGGACCCCACTTTTTAACATGGATCAAAGCATTATATAATAAACCCAAAGCCTATATAAAATATGCTGGATACAAATCTGAAGCCTTTAATATCGAAAGAGGTACCCGACAGGGTTGCCCATTATCTCCCTTATTATTTGCCCTTATACTCGAACCCATGGCCCAATACATCAGAACAAACCAAACTATAACTGGCATTGAAGTAGGAGGTATTACACACAAATTATGTATATTTGCAGACGATATATTACTTTTTCTATCATCACCACAGGTCTCTGGTCCTAACTTAATACCAGCTCTTGATGGATTTGCAGCCCTATCCGGTCTTATGATTAATCCTAAGAAATGCCTAGTGCTTAATATTTCACTCACAAACATGGAATTGTTAGGCTAGGGCTGCACTCCCATTCACATGGGCAGAAAAATCAATCCCATATCTTGGAATTCATTTAACAGCATCTCATTCTGACTTATTCTCAACCAATTATCCTCCTGTATTAAGACAGATCACAAATCTAATAAAACAATGGTCGCAACTTCCTTTATCCTGGATAGGGAAGATTAATGCAATCAAAATGACTATTCTACCCAAATTGCTTTATCTATTCAGAGTCCTCCCTATTCCAATTCCTTCCTATTTTTTGAGAATAGTACAAAAAAGAGCAACTTCGTTTATATGGGGCTCTTCTAAACCACGTATACCTATACACACACTACATCTTCCCAAAAATAAAGGAGGCCTGGGATACCCTAATTTTACTAACTACTACAGAGCAGCATATTTGGCCAGTCTGTCCAAATACCATGCAAAACAGGAAATCCCATTATGGGTATTTATAGAGGCTTCAGAAAATGACCCTCTATTAATATCAAATTTATTATGGCTTGATCCTAAAGACCGCTTTAAAATTCATAATCCCATAACTAAACACTTCTTATCTCTCTGGGATAAACTAAAAACCAAATATCAGTTACAATCTCCACACAATCCTCTCCTTTCTTTTATCAGAAATCCGGCCTTTTATCCGGCATGGATCTACCCAAATTCTTTTAAAGCTTGGACAACATCAGGCATTCAGACACTAAATGACTTCATAGCATCTAAATCATTCCTTTCATTCCCATCGCTTAGAGAAAAATATGATCTACCAAACTCTGAGATATTTAGATATCTCCAAATCAAAAATTTCTATACACCATTCCTAAAGGGGGATACACCATTATCCCAATTATCCATTTTTGAATCAATCTGTACAAAAGATCCATTTGCTAAAGGTACAATTTCATCACTTTATAATCAATTATATGGAGTAGCAAATCTTAATAGACCCTCTTACGTTCAGAGGTGGGAGGAGGACCTGGGACGAACTTTAGAAGACACGGACTGGTCTAACATATGGCTCACATCTAAGTCATCTTCACCCAACATCTTAGCACTGGAGACAAATTATAAAGTCCTAACTCGCTGGTACCTTGTACCCGCTAGAGTGGCAAAATATTCACCTAATACCTCAGCTCTTTGTTTTCGAGGATGCCCAGAAATAGGCACATATTTACACATATGGTGGACGTGCCCAGTAATCCAAACCTTCTGGAAGGAAGTCTTCGTGATTGCATCTAAAATATTTAAAAAAATAATACAACCAGATCCATATTTTACTTTACTTAATCTAAAACCGGAATGGTCAACACTCTCTCAATTCAAACTTATGATCCAACTAATAACGGCTGCAAAACAAACAGTGGCCAAGGCATGGAAATCTCCTACATTGGTACTAGCAGAAACAATTCACAGAATGAATAATACAATGTCCCATGCTAAGATGGTAGCCATCGATCAAAATCAAATTCCAAAATTTGAAAAACTTTGGCACCCTTGGATAAAACAACAGTTCCTGTCAAATTTCAATGACTCTGTCCTGTTGCCATGGTAACAGATTAAATGACTTACAGAGACACCCATTCTAAGGCTTCAAAGAGAACTAAAAAGAATAATAAACTGACGAGCGGGACAACCTTGTGGACCATCCCTCTACCTTTCAACCCTTTTTCTTCTTTCTCTTTCCTTTTCTCCACCTTACGATTAAAGCTCATTATCAGAATTTATTTGACCTATATACACTCTACTTGTAAACAATATGTATAGTAGGTATAAATCATTTAAATACCTACAAAAGTAACTAAGGAAATGATATATATCTTTAATTTAGGTTTACGTGAACCCAATGTTTAATATTTGAAATTTCATGATATTTACCTATATAAACCCTACTGTAAAACAATGAGCTTACTTTATAGATCCTTGTAAACTTACTTTATGTATCTTTATAACATTGTATACTCAATAAACTTCTTTTGACAAGGAAACTTCATTTGCAATAACTCCATCAGTATCACCAGCAAAGCAGCTTCATTATTATCCCATTAAAGAAGAAGAGAATTGTGCTCTGCATTTGAAGATTTCATAATTTGCCTCGTCACGAATGTTAATTCTCCATTACGAACGCTAGTTTACAAGACCGGCCGCTTCTGCTTCTGAGCATGCGTGAACTTTTGTGTGACTGACTTGTGTACACACGATCGTAAAGTCCGACAACAAAGTTTTATGGCGGAAAATTTGAGAACCTGCTAGCCAACATTTGTTTGAGGAAAGTCAGACAGCAAATGTCCAATGGAGCGTACACACGGTTGGACTTTCCACCAATAAGCTCACATCCAACATTTCCCGTCGAGAAAAGTGGCAAATAATTTCGCGCTACCCCCAATTCTAAGCAGCTGACACACCAAATTGGATAAATGGTAAAGAGAAAACAATAACAAAATGTCTAATGGGTGTAGGGACAGGGGATTATAACGGTGCTAGGGTCAGAAAATACAAAAAAGAAAGAAAAGAAGGTTTCTTTTAAAAAGGCAAAAAATTACAAAGTTTATTGGTAATAGTACATACATAAAAAAACACATAAGAATCAATTTACACTTAGAATAAATATGTATACTGCATGTGACCCGAGGTGTTGTAGAGTAGGCCAGATGGAAGTGGCCGTCAAAATGGGGGCTCGATTTCCTACATGTTTCGCCAAGACATTGGCTTCCTCAGGGAACAAGAGCTCAAATATGTAAAAAAGGGTCTGTATATGAGGATATAGAAAACATCATGTGAGTAAAATCGTTTAACAAAGCAGTATTTAATATATACTCAAGAAAATCAAAATTGTGGCTAGATAATCATGCAACAAGGTGGCCCCACTGGTGCCGGTAACGCAAACGTACCTGGAGCGCCGACTCGCAGAGAGGGGGGCCGCGAAGGGCGTCACCACAGGGGAATAACGGGCAGGCCGCGCCGTATAATTGTGCCTGCAGGGGGCGCACAGTAGACCTGGCAGAGGAATGTATTGAAAATATGTGAGTGGATGTTATGTTTAGCATATAGGGGACTGAAGATGATGCAGGTATGCATCACTTGCATAAGGCGAAGAAATGTATATATCTATATAATATAAAAAAGTGTAAAACTCACAATTTTCTTTAAAAACAATGAATTGCAGTGGACACAAGGTGCCTGTAGATGGATGCACACACACAGCAAAGCGAATAACGGAATCAGCAGTCAATTAGGAAAAATGGCCTAAATGAAAGAATGAGTTGCTATTAAGATGAAGTTTAGTGGACAATATAAACTAGGCAGGGAAAAGAATCAACAACAGGGAACTTACTGAGTAAGGTACCCTGCCAGATAGGGGTCTCGAATTGATGCAATCGAATGCATGAAATGTATTAGAAAAACACCAATTACAGTGTATCCTGGGAAAAGATGGATATAAAGGGGAAAGTTAAGGCAGCATAGACTATATTGAGAGAAATAATAGGACTGCTAAAGGGACAGGAGACAAATTTACCTGGTAAGACATAAAGCAGGGGATGTGACTTTAAGGAAATCGATGTTGAGGATTATTCAGGGAATGGATGGTAAGTCCCAAATAGCTCCTAAGGAATGATTGAAGGCTCAGTGAATAGTGAAAGGGGAACAGAATTGTGCTAAATGTCCTAAAGAAAAAAGAAATGACCTAATTGCTGTGTGTGGAGTGTGTATAGGCACGTCCGTCGTCCAGCAGAAGGGCTGGGGGACTGGCCGGTTACTTATGTGCCCCCCACACCTGATCAAATGCTGATCAGGTGTGCGGACGCAAGTGAAGGGCGCCTGCGCACAAAGCGGTGCCGCGGAACAACAAGTTCCGACATGCACCGCGCGCGCATGCTCAGAGCAGGCGGACCGCTTGGCGAATGAGAGGATGGGACGCCAAGGAATGGGAGGTACCAAGGCGTCACCACCTCCCATCAGCCGATGGAGAAGAGGGGACCAGAGGGTCTGAGTGTGACGCGGGCACCCAGGGCAGACAAGAATGGTCTGCCCCGGGCGTCCGTACAGGCATGAACAGCGCTGGCAATGCACCTCCCGAGGGGGGAAGCCAGCAACACGACTCCCCACCAGGACGTAGGGGGACCAGGAAGAGGATGCGATCCGGCAGTGGGGCACGCCAAGTGCAAGACTGGAAGTGGGCAGAGACACAGGGTGGGGGGCATGGCCTCCACTAACCAGGCCGTCCACAGGGGTCCATGGGGACAGCGAGAGATACCTGTGTGTCAGCACACAATATCACGCCAGTGTATAGCAGACATAGAGAACCACAGAGTCCTAGTTATACAGGGAGAAATATAGAAAAAACAAATCTTGTATGATACGGACTGAAATCAAAAAGGACATATGGGTCAAAAAGGTATGTTAGTACAGATATCAATATCAAAACTTCTCATATCAATGAATACAAATAAAAATGGAAAATTACACAAATGCACATGTATGAAAATAGAAATGTTGATATGAAGGGAAGTACAGTAATGGCAAATGACAGAGGTCATGATGGTAAAGAGTGCCATAAGGAAAATGAAAAGGGGAACCGCAAGTGGAGCCATGGCAGAAATCCGGAAGAGCTGAAAAACATCAAATAGGTGGGATAGGAATATAGGAAGGTGGGGACAGGGAGAGATTGGTACAGACCCATCTCTAAATCACTTATCGACCACTACATATCCGAATACCAACAATTGATATTCGAAGCCTACCAAAAGGGCACTATAGATTCCAACACATGGAAGTTTCTCAGTGTCAAAGAACCTACAACTCCTACCTTTTATTCGCTCCCCAAACTCCATAAATCTCTTGATCACCCTCCGGGCCGTCCCATCGTGTCCGGACGACAATGCCTCACCGAATCTGCCAGCGCATTGGTCGATAAATATCTGGCACACCACGTAGTTGCCCTGCCTTCATACATTAAGGATACTATTCATCTTCTTCGGCTACTTGAAAACCAAACCCTACCCGAAAACACATGGCTAGTAGCCCTAGATGTGGAAAGTCTATATAACACCATTCCACATAATAGAGGCATTTCAGTGATCAGAAAATTAATCCGGAAAGAGGCCCCAAATTTGACACATACGGGGACTTTGTCCTAGAATTATTGAGGTTCATACTCACACGGAACTACTTTATGTTCGGCTCCTCCCACTACCTCCAGGTGCAAGGTGTGGCTATGGGGACCAAGTGTGCCCCAGCCTATGCCAACCTTTACCTGGGGGGGTGGGAGAGGGAACTATTTGATCCGGTCTATTCCAATCCCTACCTGTCCAGGGTGATTTCCTGGTACAGGTATATAGACGACATATTGTTGTTCTGGTCAGGTACCAAAGAAGAACTTGTTCTGTTTGTTCAGCACCTCACTTTGAACACGTTTAATCTTAGGTTCACCATGGAGTGCAGCCAATTGCAGATCCATTTCTTGGACCTCCTGATTGGCTTGCAGTCTAATGGTCAAATCTACACCGCCCTTTATCGTAAACCCTCTTCGGGCAACACGATATTGCATGCTCACAGTGCCCACCCCGAACCTCTCCTTAGAAGTATCCCGTTTAGCCAATATCTGAGGATAAAACGTAATTGCACCATAGAGGAAGATTTCCTCAAGGCAGCATATGAATTGTATAATAGACTCCTCGATAGAGGCTACAGTCATTCTCTTTTGAAAAAAGCCTTTAATAAGGCAAAGAAACTAAACAGAAAGGACCTTGTTTTTTCCGACAAATCATCAGACATTAGACAACCGATAAGACTCATTACCCATTTTCAAACCAACACACTCAAATTAAGCACATTCTCAATCAATTTTGGCCCTTACTAACATCAGATCCTATAATCGCCAAATATGTGAATACACACCCTGACATCACATACCGCCGATCCCCCTCACTTCGCGATCGACTCACTACTAGCCACCATGTTACTGACACTGCCCTTAGGCCCACTGCCACAGGTACATACCAATGTGGCAGATGTGACATTTGTGCCTTTGTCACTAACTCTCAAGTGGTGAACTTGCCTAATGGAAACATTCATACCATTAGACACCGAGTCACCTGTACCACCGTAGGAGTCGTTTATCTGGCCCAATGCCAATGTGGCTCATACTATGTCGGCAAAACTAAGCGTCCGTTTCAGATCCGTATTCGCGATCACATCAAACCGTTACATAAAAATACTACCACCACTGCTATCAACCGACATATTGCTGCTCAGCACAACTTTGATCCCCATGTCATTGTGTTTTCCGCACTCGAACATGTTCCTTCACATGTCAGAGGCGGAAGCATAGACAACAAATTACTACGACTTGAAACAAAATGGATTCATACATTAAATGCCACTAAGTTTCCGGGACTTAATGAACATATTAGTTTCAAACCTTTTCTCTAATACCTCGAGCCATATCTACAAATATAGTGCGCATTTCTATTTTCCATGCCCACCCTCCAGTCCGCGTCGCTTATAGTTTTCATTCGATTCGTTCCTTTTCCCTCTCCCTGTCCCCACCTTCCTATATTCCTATCCCACCTATTTGATGTTTTTCAGCTCTTCCGGATTTCTGCCATGGCTCCACTTGCGGTTCCCCTTTTCAGTTTCCTTATGGCACTCTTTACCATCATGACCTCTGTCATTTGCCATTACTGTACTTCCCTTCATATCAACATTTCTATTTTCATACATGTGCATTTGTGTAATTTTCCGTTTTTATTTGTATTCATTGATATGAGAAGTTTTGATATTGATATCTGTACTAACATACCTTTTTGACCCATATGTCCTTTTTGATTTCAGTCCGTATCATACAAGATTTGTTTTTTCTATATTTCTCCCTGTATAACTAGGACTCTGTGGTTCTCTATGTCTGCTATACACTCTGTGGCGTGATATTGTGTGCTGACACACAGGTATCTCTCGCTGTCCCCATGGACCCCTGTGGACGGCCTGGTTAGTGGAGGCCATGCCCCCCACCCTGTGTCTCTGCCCACTTCCAGTCTTGCACTTGGCGTGCCCCACTGCCGGATCGCATCCTCTTCCTGGTCCCCCTACGTCCTGGTGGGGAGACGTGTTGCTGGCTTCCCCCCTCGGGAGGTGCATTGCCAGCGCTGTTCGTGCCTGTACGGACGCCCGGGGCAGACCATTCTTGTCTGCCCTGGGTGCCCGCGTCACACTCAGACCCTCTGGTCCCCTCTTCTCCATCGGCTGATGGGAGGTGGTGACGCCTTGGTACCTCCCATTCCTTGGCGTCCCATCCTCTCATTCGCCAAGCGGTCCGCCTGCTCTGAGCATGCGCGCGCGGTGCATGTCGGAACTTGTTGTTCCGCGGCACCGCTTTGTGTGCAGGCGCGGGCGCCCTTCACTTGCGTCCGCACACCTGATCAGCATTTGATCAGGTGTGGGGGGCACATAAGTAACCGGCCAGTCCCCCAGCCCTTCTGCTGGACGACGGACGTGCCTATACACACTCCACACACAGCAATTAGGTCATTTCTTTTTTCTTTAGGACATTTAGCACAATTCTGTTCCCCTTTCACTATTCACTGAGCCTTCAATCATTCCTTAGGAGCTATTTGGGACTTACCATCCATTCCCTGAATAATCCTCAACATCGATTTCCTTAAAGTCACATCCCCTGCTTTATGTCTTACCAGGTAAATTTGTCTCCTGTCCCTTTAGCAGTCCTATTATTTCTCTCAATATAGTCTATGCTGCCTTAACTTTCCCCTTTATATCCATCTTTTCCCAGGATACACTGTAATTGGTGTTTTTCTAATACATTTCATGCATTCGATTGCATCAATTCGAGACCCCTATCTGGCAGGGTACCTTACTCAGTAAGTTCCCTGTTGTTGATTCTTTTCCCTGCCTAGTTTATATTGTCCACTAAACTTCATCTTAATAGCAACTCATTCTTTCATTTAGGCCATTTTTCCTAATTGACTGCTGATTCCGTTATTCGCTTTGCTGTGTGTGTGCATCCATCTACAGGCACCTTGTGTCCACTGCAATTCATTGCTTTTAAAGAAAATTGTGAGTTTTACACTTTTTTATATTATATAGATATATACATTTCTTCGCCTTATGCAAGTGATGCATACCTGCATCATCTTCAGTCCCCTATATGCTAAACATAACATCCACTCACATATTTTCAATACATTCCTCTGCCAGGTCTACTGTGCGCCCCCTGCAGGCACAATTATACAGCGCGGCCTGCCCGTTAATCCCCTGTGGTGACGCCCTTCGCGGCCCCCCTCTCTGTGAGTCGGCGCTCCAGGTACTTTTGCGTTACCGGCACCAGTGGGGCCACCTTGTTGCATGATTATCTAGCCACAATTTTGATTTTCTTGAGTATATATTAAATACTGCTTTGTTAAACGATTTTGCTCACATGATGTTTTCTATATCCTCATATACAGACCCTTTTTTACATATTTGAGCTCTTGTTCCCTGAGGAAGCCAATGTCTTGGCGAAACATGTAGGAAATCGAGCCCCCATTTTGACGGCCACTTCCATCTGGCCTACTCTACAACACCTCGGGTCACATGCAGTATACATATTTATTCTAAGTGTAAATTGATTCTTATGTGTTTTTTTATGTATGTACTATTACCAATAAACTTTGTAATTTTTTGCCTTTTTAAAAGAAACCTTTTCTTTCTTTTTTGTATTTTCTGACCCTAGCACCGTTATAATCCCCTGTCTCTACACCCATTAGTTATTTTGATTATTTTGGGGATGAGGTGCTGTATCCCTTGGTACCATCTAGCCACCTTTACATTTATTGAATAACAAAATGTGTAGCGCTATAAAATGATGGGCTGTTAGCCCAAAATGGCATCTGAAATTACAAACAGTGAATGAGAAAAATGGATTGTGTCGTAAGAAGTAATAATGACAATACAAATAATAAAATCAATCTGTGTGTAATACACATAAAAAGTGACAATATAAATAACAGCACTGATAGTGCTGCAACTGAAACTTCTGTGGATATAAAATTCCAGTCTATATGTTTAGAGTTGTGAGACTCAACCGCAAGAAGTTCCAGTGTGGAAAAACATGTCTGTCCATAAATACCAATTTGTGACTGTGATAGAACCACCACCGTGAGAAGAGGAGAAGAGGAGGCTTACCGGAATGTTTGAACACGCCAGAACGTATGCTCTGCGTGTCAAACAGGCTTATAATGTGGTGAGTAGATTCGGGGGATGTCAATTTCTCTGTTTCCTTGTTCGCACTCCAATGAGGACATGTGGTGAGTGGCCTCTCATATGGAACAGTACTCAGAAATTCACAAATGTAGAATGGCAAAGGAAAAAAAGCAAAAAGGGACCAAATAGTGTAATTCTGTATAAAAAAATTTAATTTAAAAAAGTTATGAACACTCACATGATTGTAGATAAAAAAAAGAGCTTGTACAAAATCAATAAGCAGCAGTGGAGACCTTTCTGACGCGTTTAGTCTCCAAGGACATCGTCTGGGGTGTCCCTCCACTGCTGCACTCCACAAATATATAAAGAATGTGACCCCTTATCATGAAAATCAAGTCTACAAGCGTTTGCAGCAAATTGACCCGAGCACTTCCTGTATGTTAAAATGGCGTCTCGGCGTGGGCTCCATAGTGTATGATAACCAATATGGAGGTGCGTTTCCCGTTGGAAAGTCTGACCGTGTGTACGCAGCATAAGAGTAGAGGCCCGCCTTAAGGTCGAGTATTCCACCACGGCAATAGCCCTGAAGATCCCACCCCGGGGTAGGCCTTTCATGTGACTGGTGATTGGCACCCAGTGAGAAGAGAAACATGGAGAACGTGATGAACCACCACCACTTTACCCTTACAAACTTATCACAAATTTGACTCCGAAATTCACAAGGCCTCATTCACACAGGGCGTACTACAACGTATGCTTGTGCAAGGGCCGTGTTTACCCGCACGGGGAGGAACAGGTGTTCAGGAGAGGCATTCCCATTGATGTCAAGTAGGACGCAGCGGTTGCACGCACACATCTGGTGCAACTGTGTATAGTAACCAATCGTTTTCTAACTTCAGCTTTTTAAATTAAAGAGGAACTGCAGTCTGTTCACATAATTTGTAATAAAAAGATTTTTGCCATTCTGAAGCTTCCCTCTAACTACTTTGCAAATGTCTGTTGCTAGGCAGTCGTCGTAATCTGCCACTTCCTTCTCCGCGGAGCTGTTCCTTCTCTTCATCCCTCGCGTTTCCTCCTGGGAAATGGGGCGTACTGTCTTCTGGGACCTGTGTGTGTCAGCCGCCCATTCACAAAGCGCTGCGCGACTCGCGCGTTTGCGCAGTAGGAAATGGGCAGTGAAACCGCAAGGCTCCACTGCCTGTTTCCCTTTGTTAGAATGGCGGCGCCGGCACCCAATCCGATGGACGGATCGGCTTCGGGGGGCCGACATTGCGGGAACCCAGGACAGGTAAGTCTACTTATTAAAAGTCAGCAGCTACAGTGTTTGCAGCTGCTGACTTTAAAAAAAAAAAAATTGCGGCAGGAACACCGCTTTAACAATAAAACCTGGAAGCTGATTGGGTACTATGCACAGTAGCACCAGATTTTGTGTGCACCAATTTTAGTAAATCTAAGGCCAGGTTCACACATATGCGGCTGCGGTTTCAGTGCTGCAGTCCAGTGCGGTTTTGTTCACCGGTTCAGGTGCGATTCAGGTGCAAATTTTTACCTGAAATTGCACCTGAAACGAGACCCAAAGACACAGTGACAGGACCCTTTTTAAAACCACACCACGGCCGCCCCACACATGTGTGAACCGGCTCCATTGAAAGCTGGTCCAATTCACATGTTATGCGAATTGAATGCGGTTAAAAATGCACCCAATTTACATATATGTGAACTGAGCCTTACCCTTTTAAGTTCTGGGACACACACCCACACCCAAACGGATGTCAAATTAGGAGCAGTGGCTGTGTCCATTCAGCCGCAGCATTCCAGTTGCCATGAAGGGTATTGTCTGCATGGGGATGCATGAAACACCTATGGGTAAACATGGCCTCACATGGGTATACGCTATAGTACACCTCCCCATGTGAACAAGGCCTAAAGCATCGCCAGCAATTAAAAGAAGCCCTCAATTCTTCTCATTCAAGGTTGAATGATCAGTTTGACCTGCCTGTAAGGGAACAAGTTCATTCTCATCCAACTGCTCACAGATTCATGATTGTACAAGTAGAAATTAAATGAATGGGCACAGATGTCACAAAACGTGACATTCGTCTTGTTCTGTTCTGATTCAGCAGGGCATTGTTCATGGATTCTCTGCTGATTGGACCAGTCTGTGCCCATGTGATGGAGGTCTTAAAGTGGTTGTAAACCCTTACAGACCACTTCTTGGAAAAATATAGAATCGCGCTGAGCATGTGAAAAATAATAATAAAGTAAAGAAAGTGCAAACTAACACACTAACCCAATATTTAAAAAGTGATCAAATATCCATAAATGTACAACCAGGTGTATTGTGAACGGGAATCTTGAATGTTAAAAACACCACTATATATGAGAGGACAGAAGCTGACCAATAGTGGTTGTTCAGGTGAGCCAATTGGCTAAATAAAAAACATATAATTGCAAATGTCCAAAAATTGAAATAATAATATCACCCGTGAACCTAAAAAACGATTGAAAAGTGAATGTAATGTCCATCCATAAATATGCAATCTTCGGTGTTTCAAAAATGAAGGAATTGTGCACAATTCACCACCATTGTGTAGAGAGTTACTGCTTACCGGAAGCCCGTGATCCCCCACTACAGAGGATCAAGGGAAGCCTGTAATAATGGATGCCCTCCAGGGCATATCAGATGCAGCCAATACCCTTCAAATCATCAGTGCTGATAGTGTGATCTCCAAAGGACCATTATTCCTCAGTAAGGATGAGCTCCAGGGTGTTCGCACACTCCACGTGCCATGCCCGCCAGGAAGTCGGCACAGCGCTGCACTAATCACAGGCAGGGAGACATTTACAGATCTCTGCAGCCGCACATCGGGAAAATGTCTCACTGCCTGTGATTAGCGCAGCGCCGTGCCGACTTCATGGCGGGCTCTGCACGTGGAGTGTGTGAACACACCAGAGCTCATCCTTACTCCTCAGAACGCCTCATTTCATTCACCAGTGGGTAGATTTGTATGGCTACAAACCGGAGCCCGGCCACCGCCTCACTGCTCGGTACAGCCTCCGCCAACACTCTGCCCGCCGCGGCTGCACTCCCTTCCGCTCAGCGGCGTAAAGCTCTGTGACGTCACAGCCAGCGATTGTCTTTCACCAGGCTTCTACGGTGTGGAGTGGGTTGTAGGTAAGCCTATAATAAGACTTACCTGTAGGTACCCTGCACAGTTTAGGAGATAGAATGTGCTGACGTCATTGGCACATGCACACTGAAGCAACGGCACGTTCGTGCTGTTGCTTCAGCTAGTGTGTCGTTAACGGTGGCTCCCACGGGAGTGACGTCATCGCGGCTCCGGCCAATCACAGCGCCGCCGGAGCCCATGATACCAGGATGTAACTCCGGGAGCGATGTCGCCGGCCGGACCAGTGTACGGGGACCGCGGCAGGGGCTCCGCTCTAAGGTAATTCATTATGAGCGATACTCGCTCATTATGCCTTTGTCTTGCAGGTATTTTTTTTTTTTTGTCAGTTCACATTCACAACCACTTTAGGGTGCTTTGAGCACTGTTGATAAATTAGAGATTTTATTCAATGTTCTGGATATTTCACTTTGTTGCACTATAAATGACAGGTCAACTTAGTCAAGAAATGAAGTGATAAAACTGCAAATTGCAACCTTGCTCAGCTTCATCCAAGGTAGGCCTCTGACAACATTTAAAAAATGTCTTGTTTTTCATCCCCCTCCCCCATCTGGAGGCAGCAATGTCTGCACTGTGCTCTGTACCCAGCTGCAGGCTAAAGAGAAACTGAAAGTAATTGAATGTGCAAATATCTTTTTTTTAGTTTCTGTTCTTGGGAGCGGCCGAGAAGCAGGAAGCTTTTCAAAGGCGTCTTTTTTGCTTAAAAAGTTGGACGTACAATTCCGTGAGTATGAAATCAATCTATAGGGGATTATAGTATATAGGACTTTTAGCTTCTGTGTCCTATGGGATCTTTGTTCTTTTCTTTACTTCCTCTATATCTTCTCGTCTATAGTTCCCTTTTCTAATGGGTGTTTAATAACCTTTTCGTATAGGCCCCAACCTCTAATCAGGATAACATACCTCCCAACTGTCACTTTTTCCTGCCTAGTTGTCCCTCTTTTTGGTCTGATGTATCAACTTTTTAAAAAATATTATTATTATTTTTATTATACAGGATTTATATAGCGCAGTTTATGCAGTGCTTTATGTCTACTATGTAACTACCAAAAGTGTTCTACTACACAAACCCTTTCACCCAACCTCTAAAGTAATGCATTTTTTTTAAAAAGCCAGAAGTATGTCTTTTCCTACATGCTGTGTGCCAAAAGTGTCCCTCTGTCTCGTCTCAGAAAGGTGGGAGGTGTGGAATTATATCCTCTGAAAGTGACTTTGCAAAGTAAAAATATATATAGAGAAAATAGCCTTAAGAACATTTGACCTAAAGTGTTAAAGAATATTCAACTAATAGAGGAAATAGCCTAATGCCGCGTACACACGATCGGACATTCGGACAACAAAAATGTTGGCTCAAACTTGTCTTGCATACACACGGTCACACAAATGTTGTCGAAAATTCCGAACATCAAGAACCTGGTGACGTACAACACGTAGGACGAGCCGAGAAAAATGAAGTTTAATAGCCAGTGCGGCTCTTCTGCTTGATTCCGAGCATGTGTGGAACTTTGTGCGTCGGAATTGTGTATACACGATCGGAATTTCCGACAACGGATTTTGGTGTCGGAAAATTTGAGATCCGGCTCTTAAATTTTGTTTGTCGGAAATTGCCGACGGAAAATGTCCGATTGAGCCTACACACGGTCGGAATATCCGACAAGAAGCTCCCATCGAACATTTATTGTCGGAAATTCCGACCGTGTGTACGCGGCATTACACTGTAGGCTACTAACATTCGATCAGAAGAGGAAAACTAAGGGAGACCTCTGCTAAGTGTATGGAGATTCCTATGCTCACCACCAACAGTGTAATGAATTGCCTACTGCAGACATGGACCTTCTAAAATCTATACAGAACTGATACATTGTTGCAGAAGCGGAACTCTTTTGTTGCTTTTGGTGTTCATCGGTAAGCCCCCATTCACACCAGTGTGGCTTTGAAATCACGCTACTTCAGTACGATTTCAAAGCCACAGATCAGTGTGATTTGTACATCTGATTTTACTGGCTTAACAGAAGTCAATGCAAGTCACAATGAAATCAGAAAAAAAATTGTGCAGGAACCTTTCTCAAAGTCCCTGTGACATGAGTCATGGCGATTTGAATGGTTTTATTGCTGACAATGGGGTGCAACTTGTCATGTGATTTGGAACTGTCAACTTGCATGACAAATGGCACCGGTGTGAACGGGGGCTAAAGGGTTTCAGCGGTCAATTCACTAAGACCGCTTTCACACTGGGGCGTTTTTCAGGCGCTACGGCGCCAAAAATAGCGCCTGAAAAAAGCCTCAGCAGAGCAACCCAAGTGCTTTCACCCTGGGGCGCTGCACTGGCAGGACGTCACAAAAAGTCCTGAGAGCAGCTTCTTTGCAGCGGTGGAGGAGCGGTGAATACACCGCTCCTCCACTGATCCTGCCCATTGAAAACAATGGGGCAACGCTGCTATACCGCCGACAAAGCACCGATGCAGCGGTGTTTTGCGGGTGGATTTAACCCCTTTTCGGCTGCTAGCGGGGGTTAAACCGACCCGCTAGTGACCGAATAGCGCGCTAAAACGCCGGTAAAATAGTGCCGCTTTACCGCTGACGCCCAGGGCGGCTCAGTGTGAAAGGGGTCTTACAGTTAAACAACGACTGAAAAAATGCATGTGGTAATCCGTTTTCAAATGTGCAATTCACTAAAAATTTTGCGATAAATAACCCATGCGGTAAAGATTTGGTAATGCGGTAATTACCGCATATTTCCATGCTGTAATTTATTGTGTGACCACCGCGTCCTTAATAACCAATCACTCATCAGCTGTCAGCGGGTTTCCCACTGACAGCTGAATGTAAAAAAAATAAGTGTGGGGGTCCCCCCCAATCCATACCAGGCCCTTCGGGTCTGGTATGGATTGTAGGCGAAATCCCACACCAAAAAATGAAATAAAAAATTGCGTGGTGTCTCCCACCAAATCCATGTCAGACCCTTATCTGAGCATGCAGCCTGGCAGGCCAGGAAAGGGGGGACGAGCAACCCCCCCCCCTCCTGAGCCATATCAGGCCACATGCCCTCAACACGCCACCTTGTTCCCATCTTGATGGGGACAAGGGCCTCTTCTCCGCAACCCTGGATGGTGGTTGTGGGGGTCTGCGGGTGGGGGGGTTATGCGGAATCTGGCCCAGATACCGCCCCCTCATGTGAATGACTAACTCACCCAAAAAAAAAGTTGGGTAAAAAATAGTAAGCAGTTTTTGACAAGTCCTTTATTTAAAAAACAAAAAAAAAGGCCCCCCCCATGTAGATCCATTGTCAATCACAATGCCTGTCGCCACCGCCGAACCAGAAAAAACCCCACCTCCTCTCCCGCTGTCTGACAGTTCTTAAATAAACAAGGGGTGTGACCCTGCTCTTTGTGATGTCATCGACCGGGGGCATGCAGACTTTTGCTTTCTTCTGGTTGGCGGTGGCAGCAGGCATCCTGACTGACGATGGATCTACACCTTGGGACATTTTTTTTTTAAATAAAGGACTTGTCAAAAAGCACCTACTGTCTTTTTTTTTTTTTTTTTGGTGAATGAGTTGGGATACTATATATCCAATACTCACTCACGTGGCAGGTGCCGAGATCTGGGGGCCCCCTTGTTAAAAGGGTCTCCCACATACCGATAAGCCACATTCCCGCTAACCCCCACAACCACCTGTGCTCAATGCCCAGATAAGGGTCTGGTATGGACTTGGGGGGGGGGGCCCACTCTGTTTTTTTTCTTTTTTTCAGAATTTTTAATTGCCAGCAATGGTTTTGTTTACATTCAGCTGTCAGCGGGAAACCCCTTCTCCTTCCCCCACAGCCTGCAATTGTTTTGTTTACATGCTGCCAGTGGGGGCCTCCTTGGTTCCCTACTGCATGCGCAGTAGGGAACCGGCTTTGAAGCCGCTTGTGTGTAAGATTATTGTGATTCATTCGCTTGCAATGAATGTTTGGGCATTGTCACACCCACTGATTAACCACTTCAGCCCCGGAAGGTTTTACCCCCTTCCTGACCAGAGCATTTTTTACAATTTGCCATTGCGTCGCTTTAACGAAATTTGCGTCCTTTTTTTCCCACAAATAGAGCTTTCTTTTGGTGCTATTTGATCACCTTTGTGGTTTTTATTTTTTACGCTATACACACAAAAAAAGCGACAATTTTGAAAAAAAAAATGTTTTACTTTTTGCTATAATAAATATCCCCAAAAATGTTTTTAAAAAACACATTTCTTCATCAGTTTAGGCCAATATATATTCTTGTACAAATTTTTGGTAAAAAAAAATTGAAATATGCGTATATTGGTTTGCGCAAAAGTTATTACGTCTACAAACTATGGGAAAAATTTATGGCATTTTTATTATTATTATTATTATTATTTTTATTATTTTTTTTTTTACTAGTAATGGCGATGGTCTGCGATTTTTAGTGGTATTGCGACGGACAGATTGGACACTTTTGACACATTTTTTGGGACCATTGACATTTGTACAGCCATCAGTGCTAAAAAATGCACTGATTACTGTGTAAATAACACTGGTAGGGAAGGGGTTAACACTACAGGGTGATAAAGGGGTTACATGTGTGTTCTAACTGTATGGAGATAGGACTGAGTAGGAGACGAGACATATCGCTGTTCCTACTTACTAGGAACAAAAGACATGTCTCCTCTCCTTTGACAGCACAGGGATTTGTGTGTTTTCACCGTGCTGGCACTCGTGCCAGCGATCCCTGCTGTGCAGCCCTCTGGCGGGCGGCTCTTTAAGGAAACCCATACCCGCATGGGGTTTCGCGCAGGGGAGCCATTCTGCCCCCGTAAATACACGTGAGCCAGTCGGGAACCGGTTAACAAATACATTTCACAGTTTTTACATAGGTGACAAACCTACTGTATATTGCATACTATTATACTAATATGATACTCTATTATATACTTGTTTGATACGTCATTGTCAAAATGTTAAATTGTCTTATGATTTCAGCAAAGTAAATATGAGCATGGATGATTTACAGACATTACACGAAGAATTAGAGCAATTAAAGGTATTTTTTTTTTTTAAAGGGGGTTGTGTTTTTATTTGTGTTCCTCTGGTAAACTTGATGATTTTACAAAATTTCAGGTTCAACTAGTGTTATATTAAAGCTGTATAAAAACCCGAAAGCAAACATGTATTATATTTCAGCTCACTGTTTCTTTGCTGGAAGAGAAAATTTGGGGGGGGGGGTTGTTTTACTTGAAAGGGGGATTGGAGGGATAGGGGATTTAGTGAAGTCGGGCGGGGGAGGATTTGTACTGGAATGGGGGAGGGGGGGGGTTGTGCTGGGAAGGAGGATTTGTTGTGGGAGAGGAATAGGATTTGTGTTGGGAGGGAGCATTGAGGGGATGGGGATAAGTGCTAGGATGGGGAAGAATGGGGGATTTTGCTGGGACTGGGGATTTTGGGAGGGTGGAGGAGGACTTGTGCTGGGGAAGGGGGAAGAAGATTTGTGTTGTGAGGGAGATTTCTGGGGGGGGCGGGATTTGTTCTGGGAGGGGGGAATGAGTGTGAATTGTTTCTGAAAGGGTAAAGTGGATTCTCCTTACCCCTACACTGTGCACCACACACACCCCTGCATTCTGTGCATTACACACTCCTGTCTCCTGCATGCTGTGCATTATGTACTCCTAGACCTTGCTCTCTGTGTGCCATCTACTCCTAAATCCATCACTGACTACAGCCCTCTATGTGCTACATACTCCTGATCCTTGAACGCAATACACGCCCTGGACCTGCAGTATGCGTTATGTATCCTAAACCTGACATTGACTGCAGCACCCTTTTTTGAAGCCAATTAGAGCCCCAGGCTCTACTCATGTGCTTGAGAAAAAGAAAAACAAAAAAAACATTGAAATCAATGCGTCCGGCGCCCCGCATGTAGATTAGGGGCCAGGTGCATGGATTAGAGGGGCAGTGCCCCTAATGGAGCAGCGGCCACTGACAGAGAGGTCAAATCTCCCCAATGCATATACAAATGGCAGTAAAAAATCTGACAGGTGTTCTAATCCCTGTTCACTCTTTTCAAAAATGAAAACAAGCTTTGACATCAGCTGTACTTTAACTGATCTCATATGATTTTGTTCTCCAGCCCTGGTTTCCCAGGTTCTCAAGAAGTTCTCCAGCTCCCTTTTTAAAATTTTTTCTTTTTTTACATTACAGAAAAAGCAGCAATACCAGTGAGATTCATGACACTAAAAGTAGAGCCAGGAACAATGATAGGTAGATATATACTGTATGTAGCAAAGTCCATGGTTCCTTGAGGCCTAATGGTGACCTCCAGAGTTAGGGACAGCTGACATCCTTCTGTGTAGAGTGGGTAACAAGGCATGGTGGGTGTACTGCTAGATGAAATGGTGGGCGGCAGACACTTTTTGAATGCAAAGAGATTTATTGTCTCTTGAACAGAACTGTAAAAGAGAGGGTTAGGGCCAGGACACCCTTAAGTAGATGCAATGATAATGATAAAGACTTCTATAGGTAGACAGCTATACAGATGAAGGCCTCCAGCCAGACACCGCTTCTGTATAGGTAGGACCACTGTCTCCTATGGCAACAATCTTGTAGCAGTTACTAACGGTAGTTGTATTCACATATTGGCAACACAAACCGTTCTCCTTACTCCACAATCACTCATTGTGGATCTCCCAGTCTTTCACTAGACTTTGAATCCAATAGCCACTGAATCCCCAGAGCTCTTCCACTTTTAGCACTCAGTATCTTCCTCAAGCATCACCCCCGCTTCCCTGCTGGGTCCCTGGACTGGCACCCACAGATACACTTCAAGCATCACCCCCACTGACACGCTGGGTCCCTGGCTTGGCACTCACTGATGCTCCTCAAGCGTCACCTCTGCTGTCCTGCTGGGTCCCTGACTTGACAATTGCTGAAGTTTTCCCACTTCTTCACCGTCCCTGGCTGTTGAGAAGTCTGCTTTGGTACTGTCCTCAGCTTGCTCACAGTGGTCTCCGATAACAAGGGGGATGGTCCCTTAGTGGCGACAACTTCCCCTTCTACCTCCGACCACAGCTGGTTCCCTGGCCGGCGGAACCGCTACTTCTGGTTGGACTACAAGCCCGCAGTCCCAACCCTGCACTGCTTCTGGATAGGCCCTCAGATAGCCTAGCAGCCAGATGTCCCCAGGATAGGCCTCAAGCTTACGGCCTAGCAGGCCAGGGCGACATAACACACGTCAACCCAGACAGCCGTCCAGGTGGCTTAGAACCTCGATCACCTGACTCCACCAAAAATAAATAGGCGCTCCCAGCAGGCCAAGGGACCAAATAAAATCCCTGCCCATTGGCTTGGACACCCATTCATTCTCGTCTGAGCTTGCAAAGCCTCTGTCTTATCTAGTGTGACCAGCATAGCGCCTCCTAGTGACAGAAGAGAAAGGATGCAACAAGTCCAGTTTTAGAGAGGAACCAATTAATCTCCTAACAATCGGCCAAGGCAGCTATCGCTTGGCTACACATCAGGCTGCTACATATAGGTAGAAGAGATAAAAACCTTATGAGCATTTTATCCAACCATTCCTACAACATCTGTATTGGATAGAGTCATCCTTTAAATATATTCAAATTTTTGCAGGCCTGGTCCAGCCCTGGGGTACAATTATTTGATTCCAAAGGTTTGGGCACCTCAATTTTTCCATAATGAATAACTGGCACACACTCTTCGTTTTGCCCCTTAGAGACAGTGTGAGCAAGCAGCCAAACAGAAAACATTTAAAAAAATTGAAAAACAAACAGCGACTGAAAATAATGAAGAACTGGAGAAAGAGCTAGATAAGTTGGATGCGACAAAAAATAAACTTCAAGATGCCTTAAAACAACAACAGGCACGTTTCAAGGTAAGTCGAAGGTTTTCTTTGCCTCCTATGTGAATGAAGTAATTATTAGTAATTAGTAATTATTATTAACCACTTAACCTCCGGAAGATTTACCCCCTTCATTACCAGGCCATTTTTTGCTTTTTGCAACTGCGTTAGGTTAACTAACTTTTGCACAGCCATGCAGCAAGCTTAACATCTAGGGTGATCAAAGGGTTATTGTGTTTCCTGTGAGCTGCTTTTACTTAAAGCGTTAGTAAACCCGCTGACTTTTTTTTTTTTCCTACACCTGTAAGGGAAAAGGCATAATGAGCTAGTATGCACCGCATACTAGCTCATTATGAGATACTTACCTTAGAACGAGGCGCTGGCATCTCAACCTGTCCACGCTGAGGTAGCTGACATTTCCCCATTTCCAGCGTGCCTTTCCGGGTATGCGCGCTGGAGACTTTTTTTCCGGCAAAGTCCGGCGGCTGCCCTGTGCGCATGCGCCGCTGCAGTCAGCGGCTCATTGCAAGGGGAATATCTCCTAAACCTGTATATTTTTTTTACCTACAGGTAAGCCTTATTATAGGCTTACCTGTAGGTAAAAGTTTAAAAAAAAAGGTATACAACCTCTTTAAGTGCCGGTTTTTATTCCCAGCTGACAGGACAGAGCTCTGTATTGTTTACATTAATAGAGCTCTGTCCTGTCTTTCTCCTCACCGATCAGGGGGTGGCAGCAGTCATCTATTGACCAACACCCGCTGATTGGCTTGTGCTATGACTAATCACAGCACAGCCAGCACACCCCCTACCCGGAGATGCAGAAACTTATGCAGTATATACGTGATTCTGCGCAGCCGACCCGCACTATAGCAGTAAAGCTACAGTGCTCGGTCAGCAAGTGGGTAATGAAGATGAAACCGGACAGAGGGAATCTAACATGGAGAGTCCAAGTACTGCTCTGAAACTCCACTGAGATGCATTCAGTTGGAACCTAATAGATTTGAAGCTTCCTATCACTTGACCATTTTTCTTTCGAGGAGGCTGAAACCAGAAGAATTCTATATATGATGCTTGGTTTCTGCCAAACAGGGGGCCATAGTGGAAGAAGTTTGGGTTTTCATCTGAACGCTTGAACAGTGAAAGTTCGGTCGGCTCACCCTTAGTTGGGATGTTAATCTTTTTAAAAGAACAACCCCCCACGCACCAGGGGCAGATCCAGAGTCTAGTCTCGGGAGAGGCACTGCCAGAAAATATTTTTTTTTTTGCGGGCAATTTAACAGGTAAACGGCTGGTGTTGGCGCTTTTATCATCACTGCACCATGGTTGTTATGGTGTCAGGATGATTGAAGTGCATTATTTCTATTATTACATTGAAATATAAAATGAAATGGTTCAACTCACCATAATGCAGAATCAGTGGGAGCCCTGAGTGCGTCACTTTCCACGTCGACCTGCCTTCAGATGCGGATTGTCACTTGCCACGTCCCTGCCACAAGTTGCAAATTGCCACTTACCTGCCATCAGATGCAGATTGTCACTTAACACACGTGGCGGATTGTCACCTACCACGTCACCTGCCACACGTTGCGGAATGTCACTTGCCACGTCACCTGCCACACGTTGCCTATTGTCACTTGCCACATCACCTGCCATATGTTGCTTATTGCCACGTCACCTGCCACACATTGCTGATTGTCACTTGCCACACGTTGCTGATTGTCACTTGCCACGTAACCTGCTACACGTTGCTGATTGTCATTGGCCTGCTAAGGTGCAGGTGGTCACTTGCCAGAGTGAAGACAGGCAGCAGAGAGATGATGTAATCTCTCTGCTGCCCGCGGCTGCAGAGTGAGGGCAAAACTGCAGTGAAGCAGGGTGGGCGGTGAGAGATGACGTCATCTCTCTGCTCCCCGACCGCCGGCACGTTGACTGACCGCCCACTCACACACTCAATGACTGGCCTGCCCACCCGCACACTCACCTGCCAATCCCTGCTGACTGGCCCGCCGCTCGTTAACCCACTTGCACGGTCGCCCGCCTGCTCACTCGTCCTCTGGCTCTGACTGGCCGGCCCATCACTAATTTCTCGGGGGGTGGGGGGGCATGGGCAATTGTCCTGTTGCACCCCCCCCCCCCCCCCCGATGAGCCGCTGCCATGCACTGGTTTTCACCTTGTTTGCAGTCCCCTGCCATTCTATTCCAAAGTTGTCAGTAAATAAGCAGTACTCCTAGGCATGGAAAGCATAGGCTTGAGAAAGGAGTCAGGCAGCTGTGACATGCGTAGCCACGCCCCCTTTGCAGTTCACTGGCATATGATGTCACGTCTGGCGCTGAACTCCACAGAGAGCCACGCTTTTAGGTTACATTTGTTTCCTGGTTTCTTTGCATCACCTGGCCTCAGGTGTTACCACAGCTTCCTGGCTTGGAGTGGTGGATACCCTTGGACCACTGAGCTGCCGGTTCCATGGGTTTGGATGACAGGCGATGATATGTGAGTTGCTAATTGTCTTTTTATTCATTAAAGATTTTGTGCACAGCCTGTACAAATGGCATCTCCACATATGCTTCTATCCTAGAGCAAGCTTTGTGTAGACTTGTTGCTTTCTGTGGGAGTTCAGGACCAAACTCAGGAGTTTAGAGCCTGGTGCTGATGAAAAAGCCAGAACCATATCTTGTAAACCAAAATGGCAGGCAGTGTGTAGGTGTTTATCTTCTGTGTCGCCAGTGATAACCAATGGCTCCCCCAATGAAGGGTTTCTAAGGGAGCCTGGCCTTCACCATAGACCTCCACATGGATTTGGATTTGGATTTGATACATGACTCTCCTTGGTAGCAGCTCTTGGCTTTGCCCCATTGGTGACATCTTATATTTTGACAGGCAAGCAAACTGAACTGCCACATTTTCAGGCAATAGTGCTGTCTAAAAAAAGCACATGCAGGGAGACGGTGTTCAGGCTGAATTACAAGCAAAATGTTGAGTCAGGAAACAGATTCCAATAACTATAACCAGATTGTAGTAGAATAGTCTGGGTCTAATCCAGAGTATCAATCAGAACTCCCCAAATAGCATAATGAAATATTTACAGGACCAGCATTAAGTGCTGACACAGTGCATTGAATTGAATTAGCATTTGATGCCAGATGTCAGTGGCATGCTGAAATGTGCCCCAACAGCAGTACTTTACCTCAACCAATAGGTGGAGCAGGCATGCATTTTCCAATCTAAGAGCAGTTGTGTCCTTTATACTGTTTCTGCCCTCCAACAGTGTGGAAGGATGGCAGGAGGTAGGTAGGGGTTGCCAATTCTTTAACATTTCTACTGTATTTTGCCTACATGAGCCCTTTGTGATTGGTAAATTTCTGTGTTTGTGTGCTATAAGGAAGAAATGCTGGATCTAAGTGAGACGCATGATGAACTAAGAGAGGAAGAGTCTGAACTTCAGAAGAAATTAATTGAAAGCGAAGAAATTTGTAGAAGTATCCAGGATAACTTAATGGTAGGTCACACATGAAATCTAAAACCAGAAATGTAAGAAATAAATAAAAACGAATTTCGGGAGTAATTAAATAAATTTTTCGGACGAAAACGAAATATTTCAGTGTGCGCATGTCTATAAATTAATAAGTTAAAGTAAGTACAGTAATCCAGTCTAGATTAATGGAGTTCTAATATAGGTTGCATAGAACAGCCAGGTAGCTGCTTGACCTCTCCCTCATTTATTAATTCCTCTAACAAATTTTTAATATACTGTATCTTTTCCTATGGCAACCAAAAAAAGAACACTTTTTAATATCCTTTGATTTTTTTTAAGTAAAATAAGTAGGAAAAATTGCATATCAATATTTGCCATTTTCCTTCTGAGACAGTATGGGGCGCTTTAGGCTTCCTCTATTGCTTTAGACTTCTCTTTTATAGACCTCAGTAGCTCCAAATCACATTTACGTGAATAGGTCAGAGGAGTGACTCCTCTCTTATCAGATTGCTCAGCCTGAAGATTTATTCAAAGCAAATGTCAAAGCAGCTAAGCCATAGCACTCTGGGAATCCTTTCACATGGCTCATGTTTATTTGTCATGTGTTACGTTTATTTGTAAACAAGAGTTTCATATTGATTATATAATATAACAGTAAAAACAGATAAAAAGCTACATTATAAAAATGTTAAAACATAGGAAATAAACAACTGAAATAAAATCTACCTTTTATAGTTTGCCTGTAACCGCTTCAGCTCTGGAAGGTTTACGGCACTGTGGTATTTGAGGCCGGGTTCACACTGGTACGACAAGACAGTACCTTTTTGGATCCGACTTTGCCCTGCGACTTGAAGTCCGACATGCGTCCGACTTTAATGAACAGGGATCCGACTTTGATCCCCGACAATACAAGGCACTGTGTCTGGTATGAATATTTAGGGGAAACTCCATGCCAAATAAAAAAAAAAATGGCATGGATTTCCCCTCCAAGAGCATACCAGGCCCCTCGGTCTGGTATCGATTTTAAGGGGAACCTCTACGCCGAAAAAACGTAAAGACCCTTATCTGAGCACACAGCCTGACAGGTCAGGAAAATGGATGGGGACAAGCGAGTGGCCCCCTTCCTTCTGAACCGTACCAGGCCGCATGCCCTCAACATGGGGGGTGCTTTGGGGCAGGGGGGGCTGTGCCCCCCACCCCAAAGCACCTTGTCCCCATGTTGATGAGGACAAGGGCCTCTTCCCGACAACCCTGGCCGTTGGTTGTCGGGGTCTGCGGGCAGGGGGTTTATCGGAATCTGGGAGCCCCCTTTAACAAGGGGGCCCCCAGATCCCGGCCCCCACCCTATGTGAATGAGTATGGGGTACATTGTACCCCTACCCATTCACATTAAAAAAAAAAAGTGTCAAAAATAAAACGCAGTACAGATGTTTTTCGAAGTAATTTTTTTAAGCAGCTCCGGCATCTCTTCTGATCTGTTCTCCCCTCTCCGGCACTTCTGTGTCCTCCGCTGACGTCTTTTGCCTTTGTCAGTTCTTCTCCTCTCTCCGGTTCTTCTCCGCTCTCTCTCCGGTTCTTCTCCCTCTGTCCGCTGTCTTCTGCCGGGTCTCCGCTATCTTCTCGCACTTTTGCGCGCTCTTTTGCCTGGTCTTCTCCGCTGTCTTCTCCCTGTGTTCTTCTTCCGATGTTGACTGAACGCTATCCAGATGACGTCACGCGGTGACCCCGCCCCATGCCAATATAAGTAGTGGCGCACCCGGCATTAGAGCAGGAGAGAGTGTTGAGTCAACATCGGAAGAAGAACAAAGGGAGAAGACCGGGCAAAAGAGCGAGAAGATAGTGGAGGAGACCCGGCAGAAGATAGCGGACAGAGGGAGAAGAACCGGAGAGAGCGCGGAGAAGACCCAGAGAGGGGAGAAGAACAAACAGAGGCAGAAGACATCAGCGGAGGACACAGAAGAGCCAGAGAGGGGAGAACAGATCAGAAGAGACGCCGAAGCTGCCTAATAAATTACTTTACAAACATGTGTAATATGTTTTATTTTTGACACTTTCTTTAGGTGAATGGGTAGGGGTACAATGTACCCCATACTCATTCACATAGGGTGGGGGGCCGGGATCTGGGGGTCCCCTTGTTAAAGGGGGCTTCCAGATTTCGATAAGCCCCCGCGCCCGTAGACCCCGAAACCAATGGCCAGGGTTGTCGGGAAGAGGCCCTTGTCCTCATCAACATGGAAACAAGGTGTTTGGGGCCCCCCTGCCCCAAAGCACCCCCCCTATGTTGAGGGCATGTGGCCTTGTACGGTTCAGGAGGGGAGGTGCTCGCTCATCCCCACCCCCTTTCTTGACCTGCCGGGCTGTGTGCTCGGATAAGGGTCTGGTATGGATTTTGGGGGGGCCCTTAAAATCCATACCAGGCCGAAATTTGGTGTGGAGTTCCCCTTCAAGATCATCAGAGCACAAGTCGTATGCCAAAGTCAGATCAGTCAAGACGGCGATCCAACTTTGATCCAACTTCAGTGATATTCATTGGGCTAAAGTAGGATCAAAGTCGGACCAAAGTAGTGCAGGGGGCAATTTCAAAGTCGGACCAGTTAAGATGGCTCCCATAGGGAAACATTGATTTTCACACGTCATGCGACATGAGCTCCCAATGTCGGAGCATTTGTCGTACCAGTGTGAACCCGGCCTCACTGACAATTGTGCGGTCGTGCCACACTGTACCCAAATAAAATGTATGTTTTTTTTTTCCCCACAAATAGAGCTTTCCTTTGGTGGTATTTGATTATCTCCTTTTTTTTTTTTGCGCTAGAAACAAAGAAACAAATGACAATTTTGAAAAAAAAAACTATTTTTTACTTTCTGCTATAAAACACATCCAATAAAAATGTTTTAAAAATCTAATTTCTTCATCAATTTAGGCCAATATGTATTCTGCTACATATTTTTGGTAAAAAAAAATCCCAATAAGTGTAAATTGATTGGTTTGCGCAAAAGTTACAGTGTCTACAAACTATGGGATATTTTTATTTTTTTACTAGTAATGGCAGCAATCAGAGACTTATAATGGGACTGATATTTTGGGGTGGACAAATTGGACACTAATTGACACTTTTTTGGGGACCAGTGACACTAATACAGTGATCCTTGCTAAAAAATATGCACTGTCACCCTACTAATGACACTGGCTGGGAAGCGGTTAACATCAGGGGCGATCAAAGGGTTAAATGTGTGCCTAGGGAGTATTTACTAACTGTGGGGGGAGGTGCTTTTACTACTTAAAGACATGGATCAGTGTTCCTGCTTCACAGGTACACGGGATCCATGTCTTCTGTACTCACGGAATGACAGCCTGCCTTGTTTACATAGGCAGACCGTCATTCTGTCATAGTGTGGAACGATCGGCGGGTCCCCGGGGGGACATTGGCTGACCGGCGGCACGTGTGCGTGACCAAAACCTGGAAGTGCAGAATCGTGTGTGTGTGTGTGTGTGTGTATATATACCATGCTGAGCAAAGTGACAGTGTTTCTGAAAAGCCCCCGTCTCCTTCCCAATCTTACTAGCACTACCCTGCCCGCTTCATCTCTCCGCAGCAGCTTTCTACAATACTTAGCAATTCCAGGTATGAAGGAGCTTGTGATATATTGAGTCTAGCAGTCAAGCACGCTCACGTGACAGGAGAGTGAAGTCACCAGTCCTCCGGGTCGCTGACAGCAGTCATTTCAATGCTTGTTGTGGAGATAGAAGGAGCTATGATGGAGCACTGGGTATACAGTAGGTGGACAGGGGGCCTTTTCCAGAAAAAACTTCATCTTGCTCTGCACGGGAAAGGTCTCTTTAAAGAAAAACTATAATGGTGGGTGTTGATTTTATTTCAGTTGTTTATCTCCTATGTATTCAGGTTTTTATAATGCAGTTATATCTGTTTTTACTGTTTTTATATATATCAATATGAAACCCTTGTTTAAAAATAAACCTAAAACCTGTCAAATAAACATCATACTTGACAAAGGATTCCCAGAGTGTTATGGCCTAGCTGCTTTAATGTTTGCTTTGTCTAAATCAGGGGTGTCCAAACTTTTTTCAAAGAGGGTCAGATTTGATGAAGTGAACATGCGTGAGGTCCGACCATTTTGCCTGACATTCTTTGAACCATTCAAATTCGATCTAAGTGTTCGTTCGAGCACTAATACACTGCCCAACAATAATTCTCTTGCCATTGTGGCTGTGTGTGAGTGAAGAGATGAGCTTGGGCGTGTTATTTGGATATACCGTATTTATTGGCGTATAACACAAACCTTCACTTTAAGAGGAAGTTTCAGGAAAAAAACTTAAATTGTAAATAAAGAACTGTGAAGCAAAATAAGGGTCAGTGCCCATCTGCAGCCTCACAAGTGCCATGAATGCAGCCCCACCATTGCCATGAATGCAGCACTCCCATTGCCATCAGTGCAGCACCCCCATTGCCATGAATGCAGCACCCCCATTGCCATGAATGCAGCACCCCCATTGCCATGAATGCAGCACCCCCATTGCCATGAATGCAGCACCCACCATTGCCATGAATGCAGCACCCACCATTGCCATGAATGCAGCACCCACCATTGCCATGAATTCAGCACCCACCATTTTCAGAAATGCAGCACCCATATTGCCATGAATGCAGACTCACCATTGCCATCAGTGAAGCCTGATTGATGCCCATCCATCTGCAGCCTTGGAGGGGACAGGGAGGGGGGCGGGACGAGTGCCAAAGGATTACATATGGGAAAAACTCCTGTTTTCCCGACGGCCTCTTTAATACAAAGTCCCGCCTCCTATGATGGACAGAACAGTTGTCCAATGGCAGCGCGGGACTTTTACAGAGGCTACCGTGTAAACAGGAAATTCTCCTGTGTGTACGGCACTCGTCCCGCCTCCTCACTGTCCCCTCCAAGGCAGCCAGCATATATATCTTTTGTGGCTGCAGCGCTGGGAGATCGTTGGGGGCCACAAAAGATATATATGTCCAAATAACCAGGCGGGCCGTTAAAAACTGGAACGTGGGCCACAATTGGCCCGCGGGCCGGAATTTGGACATGCCTGGTCTAAATAAATCTTTGGACTGAGCATGCTGATAAGGGAGGACTCACTTCTCTAACTCATTCACTTGCATGTGTAAATGTTATCTGGAGCTATTGAGCTCTGTAAACAGATTTTTTTTTTGTCTTTTTTACATACTACTTAACGGACCACTATAACAAAATAGAATTGTATTCTGGTAGCTCTATGTGGTAAATACCCATAATCATACTATTCAGAATATGATTTTTTTATATACCTTTATTGATATTTCTCTCTATATATACATATAGACCAAGCAGTCTATCAAACATAACAGTTACAGGGGTTGAGACAAACTACATAACCCTACTTACAGTGTTATAGTCACCTTTTATTCAGATGGTTAAACTTTTTTTACCAAAAGAAAATAAACCAGATGCTGTAACTGCTTATAAAGTGCTAGCTGCAGTTGGCATTTAATTGGTTTGTTGCTTACTTAAAGTGTTACTAAACCCACAACAGTATTATCAGTCTGTATATGCAGTAAAGCATGCTTGTTATACTCACTGTGGAACATAAGGGGTTAATCCTCGTCATTGTGTAAAAAGGCTGTTTGACCCTGTCTTCTCTGATCCTCCCCTTCTTCCACTGTCCCCAATAGATCTCCTGAGACTTGGTGGCACTCTGCACATGCTCAGTTTGGTGTGTGTTGATAGAGTTTTTTTTTTTTTTCTTGGGAGGGTGCATGTGATCAGCACAGTCCAGACAGGGGTTCAGGGGTCCTGCAGCCTCATAGGACAGTCAGAGGAGAATGAAAACTCCTACAATCTTTAACCATACACTGATAGAAGGCACAAGACTGCTATATACTGCTGATGAGAAAAGTTATATAGCAGTTTATATTTACTAAAATAATTGCATTTACATGCCCTGTGTACTGTGGGAGATCAAATATAGTGAATGCAGTTTCCTTGGTTTAGTAACACTTTAGGCTGGGTTCACACTTATGCGAATTGGATGAAGGTTTCCCCATATCCAATTCGCATGACAGGAGAGCTCAATGGACCTGGTTCACGCAGCTTCGGGGTGGCCACGGTCCAGATTTAGAAAGTGTCCGGCGCATCTTTGGCTCCAAATCAGGTGCAAATTCAGGCAGAAATTCAGACCTGTTTCGCACCTGAATCGGAGGGCTGCATTGGACCCTCTGCTGTGAGCAGCAGCCACAGCATGTCTAAACCCAGCCTTAAAGCCCATACAGAACTATAAGTCCACTAGGGATATCCTGTCTAGAGGGTGACAACGCTGCTGCATGATTTCACTTCACAATGAACAGCGTTGTCACCCTGTTTAAGAAAGTGGAAAAATAATAGATCGAATGGAAGAAACAAAAGGTAATAAAACTGTTACAAGAGGACTTAGAACTGCTGTGTTATTGCTAGCGACTATCTTCATCATATGTGTCAATTTTTTAAATTTTGCCCAGTTACATTTCCAGTCCCAGCTTCAGTAGGAACCAAGAGCTGACTCTCATACATTAAAATCTACCCGTGGTCCTGATTTAAAAGGGCAAACCAGTTTTCAGTCTTTTCCAATATACCCAACAATCCTTTGTTACCTTGGTTTTGTTTTTGCACCAGGTTAACAGTCAATTGCCTGCAAAGAATATAAATTTTAAAGAGACTCTGACCACTGCAGAAAACAGAAGTGATGCTGAACCTATGGACATTACCTACACCTGTTACCTGACTTCAGGTCGCCCCTTTATCCTGGGGGCTGGTCAGGCCTTGCTGACGTTTGAGGAGGAGAGAGGTACGGTATTTTTACTTGATTCTAAAAAAAAGTATTTTGATATGTTGTTGATCTACCTCATTATAGGCGGATTACATGAGGGTGATCTTGGTATCTAGATGGTTCTGGTAAGTAAGTAAGACTTCACCATTTTTATTCTGCAGCAGGTTACAAAATTAAATAAAATATGCGATTGGCTGTTATGTCTACACCATTTTTCTTCACTCTCTTGTTTTAAAAGAATTTTTTTTTAAGATGAAATAGAATTTGTCACAGTTGTTTCGTGTTCTCAGTGTCCTCATTGGGGAGATTTCCCCTCACTTCCTGTCCCAGGAACATTGATAATTGGGACAGCGAGTGAGGGCAAATTTCCATGTCCAGGACCTGGGCGGCAACAAAAACCCGAGAGAAATTCACACTCTTCCCCATTTAATCAAAACCTATATTTTACATAGTACCCCTTTTGGTGAACTTTGCAGCATAAAATGGCTAAAAATTCAATTCTAGCATTTTGCAAAACATAAAGCCCACCTTTTTTTGTTTTTTGTTTACTTTTAGGCTTCATGCACATAGGATGTTTAAAGATGCCAGCGCTGCTGCCAGGAAAAAGCAGCGTTAAAAATGTTTTTTGTCGCGTTTTTGAATAGCGTTTACAGGCATTTATGCGCGCTTAGCCGTGTTAGCATTTTTGGGTGTTTTTACAGTAAAAACACTGCCTATATTGTAAAAAGACCTAAAAACGCCAAACGCGGCTAAAAGCTTGTTACAACGTTAAGCCGTGTTTAGCGGCAACTTACCATGTTTACAGTACCTGCCCGTGAGAATGTGTTTCCAGCGCGATCCCATTGCGCTGGTTCTCAGCGACAGGGTACTGTACATCTCGTGCTGGCTGTAATAGGAAAAACACATTTTCCTATTGCAGCCAGTGCGAGAGAGAACTCCCCTCCAAGGGCATACCAGGCCCTTAAGTCTTAACCCCTACCCCAAAGCACCTTGTCCCCATGTTAATGAGTATAAGGGCCTCTTCCCAACAACCCTGGCCATTGGTTGTCTGGGTCTGTGGGCGAAGGGCTTATCGGAATCCGGGAGCCCCCTTTAATAAGGGGGCCTCCAGATCCCGGCCCCCCACCCAATGTGAATGAGTATGGGGTACATCGTACCCCATTGATCAGGATGCTGGTATGGCATATGGAGCAAACAGAATGCTGGTATGGGGTATAGCGGTGATCAGGACGCTGGTATGGGGTATGGCGGTGATCAGGATGCTGGTATGGCATATGGGGGGATCAGAACGCTAATATGGTGTATGGCGGTGATCAGAAAGCTGGTATTTGATATGGCGGTGATCAGGATGCTGGTATGGCATATGGGGTGATCAGAACACTGGTATGGGGTAAGGCGGTCATCAGGATTCTGATATAAGTTATGGCAGTCATCAGGATGCTGGTGTGGCATATGGGGTGATCAGAACACTTTAATTGGGGTATGGCGGTGATCAGGATTCTGGTATAGGGTATGGCAGTGATCAGGATGCTGGTATTGCATATGGGGTGATCATGATGCTGGTATGGGGTATGGCGGTGATGAGGATGCTGGTATGGTATATGGGGGCATCAGAATGCTGGTATGGGGTATGGCGGTGATGAGGATGCTGGTATGGTATATGGGGGGATCAGAACGCTGGTATGTGGTATGGCGGTGATGAGGATGCTGGTATGGTATATGGGGTGATCAGAACACTGGTATGGGGTATGGTAGTGATCAGGATGCTGGTGTGGCATATGGGATGATCAGGACGCTGGTATGGGGTATAGCAGTGATCATGATTCTGGTAAAGGGTATGTCAGTGATCAGGATGCTGGTATGGCATATGGGGCGATCAGAACACTGGTATGGGGTATGGTGGTGATCAGGATGCTGGTATTGCATATGGGGTGATCATGGTGCTTGTATGGGGTATGATGGTGTTCAGGATGCTGGTATGGTGGTGATCAGGACTCTGGTATGGCATGTGGGGTGATCAGAATGCTGGTATGTCATATGGGGTGATCTGAACGCTGGTATGGTGTATGGCAGATCAGGGCTCTAGTATGGCAGTGATCAGGGTGCTGGTATTGCATATGGGGTGGTCATTGGGCTAGTATGGCGGTGATCAGGATGCTGGTATGGCATACGAGGGGATCAGAACACTGGTATGGGGTATGGCATTGATCAGAACACTGGTATGGGGTATAGTGGTGATAAGGATGCTGGTATGGTGGTGATCAGGATGCTGGTATGGTGTATGGTGGTGATCGGGATGCTGGTATTGCATATAGGGTGATCAGAATGCTGGTATTGGGTATGGCGGTGATCAGAGCGCTGGTATGGTATATGGCAGTGATCAGCACACTGGTATGCCAGTGATCAGGATGCTGGTATGGCATATGAGGGGTTCAGGACGCTGGTATGGGGTATGGCGGTGTTTAGGATGCTGGTATGGCACATGGGGGGGATCAGAAAACCTGTATGCGGTATGGTGGTGATCAGGATTCTGGTATAGGGTATGGCAGTGATCAGGATGCTGGTATGGCATATGGGGCAAACAGAATGCTGGTATGGGGTATAGCGGTAAACAGGACGCTGGTATGGGGTATGGCGGTGATCAGGATGCTGGTATGGCATATGGGGGGATCAGAACGCTAATATGGTGTATGGCGGTGATCAGAAAGCTGGTATTTGGTATGGCGGTGATCAGGATGCTGATATGGCATATGGGGCGATCAGAGCGCTGGTATGGGGTGTGGTGGTGATCAGGGTGCTGGTATAGTGGTGATCAGAACGCTAATATGGTGTATGGCGGTGATCAGAAAGCTGGTATTTGGTATGGCAGTGATCAGGATGCTGGTGTGGCATATGGGGTGATCAGAACACTTTTATTGGGGTATGGCGGTGATCAGGATTCTGGTATAGGTATGGCAGTGATCAGGATGCTGGTATTGCATATGGGGTGATCATGAGTATGGGGTATGGCGGTGATGAGGATGCTGGTATGGTATATGGGGGGATAAGAACGCTGGTATGGGGTATGGCGATGATGAGGATGCTGGTATGGTATATGGGGTGATCAGAACACTGGTATGGGGTATGGTAGTGATAAGGATGCTGGTAAAGGGTATGTCAGAGATCAGGATGCTGGTATGGCATATGGGGTGATCATGGTGCTTGTCTCATGGGGTATGATGGTGTTCAGGATGCTGGTATGGTGGTGATCAGGACTCTGGTATGGCATGTGGGGTGATCAGAATGCTGGTATGTCATATGGGGTGATCTGAACGCTGGTATGGTGTATGGCAGATCAGGGCTCTAGTATGGCAGTGATCAGGGTGCTGGTATTGCATATGGGGTGGTCATTGGGCTGGTATGGGGTATGGTGGTGATCAGGATATTGGTATGGTGTATTGCGGTGTTATTGTGAGCACTCGGACAGGTGCTGCCTTCATTGTTTATTATGATTACACTGGGGCAGTGATCAGGGACACTGGGTCAGGCTGGCACTGCAGTCTGTGAGTTTATATGCAGCATGACAGGCTGCTGTACACTCACAGGCTGCAGCATTGGCTCTCTCTGCATTCACAGTGAGAGCAGAGAGAACCAATGCTTACTTTCATTTTGCATTGTTTACTATGTGATTGCTGTGATTGGACACAGCAATCGCATAATAAAACATCGCCGGCCTCACGGGTGCACGCTGATGCGGGCTGACATACAGGTATGTTAACGCACATCGCCGCTGCTTCCTGTCCACTGTCTATTGAAGTGGTTAATGGGCCCATCTATGAACCCAGTTATAGTAGTCAGGAAGGGTTAAAACATCTGACAATATTTGTATTGCTGTATTTGCCTTCCTTTACCTTTGCCAGCCGCCCCCTTCATTTCCTATACGGGCGTCATAGAAACAGGAAGTGAGGAAAAATCTCACCAGAAATAAAAATCTGGGGAAATAGACCACTTTTGTGGAAAAATAAAAAATAAATTGGATGGATTTGGGCCTTAGCACCATGTCAGAAAAAAAAAGCTAATAGGTATTAGAACTTTTGCAAACACTTTTGTGAAATAAATTAGTAACTCTTGACAATAAAACTTACACTTTTAATATTTACTCCCCCCTCTTAAATACTGTTTCCGAATAGTTGCTAGATCTGTTATTGCCAAGAAAAGACATTCTCTGGAGGGGATCGATGGCGGAAGGAATGTGGAAGCTCTGCAACCTCAATTAGACAAATCGGTGAAATTTGAGGTAAAATATGTATTTCTCATTGTATTTCCTTGGATGGATCATGCTGAGGTGTTTTTTGAGACCGTTTTGTTGCCTCATTTGCTTTATAGGTGCGCATGGATATTTCAAGGAAGAAATTAAAAATTTCTAATCTGCCTGAGGATATTCCTGAAGAGACGCTAAAGGACAAAGTGGAGCTGACCTTCTATAAATCTAGTATTGGAGGAGCAGAGATCGAGGAGGTGGAATATGACAGGAATGATAACACTGCCTATGTCACATATTTGCAGAATGGAGGTATGCAGGAAACATACACCTAGATTATTTAATTTGGAAATGAAAGCGATATTAAGCCCAAGACCAAACAGTTATTAACCTAGAAACATAGAAAAGTGATGGCAGAAAAAGACTGAGTAGTCCAATGAGTCTGCCCATTTTTTTTATTTGTGTTTTTTTTCGTTAACTTTATTGTCTGACTATAGATCTAGGTTTGTTCCAATGAAAAGAAAGAAAAAAAGAGCGCACCAGCCTAGTGCATTATCCTTGACAGATTTATTGATTAAAAACAAGATAAAATCTACTCACAAAGGTTGAAGAAAAAATCGCATTGTATATGGCACAGAGGCCTCTGAGGACTCTGATGAAGAAGGGTAACCTTCGAAACGCGTTAACCAGCAGTAGTCCGTACGCCTCCTTCCTGGGACCTGGAAAACTGCTACCACTGGACTAATCGCCTCTGTGCCATATACAATGCGATTTTTTTCTTCAACCTTTGTGAGTAGATTTTATCTTGTTTTTAATCAATAAATCTGTCAAGGATAATGCACTAGGCTGGTGCGCTCTTTTTTTCTTTCTTTTCATTTAATATTAGGACAATCCCATCCTTAAGAGCAGCAAGGCCGAAATCCACAGTCCTTCCTGAACCCTTGAGATCTTTTAGCTAATACACCTGTGCGCAAGAGTATTTTTGCATCTTTTCATAGGTTTGTTCCAAGCATGTTTGAAGCCATTTACCGTTGACTGTCTCACTACCTCTGCTGGTAGTTTATTCCAAGCATCATCTACCCTTTCAGTAAAAAAATACTTTTTAAGATTAGTTTTGAACTTCCCTTCAGTTACTTTGAGGTCATGTGCCCGTATTCTTGATTTTGGTTTCATATTGAAAGAACTGCCTTCCTAAACCTTATTCACCCCCTTGATGTTTTTAAAGGTTTTAGACATGTGTCCCCTTTCCCTTCTTTCCTCCAGACTGTATATATTATGTTCCTGAAGTCTCTCTTAAAATGTTTACTCCCCCAGACCTTTCACCATTTTTGTTACCCGTCTCTGGACTTGTCCTGTCTTATCCAGGGGCGGCCCATCTATTAGAGGCGCATAGACCCCCCCCCCCCCCCATCCATGTGTTCAGCCCTCAGATCTACATGCAGGGCACCGGACGCATGGATTTCGATGGCGGGAGTGTTTTTTTTTAGCACCTGATTAGAGCCAGAGGCTCTAATAGGCTTCAAAAAAGGGTGGGCTTGGGGCGCAGAGCACTGCGCCCCGATTCCACCCAGTTATGTCACATTAGAGAATTAATATTCACTATTACCACACTGATCCACCTCCCGGGCCAATCAGGAAGCGGGTTTTGAGAGGCCTGGTTCACATTGATGCGGTACAGAAAGTGCAGCAAAATCTGTGCAGTTTCCGCACCACATCAAAATCACACCCCTGTTAATGCGAACTGCTGCCGATGTGTATGTTAAGTTAATGACACCCCGAAATCTGTTCGCAAAACGCAGTGTGATTTGCAGAATCAGATGGCATGGGTGTAAACACCCATGCCATCCAAATCTGGTGCGGCAAAAAAAAAAAAAAAGATCCTGGACCATTTTGGTGTGGATGCACCAATGAAATGAATGGCTCAGCTGCAGAATTGCATGTAATTTGAACAGGAATGGGATACGATTCCTGTCCAAATCACATGTGGTTTCCACACTGCAACCATTGTGAACTGGTCCTAAATGATGCCCACTGTCATTCAACCTCGAGAGACTTAGGAAATACTGTGAGTGCAGGCCATCCTGGATGCAACTCCTGAGGGAGTATTAGGTCACATTCACATGGTTGGGTAGCTGGATTTCCAATCGTAAGAATCAGCGGATTGACTGGGGCATGCGATCAGCCTGCGATTAGTTGCAGCTGAGTGGCTGCTGCTGTTCAAGTGTAGCCACACACAGAGCGGATAGCTGCGGTTATAGATAGCTGTGAGCTCCACCCAGGCTCGGACATCTTTCGTTAACTGAAGCTATATGCTCTGTGTACCTGCATGCAAACAGCAGCATCCGAGGTCAATTTTTGAGGATTCTAGAATAGGGTTTCACAAGCTCAGCAATGGCATGCAATGCCAAGCTGCTGCAAGCAAAGCAAACAGAATATTGGTATGCATTAAAAAGGGGATTAACTCCAGAAATAAAGTGATAATTCTCCCACTCTACAAGACTCTACACTCTGGTCTACACTCTACAAGACTCTGGTCCAGCCGCACCTGGAGTATGCTGTTCAGTTCTGGGCACCAGTCCTCAGGAAGGATGTACTGGAACTGGAGAGAGTCCAGAGAAGGGCAACAAAACTAATAAAGGGTCTGGAGGATATTATGAGGAAAGTTTGCGAGCACTGAACTTATTCTCTCTGGAGAAGAGACGCTTGAGAGGGGATATGTTTTCAATATACAAATACCGTACTGGTGACCCCACAATAGGGATAAAATGTTTCCGCGGAAGGGAGTTTAATAAGACACGTGGCCATTCACTAAAATTAGAAGAAAAGAGGTTTAACCTTAAACTACGTAGAGTGTTCTTTACTGTAATGCCACGTACACACGACCTTTTCTGCCGGAAAGTCCGGTCGTGTGTACGCGTTATAAGAGCGGCAAGGATGTGGAATCCTCTTCCACAGGCGGTGGTCTCAGTGGGGAATCGATCATTTCAAGAAACTATTAGATAAGCACCTGAACAACCACAACATACAGGGATATACAATGTAATACTGAACTATAAACCTAAAGAATTCACTTTTTTATTCTCTTTTATAGTGGCTCAAAGAGTTCTAAAGAGCCCTTGGCACCAGTTCATGGCTGGAGAAGTCACGTGTGAAGTTGAGGTGATGCCGTGTGTGAATATAGAACTGAACAAGCTGCAGGTAAAATACAACTATATCTTATATCAGCATGTCTTGGTTTTGTTTTCCAATGTTTTTATTGAAATCAAATTTTAACAGATAACAGGGTTCACATTGATACAGGTTTCGTGTCAACAGTATTATTACAATAGTGAATCTCAAAGTAGCGTGAATGGCTCATTATATAACTGTGCTAAGGCACCTAAGACGCTTAACACACGTAGAAGATATTACAGTGAAATTCCCTGAAGAGGGACTGTCATGTAATGTAGTTCAATTTCCCAACTTGGGGTTATAACAGAAAACTTAGGTATTAGGTATACTCTAGGATTAATATACTGTAGAGCCCGATGTCATGCGTATGATAACCCCACTGTGGGGACAAAGTAATTGTTTGTATGTAGAAAGAAAAGAAGAGGAAAGGGGGAAAGAAAGAAAAGGAAGAAAAGAAAAGAGAAGAAGAAGTAGAGTATGCAAACGATCTCCACGCTCCAAGCCTCTGACCCGCCCCTCACGGCGACTGGAGGTACCTAATCCAAGGGTTCCAAACCCTTTCAAATCTATCTTGTTGGTCGCGAAGAATACTAGTTAATTTTTCATTTATCATGATCCAAGAAATTTTGTTTTTAACTAATGCCAAATTTATCAGGGGAGTTTTCCATGCTCGCGCTATGGTTATCTTGGCTGCTAGGAGGATAAAAAAGATAAGGGATCTGAGATGCCTGGGTATTTCGCTCGAGAGATCAGAGAATAATGCCGTCTTAACATTTTTAGATATGTTCACTCCAGTCACTGAATAAACCAGATTAAAAAGTCTTATCCAAAATCTCTTGACCTTCGGACATGTCCACCAGGTGTGGAGCATTGTGCCCTCTTGGCCACACCTCCTGAAACAGAGAGGCGATGCGTCTGGGTAGATTTTGGTTATCCGTGTCGGAACTAGATACCATCGTGACAATACCTTATAGTTCGCCTCTACTAGAGAAGTGTTCAGAATTCCCCTGTGTACCATGGCTGACCACTTGGACCAAGTGTCCTCATCAATCGTCTCCCCCAGGTCCGCCTCCCAAGCTAATTGGTAGGGAAGTTTAGAGCCTTGGTCTGTTAGTAGAACATATAACTCTGAAATACTACCTCGCGTTTCAGGCCCTCTTAGGCATTTATTTTCATAGGACGTTCTAGTGGTGATGTCCCCCTGGTCTCTGCATAGTGAATGTAAGTAATAAGTGATTTGGGAGAGTCGAAAGGACTCGGTCGGGGGCATATCTAGAGTGTCTCGAAAATAGGAGGGTTTTCTGATGCCCTTGTGATCTATAAAATGTGCTATCTTGTACAAGCCTTTATTGATCCACCAAGCAAACTGTTGTGGGTGTTGTCCCGGGGGAAAGTGCGGGTTCCCAAAAATGGGGGCAACTGGAGTATGTGGCGACCTAAGAGAGTATATTTTGCACATCCTATCCCAGAGGTTCAGTGAGTGAGATAGAGAGGGGCTCAGAATGGCTCTGCGTTCCTTAGAAGGTAGCCACATTAGAAGGTCCATAGGGAGAGGAGAGCTCGCTTGTGCCTCTAGGTTAACCCAATCAGGGCGATAGGACGTAGAATAGATTTGGTAAAGTTGTGCCAACTGGGCCGCTCTATAGTAACGTAAAAAGTGTGGTACCCCTAATCCACCCTGTCCCTTTGAGACATACAAGGAAGATCGAGCCACCCTGCAACCTCCCCGGCTCCAGATGAATTTGAAAGTTAATGATTGGAGTTTTTTAAAAAATGTTGTAGGAACTGAAATCGGAAGGGACCTAAAATAATAAAGAATTCTAGGAAGGGTTATCATTTTGACGGTACTTATCCTGCCCAGCCAAGAAAGACTATGGTTTTGCCAATTCTTTAAGTCCTTTATCGTGGAAGAGAGAAGAGGGGCGTAATTAGCCTTGTATAGGGTAGATATGTCTGGGGTGAGTTTTACACCTAGGTAGGGAAGGGCCTGTTTGCACCACCTAAATGGAAAAGAAGCGCGTACAGAGGTCAGGGTTGAGGTAGGTAGATTAATATCCATTGCCTCTGATTTAGACTGATTGACCCTCAGGCCTGATACCATTCCAAAGTCAAAAAGTAGTGAAGCCAAGTTAGGCAGGGTCGTAATAGGGTCTGTGATGAATAATAAAAGATCATCTGCAAATAATGCACACTTATGATCTCTGCCTCCACTGTATACACCATGTATATTAGGATCAGACCTGATGGCAATCGCCACTGTTTCTATAGCAACTATGAATAAGAGTGGTGAAAGGGGACAGCCTTGCCTGGTTCCTGTTCTAATTTGTAGCAGATCTGATTTGTGGCCAAAAGCTACAATGTTAGCTGAGGGGGTAGAGTACAGTACAGATAATAGAGAAAGGAATTTAGATCCAAAATTCCATTTTCTCAAAATGTGAAACAAAAAAGGCCAAGAAAGGGAATCAAAGGCCTTATGAAGGTCTAATGACAATAACATTCCCCGTCTGGTTCCTAAGCCATCCCAATCCGAGTGGAGCAAAGATATAATGTCTACGGCCCTGCGAATTTGATCTGCCGCCTGTCGCCCCGGGACAAAGCCCACCTGATCTATATGGACATATTTTGCTAGGAAGGTATTAAGTCTATTAGCGTAGATTTTGGTTAATAATTTCAAATCCACATTAATAAGTGATATAGGGCGATAATTTGTCACCTCACTGTGGTCTTTGTCAGGCTTTGGTAGTAGGCAGATATTGGCTCTATTTAGGTCTCCCCCCAAGTGAGCCCCATCACGCAAGGCCATGAAAAATTCCAATAAGTGGGGTGCTAATATTTGGGCAAATTTCTTATAGTAAGAGGCGGAGAACCCGTCTGGACCTGGAGTTTTTGAGACATGAGCTTGTTTTATTGCCAACATTACCTCTTCTAAAGTGATGGCCTCATCCATTATTTCCTTGTGTGAGTCAGAGAGGGATGGGAGAGTCAGGTCTTTAATGAAGTCATCTATAGCACCGGGTTGTAAATTCTCCGGCTCTTTATATAAGGAGGTAAAATAAGAATGGAAAAGATTTAGTATCTTTTGCGGATTTTGTGTAAGGGACCCGTCAGGCTGTCTAATCTTTGGGACTGTCCTGCGACGAGGCTTGGGAGTCAGTCTGCGTGCTAACAGTGTTCCCGGCTTATCTGTTTGGGTATAAAATTTTGCCTGTGTCCATCGAAGGTTTTTTTCTGCCCTGGTTGTTAAACAAAGATTTAGGTCCAATCTAGCCGAGTCAATCTGAGTCCTTAGATCCAGATCAGGATTATTTTTGTGTCGGGTTACCAGGTTGGACAGCTCGCGATCCTTTTGACTAATTATTGAATCAGAGGTTTTCTTCAGCCTTGAGGCCGTCTGAATGAAATATCCCCTGATAGTTGCTTTATGTGCCGCCCAAGTATTCACTACGGAAGTGTCCATAGGGTCATTCTGAGCAAAATACTCTGTGATCTTTTGTTCGATATCAAAACAGATTGAGGGATTACTGAGTAAAGAGTCATTCAATCTCCAAGGGGCCGGACCTGAATAACATTGTAAGGAGTCACAAGCTGTCCAAACCGCTGAGTGGTCAGACCACGTTACATCTATTATTTTACTGGTGTGGAATACGGGGACTGCCGGTGAAACCGTGAAAAAATGATCTATTCTAGAATAGGTGTTATGGACATGTGAGTAAAAGGTGTAGTCTTTCTTGGATGGATTAAGTTCCCGCCATATATCTATTAGATTATGATAGTGTAACATTTTGGCCAGCTTAAAGCCGATTTTTGGGAAATGGCTCCGGGGAGTTGAGAGCCGCCTCGTCTTATCAAGTATGGAGTCTAGGGCCACATTGGAGTCACCCCCAAACAGGACTGTGCCCTGTAGTTCCGGGGTCGTTTTGTGTAAAAGCTTCCGAAAGAAGGGCAATTGCCCTGAGTTCGGAGCATAATAAGAAATTAAAGAAACTAAATTGCCCTCCAGATGACCCACCACCATGAGGTAACGGCCCTCTGGATCAGCCACAAGCTTCTCCAATGAGAAGGTCACTCGCTTAGAAAAACAAATGGCCACCCCTCCAGTTTTCCCGGGTCCGTTCGCTAAGTAGAATTGGGGGTAATAATGGTGTAAGAAAGTAGGGTTAAAAGTTGGAGAGAAGTGCGTTTCTTGAAGAAATAGCACATCGGCCCTAAGTGATTTATAATATTGGAAGGCCATTCTGCGCTTAACTGGCGCATTCAGGCCCTGTACATTATGGGAAATAAATCCAAAGGGGTGATTCTTATTAGTGGTTGCCATGATACACAAGGGAAAAGAGGTTATCACTTACCAGTTCCCAGAAAGTCACAAGGCATCCTTCCTCGAGAGATGGAGTCAAGGGGGTGGCCAGGGCCCGGAGCCGTGGGATCGCAGCGAAGTGGAAAAGAAATACAGGAAAATTAGTGGAAAAATTAGTGGAGAGAAGAAATGAGGGTGAGTGACCCAAGGGAGAGTCACTCAGGATGAGTAGAGAGCTAGTATACAATTGTACCAATCGTAATTGTAGATGCATAGTAAACAAATGGGGAAATCTCCCCTACTCCTTTTGGAAGTAGTACCGGGTCGATGGACCCTGTACCCAGTTTGGTTTCGGTCCCGCCACACAGTGAGAGGACCGGAAGCAAACAAGGCGAATGACTGCCACAACTGGCCTCCGCCAAACCCTGCAATATATTTATAAATGTTCATGGCACATACTAATAGCACATTAAGGAAGTCCCAAGATTCAAATTGGTGAATTAGTAGAGGAAGTGCAGTGGAGAGTCAACTTTTCATTATTATTGGTTGAGGAATGACTCAGTATTGGGGTATACCCACAAAGTTGACCTCCAATTTAACCAAGGGAGTTTTATAACTGTGAAAAAATAAAATTGTTATTTAGAAAATTCTTAAACGGATTCAACTTTGATCCCGCCCACGGATCAACATAGAGAGTAAAATGGTGACAATTGTCACAAAGGTAGGTTTATGAAGCAGAAAGGTATCCATCATTCTCAAGGGGGTTTAGCTTTCAGCTTAGCCTTGCTTCTAGTTGAGCGCCAGATTGGTGAGAGGGGGCACTTGGGTGACCTGTCTGGAGGAGTACGAGGCTGTGATGGACGCGGGGAATCCTTGTGTTCCACGGAGATCAAGCCCAGCCTCTTCAACATCGCTTCGCCCTCCTGAAAGGTGGAAAATGAGTGTTTCTTGCGCTGGTAGGTGAATGCCAGGCGGAAAGGAAAGGCCCAGTGGTATTTAATGCCATTTGTTATAAGAGGCTGTAGTAGCGGTTTGAGTGCCCTGCGTTTTTGGACAGTAGCGGGAGAGATATCTGCAAAGATTTGGATAGGGTGTTCACGGAGGTGAAGATCCGTTATTTCTCTGGCCTTGAACATCACCTGTTCTTTAACTGAATAATAATGCGGCTTCACAATGATGTCACGTGGCAAACCATCAGTGCGGGGCTCAGCCAAAGCCCTGTGAGCCCTATCCAGCTCTAATTTATGGGAAGGGAGATCTGGTAATAAGTGAGAGATCAGTTCTTTGCTCACCGCCATTGAGTCCGCGAAGGACTCAGGGATCCCACGTATTCTAAAATTGTAACGGCGTGAGCGATTTTCCAAATCGTCAATTTTATTAAGGGCTTCTTCCAGACGTTGTTGTACAACTTCAATGCAGTCAGTATTTTGGTTGGTTCTGGCGATGGTCTCATCTAGTTTGGACTCTATGGTCCCTATGCGAGTTCCCAGCTCCTGGAATTCATTCTTCAGATCAGCTGTAATGCGTTTAGTCGCTTTCTCTAGCCCCTGGTCTAGCAATGCAGAAAAGCGTGCTATTATGGTTGGGTCCCCTGGGTAATCTAGTGGTGAGGCATTAGAGAGGCAGGGTGTGGGGGGAGGACTGTCTTCCATATTTCCCTGACTGAGCATTGCCTCACAAAAGGCTTTGTCTATTTCAGAGCTCTGGGAAGAGAATAAATCTCCTGCAGGTGATGGTATAGTATGGTGAGTGGAGTAATCAGCCTGCTCACCTGTCCCAGCTGTTAATAGGGCTCCTCCAGGCTGGATGTGTGGGGGATCCTGTGTGATCCGTTGTGCACGCTGTGTCGGCGGCGGTGCCGGCGCCATCTTGGCCGTCTGAGCGCCCTCCAGGGATTTCCTCCTGTTGCCTCTTTAAGGTAGAATAGCGTTTTTTGGGGGGTTTATATCGGCTCCCAATCGTGTCGGGAGTCGGACCGGGTCTGTGGCGAGTGCGGGCGGGACCGCTGTGAGCAGGGATCGGCGGAGTTATGCCAGCGTGGAGCGGAGCTGCAGATTCAAGCGTCCGCCATCTCCAGCCGCGCGCATGCGCCCCTAGCATGTCTTGGTTTTGGTCACCCTTTCCAGTTCTCATGCAGGGCAAAGTAAAAGATCCACTTCATTTTCCTCACCTTCACCTTTCACCTTGCTTTTATGACCTTCTGTTCAGCTAATGAGAGCAATGTGAAATACCCAGCACTTCTGAGTATGGGTGAGCATGCCGCTCACTCTAAACTGATGCTGCAGCCTGGTGATGGGCCCCACCACTTGGGGTCAAGGAAGGGGCACATAACAGTGTGTGAGCGTCGACAAGACTGAAGGTTACGTGCAAATGGTGTTTTTTCTGAGGCAGTTCTCACCCAGGTTGCTCTAAGTATTTTAAGTCCATCTTTAGCCAAAACTTTTTTTCTTTACATAGTGTGTGGACTATGGTCTTTTTTATTGTACTTTGTGACCTCATTGGTATTTTATACTCCCTTCCTGTATGATCACCAAGACAGGAAGTAAAGAGAAATACCACCAAAGAGACTCAAGGAGCACTTAAGATTCAGACATCAAAATCAAGCTATGAAAATCTATTAATATAATGCTGACTTGATATAGAGCCAACAGTTTGTGCAGTACTTTGCGATTATAAAGAGACAGTACAGCTAAAATACAATTCAGTACAAGAGGGTTAGGAGGGCAAGTGTTATGTAGGAGCCACTGGTGAAAAGGGATCCCCCACCCTGCACAGCCAGGCACACTGAATTTCCACAGGCACACTTGAGACAGGAAACAGTCCAGCAACTTTGGAATGGGATAATTATGGCATGCCCACTTGACTGGAACAAAACTTCTTCAGGGACACTTCAACTATATACACAGTCCATATACACTCCTTTCCTTCCTCCTGCACAATCTTTCTTACAGATCCTCAGTGTGTCACCCTAAGGAAAAGTTGGTAGCAATGGTCTTTTACAGGCAGGGGCCGCGGGCCTCTATACTTGAGAAAGATTGGGTGACACCACAAGCACCTTCACTGCACTTCCTTCCGTGGTCATTGAGCCCAGCACTTCCTCTTCAGGCCCTACCAGCCTACCTGGCGGCAGCAGTCCTTTTCTCTAGCCCTCCTGGCTAATCTCCCACAGTCCTCCCAGACTGACTTTCCAGCCATCCCAGGCTGCCACTCATTAGCCCAGCCAGCTGACTTCTCCTGGAGACCTCCTGGATGTGCTCGCTGGCTCCTGATGTCCTCACTCTTGCTCCCATTCCTCTGGACAGTACACCTCTGTGTGTTGTAAGAGGATCCCTCCATCACCCGAGCCTCAGGCCCGAGGTCACCCCCCCAGACTAGGGGGTTACCCTCATGGGCTACCATGGGTATTTAAGGGGTGCCCTCCCCCTGCCAGCCTATTTGGCTGGAGATTGGCTGGGGCCCTCATCAGTACTCCAGGCAGCTCCTTCTAATCTTCTTCCCATTCTTCTGGAAGCTTCTCCAAGGTTTCACAAGTAGGGGAGGTACCAGAGGTGTAGCCTGATGAGTCATTTAGCTTCCCTGAGTCACTAACCCTAACCCAGATTCAGCCCAGCCTGGCTCTCAGCCAAGCTAACCATTTACCTACACTACAAAACTATCTACAACATTAGGACACTTACCTGTCCTGGAGTCCAGCGATGTCGGCACCGCAGCCTTTCGGCTTCGCGGCCGGGTCCCTACTGTGCATGCGCTCTGCGCTTTCTCACTGGCCCGGCAGAAGAGGAGGGGGGCTGAGCTGCTGACGTACTTCGCCGCTGCTTGGTCTCCTGGAAGTGGGGACAGGGTACCTGTAAGGGCCCTTTCACACTGGGGCGGTTTGCAGGCGCTATTGCGCTAATAATAGCGCCTGCAAACCGACCCGAAAGTGCCGCTGCTTTGTCTCCAGTGTGAAAGCCCTGAGGGGTTATACATTGGAGCGGTGCGCTGGCAGGACGGTAAAAAAAGTCCTGCCAGCAGCATCTTCGGAGCGGTGAAGGAGCGGAGTACATACCGCTCTTCACCGCTCCTGCCCATTGAAATCAATGGGACAGCGCGGCGCTTTGCGGTGGTTTTTAACCATTTCTCGTCCGCTAGCGGGGGGTAAAACCGCCCCTGCTAGTGGCCGCATAGCGACGGTAAAGCACCGCTTACCTAAATGACTGGTACACGCTCCCCCCCCCCCCCCCCCCAGAAAGGTGCAAAATGTGTTATGGGAAGAATAAGTTAAGCAGAAGTTCCACTTTTGGGTGGAACTCCGCTTTAGGATAACAGTTGTTTTCTTGGGGACAAACTAGACTTTCTTTTAGGAAAATTGTCTTGCAAAATGTTATTTGCTATGTAATCTATAGACAAAAAGACGTAAAAGGCTTTTCTTTTTCTATTTTGACCAGCGTTAATTTAAAAAAAAAAAAGTTTTACTGTAAATAAAATAGTATACATTTTATTCTGTAATTTTTCCTTAATTGATACTAAAATTATACTGTATCTCTGGTACAAAGCATGGCATAGTTAGTTGCACATTTTAAAAACAGGATTTTTTTATGTGACACTGAAAAAAAGCCAAAGCACTTGTAAAAGAAAAAAATACTTAAATTATAATAAGAGATTAAATAGGAATACATTTTATTAAAAAATATTTTTTATTACTTATAAGGTTTCTTATAAGGTGTAACTTTTGATCTACATATAACTGATGTTATATGTAGATCAAACGTTACGCCTTTGATCTACATATGAATGAAGTTGTACTTACAATGTAACAATACATGGGGTTAATTTACTGACACTGGAGAGTGCAAAATCTGGTGCAGCTCTCAAGAGAAACCAATAAGCTTCCAGGTTTTATTGTCAAAGCTTAATTGAACAAGCTGAAGTGCTTCTTTGTAATACATAGCATTAGGGATGCACTGATATATCGGTCGCTGAAAATTATCGTCTGAAAATAGGGTTATCGGCGTTTTGACGATAATAAAAAAAAAAAGTGTCAGTAATGGAATGCTTCATCCTATTGACTTCAATGCAAAATCTCGTCCCATTGACTTCAATGCAAAAACACCCCCTATTGTCTTCAATGCAAACTTGCGTCCCATTGACTGCAATGCAAACACTCTCCTTATTGCCTGCAATGCAAAATCGCGTCCCTTTGACTTTAATGCAAAAACGCATCCCATCGACTTCAATCCCAAATCACGTCCATTGACATCAATGCAAAATCGCATCCCTTTGACTTCAAAAACGCCAGTAACATTAAATTGCATATTTTTATTTCTTTTTTTTTAAACTGTCCTTTTCGGTTTTGGTTTTCGGCCAAGTGCATCCTGAAATTTCGGTTTCGGCACCAGAATTTTCATTTTTTTGTACCACTACTTAGCATTTCCCAACTGTCAAAATGTAATTGCCTGTTATAGCAGTGAGGGAACGGCGATGGGGAAAGTAGCTGAACATATGAGATACACCCCAGAAACTGAAGTAGTGAAGCTTTACCTTGGTCAACAAAACTTTCTCTCAGAATCGGAGCATCAAGGATAGCCAATCACAAAGCAGTGAGCAAGACTGAATGAAACCATACTGCGGATGGTGTGCACTGTGATCATTTTTAGTGTAATTCCACCATTTATATAATTTTCAGTAATAAATTCTGTACAAATTTAGCATAACATTACTTCCTTTTTTTTGTTTTTTTTTTTATGTATCCCTTTGCCACTCAAACATGGACTTTCTCATACTCACCTTGTTCTCTGTGGGTGGAAGAATAAGGTTAAAAGAAATGTTCATCATTATTTAAAGAACATTTTTTAATCCTTAAAAGAGATCAGCTTGCCTAAATAATCTTGGCTTTTAAAATTCTTATTTTTGTGTGCAGTTTGTAATTACCTATAATATGTTCATAGACATCAGCTGTATGTGCTCAGTACATATGTAGGGTCTGAATTCTGCTTTATAGTGCTATGCAGTGGTTGTGCTTTACCATACTGCCCAACTTTTTGAGATAGGAACGAGGGACACCTATTAGCAAAACTATGTAGGCATAGGACTATGTAGGCATAGGACCCCTTAAAGGAGCATTATACAAAAAAACACTACTATTCCTGTATAATGGCCTTTGAAATATACAAATGCAGCAATTTAGAAATTGAATGAAAACTGTGCACTCCCAGTGTATCTAATGTTTTACTGTATTTTAGGGGTGCAACGGATCGTCGCCGATCCGTGATCCGAACGGGTCAACCTGCACGGATCGGCACACCACCCGATCCGCGGAGCGCTCCGCTGCCTCTGCCATAGGAAAGGCAGCGGCTTCGGCCTAGCTCCGGAGCGGCGGCCATCTTGGTACACCCGGCGGCGGCCGCTGTCTCGCCAGGAAGTGACGTTTCGTCACCGCCATCTTGCTATACCCCACACTCCTGCACAGTAATGATAGAGTGAGAAGGGGGCAAGCGGACATTTTGTTACACCCACCGGAGTTTTAGATTTCACAGGTATTTTCAACACAAGACGGAGCTTATCTACATTCAGTTAAATGTGACAATCAGAGGTGTTCTGTCACATTAGCAACCATGTAAAGTCAGCAGGTTTGCTGCTGCTTTTAAAATTTAACATCTAAACAGTCCGTCGGATTTACAAATACTGTATTTAAGCATATAATCTCCGGTTTGTGCTGAAAATACCTGTGAAATCTAAAACTCTGGTGGGTGTAACAAGATTTGTCTTGTTTTTTTTTTTTGTTTTTTCTTTTGTTTTGCTGATCCGAAAAATTATCCGATCCGTGACTCTGATCCGAGGAACGATCCAATCCGTGAGTCTTTTGATCCGTTGCACCGCTAGTATTTTAGTAGTTAAGCGGTTTTCCTTGGCTAATTTCCCATGAGTCAAATGCAGTACTTGTCATGAGGTATAGAGGGCTGCCCCCCCCCCCACCCCCCAGGCTCAATATAATTTTCAATATATATATATAAAGGAAGAGAGAACATTCAGAGACTTTTGACAAACTAGAAGAAATGGTGATCTGAGATCTATTCTATAGGATTGGCTCGAGACTTCAGAAAAGAAAGAGACTGGGGAGTTATTTCAAGAACAGGAATTACTGCTATTATTCCTTTACAATTCGATACTCCCAATACAGGCTGTTAGGGTCCAGGGACTGCACAAGTACCAAAGGGCTACATATGGTCCTTTGGGATGCAGTTGTGCATCGGAGAGCTAGAGGGGCCAATCTACAAACCTCTACATTCTACGAAAATTTGAAATGTGTAAAAAATGTGAAAACCCCAATTGCATAAAGGGGTAATAAACCTGTGACATGAAAAATTAACAAAACCTATCCTTCTAAAGCCTGTACTTGCCTCAATCCAAAGCACTGAGTGTGATTTCTGTCTTCTGCCTTGTTCCTCTGCTATCTGTTAGGGTCCTTTCACACTGGGGCGGGTTGCAGGCGCTATTGCGCTAATAATAGTGCCTGCAAACCGACCCGAAAGTGGCGCTGCTTTAATTCCAGTGCGGTGCGCTGGCAGGACGGGAAAAAGTCCTGCCAGCAGCATCTTCGGAGCGGTGAAGGAGCGGAGTGTATACCGCTCCTTCACCGCTCCTGCCCATTGAAATCAATGGGACGGCGCGGCTATACCGCCAGCAAAGCCCTGTCTCGGCCGCTAGCAGGGGGGTAAAACCGCCCCGCCAGCGGCCGCATACCGACGGTAAAGCGCCGCTTACAATAGCGGCGCTTTACCGCCGACAACACCCCCACCCCAGTGTGAAAGGACCCTTAGAGTGGTTACTGACAGGTTGTGTAGACTCTATTGCCCCATACACACAGTCGGATTTTCCGATGGAAAATATGTGATAGGACCTTGTTGTCGGAAATTCCGATCGTGTATACACAAATCTGACGCACAAAGTGCCATGCATGCTCAGAATAAATTAAGAGATGAAAGCTATTGGCTACTGCCCCGTTTATAGTCCCGACGTACGTGTTTTACGTCACCGCGTTCAGAACGATCGGATTTTCCGACAACTTTGTGTGACCGTGTGTATGCAAGACAAGTTTGAGCCAACATCCGTCGGAAAAAAATCCTAGGATTTTGTTGTCGGAATGTCCGATCAATGTCCGACCGTGTGTACAGGGCATAAGTGTGATCATGGGGAGGAAGAAGAGGAGTTCCAGCAGGCATACAGTGATTGACAGCCTCAGCTGTGCATGTTTCCCTATGAGATTGTTTAGGAGGGGTGTGTCCATCCCTTTCACTTTCTTTCTGAGCTGTGCAGTGTGTGACATCAGATCCTGGCTTACTGCTTCTGGTAGCTCAGAGGTGCTATATAAAATGCGTGTTTTAGGAGGCTATAGAGAAAAGAATAAAGATAAACAGGTACAACTTACGTAGGAGGATTTGTTTAATCTTTGTGTCACCTAAGGCCAGTCACTTCACTGGCTATATGAACGGTTCACAACCACTTTAAGGTAAAAACTGCAATATTAACTCAAAATGCATCCAATGAAAATGCATTTTGTCCTTGTCCTTTATATGAGACATCGATATCCCCATTAATTGTTGTATATTGTTATGGATGTAATTTTGCTGTGTTCCATTGCAGATGTTTTCTGCTGCTTCACCAAGGTCAGTGCTATTAACTGGCATCAAGAATGTTGATGAAGAAGAAGATGATGTTCAAGATTTAATTCAGATCCACTTCCAGAAAGAGAGCAATGGCGGCGGTGAGGTGGAAAGCACTGAGTTTTGCCAGGATAAGAGAAAAACACTCATATTCGAGGAGGATTTAAAATAAGGTGTACATTCTCTCCCTATTTCCTATTACATAAAGCTGCCATGCCAAAATTTAAAGCACAGCAGTTACTTTGGAATTGCGTTTGCTGTCTGGTGACTGTTATGAATCATATTTAATAAAGATTTCCAGCTTTGAATCATTTTTTCAGTTATTTTATGTGACTGCTAGAGCTGTAATATCAAGCATCTGGAAGAATTTGGAATTGCACTTCTATATTAAAGCTCCACACACTGGTGGAATCCAGTAGTGCAGCTCTTATTGTCAGACACAATACGTGTTACAGGGAAAGTTTTTTTTATCCATCCTGGCACTATAAATAGTAGCAGGCCTGGACTCCTAATGACGCGTGGTGGGAGGAAAGTACCTCTGTTATTTTATGGGCTCTTTCATACAGTGCAGTTTCTAATTCTGTATTTGCTGCGCTTTAATCTCAATTGATTAACCCCTTCCAGTCCAGTCCTAGCGTCCTTGTAAGTGGGTCTTTACAACTAGAGAGTGGCTGTTATGGTGGTCACATGATCGGGAGCCCGCCTCGCCAGCTCCTGATTATGACTGGAGACCAAGAGTTGCCTATGACAGCTCAATCTTTGTGCTGGGAGTGTGCAATGAGCACGTTTTCAGCACAGAGGTCAATGCCATCCATGGACACACATGTGGGTTTTCAAGCCAACCCTCTTTGCTGTTGCATACGCGGGTGGCAAGATGTTAACATAAATTTCCCTTTTTGCATGGCCTGAGAAAAGACCCTCAGCCCACTTTAAAGCTGAACTCCAGGAATTCAGCAACTTTGTAAAAACTGCGGGCATACCACAAGCTACGTCCAGTGAGGACCATGCCACCGCATGGACTTATCCCTTTAATTTACATCTGACAGGTTTATTGTGCTGCTGGAGCTCCAACGCTGAACGCTCTGCTCTCAGTTCCTTCAAATGTCGCTGCATCTGTTATACCCCTCCCCTCTTCTTGCCCAATTACAGAAGATTTTGTATTAATTAAACTCATTCCCAAAATACAAAGGCTTCTTTAAATGGGCAGCAGAGGGTAGGAGTGGGCATAGCTGCTCTGTGTGCATCTCTCCTCTCTGAACTCCAGGAGTGCAATAAACCTCTCGGTTATATAAGTCCAGAAAGTGGCATGCACCTTGTTGGACATAAAGAGGAGCTCCAGGCTCCCTGATAGTTCCGTCCACCCATTTAAAAATTTAAAGTCAGCAGCTACAAATACTGCACAAGTGTGAGTCTCGCTGCAACTTGTGATTGGTCCCGTAGTCTTCTGGGACCTGTGATGTGTCCCAGAAGACTGCGAGGGAAGGAGAAGGGGGCGAAGTGGGAGCAGGTACCTCCCCTCCCACAAAGTGCCAAATGTGGCAGTGGAGGGGGAGAAGGTGCAAACAAGCGGAACTTCCCCTTTTGAGTGGAGCTCCACTTTAACTCAGTGTACCTTCACTTTTTAGAAAGTGGCTGAATTCCTAGAATTCAGCTTTAATATAAAACTTTCCAAATTTCTTCAGCAGGTATGCTTGATATTACAGCCCTTGCAGTCAGTTATATCTTTCTATAAGCATGTTATGGCAATTGTACTCCTAGCAATGTAAATGGCACATAAATGCCAGGGGTATTAGCCCCCTTTCTGTGTTTCATGGGGCACATAAAATAACCTTAAAGCAATATTCCAAATAGGCATTAAACAAGAACAACCAATAGACCATTAAAAGATAAAATATACAAATCAGCTTTTGGGCTACTGTATTCACATTCAATAATATATAAATGTGAAGGTGATGCATGGTTATAACCCTCCAATACTTAATTCAAAATGATAAAAAAAAAGTTTTACCTTTTGTTCGACTTTAAAGTGGAGTTCCACCCAAAAGTGAAAGCTCCACTTATCTGCCACCTCCCCCAGAGCCCCCCCCCCCCTCCAGTGCCACATTTGCCATCTTTCGCCATCTTACCTGTTTTTGACAGGTACCTGTCACCCACTTCTAGGAGACTGCGCTGCGGTGACCCTCGGCCCCCCTCCTCCTTCCTCCACCAGCGGGCCAGTTAACGCTTTGCACATGCTCAGTAGGGAACCCTTACCACGAATGGCAGTGGCAGCACCCGACAGTCAATCAGAAGGTGAAGATTCTACTGCTGTATGTAAACGAATGATTAAAAGTTGAGTGACTAATAAAATGTATTTCAATGCTTCTTTTGTGTACCTCACTTTATAAAAAGAAATCTCCACTAACAACGCATTGTTTTAGCTGGGAAAGGTGAGGAATGTGTCTTGTAACTTTTTTCCATAGCCAATTTTCATTATTATTATACAGGATTTATGTAGCGCCAACAGTTTGCGCAGCACTTTACAATATACAAGGGAGACAATACAATAACATACAAGAGGGTTAAAGTGGTTGTAAACTCTCAAAAACAAAAACAAAAAAACAAAAAAAAAAAAACAACCTACAAGACAAAGGCATAATGAGCTAGTATGCATCGCATACTAGTTCATTATGAAAAACTTACCTTGGATGGAAGCTGTTGCAGCAGTCCCCGTACACCGCCGTGACTGGTGACATGTCTCCCAGAGTTATTTCCGGGTTCATGTGATCTGGCGCTGTGATTGGCCAGTGACGCGATGACGTCACGCCCGCGCATGTGTGCAGGAACCGCCGGTCACGGCACAGCTCCTGAAGAAAAACGACACGAGCGGGCCGTTTCTTCAGTGCGCATGTGCCAATGACGACGACACATGCGGATACTATGAATATCTCCTAAGTTTAAGAGATATTCTTGGTACCTACAGGTAAGCCTTATTATACCATTTCCCCCTGATGTAGATGCGTAATCCCTGTATCGATACGCACCGGGGAGGGGTCAGGATGGTACGGCAGGCATCTTGTGCACTGAGGAGAACGCCCGCATCATCCCGATACCACCATTGGTATACACCAGTATAGGCTTACTATAGAGCGGTGCACTGATGCACCTAATCTGTGTGAGTACCCCTGAAGGGGATCTTTTTTGCTTTATTTAATAAACGGTTTAAACTGTACTTGCACTATCGAGTTTTTCCTGTTTCATATCCCGGTTGGTGTATTCTGAGGAATCCAGGAGCCCAATACCATCATAGAGCACAGAGGCGGTTCATATGCGTGTTTTGACTTAGCTTAATCGCAAAGTCGCACGCTCCAAGGTAAGCATTTATTACCTAAGGGGGGCACCTGAGTGATGACACCTTAGCACCACTTGGATCACAGTTTTTGGATTACACAGACCTTTATCAATACTGGATTAGTGACGCAATTGGTCGCTACTTGCATGCACATGAGCACTTTGTTATATGATTTCAATCACTTACTTCAGCACGGTCATTATTGACCTATTTGGACACTGTATGAAAGCACAGAAACACTTTGATATATTGCTGCTTTTATATATTTATATATATATTTATATATATATATAATTTTATTTTTTGTCTTGTAATACACAGTTATGCACTTAACTATATTCATAATATGATATATGTGTATTAACATTTATTAATTCACGGCCTCATTATTTAATTTGAGATCAATTATTTACTGTGCACTTCTTATACATGCCTTTTAGCGCAGCGTATATATATATATATTTATAAGCCTTATTATAGGCTTACCTGTAGGTAAAAGTGGTAGTACAGGGTTTACAACCACTTTAAGAGGGCCCTGCCCTTTTAAAACAAAAACTCACTGTTTTGTTTTAAAAAAGGTGATAAGATGTGAATGATACAGACAATGCCATTTTTGCATACATATTGATGAACTTTTGAAACATCCTGTGTTTTGGAATCTTTTCACAGACACTAGGAAATGTTTTATGAAACAAAATAGAGGAATGAAATTCTTCTAAAGAGAGACCTGATAATGCTGTGTAAACTTATAGCTGCCCACTAGAGGCCCCCATAGTACAAAAAATAAAAGATGAACATTCTGTCCTACATCAAAATAAAATAAATATAAGCGGAGGTATTTTTTAATGACAAAATATGTAATGGTTAATAATAACCATCATCATTGTGAATAATATGCTGTTAATTGATATTTGTTTCTCTGTTTGTCATATGCACGCACACATCTATCCAATTTAAATTCAAGGTAAAAACTGTTGTACATATACAGTATCTCACAAAAGTGAGTACACTCCTCACATTTTTGTAAATATTTTATTATATCTTTTCATGTGACTGAAGAAATGATACTTTTCTACAATGTAAAGTAGTGAGTGTACAGCTTGTATAACAGTGTAAATTTGCTGTCCCCTCAAAATAACTCAACACACAGCCATTAATGTCTAAACCGCTGGCAACAAAAGTGAGTACACCCCTAAGTGAAAATGTCCAAATTGGGCCCAATTAGCCATTTTTCCTCCCCGGTGTCATGCGACTCGTTAGTGATACAAGGTGTTAGATTCAACTTTTAAACAAGTTGCTTAAGTTTATATTGCTTTGCCAAATTATTGCTTCTATAAGAAAGATGACACGGAGTCAGGTATGTCTGTATCACAGTTCTCAGCATAAAGGACTGCTGCCTTTTTACTCTTTCAAAGGCCTTTTATAGGCAATTATACAAGCAGTAATCTTATCGGCATTACCAAATGAGGTTAAGGTACAAAGAGTTTCTCATCAGCGAACATGTAATGATTATTCAGCAGTTCCAAATTCCATCTAGATACAGATTGATACGTACACAGAAGAGAAAAGCACAAACAATTTAAATAGAACAATTGATACGTACATAGGTAAGAAAGGAGCACAAACAATTTAAATAGAACAATTGATACGTACACAGGTAAGAAAGGAGCACAAACAATTTAAATAGAACAATTGATACGTACACAATTACAGTGGAACTCTAAGTCATTATTTCAACCCTATCAATTTCCTCCTTTGACATCATCCTCTCCCTCCCCCTGGGTCCTCATGAATAAGTTCTAGTCAGTTTTTCCCCAGAGTCCTTTCCCTGACCGCGAGTTGTCAGAGGGGTAGAACCCATCCCCCTAGGTATTACCAACATCTTAAAATTCAAGAAGAGGAGTTTTATAGGAGTAGGGTGATGTCAATACACATTTATCGGTATGCCCTGTCTATTCTCCTAATTTTCCTATTTATTTTCCTGTATACACATATATTTGTGATTGTAAGTGATATTAATATTAGAATAATAATTACCATTGGACTTAACAACCAGTGAAAGGTATTGGTTGCTGTAGAAGACATTCCACTAAATATATCCCACCAATGTGGTGCAGTATCCTGTTGTATCTGTGAGGAAAGATGTACTAGTCTACCTTTGTCAATAATCATTTGCTACTTTAGGATCATCTATAGCCCATTCGAAAGTTGTTGTTTCCTCTACTTCAAGTACATTAATACCAGGAGTCCATGCATATATTTGTAAAACAACAATCTTTAACAAAAAATATGTAAGTAGATATTTCATCATGTTGTTTTCTCGGGTTGTTTCTTGCAATGTGATGTGTGTATCCAGGTAGGTTTTCCTTCCAGCTTTACTGAGGTGGCTGTGGTCAAGAGTACTTGGTAAGGACCTTCAAACCTTGGCTCCAATGTCTTTCTGGTGTGTTTCTTTACATATACATAATCCCCTGGTAGCAGCGTATGTGTACCTGTTATTGAATTAGGGTCTGGAAGAGAAGAATACACACTTTTGTGGATGTTAGTTAGACGTTGTTGTAATTGTATCACATATGCAGTCAAACTATCACATTGCAATTGCATACTCTGTGGAAAGTATAAACCTAATCTAGGTGCATTCCCAAAAAGTATTTCGTATGGGGATAATCCTGTTTTTCCTGTTGGAGTGTACCTTATAGAGAATAAAGCCAGAGGCAGGCATTCTGGCCAAGGCTTGTTTAACTCTTGCATGGCTTTTTGTATTTTTAACTTTATTGTCCCATTTACTCTCTCCACTGATCCTGAACTCTGTGGGTGGTAAGGGGTGTGAAAACTTTGTTGAACCCCTAACATGGTCATCACATTCTGCATGATTTCTCCTGTAAAGTGTGTCCCCCTATCTGATTCTATGGTTTCAGGAAGACCAAACCTAGGTATTAACTCAGTGATCAGTTTCTTGGCTGTGGCTTTAGCTGTAGCCGATTTTACTGGATAACTTTCGGGCCAACCTGAGAATAAATCGATACACACGAGGACAAATTCAAAGGGGCCGCTCTTAGGCATTTGTATGTAATCAATTTGCAGTCTCTGGAAGGGGTATTGGGCCCGGACCTGGTGTTTACGTGGGGTTTTTACTCTCTGTCCTGGGTTATTCAGGAGACAGATTTGGCAGGCTGCACAGTAGTTTCTTGCAGTGCTACTGAATCCAGGGGCGAGCCATCCTTGGTTCACAATCCTATACATGGAATTGGAACTGACGTGTGTGGGTAGGTGAACTGCCGCTGCCATTTCTGGGTACAGAGAGGCAGGCAGGCATATTTTGCCTCCTTCCCTCCATACATTGTCAAGGTCTGGTGCTGCTCCCATTCTGACCCACTTATCTTTCTCACTCTCCCCTGCTTGCTCCTGTAATTTACTCAGCTGCTGCCATATTGGTTCTGGGATACTCACCTCTACCGCTGCTAAGGTCTCAGGGCTTCCTTCCCCTAGAGCTGCCTGTTTTGCAGTCAAATCTGCAAATGCATTTCCTTTTGCCTCAATTGTTTTTGCGCTCGTGTGTGCCGCTATCTTCATGATGGCCACTCGTTTAACCTTTTGAAGATTGTTCAGGACTCTCTTAATCCCTTCTCCATGTTTTACAGGTGTACCTGCTGCTGTCAGATAACCTCTAGCCCTCCATATGTGGCCATAATCGTGCGCTACACCATAAGCGTAGGCAGAGTCAGTGTAAATATTCCCTTCTCGTTCTTTTAAGTATTCTAGGGCTTGTTCTAAAGCTTTTAATTCTGCTTCCTGTGCTGACATGTGGGCTGGTAAGGCCTGTGCTTCAATTACCTGCGTATCAGTCACTACAGCATACCCTGTGTGATATTTACCCTTGTCATCAGCAAACCTACTGCCATCTATGTACAAAGTGTGCTCAGCATTTAAAATCGGTGTATCTGTAACATGTGGGAATCCCATTGTCTCCTGTTCCATGAGCTGAAAACAATCATGCTGATCTACTTCTTTAAACAAAAGAGTGTCAGTGTCCTCATTTCTTTTCTCACTAGTACTATTAGTACTACCATTCCCCCTTGCCAAATCTGGTGACTGAAGAGGCAAAAAGGTGGCCAAATTTAAGGTTGTACAGCGCTGAAAAGTAACATTTGGAGGTAAGAGTAAAGTACACTGTAACCTTAATTGCCTAGCCATTGAAATGTGTTTGGGCTGTACCTGAGACAAGATTGCATGTATGTCATGTGTGGTATGCACTACGACTGGATTGTCTAGAACAATCTCTGATGACTTATCTATGATAATTGACACTGCAGCTACCGCCCATACACAGGACGGTGAACCTCTAGATACTGGATCTAATGCTGCTGAAAAGTAAGCGACTGGTCTTTGTTTTACATGTGCCTGTGTCAGAACACCTGTGGCATGTCCAGTGATCTCAGCAATGTACAGATTAAATATCTTGGTGTAATCTGGTATACCAATAGCCGGGGCAGAAATCAACAACTTTTTCAAAGTGATAAACGACTCATAAGCTACTTCTGTAAGCATATACGGTACAATTTTCAAACAATCGTATAATGGCTGCATCAAAGCGCTAGCATGTGGTATCCACTGTCTACAATATGACACGATACCTAAAAACATACGCAATTGTTTGAAATTCCGTGGGGGTAACATTCCCTTTATCACTTGAACCCTCTCCTCAGTGAGATGTCTCGTACCCTGTGATATACAATGTCCCAAAAAGATAACTTTTTCCTGACACACTTGTAACTTTTTTTTATTAACCTTGCAACCTTTTTCTGCCAAAAATCGCAACAAATTAAGGGTGGTGGCCAAACAAGTTTCCTTCTCAGGGCAGCATAACAATAAATCATCCACATATTGTAACAATACACAGGAATCTGGTGGTACCCATTCTCCCAACACCGTTTGCAATGCTTGCGAATACAAGGTAGGTGAATGCGCCATACCCTGAGGTAGGCGTGTCCAGGTTAGTTGCCGATTTTTGATTGAAAATGCGAACCAAAGTTGGCATTCTTCAGCAAGCGGGACGGAAAAGAAAGCATTCGCTAAATCTATAACCGTAAAGTACATACTGGTTGATGGTATTTGTGACAGTAATGTATGTGGATTGGGTACTAAAGGTGTCATCGGGGCTAGTATTTTGTTGACCGCTCTAAGGTCTTGGACCATTCTATACTTAACCGGACTACCGGCTACTGATTTCTTTTTAACCGGGTACAAGGGAGTGTTTGCCGGTGATTTTACCTCTTTTAGAACTCCACTTTTTAAGAAGGATTGGACCTGCATTTCTATGGCCGTCTCTTGGGGTGCACTAAGTGGATACTGCTTTTGTTGGGGAAGCACTGCTCCTGGAATCAGCTGTAGGGTAACCGGAGGTATGGGCAAAAGTCCAACATCAGCTGGATGTTTCTCCCATAGTTCTCCTGGAAGGGACGATAAAATCTGATCTAAGTCTGAAGGAGGTGGGCCGGACAATTCCGATTCCTCCTCTAGGTATTGTATCAGGTTACACATCTCCATGTGTTCTTGATTATCCCCTATAGCTAAGGTGACAGTGCCATCTGGGTGATAGGTAATGTTAGCTCCTATTTTCTGCAAAATGTCAGCTCCTAACAAATTAGTGGGGGCTCCTCTGGATACCAGAAAGCGTGAAAGGAACATGTGTTTCCTACTTTAACTTTCAGAGGTTTTGTAAGCGGGGCGTCGGCTAAAATGCCATCATATCCAGTTATTAGTAAAGTGTCAGGTGATTTTTGGCCAGGGAGTAGTTCAGAGTCAGAAAGTAACGAGCGTGAAGCTCCTGTATCGACTAAACAAGAGATTTTCTTATTACCAACCGTTATATTTGTCTTAAGCATTGTTGTTTTGGATTTTTCTAAAACCGGGGTGAGTCATGCTCGTGGACCATCTCCCTGCTGCCTGATATGACTATTTTTGTTGTCCCTGGGCTGGTTCCTTCTCTGATTAACTGGAGAATCAACACCTTCCTCTCCTTCATCCCTTATTCTTTTCCTACAGTTGCGTCTGATGTGACCAATCTTGTTACAGTAGTGACAGGTAAGGGGTTTGCGAAAGGAACCTCTACCTTGTTCTTGGGGACCCCCGAGTGCGTTGATAGCATGAGATTTCCTCCCTTTGGTTTCTGCTAAGTCCGCCTCTATGCCTTGCGCTTTTTGTAACAACGTCCCTCTATCTCTAGTTGCCCTCCACTCTGGTGTGCAGGCTTTCAGTCTCTCACTTATCTGTGGAATTAATCCCTCCATAAATTGTCTATTGAAGGCTCGGATTGTGACTGGCAGGGCCAAGTCCAATCCCTCATCTGCCATCATACTTTCCATAGATAAGTAAAATTCCGATACAGTCTGTCCTGGCATTTGCTTCATGGGTGATATGGACCCCCTCTCCTGTTGTTTTGCCTGACAAAAAGCTTCTAATCTAGGAATAAAAGGGGCCCTTGAGTCTATATGTCTGACATGTCCTGCCTCCAGGTTGCCCTCCCCATCAACTTGTCCTGCAGGTCTGTGTGGACCTATTTCTGTCATAAACTGGTTAAACAGGGTCAGAGTCATTTTGTGTCTGCATAGATCCTCCCCATCCTGCCAGGTCGCTTCATGTGTATTCATTAACTGTGTCACAAATCTACAAAAAGCAGCTGGCTTTGCTACCGGGTCTGGGGCGCTCTGTATTAATGCCATAAGGGTGTCTGCCGACCATGGTGCCCAAGTCCTTATTTGCATTCTACGAGTGACAGTAGGTGGGGCATTTGGATGGGCTGCTTGTCCAAATTCTGGATTGTTTACCTGAACAATGCGTGTATCAGTGCGTACGGGAGCTACAGTTTCTGGATGAGGTTTTTGTGCCCCACAATGCACACATTCTACTGCCCATTCTGGGTTTTGTGCTCCACAATCCTGACAAACCCATCCTCTCCCCTCAAGTACCGGATATATCTTGTGTGGTTTGCGTTCTACGTCAGTGTATGGGGGTGGGATGGCTGAGCTGGGAGCCTCGACATTTTTTGTTCTTCTATCTTTCATATCCCAACCATCACAATCTGGATTATACTTCCACCCCTCTTCTTTCGCTCTATTTGAGACCTTAATTAAGCATTGAACCTGACGCATCCATTGCTTCTCTAACACCTCTCCTTGTCTGTCCCTTTTTATTTCACTCCATACATCCGGGTCTAAGCCCGCTGCTCCTTTCACCTTAAATTTACGAAGGACATCCTTTAAGTCCTGTGCTTCGGTTTTCCCATAAATGTTCTTAATTATCTGTGGCACCGTATAGTGCGCCACAATTCCCTGATGGGGTTTTGTGTTCCTCTGGCCCATTCTAACAGTCCTGCCTAGGTAGCGTGTGGGACACTTAGTGTACAATATAATGCGGCTACAACATATACAAGAATGAATAATTACTTTATATGCTAGCCCAATAACAAACCAGCTAAGTTACACTAGTTCCTCGTTGCCTTCCTCCTAGGGTGCTAGAATACTAGAAACCCTGAATGAGATTTCTGAAATCGAATTACTTTATATGCTAGCCCAATAACAAATAATTACTTTATATGCTAGCCCAATAACAAACCAGAATGCGGCTACAACATATACAAAAATGCGGCTACAACATATACAAGCATTCCTTTAAGTGACCAGGTATCCGACTAGATCTCCGGACTTTTGGAGATCTTATTCCCTCCCCGTATCTGGGAATCCCTCTCATACACTCTTATCCCTGCTTTATGGAGCAGACAGGGCTTATACTCTCAACCCGTCTATGGTTTATGAGTTAGATGTGAGGTTAAGCATAAGCGTCAGACCCCCAAGCTCACAAGCCCTCAAGTTCCCAATCATGTGAGGTAAGGCGCATTCCATTGCTTAGTTCGGCAATCCCCTTCTAACTCATACCATCCTTGACAAGGCTCATTCACTTTCTCAACAAGACAGACACAGACAACAAAACAAACAAATAATTCCAGCAATATAAACTAAAATATGCAGTAATTCTAGACTCACCACTACAGAGGCTGGTGTTTTAAAACCAGGAGAACCGTAACTGACAGAACGGATAGGCACAAATCAGGGGAGCACAGAATATAAGAAAAATAAAGCTTTTTCTTACCTGGCCAGGTTTTTTGATCTGTGGTTCCCGGAATGCCTGTCCTTTCGTTCCGTCAGCGTAGCTCAGCCACCTCTTGTAGCAACTTGGTGGGTCCCTGTTCTTCGGGCGCCAAAATGTTAGATTCAACTTTTAAACAAGTTGCTTAAGTTTATATTGCTTTGCCAAATTATTGCTTCTATAAGAAAGATGACACGGAGTCAGGTATGTCTGTATCACAGTTCTCAGCATAAAGGACTGCTGCCTTTTTACTCTTTCAAAGGCCTTTTATAGGCAATTATACAAGCAGTAATCTTATCGGCATTACCAAATGAGGTTAAGGTACAAAGAGTTTCTCATCAGCGAACATGTAATGATTATTCAGCAGTTCCAAATTCCATCTAGATACAGATTGATACGTACACAGAAGAGAAAAGCACAAACAATTTAAATAGAACAATTGATACGTACACAGGTAAGAAAGGAGCACAAACAATTTAAATAGAACAATTGATACGTACACAATTACAGTGGAACTCTAAGTTATTATTTCAACCCTATCAAAGGTCTCAGGTATGAAGGGGGAGCAGGTGTGTTAAATTTGGTGTTATCGCTCTCACTCTCTCGTATTGGTCACTGGAAGTCAACGTGGCACCTCATGGCAAAGAACTCTCTGAGGATTTGAAAAAAAGAATTGTTGCTCTACATAAAGATGGCCTATGCTATAAGAAGATTGCCAAGACCCTGAAACTGAGCTGCAACACGGTGGCCAAGACCATACAGCGGTTTAACAGGACAGGTTCCACTCAGAACAGGCCTCGCCATGGTCAACCAAAGAAGTTGAGTGCATGTGCTCAGTATCATATCCAGAGGTTGTCTTTGAGAAATAGACGTATGAGTGCTTCCAGCATTGCTGCAGAGGTTGAAGGGGTGGGGGGTCAGCCTGTCAATGCTCAGATCATACGCCGCACACTGCATCAAATTGGTCTGCATGGCTGTCCTCCCAGAAGGAAGCCTCTTCTAAAGATGATGCACAAGAAAGTCTGCAGTTTGCTGAAGACAAGCAGACTAAGGACATGGATTACTGGAACCATGTACTGTGGTCTGATGAGACCAGGATAAATGTATTTGGTTCAGATGGTGCAAGCGTGTGTGGCAGCAACCAGGGGAGGAGTACAAAGACAAGTGTATCTTGCCTACAGTCAAGCATGGTGGTGGGAGTGTCATGGTCTGGAACTGCATGAGTGCTGCCGGCACTGGGGAGCTACAGTTCATTGAGGGAACCATGAATGCCAACATGTACTGTGACATATTGAAGCCGAGCATGATTCCCTCCCTTCGGAGACTGGGCCGCAGGGCAGTATTCCATCATGATAATGACCCCAAACACACCTCCAAGACGACCACTGCCTTGCTAAAGAAGCTGAGGGTAAAGGTGATGGACGGGCCAAGCATGTCTCCAGACCTAAACCCTATTGAGCATCTGTGGGGCATCCTCAAATAGAAGGTGGAGGAGCGCAAGGTCTCTAACATCCACCAGCTCCGTGATGTCATGGAGGAGTGGAAGAGGACTCCAGTGGCAACCTGTGAAGCTCTGGTGAACTCCATGCCCAAGAGGGTTAAGGCAGTGCTGGAAAATAATGGTGGCCACACAAAATATTGATACTTTGGGCCCAATTTGAACGTTTTCACTTAGGGGTGTGCTCACTTTTGTTGCCAGCGGTTTAGACATTAATGGCTGTGTGTTTAATTATTTGAGGGCACAGCAAATTTACACTGTTATACAAGCTGTACACTCACTACTTTACATTGTAGCAAAGTGTCATTTCTTCAGTGTTGTCACATGAAAAGATATAATAAAATATTTACAAAAATGTGAGGGGTGTACTCACTTTTGTGAGATACTGTATGTAAGGATTAAACAATTTAGAACAAGCGTAAATAATGAAAATTAGTCTATCGGTATATAGGGTCAGGGAGATGTGGGCTGGCATCTGGGGAGATGAACTGGGTAACTGCACAGAGGGCCACTCTGATTGGGCTTCAGCTAGACTTGTGACCTTTATATTTTTAAGGATTTTCTATCCATGTCCTTTTATGCAGAGTGGTAGTGGATGCTTGGGGCTGGAAGTTACTGTATTTTAACACGGTACAAATTAAAGTAGGAAGAAAATTGTGGTTCCAAGGCATTGGTGGTTCAGTGGTGTTCTTGAATTTTTACAAGATTCCCCAGGCAGACCTTAAGCTGAAGTGTAATATATATGCATATAATGACTTCCATTGCCCCTCCGTCCCCTTGATCACCATGCATTAATATTTTTTAAAACAAATAATTTTGCTTTTAAGAAATATCTGTCTTGAAACCCAGTGACATCACCACTAAGTCTGTCTGCTGGTCTATGCTTCAAGTTTGTTGGAAGTGGTCTACAGTCAAAGGACCTAAGATTGTCCTTCAAGAGCTTTATATGAAAGAACTCATCCCAGCCATCCCTTTAGATACTTGTTTTTAACATTTCTTCAGTTGCTTCCCGAAATCTGGCCTAGGCCAAAATGATGTCATATATCCCAGGAATCTTCGTGGGCATTTTTTCTTTCAACTGGAGGAAGGGAGGAGGTGTTTACTCAGCTAAGCACATCCTTCTGCCTGCATGCTGGAGCTAGGGGCAGGTGGATTTAAGAAAGTAAATGCTACATGAACATACCTCCCAACATTTTGAGATGGGAATGAGGGACACCTACTACCAAACGTATGTAGGCATAGGACACGCCCCCTGCCACACCCTCTTAAAAGGAGAATTAATCAAATAAAAAAAAAAAGGTTAAATCCACAAGGGCTTTTTTTACCAATACTATTACTTTATACTGGCTGTTAAAATTTACAAATGCAGTCATTTAGAATTTTAAAAAAAGGTTTAGCACTGGGAAACACTTTTTGAGAGATAAAAAGTGCATTTTATATACAGTTGTATGGATCAGACCAAAATGAGGGACAAATGAGGAGGAAAGAGGGACAGAGGGACATTGCTCCAAATGAGAGACAGTCCCTCAAAATCAGGGACAGTTGGGAGCTATGCATGAATCATCTGCTCCTACACAAGATGACTGTGGCTAACAATAGCCATAGCAAACGGGTGTTTTCAAAGAGATTTCTCAACAAAATGAAGCATGGAGACATGGATGGATGGGGGAGTTTGAATATTAACTACTGACTTTGAATAATCAAAATGATCAAAATAGAATTTTTCAGTTTGTGGTGCTCAGATACGATTTAGTTCAACTTTAAGTAAGAAATAATCACATCCCAAATATAGAGGTTAACAAAAAGGGTTAGATACCAATTTTTCCCATTAGAGGGCACCAAATCCCTACTTGTCAACTTACAATCAGCACACAAAACTTCATGAAACCTACAGATGAAAGGGCAGATCCATGAACTGAACATGTTAGGCTGAGCCCAACACTGCTTAGACATAGATCCCAACTATCCCTGATTTGGAACAAAGTCCCTCTGTCCCTCTTTCCTCATCTGTCCCTCATTTTAGTCTGATCTATATGATTGTATATAAAATGCAGTATTTATTTCTCAAAAAGTTTTTTTCTGTTTGTTTTTTCAGTATAACACTAAATGTAATTGGACAAAATATCCATCATCCACAACTGATTTGTGATTAATGGGAATGGCCAGACACATACCTCCCAACTTTTTGAGATTGGAATAAGGGACACCTATTAGCAAACATATGTAGGCATAGGACACGCCCCCTTAGGGGGAATATATACAAAAAAAATTGTTAAACCCACAAGGGCTTTTTTTCTGCCACTACTATTCCTTTATATTGGCTTTTGACATTTACAAATGCAGCAATTTAGAAATTGGAGGAAAGGTTTAGCACTGGGAAACACTTTTTGAAAGATAAAAAGTGCATTTTATATACAACTATATAGATCAGACCAAAATGAGGGACAAATGAGGAGGAAAGAGGGACAGAGGGACATTGCTCCAAATCAGGGACAGTCCCTAGAAATCAGGGACAGTTGGGAGCTATGGAAGAAGAAGGAGAAAAATATTACAGCGCACACATGCAAAAAAACATTCACCTCCAGCAAGGCTAGTTTAAAAACACCTAAACATTCTCAAAAAGACATTTTCAAAAATATGGGGATTTGGTCACACCATATTGCTATATGGTGCTAAGCCCACTTACTGCGACAAAGTACCCCATGATTAGTGGGTCCTACACTATCCATAGATTTGGGAGATCCTGCTTCTCTGAACCATGAGAGCTACACTCTTCTAAATGGGAGAATCTTGAGGTCTTCACCCATGACACAAGAGGACACTAATGAGGGGCACTGATGAGGGAGTGGGGTGCTCCTCACCCAAAGGATTTGGTCAGAATCCATACAATACACAAACAAGATATTTGGGGGGCACACCTTCTCATTAAAGCTGGTGCAGCCATAAGACCATACAATAGAAGAAAAAATATTACAGCGCACACATGGAGCTATGCACACAGTTTAGTTTAGTGTAATAGGTGTTGCCCCAGCATTTTCATATACGGAGAATGGAAATGTTTCAGAGGTGGGTGTGTAGCAGTAAAGTGTCCTGTTTTCTAAGCTGGGATTCTCATTCACATGGGCCTACCGATCTGTACACATGTGCAAAGGGCTGTCTGCAGCCGCCCGGGATGCCCAGGTGATCAGTGTAAGGGTTTGTAGGCAGCATGTGAAATCCATGACAGGCGACACAAACCTCCACACACATCCCAGAATGCATGAATGGGGACACGGCGGGTTTATTTACTAAAGCTAGAGAGTGCAAAATGAGTCACAATTCTGCATAGAAATCAATCAGCATCCAGGTTTTATTGCCAAAGTTTAAAGTGAATGTAAACCCGAATTTTTTTTTTTTTGATGTCATAATGTAGAGTATTAGATTTCCTATCATTTGAGCCCAGTCTTGCCACAAAGCTCTAAGCAATCCTCTTTTATTGTTCAGTGAGATAAAACTTGACAAACAGAGAAAAACTTTGTCAAATCCTCCCCCTTGCTGTGAGTGACAGGTGATTTACATCTCGTGCACTAACCTAAGACATGCATTATTTTTTAATTCCCTCCCCCACTCCTTTCTTCAGCAGCTCTGCAAGGATTGGCTGTTCCACACCTCACCATGATTTGGCATGCTGAAGTCATGTGGTTACTTTCCTGTCTTTTCATTGGATGTTAGAGATCATAGCAGAAGTTCAGTGTAAGAAATACACAGGAGAAAATGCATATTGACAAGGGGAGTGTAGAGGTGGGCGGGGAGTCTACTGACATCACAACTCCACCCACCGAGCTCCAGACAACAGACCCGCCCACAGAATATGCAGTTTTTCGGGTCTCATAACAGAGAGAGAGGGGAGACATTTGACAGGTAAGGATACATGCAGGAGGTATGTATATCCTTATAGATAACCCCTATGGCAGTAGTTTAGAAAGGATGACATTGGGTTTATCCACTTTAATTGAACAAGCTGAGGTTAGAAGCTGATTGGTTCTTTGCAGAAATGTGACTCATTTTGCACTCTCCAGCTTTAGTAAATACCCCCCAGTCTGTCCATAGATCAGACCTGCACAGATGTGCACTCCGGGATGTGTGCGGAGCTTCCTGCAGCCAGCCTGCTGTCATTGTTTAAGGGAGTATTAAAACCAAAACCAAAACCAAAATGTAATATATTGCAGCTTACCAATCATTTGATATGGTGGCTACATTAGTGTTCCTTTCTATTGCTTGATCTGTTGTCACCTGGTGATCTGACCAGTAGTACATCTCCTGTATTAGTGAGACCCAATGTACTAAATGTACACTATTCCTAACACTAATACAAACGATGGGGCACTGTTCCTCCTATTGATACTAATAATGGGGCACTATTCCTCCCCCTAATACCGGTCATGGAGTACTATTCCTCCCACTGATACCAATCATGGGGCACTATTTCTCCCACTGATTCCAATCATGGGGCACTATTCCTCCCATTGATACCAATCATGGGGCACTATTCTTCCCATTGATACCAATCATGGGGCACTATTTCTCCCACTGATACCAATCATGGGGCACTATTCCTCCCATTGATACCAATCATGGGGCACTATTCCTCCCACTGATACCAATCATGGGGCACTATTCCTCCCACTGATACCAATCATGGGGCACTATTCCTCCCATTGATACCAATCATGGGTCACTATTCCTCCCACTGATACCAATACCCCTGATCTAGTTCAACTGTATAACAATTTTGTTTCTTAGCAATTAAAATAAAACAATCTGAGAGGCACAATGCCAGCTCACCGCTGATCTCTTCATTAATAAGCTTTACTAATAAGGTAAATGACTTCTCTATGCCGTTGGTGAGTCTGTAATAAACACTCAGCTCTCCCTGTTGTCCTTTGTTTTCTTACTTAATATTACTTTCTAGAGATCATAATGAAATCCCTTTGATTCTCAGCGAGTCTTTTATAATAATAAGGCCACATGACATTTTTCTGAGGGGGTTCTGAGTCATTCCCTAAAATAGCTGCTCATAACATGTCAACAGTATAAATAATTAAGTAAAACACCTGTCTCTGCCGCACGAAGGCGTCACGCTGTTCGAACCGCGCAGCAGCATGACTCGCAAACGACAAAACATCGCGTTTCAGCTTGTAAGATGCCAGCAAGATCACAGGCAAACGTTTTATTTAGAAATGATTATTCAATGCTAAACAAAAAAAAAAAGAGGAAAAATTTGGCGAGGAAAAGCTGAAACAAAAATCTCTGTGATGTATTAAAATGTACAGCAATGCAGAGCTGTCTTCTGTATTTTCTTTTTAAAATCTTTGTACTTATTTCAATTATTTATGCAGCATCAAGATATTCGGAAGCATTTTATGGAACGTATCGGACCTTTTATATCATTACCTCCCCTGAAGTAGTTGGAAGTGTAATGTGTATGACCAATGGCGGCCAGTCCATTCGGGGTGCCCGGGCCCCGCCCTCTCGCTCCACTCCACCCCCTATATGCAATGGATAGATTCATGCATAGCATGAATAGCACCGCCCCCTATTCATGCGTCCGGCCCCTTTCAGGGCACCAGGTGCATGAATTACAGCGGCCAGGTTTTTTTTTTTTAACCACTTACGGACCGCTGCACGCCAATATACGTCCTTAATTTGAAGCGGAATATCGCTGTTATGGCAGCAGCTAGCTGCCATAACCCCAGTATCCTCTTCTTCGGCCGGCGGTCCACTTTCCGATAAGAGTGGTCTCTGCAGCAGATTCCCCGCAAGATCACTTTTATCGGCGGCAGGAGAGGGCCCCCCTCCCTCCCGATGCGCTCCGGTGCCCAAGGCCGTCGGCAGCGGCGGAGGCGATTGGATCTTCACCCTTGCTGGGCATGGAGACGAGTGAGGGGAAGATGGTCCCCACCCGTCTCCATAACATTGCAGGGCGGAAGCAACGTCAAAACGTCACTTCCGCCCATAGCTCTTAAAGTGGTTGTAAACTCTCCCCGACAACTTTGTCCCATGTAAATCAGCATAAAAAACCCTAATGAACATTGCTCTATTTGTGGGGAAAAAAGGACATCAATTTTGTTTGGAAGCCACGTCGCACGACCGCGCAATTTTCAGTTAAAGCGACGCAGTGCCGAATCGAAAAAAGTGCTCTGGACTGCTAAATGGTCCGGGGCTTAAGTGGTTAAAGCACCAGATTAGAGCCAGAGGCTCTAATAGGCTTCAAAATAGGGTGGGCTCAAGTTGCAGAGAATGTGTTACAACAGCGAATGAATATTGGGGGAGTCATACCGCCACTGTGTATGACTATAGGAGGATTATTGTCATACTCACCAGGAATAATTTTTTGGGTGGAAGCTTTAACCACCTCACATCCGCGCTATGGCCGAATGACGGCCTTCCCTGTGCACGCTCCCTGCGCACGCCATGCAGGGCGCGCGCCGAGCGCGCTGTGATCACCGAGTCACTGAGACTCGGGTGATCACCGATCTAAGTAAGGGGCCGGTCCCGGCCCCTTACCATGTGATCAGCTTTCAGCCAATGACAGCTGATCACATGATGTAAACAAAAGATCGGTAATCGTTTTTTTTTTCTACTCACGCTGTCAGAAAAAAAAGCCGATCACCAGCTCAGATGTCAGGGACATCGGTCCCCAAGTGGAAGAGGCACATCTGCCTCATCAGTGCCACCTAATAGTGCCACCTTACAGTGCCCACAGTGCCACCTAACAGTGCCCACAAGTGCCACCTAACAGTGCCCACAAGTGCCACCTAACAGTGCCCACAAGTGCCACCTATCAATGCCCACCTGTAGTGCCAATCAGTGCCACCTGGCAGTGCTGCCCATCACTGCCACCCATCAGTGCCCATCACTGCCACCCATCAGTGCCCATCACTGCCGCCTATCAGTGCCCATCACTACCATCTCATCAGCGTACATCAATGAAGGAGAAAAATGACCTGTTTTAAATTTTTTTATAACAAAATATGAAAAAATTAAATTTTTTTTTTTTTTTAAATTCAGTTTTTTACTTTTTTTTAACAAAAAGTAAAAACTGCAGAGGTGATCAAATACCACCAAAAGAAAGCTCTATTTGTGGTGAAAAAATGATAAAAATTTCATTTGGGTACAGTGTTGTATGACCGCGCAATTGTCATTCAAAGTGCGTCAGCGCTGAAAGCTCAAAATTGGTCTGGATAGGAGGGGGGTTTAAGTGCCCAGTAAGCAAGTGGTTAACCTAGAAACAATTTTACCTAAAGTGGTTGTAAACCTCAGACATGAAATATGAACAAAGTATATCCCTCTATAGTGTGTACTTGTCTCTATCCACAGCAAGGGTCATTCTTGTCTACTGCCCATTCCTCTACTATCAGCATGAATCACTTCTGACAAGTTTTCCTGACACCAAGAGAAAAAAGGTGAAGGGGAGGGAGCTCCAGCACACAGTCTGTGATTGAGTGAGTTGAGTCACGTGACCAATAACATAGACAACATAGACTGAAGTGACCCGGTGTTCTGGCAAAATGATCAACCTGGCAGAATGTGCAACCTGCGTCACTTCCTGTGACATGGAATCAACTGTATCTCCTAACCGCGTGCACTGCGCATGCGCAACGCGTCCCACAGTGCCTTCCAGGGGCGGCACTAGGTGGGTGCTTGGGTGTGCTGAAGCCCCCCCAAAATATCTTCAAGCACCCTCATAGCACCCCCAAAAATTCCACTGAGGTAGTGGCATATAAATGTGCACAGTTAAAGAAAAAATATATTTTACTTGATGTGAATCCTGCCCTGCTTGGCTGGGGACTCTTTTTTTGAAGAGGAGGGATACAGCCGCATAAGCCGCTGATGCTTAGTTAGATCTGGCTGAGAGGGGGGCGGATTGATCCAGAGTGCTGTGCAGAGGTGCAACCTTATAAAAGACCCTGTGACACGTGGTGCCTCTGCATTTGGCGCGCAAAAGAAGGGGATGGAGGAAGCATGGTGTTGAGAGAGAGCTTGAGCCCAGCCCAGCCCAGAAGCCTGAAGGTATGTTAACAGCTGAGCTGGCTGATTCTTTACATGGTAGACCGCTGGGGAGGGAGAAGAGCTGCTGTATGCAGGGAGCTGACTGAGTCTGCTGTGCTAGTCAGATGTCACATCTGACTGGAGAAGGGGGGTTTCCTGTTGTTGGTCCATGGAGGAGGAGGAGGAGGAGGAGGAGGAAGCATTTGAAGGATGGTTGCTGTTACTGGCTTTTCTTTTTATAAGGGAGCTGCTGCTGAGTGAGCCTGGAGAGGGGGAGGGGGGAGTGAGACACCACTTTGCAGTCCTCAGTCTCATTTGATCTATGTCAGCAGCAGACAGCCTAATCTGGAGTCTGAGCTGAGCTGTTGTAAGAGCCCTTTCACACTGGGGCGGGGGGCGGCGTTGGCGGTAAAACGCCGCTATTATTAGTGGCGTTTTACCGTCGGTATGCGGCCACTAGCGGGGCGGTTTTACCCCCCGCTAGTGGCCGAGAAAGGGTTAAATACCACCGCAAAGCGCCTCTGCAGGTATAGCCGCGCCGTCCCATTGATTTCAATGGGCAGGAGCGGTAAAGGAGCGGTATACACTCCACTCCTTCACCGCTCCGAAGATGCTGCTGGCAGAACTTTTTTTCCCGTCCTGCCAGCGCATCGCTCCAGTGTGAGAGCCCTCGGGGCTTTCACGCTGGAATGAAAGCAGCGGCACTTTCGGGTCGGTTTGCAGACGCTATTATTAGCGCAATAGCGCCTGCAAACCGCCCCAGTGTGAAAGGGCTCTTAGAGACATCCTGCCCTGTGGTCTATTCTTGGCACTCTGATTTTCCCTGGGCTGCTGGGCACTGGCACTGCAATCATTAGAATGCCCCCCAGATCAGAACAGTCAGTACCCAAATGATGACTATCCCCATTAGAGCGCACCATTACACTGTACAGGGCACAGAACTGGTGTGTGGGTTTTTTTTTTTTTTTTTTTTTTAACAAGACTTGATTATCACTTTAACCACTTCAGCTCTGGAAGGTTTACCCCCTTCCTGACCAGGCCATTTTTTGCAATACGGCACTGTGTTATTTTAACTGACAATTGTGCGACGTTGTACCCAAATAAAATGTGTGTCCTTTTTTTTTTCTCCACAAATAGATCTTTCTTTTGGTAGGATTTGATCACCTCTGCGTTTTTATTATTTTTTACGCTATAAGCAAAATAAGACACAATTTTGAAAATAACCCAGTATTTTCCTTTTTGCTATAAAGCATTCAATGAGAAAATGTCAAATCAAATGTCTTCATTCATTTAGGCCAATATGTATTCTGTTATATACTTTTGGCAAAAAAAAATCTCAATAAGCATATATTGATTGGTTTGTACAAAAGTTATAGGGGTTAATTTACTAAAGGCAAATAGACTGTGCACTTTGCAAAGTGCAATTGCACTCTACAAGTGCTTTTGCTTCAGAGCTTAGTAAATGAGCAGAAGCTTTGATAACTTCCATCATCCAATCATGTGCAAGCAAAAATGCTGTTTTTTTTTTTTTTTTTGTTCCCTTGCACGTGATTGGGTATCCTTTCCAAAGTGAAGCTTTACCTCATGTACTAAGCTTTGAAGCAATTGCACTTTCTAAGGGCAAATGCACTTTGCAAAGTGCACAGTCTGTTCCTTTAGTAAATCAACCCCATAGTGTCTACAAACGAATATATATATATATATACACGGATATACAATTTTTATTTTTTACTAGTAATGGTGTCGATCAGCGACTTATAGCGGAACTGCGCTATTGCAGTGAGCATGTTGGACACTGCCACTTTTGGGAACCAGTGACATTATTACAGTGATCAGTGCTAAAAATATGCACTGTTATTGTACTAATGACACTGGCAGGGAAGGCTTAACATATGGGGCGATCAAAGAGTTAAATGTGTGCCTAGGGAGTGCTTGCCAATTGTGGGGAAGGTCCTTTTCATACTGGAAGACATGGATCAGTGATTCTGCTTCATAAACACAGGATCTTTGTCATTCTGTGTGTACAGAAGACAATCTGCCTTGTTTACTTACTCATTTTGTCAGAGTACTGAATGATCATGGGTCCCGGTGGACATTCGGTCCACGGGTCTTGCTGATTAGCTCCCACTGTGTAAAAGCCCGGAAGTGCAGAATCATGTGTATAAATGCGTGATTCTGCACAGAGCGGCCACCCTGTAGCAGTAAATCTGCTATGGGGTGGTCCCAAAGCGGTTAAGCACTTCTTTCGATCTGTTGTATGGAATGTTGGCAGTAATCTGAAATACCTCTTTATTGCTCTAACAGTTGCTGGTTGTCAGTCTGCTGCTCATCCATTGCTGTCTACGATTACTGGGTGCCAATTCCATCTTCAGGTCTTCCACCACTGCCTCTTTTGATCCCCAACCAGCAACAAGTTTCAGAGTTCTGCTTTAAGGTGGGTTCCTCCAATGTACTTTCTGAGTCATGTCCTGGGTCTGCTCTTAAACAGTACTTTCTATCTGTTGTGTGGAATGTTAGCTTTGCTCTGAATTACTTCTCTTGCCTCAACAGTTGCTGGTTGCCAGTCGGCTGCTCATTCACTGCTGTCTACTGGGTGCCAATTCTAGCTACAGGTCATCCACCACTGTCTTTTGTGATCCCCAACCAGCAAAAAGTTTCAGAAAGTTCAGCTTTAGGGGTAGGTTCCTGCAATGTGTTCTTTCTGAATCATGTCCTGGGTCTGCTCTTAAACAGTATTTTCGATCTGTTGTGTGGAATGTTGGTGGTGCTCTGAATTGCCTCTCTTTATTGCTCTAACAGTTTCTGGTTGCCAGTCTGCTGCTCATCCACTGCTGTCTACGACTACTGGGTGCCAATTCCATCTTCAGGTCATCCACCACTGCCTCTTTTGATCCAGAACCAGCAACAAGTTCCACAAAGTTCAGCTTTAAAGTGTAAGTAAACCCCCCCTATCGTTTTCAGCCAAGGAAGCTGCCATCTTTGCCTCTGTTTAGTCTACAACTGCCATGATGCTGCACATGTGATCAGTTATGACACCAGCCATTGGAAGGCTTGACAGTTTGGTTGAGAGCACAACCAATGGGAGTGTTACATTTCCGGCACGTGCCGGAAATGAAACTGTTTTATGGATGGGTTTACTTCCGCTTTAATGTAGGTTCTTGCAATGTGTTCTTTCTGTGTCATGTCCTGGGCCTGCTCTTAAAGTGGTTCTAAAGGCTCAAGGTTTTCTCCTTAAAAAAAAAAAAATCTTGTGTGGAACCCCCTAATACCTGAGCCTCATCATTCTTTAGCAATGTGCACGAGAGCTTAGACTCTATGGGGACTAACTCCAATTAGGGGAGGGGGCCAGGTCTGCCCTAGGCAAGACTAAAATTGGGGCACACTCTATCTAAATTTTGTCCCACCCCTTCTCAAGTGGCTATTTGGGGTCTCTGGTGGACTGTGGGATAGTAACACCCCACCCCTCCCCCCCACTAGCCTGCTACAGTGCTCCTCTCAAACCCCTCATTGGCCTGCCACAGTGCTCCCCCCACCCTGATAGGGGAAGAAATAGGAAGGGGATATGGAAAAGGAGAGAAATGTAAGAAAGGGAAAGATGGGGGGAGAGGCATGGAGTGTGAGGGCAAATACCTGAAACGTCTGCTTTGAGTGGAATGAACATGTTTCATTTCATGTCTCAGGTCGCTCCTCAGCAGGGCCAGCAGTTCCCTGTGCTTGTGCTTCACTTGTTGCTCGCAGAGTCATCTTCCCTGCAGTCATACTGCTGCCGTGTGGGACATAATGGTGACAGGCTTGGTGTGTGCGGGTGGACTCGAGCCTCACGTCAGCACCCGGTTTGCAGGAGGGCCACCGATACTGCCACCGATAATGCCTATTGCAGCGGGGCTCCCTGTGACCCTGGTAGTTCTGCCCCTGCATGGTAGCCCAATTTAGCAGGAAGGCACAGCTTTCTTCCCTGCTTTTCTGTGACGCTGCTCCAGATTTAATTCTAAACACTTGCACAGATGGCAGGGGGCAGCCCTGCCCCCCTGAAAAATGCCACCCAAGGCAAACTCCTTGTTTGCCTCGCGGTAGATATGCCCCTTGTCCTGGGTATGATGTAAATTACTGCTTTGTTTGCGTTTTTACCAGTGCTTGGAATCATTTTTATTCTCCCAACAGCAATTTGCCACCGTTGTCTACAGATCATCACATACTACATTCTTCCTGTCATCCAAAACCACCAAATACTCCCAGGTTCTCCTTTAAGGTAGGCTCATGAAAACTTTTCTTTCTAAATGATGTGAGCATAATAGTATTTTCTGTTGAAGACTGGCAGTTAGCTTATGTTAATGGGTTAGTTCAACGTGCAAAAACTGTCTAGGCATGAGCTGTGCAGTTTTGAGTACATGTGGACAATGCAAGGGCATTATGTAACCTTAGACAAGCATTGTTTGTTTTTTTATATCTGCATGCACCCCTTATCTGCATTGGCAGTTTTTTGGTTAAAGTGGAGTTCCACCCACTTTTACAACTCTTCAGCATCCCTCACTAAACTGTGCACTGTAAACAAATTGGATATTTTTTCATTTTTTTTCTCAGCACCTACTGTATATCTGCTGTATTCATTTTTCACTTCCTCCTCCCTGGCCGCGGCCCATCTCATCATTTCCTGTTTGCAATGCCTTCTGGGAAGGGGCGGCAACTTCCTCTGAAACTGCCGTTGCTATGGAAACCTGACCTGAAAACTATTACACTGCTTGTGCTGCACTGAGCATGTGCGAGATCTACAAGGATGAGATCCAGGAAGAAATACAGTCTGGCTTCAGATGCCCACACTTAAGATGGCCACGGCCTGCTGTAAGTTTATAAAATAACAAACTACTGCTATAAACTAACAAAACAGACCTTAGTTTAGAGACTAACTTTACTAGAATACATTAAGCTTGTGTATTATAGGGGTATTTTTATTTAAAAAGTATAATTTCAGCCGGAACACCACTTTAAGCTGAACTAACTCTTTGCATTCTGCAAATGGTTTGAAGTCTGAGCCTTGTGGGACAGTAATTCAGGTTTCATGTTTGACATGTTTTGAAGCAGTTAGCTAAACATTTGCTATGTAGTTCACTTCCAAATTTGTGACTTTTGATTTATGAAGTCTGTAACAATTTTAGGTTCTCAAGTTAGTATGCAGGGCCTAGTCTGTGTTGATGAAAAATGGCATGTGTGCCAAGTACATATTTGAGTTTCTCTGATGCGGTTTAATAATATTGCTGTCTTGCTGTGAATTTTGTTGGCAGCCAATAAACATAGGTGTATGTGTGATTTATGAAGGCATAGTTTTTTTTTGTGTGCCGTGTACATACAGTGCATCCAGAAAGTATTCAGTGCTTCACTTTTTCCACCTACTTTGGTTTGATCATGTCTCCAACAGGCCACAGCATATGTCAGCTATGACTTGGTATCATTTCTTGTTCTGTCACCTGTTAATGGTTTAGCATTGCTTGCCATTCATGGTTTACTCCATCCTGTGCATTGTTTGTTTCTTTTACCCCTAGCACCTGCATAGCACCTGCAAAAAAAATTGGCTGGAGCCGCCCCTGGTGCCTTCAGTGGCTGATGTTGGTGCACAGAGGAATTTGCCTGACAAAACGCTCGACTGATGCGCGTGGCAGCAATAAATGAACACTTACGAAATTTACAATGCTAAAAATTACTGTGATTGGCAGCAGCAGGAGCCAACGGCAGGGCCAGTACAAGGGGTGGGAGGGGCGTGGACTCTATGAAAAGGAGGGTGCAGTCAGCAGAACGATTGTCTGCATATCACATTCACAAACAGCAATGAATTTATATTTAAAAAAAATATGCAGACAATCATTCCGCTGACTGCACCATCTTTTTCGTAGAGTCCACGCATGCACTGTTACTTTCTTTGTTTGGCAGAGTAGATGACTAGATTATTAGCAACGTAAATTTCGTAAGTAAAAGTTTATTTCTGGCGTGCGCATGTTGGTCAAGTATTTTGTCAGGCAAATTCTTCTGTGCACCGATGTCAGCCACTGAACGGATGTATGACGTGCTGCGCGCTGCGCTCGGTTTGGAGATACAGCTGATTCCATACCCCCCAACATTTTGAGATAAGAATGAGGGACACCTACTAGCAAACGTATGTAGGCATAGGACACGCCTCCTGTCACACCCCTTTAAAGGAGAAATAACCAAAAAAAGGTTAATTACAGTGGGGACGGAAAGTATTCAGACCCCCTTACATTTTTCACTCTTTGTTATATTGCAGCCATTTGCTAAAATCATTTAAGTTCATTTTTTTCCTCATTAATGTACACACAGCACCCCATATTGACAGAAAAACATAGAATTGTTGACATTTTTGCAGATTTATTAAAAAAGAAAAACTGAAATATCACATGGTCCTAAGTATTCAGACCCAGTATTTAGTAGAAGCCCCCTTTTGATCTAATACAGCCATGAGTCTTTTTGGGAAAGATGCAACAAGTTTTTCACACCTGGATTTGGGGATCCTCTGCCATTCCTCCCTGCAGATCCTCTCCAGTTCTGTCAGGTTGGATGGTAAACATTGGTGGACAGCCATTTTTAGGTCTCTCCAGAGATGCTCATTTGGGTTTAAGTCAGGGCTCTGGCTGGGCCATTCAAGAACAGTCACAGAGTTGTTGTGAAGCCACTCCTTCATTATTTTAGCTGTGTTCTTAGGGTCATTGTTTTGTTGGAAGGTAAACCTTCGGCCCAGTCTGAGGTCCTGAGCACTCTGGAGAAGGTTTTCGTCCAGAATATCTCTGTACTTGGCCGCATTCATCTTTCCCTCAATTGCAACCAGTCGTCCTGTCCCTGCAGCTGAAAAACACCCCCACAGAATGATGCTGCCACCACCATGCTTCACTGTTAGGACTGTATTGGACAGGTGATGAGCAGTACCTGGTTTTCTCCACACATACCGCTTAGAATTAAGGCCAAAAAGTTCTATCTTGGTCTCATCAGACCAGAGAATCTTATTTTTCACCATCTTGGAGTCCTTCAGGTGTTTTTTTAGCAATAAAGCCCGGATTGGTGGAGGGCTGCAGTGATGGTTGGCTTTTTACAACTTTCTCCCTTCTCCCGACTGCATCTCTGGAGCTCAGCCACAGTGATCTTTGGGTTCTTCTTTACCTATCTCACCAAGGCTCTTCTCCCCCGATAGCTCAGTTTGGCCAGACGGCCAGCTCTAGGAAGGGTTCTGGTCGTCCCAAACGTCTTCCATTTAAGGATTATGGAGGCCACTGTGCTCTTAGGAACCTTAAGTGCAGCAGAAATTTTTTTGTAACCTTGGCCAGATCTGTGCCTTGCCACAATTCTGTCTCTGAGCTCTTCAGGCAGTTCCTTTGACCTCATGATTCTCATTTGCTCTGACATGCACTGTGAGCTGTAAGGTCTTATATAGACAGGTGTGTGGCTTTCCTAATCAAGTCCAATCAGTATAATCAAACACAGCTGGACTCAAATGAAGGTGTAGAACCATCTCAAGGATGATCAGAAGAAATGGACAGCACCGGAGTTAAATATATGAGTGTCACAGCAAAGGGTCTGAATACGTAGGACCATGTGATATTTCAGTTTTTCTTTTTTAATAAATCTGCAAAAATGTCAACAATTCTGTGCTTTTCTGTCAATATGGGGTGCTGTGTGTACATTAATGAGGAAAAAAAATGAACTTAAATGATTTTAGCAATATAACAAAGAGTGAAAAATTTAAGGGGGTCTGAATACTTTCCGTCCCCACTGTGAATCCACAAGCAACTTTTTTTTACCACTACTATTCCTTTCTATTGGCTTTTAAAATTTACAAATGGAGCAATTTAGAAATTGGATGAAAGGTTTAGCACTGGGAAACACTTTTTGTAAGATAAAAAGTGCATTTTATATACATCTATATAGATCAGACCAATTTGTCCCTCACAAATGAGGAGGAATGAGGGACAGAGGGACATTGCTCCAAATCAGGGACAGTCCCTCAAAATCAGGGACAGTTGGGAGCTATGCTGATTCTAGGTCACAGGAAATCACAGGAAGTGACAAGGGTTGCACATTCTGCCAGGTTGGGCATTTTATCACAATACGGGCTGGGAAGGAGAACAAGCTGACAGGGGGGAGGGAGCATTGAAGGAGAGGAGTGATTAATAGATGCAGTTGAGATAAGGCAGCACCACTGCCTCACCACAGATTAAGACACTGCCCAGGGCAGTGGCCCCTCCCATCCCTTGTACTGGACCTGCCGTTGGCTCCTGCTGCTGCCAATCACAGTGATGACGAAGCGGGGGGGGGGGCGGGGCTGCTGTCTGTGTCAATGGATGCCGCAGTGTGGCCCGGGAGCAGGAATGCACAAGTGCCCCCTTGGGAAGTGGCTTCCCATGGGGGCACTGGACAGAGAGAAGGAGCCAGGAGTGCCGGTGTGGCACCCAAGAAGAGGAGGTTCATGTGCAATTCCATGTTTCCTATTTTACAAGAAAATTACCTTTACAACCACTTTAGTTTTTTTACAGAAGATATGGGGGCATTTTATTCAGCTTGCAGGAAAGCTTCTGACGTTCGTCCACTGCTTTATAAAAAGACCCCAAGTGTATGTAAAGCCCCATTTTTCTTACTTTGTATAGAGTGGGTAATGTATAGAACCCCTGTCGGGTTTTTATTGCTATCTGTACCCACTGGGGAGGTTCACCATCTTCGTTTGTGCAGGTGACCATTGCCAGTGAAGAAACAGAATACAGAAAGTAAAGGGAAATCCTGAATGTTTTGCCCTGTACACACGACCGGTTTTGCCGTCGGAATAAACTCTGAAGGTTTTTCCAACGGAGTTCCGACGGAATTCCACTCAAGCTGTCTTGCATACACACGGTCACACCAAATTCCGACCGTCCAGAACGCGGTGACGTAGAACACGTACGACGGGACTAGAAAATGGAAGTTCAGTAGCCAATAGCTTCCGTCTCGTACTTGCTTCAGAGCATGCGTCATTTTTGGTGCGTCGGAACGGCATACAGACGATCGGTTTTTCCGATTAGTAATTTGTTCCGTCGGAAAAATATAGAACATGTTCTCTATCTAAGTCCGTCTGAATTTTTGACGGAAAAAGTCCGATGGGGCATACACACGGTCGGAATATACGATGAAAAGCTCCCATCGGACTCTTTCTGTCGGAAGTTCCGCTCGTATGTACGCGGCATTTGAGTTGTCTCGAGAACAAAAGGAGAGGGGAAATCTTCCAATAAAATAATTGTTCTGTGGACAAATGTCTAAAAGGGGGACTCTCCCCACTTTGGGGAGATCTCCTTTTACTTCCTAAGTAAAAAGAACTTCCTTCTGAACTCTTTCTTTTCGGCGCCCTGTTTTGGTTCAAATGCATATGGACTTCTCAAATTGGGGGGGACCTCTGTCTTTCGAGAGGGGCCCCTGTTCATGTGGCGCACTGCCAAACACAAGTCATCTGGCTTTCTAAGGACTTCCCTCATTGGGGGTCCGGATCCAGCGTCTCATGTTTATCTCTCCTAGAATAAAAGCATAAAACATTTGTGAATTCAAACTGTCCTATTTTGTTCTATCTGCCTGTATTATCTCAAAAAGTCTTATCAGCCCTCTTGGTTCTCATCTTGGACTACAAAACACCCCCCTCCCCTCCTTCATGTTGTGCAGATGAGTAGAGAAGGAGAAATACTGTTGTTTAGCACAAGACAACTATCCAGGGCTGGCACTACTTGCAATTTCAGTTCAATTTCAATTGTGATCAGGGCCATCTTTATCGCAGGGCAAAATAGGCAACTGCCCCTAGTAGCCCAGTCATTGTTGTGGGGCCCAAAGCAGCTGCCCCTTGAGCCTGCACTGCCCGCAAATAGTTGATAAGCGGATTCAGGAAGGCCCAAGAAAATGTTTGCCCAGGGTCCAATCGATATTAAAGACGGCCCTGATTGTGATGTCAGTCCACAACAGCATTTGCCTGCCATCCAACATTTGTTGGCCGAAAGTTGGACAACAATTGTCTGATGGAGCGTACTAATGCCCTGTACACACGGTCGGACATTGATCGGACATTCCGACAACAAAATCCATCTGATTTTTTCCGACGGATGTTGGCTCAAACTTGTCTTGCATACACACAGTCACACAAAGTTGTCAGAATTTCCGAACGTCAAGAACGCGGTGATGTAAAACACGTACGTCGGGACTATAAACGGGGCAGTAGCCAATAGCTTTCGTCTGGTAATTTATTCTGAGCATGCGTGGCACTTTGTGCGTCGGATTTGTGTACACACGATCGGAATTTACGCAAACGGATTTTGTTGTCGGAAAATTTTATAGCCTGCTCTCAAACTTTGTGTGTCAGAAATTCCGATGGAAAAAGTCCGATGGAGCCCACACATGGTCGAAATTTCCGACAACAAGCTCCAATCGCACATTTTCCGTCGGAAAGCCCGACCGTGTGTACGGGGCATTAGGGTTGGATTTTAGGCAGTCTGTCATCACACAATTCCCTGCCAAAAATCCAATCATGTGTACGAGGCTTTAGATGTAGGGGTTGCATTAGTTGTCTTTGTTTAGGCTTTTTTCTTTCTTTCTTTTTCACCTACTGATCCAGCCAGTAAGTCTGTTATTTTTCAACTTCCTTTAACAGGCCAAGCTGCCCAGCAAAAGTTGCCATTAGAGGGATGCGATAAACCATTTATCACTAAAAGGTGTGCTTACTGTAAGACTCGTTTCACATATATGCGGTGCGGGATACGCAGCGAATCCTGTGCGTTTCCTGCACCGCATTGAAATTGCACTGCGTTTATGTGACCCACAGTGGGTGTCAATGTTAAATTAATGATATCCCTAAACAGTTTGCAAAACAAAGTGCAATTGACAGAATCGGATCATGTGTGAACACCAATGCGATCAGTTTCCAGGGTGGGAAAAAAAGGGCCCTTTACCATTTTTTGTGCGGATGCGGTGCGATTTGAGCCATACAAATGAATGACTCAAATCACATCGCACAGACATCACATGTGATTTGAATAGGAATGCAGTGCGAATCTGTGTGAATCACATGCGGTGTCCTGCATGGCATATATGTGAACCCAGCCTAAATGCTTAAAAAGTATTAGCTGGAGTACAGTTTTCATTTTTTAGTCCAGTGCATATAAATCTGAAAGTCTTAACACTGTCCTCTCCCCAGACCGACAACCTTGCTTTGTGCACTGGTGCGCAGTCATGTTGGAGCAGGAAGGGGCCATCCCCAAACTGTTCCCACAAAGTTGGGAGCATGAAATTGTCCAAAATGTCTTGGTATGCTGACGTCTTAAGAGTTCCCTTCACTGGAACTAAGGGGCCAAATCCGACCCCTGAAAAACAACCCCACACCATAATCCCCCCTCCACCAAATGATTTGGACCAGTGCACAAAGCAAGGTCCATAAAGACATGGACGAGAGAGTTTGGGGTGGAGGAACTTCACTGGCCTGCACAGACTCCTGCAACCCGATAGAACACCTTTGTTCATCTCAGAGGTGTTCTATCAGGTTAGAGGGGAAACTGTGAGCCAAGCCTTCTCGTCCAACATCAGTGCCTGACCTCACAGATGCTCTTCTGGAAGAATGGTCAAACATTCCCATAGACACACTCCTAAACCTTGTGGACAGCCTTCCCAGAAGAGTTGAAGCTGTTATAGCTGCAAAGGGTGGGCCAACTCAATACTAAACCCTACGGACTAAGACTGAGATAGCATTAAAGTTCATGTGTGTGTAAAGGAAGGTGTCCCAATACGTTTGACAATATAATGTACTGGACGTCAATATCTGTATACGACGTATCTGTATACCATGTCTGATATGCTCGAGGGCCTTTTTCTATAGAGTTTTCTCAGTAAATTTTTTATGAGGTAGGTTGCCAGGTCTTACCTCATCCCTCTCTATTTGCTTGGCTTGGGATTGGCATGCAGAATGTGATAAAACAGGTTCTTAGCCAATCTATAAACATTTACTAGGGCCAATTTAGACAGGAGCCAATAAGCTTACCAGTATGCTTTGGAAACTATGCAACAGGGAGAACATGCAAACTCCATTTGTCCTGGCCAAGATCTGAACTAAGGACACAAGTGCTGACCACTGAGCCACCCTTCATCCATAGGGTTCTACAAAACTTCACAGTTCATTTTTTTGTACAGATATGGAATTTTCTCATACATATTTTGAAGAATTTAGAATTTTTAAAAGACACTTGTATTTTAGGTAGCCTGCCCCTTTAATGCAGATCAGGATGACACATTCGAACCGTTTCCCAGGTCTGGCCGCACAATCACCAAACACGGTGTCATTACACAACGGATCAGAATTTATGTGTAAAGTAAATATTGATGCGCATTTGTTTACACAAAATTTAAGTCATCTGTCTGAAAATGGTTCGCCATTCTATTTTAATTTATTTACAAATACATCAAAATTTAACACATAAACGCCATTCTCTGGCACGCATGGACGGCAGATGGAGTCATTTAAGTCCTTTAGAAGCTTTGGAACAATGACAAGTTCTAGGGAGCCGCAGAAGTATCGTCCTCCATCTGGACTGGGACACGGCACAAAGGATGAATGGGAAAGGGAATGGTCAATGAGATTCTGCGAAGGAATATGGTCGAGTCACGTGACCTACCATGAATAGACGCTGCAAGCTTGATGTGGGCCAAAGGTCATCCTTTATTTGGTGAATTATGTAGACTGAGTCTAATGTGTTGACTCTAATCTTTTCCAAGGGTAGAATAATATCAGAAGGTGAGAAGCTCGCTCTGAGTACGGGGTCACACCAGAAATTACACATTGACTTGTGTAGAGGAACTTGTAATCACATTTGTTGTATCGAAGATTGTTATTATTTAATTAAAAAGAAGCGCCATTGAATAAGGTGATGCTTTCTTTTTTTTGCTACTACCCCTTTTCCCATTAGGAATCTCCTGGTGGTAAAGTCAGTTCTAGTACGTTCAATACAGGTTGAAATTTTTTAGAAAATTCCTAAAGGTAAACTCCAGGCATAAACACTTTCATTTAAATATACTCCTCAAGAGCCACAGTGGGCCACCATAGCTCCCAACTGTCCCTGATTTCGAGGGACTGTCCCTGATTTGGAGCAATGTCCCTCTGTCCCTCTTTCCTCCTCATTTGTCAGTGGGTGTAAATCCACTTTGTGTGCACTGAGTGGCTTTACAAGCCTAGTTATTAGCTTGTAAAAGTAGTGGTGACATCATCACTGACAAAGAAGGGGAGAACACGGCGGGACTATAAATGAGACATGCAGTCAAGCAGTGGTGGGTGTAGAAAACGGTATATTTAATGTAAATCAAAATGATTAAAAATTCATACAGTGAAATACATGATAAAACAGCAAAATTCATATATATACATATAGGAACATGAATAAACATGACACTATGTGTAGACCCTTATGCTACATTAACCAAGGAACTCCCTATTTGCTTGAAATTGCTGATAGCATTGCAAATGTCCAAACAAATGAAAAATACAATTAAACGCTTCAGGCATTGCATGTACTACGGCTCTACGCGTTTCGTGGAGTGTGTTTAATCCACTCATCAAGAGCTGCAATGTCTTTGATCTGAAAAAAAAGACCATAAAAAAATGTCTAAATCATTTGCCTTAAGGGGAAAAGTACACCAAGTGGAAAGATGTCGTGTGGGAAAATATACTCTGGGTAGTACTCACAACCAGCATGTGGAGATGCGATCTTGGGAGCTGGAGGCTCCCCTAAGGGTGTCTTGTCTGGGAGCTGTGGCAGGGTATGGCATAAGCGGGCCTGCCAACTTGGTCCCGCAGCCTGAGAAAGACTCTCCAAACACCGGTGGCTCATCTGCACCAATAGCAAATGGTGGCCAACAAAAAATCTTGAGTGGTTTCTAAAAAGTATAAATATAAATATGCATGAAGTTGTCGAATAGACATTTGGAACAGGAAGGGGCAATCCCCAAACTGTTCCCACAAAGTCAGGAGCATGAAATTGTTCAAAATGTCTTGGTATGTTGAGGCCTTAAGAGTTCCCTTCACTGGAACTAAGGGGCCAAGCCAAACCCCTGAAAAACAACCCCACACCATAATCCCCCCTCTACCAAATGATTTGGACCAGTGCACAAAGCAAGGTCCATAAAGACATGGATGAGCGAGTTTGGGGTGGAGGAACTTGACTGGCCTGCATAGAGTCCTGAGCCCCAACCTGAGTTGAAGCTGTTATAGCTGAAAAGGGTGGGCCAACTCAATATTGAACCCTACGGACTTATGCTGCGTAAACACGATCGGAAATTCGGACAGCAAAAAACACGATGAGAGCTTTTGGTCCGAAAATGCGACCGTGTGTATGCTCCATCAGACTTTTGCTGGCCGAATTCCAGCCAGCAAAAGATTGGGAGCATGTTCTCAATTTTTCGGTCGGAAAAAGTTCCGATCTGAAATTCCGATCGTCTGTAGGAATTCTGACGCGCAAAATTCCTACGCATGTTCAGAAACAATTCGACGCATACTCAGAAGCATTGAACTTCATTTTCTCGGCTCGTCGTAGTATTGTACATCACCGCGTTCTTGACGGTCGAAAGTTCAGCGAACTTTTGTGTGACCGTGTGTAAACAAGCCAAGCTCGAGCGGAATCCCGTAGGAAAAACCATCCAAGATTTTTCTGACGGAAAGTCCGCTCGTGTGTACGGGGCATAAGACTGGGATGCCATTAAAGTTCCTGTGTGTGTAATAGCAGACGTACCAATACTTTTGGCCATATAGTGTACCTCCCAACCTTTTTGAGATGGGGACAAGGGATACCTATAAGCAAAAGTATGTAGACATAGAACTCACCCCCTGCCACGCCCTCTTAAAGGAGAATTATATAAAAAAAAAACAGAGTAGTTAAACCCACAAGTGCTTTTTTTTAACCACTACTATTCCTTTATATTGGCTTTTGGAATTTACAAATGCAGCAATTTAGAATTTGGATGAAAGGTTTAGTGCTGGAAAACACTTTTTGAAAGATAAATAGGGCATTTTATATACAACTATATAGATCAGACCAAAATAAGGGACAAATGAGGAGGAAAGAGGGACAGAGGGACTTTGTTCCAAATCACGGACAGTCCCTTGAAATCAGGGACAGTTAGGAGCTATGGCTACAGGCTGCCTGTAGGAAACTACAGAAGAGGGCGGAGACAAGACCAGTCACCCTGCACAAGGAGAGAGCAGCAGTGAGCGGTCTTTACTACAGGAAGCTCCTACACAGAGGGAAAGCTGCACACTGGATTACTGCATAGATCTGGAAGAAAGACAGAAAGCACATTAAGAGTCCAGTAAGAATACACATAATGAATGTATTTAGATTTATTGATTATCCTGAAGGTTAGCATTAAAGCTGGAATGATCTTTTTTTGCAAACTTACATTGGTCCAGCTTGGCTCCATATCTGATATGTGATGGGTACTGAGGATGGTGTAAAGCAGTGGTTCTCAACCTCAGTCCTCAAATACCCCCAACAGGCCATGTTTTCAGGTTTTCCTTTATCTTGCACAGTTGCTTTAAATCAGAGTCAATGGCTTGGTATTTTAGACCGCTATTTTAATTAAGAGAAATTCCCAAAACATGGCCTGTTGGGGGTACTTGAGGACCGAGGTTAAGAACCACTGATGTAAATTACTTTAGTAGTCCACACTACATACAGTGATAGCCATGACTGTCCAGGTCCTTCTCCAGGAGAATAGGAACACTCTCAAAAATATTTTTTTTGGAAATTATACCCCATAAGGGTTCTCATTTTTTGCCATAATTTTTAAAGTGTAAGTAAAGTAAAAAAAATATAATAAAAAATACATACGTATAGGGCCAGTTCACGCAACATGCAGTCCAATGCATTTTTTTTTAGCATCAAAGACGCATGAAAGTAGATTGTATGGTTTTCAATGGCATAGTTCACACCAGTGCTTGCAGTTCTAGTGCATAAAAGTTCGAGAAAAAAAGTAGAACATGCTGCATTTTTTTCTGCACTGTACAGTACTGGAACGCGGTAAAACACATAAAAAATGCACTGGAAGGCATCAAAAAGCATACTGTCCTTTTCTGAAGTTAAGAAAAAAGAGGAGGGAAAAAAATGCACTGGATTGCACCAAAAATGCACCAAAAACCCATCAAAAACGCACCGGAACACACATCCGGACTGCGTTTCTTTGGTGTGAACTGGCCCATATGCTTTAGGTTTCATTTCTTAGTTGTTCTCATCCTGTTTGTTTAAAACCCTGTGTATATTTAGCCACCATAAATACTTTAGAATTGTTCCACGGATCCCCCTCTGTATTCATTTCCTTTATGCATGTGTCTGCCATACATTCTACTGTCTCAAAATTTCCTTTTCTAGTCACACATTCAGGTGTACTGAGACCAGAGAGTGTAAATGATGAAGAACGATGAGCCTGAGTGAAAGAACACATCCCAGATATCCCTTTACACAAACATGTTCCTCCCTGTTGGCTGCTGGATGGTGCAGACGTTAGCTGTGCTTTGCTGATCAATTGCTCGATTACTGTTTCAGAAGGAGGCCTGTGAATGTAACCAAACAACTGATGGGCAGACTACATATCTAATGTCTACATCATTCAGTGGCCGGCTCTCTCCCTGGAACATGCCTGTCTAAAGGGTGTCCTTTCACTTTTGCGATTGTCAGGAAGTTGATGCTTCCTGAGCCCATCCCTGTAGCCCAGCTACAGCGATGGGATCAGGATATGCACACATATTCCAAGTAAAAAATAATAATTCAGCAATACTAATACAGCATTTTGAGTCAGTGATTAATGCACTTTATTAATACTTAATGTAATGATTTTGACTTAAAGACTTCTTTACCCTTACTTGTCATGCTTGCATTGTCATCTTTCTCCCTAAACTTTTAAAACCTCAAAACAGATTTTGAACAAATGTAAAGACAACTCGTCTAATGCCGCGTACACACGAGCGGACTTTACGGCAGACTTTGCCCGGCGGACTTTTCGACGTACTTTACGACGGACTTTCTGAATGAACGGACTTGCCTACACACAATCCACCAAAGTCCGTCGAATTCGTACGTGATGACGTATGACCGGACTAAAACAAGGAAGTTCATAGCCAGTAGCCAATAGCTGCCCTAGCGTGGATTTTTGTCCGTCGAACTAGCATACAGACGAGCGGACTTTTCGACCGGACTCGATTTCAACGGATTAATTTAAAACATGTTTCAAATCTAAGTCCGTCCAACTTTTGAGAAAACAAAGTCCGCTGGAGCCCACACACGATCGAATTGTCCGACCAAATCCCGTCCGCCGGGCAAAGTCTGCCGTAAAGTCCGCTCGTGTGTACGCGGCATTAGACTCTAATGGAACCATGAATTTGCTTTTGTGTTATGTTCTCAATGAACCTTATATACACGTTATCTTTTTAATATCATTCATTAATTTTCATCCCCGTTGTCCCTTTGGTATCTTAAAATGGAAACACTATTACTTTAGTTAGTGACTATTTAATAATGTTCCTTCAACAAATCTCTGAGTCAGCTGTGTTCACACATCACTACATTGAGGCACTTTGTGCATTTCAAAATTCTTCCACTAGATGGCCACAACGTAAAAGTCATAATAAGTATTATAATAAGTATATCAAATACAGTCTGTGCATTTTAAATGAATCCCATTTCCAAAGAAGTGAACTGAATCCAAAATCGCATGTTCAGCATTCCTCTCCCCATGCCTTGACTGACTCCTTAATTATGCCAAAGTACAAATAACAAAAGCACTATTTATTAGAATATCTCTCCCTTACCAAGTGGGGAAATGTCAATACAATGAGTTCACTTGTCAAATTAATATCTACCTTTCACTGCCGCCTGCTACAATACAGTATATTGTTCAGATCTACACACTGCTATCCCCTGTAGCTATGCTGGATATAATGAACAGCTATCTAGTCCAAACTCTGCAGCTGATTAATGCCCAATTCTGTCTGTTTGGTAAACGTAATATTATAAGACAGAGCGGCAAAAGAAATTTGTGTATTTGGGTTTTTTAAATATTCTGAGTTGGAGGACCAAAAGCCTGAGTTGCCGTAACAAAGAGAATATGGGGTTCAAAAAAGACTCTATTACTTTGCCCATTCAAATAGCTAAGAGCGACCTAACCTTAAGCCCCGTACACACGATCGGACTTTCCGACGGGAAATGTTGGATGTCAGGCTGTTGGCGGACAATCCGACCGTGTGTACGTTCCATCGGACAATTGTTGTCGGACTTTCCTCCAACAAATGTTGGCTAGCGTGTTTTCAAATTTTCCGCCAACAAATGTATGTTGTCGGACTTTCCGATTGTGTGTACACAAGTCCATCGGACACAAGTCCAAAGTACAAACACGCATGCTCGGAAGCAGAAGCGGTCGGTCTTGTAAACTAGCGTTCGTAATGGAGAATTAACATTTATGATGTGGCAAATGATGAAATCTCCAAATGCAGCACACCATTCTCTTCTTCTTTAATGTGATAATAATGAAGCTGCTTTGCTGGTGATACTGATGGAGTTATTGCAAACACATTTTCAAAGGCTTTTTTTTTTTCTAGTGATATCAAGAATAATATTATTATGTTTTTTTTTTTTTATTTGTGCAAGTTACCACAACACCATTATCCCGTAGTTTTTAAGATCAAAGATACAACTATGTTGGTGTCCCTTGTCAATTTGACATTGTATTTTTTAAAATGTAACTGCCTACTCCCAAACTGTCATTTGAAGTAAAACCCACAGCCAAGTATTATTCTCCACAATTTTTTTATTGTGCATTAAAAAAAGAAAACAAATAAAATTAGACATGCTATCTGTCAATAGAACTTAACCAAAAAGTGCTTTCTATGCATCCAAAATATAGAAAATATATCAAATCAAATCATTATTCAGCCAAAAAAATAATGTCAAAGCAATAACTCCAAGACCAATAATAAATAACACGTTATCATCTCCGATTCCGTAACATGGCTGGTTGATGAGCGGCCGCTCAGAAACAAACTGAAAAGCGCGAAATGAAAAGTGCAAAATGAAAAGCACGAATCAACACTCACCAAACTTCTACTAACACGAAATTAGCAGAAGGAGCCCAAAGGGTGGCGCTAAAGAGCTGAAAAACAACGTAGTACATCACTACGTTCGTAATTGTTGGCCAACAATTGTGTGGCCATGTGTATGCAAGACAAGTTTGGGCCAACGCCCTTCGGACAAAAGTCCACGGTTTTGTTGGCCAACAATCCGATCGTGTGTATGAGGCTTTACACTTTTTTCTATCTAGCTTTTTCCTTGGATTGCATAGCATGCATTCTATCTAATTCTGGGCATTCACAGTGTCTGAGCAGACAAGGTCTTCCTGTTCTTCCAGGCATAGGCGTGCGCAAGGGGTGTGCCAGGTGTGCCTGGGCACACCCTAATCCTGGGGTTGGCAACCTGTCAATGGTGGGCAGGTGACAGGTAAACCACAACCCTTCCTTGCCGACCCTCAGAACCTCGACAGGAGAGGTGGCGTGGGTGGAATTTAGTGGAACCAAGATGTATTTTCCTCCTGCAGCAGCTGAAAGTAGGCTTCTCCTCTCCCTTTTGTCAATATTCAGCTGCCACAGGAGGAAAATATAGGGGATTGGTACTAATATATGCCACCCCCACCATCCCTCATTTCCCTGATCCTCTTCCTTCTGTTGCCCGGGTCTCCCATGTGCTCCCTTGCTCCCATTGTTTCAGGATAGAGAGCGGGGAAGAGGCCGGTAAATATGTCAAACGCATATGTGTTGGAGCTTTGCGGTGCACACCCTAAAGCCAGGGCCGTCTTTAAGGCAGGGCAAAAGGGGCAGCTGCCCTGGGCCCTATCATTGTTGTGGGGCCCAAAGCAGCTGCCTCATACTTGCCAACTATCCCAGTTTAAATTCCCTTGTCCCTTAAAGTTTTAGTCCCGTGCTATGTCCTGATATCCAATGTGAAGTGCTGGTACTAATGCTGCCCAGCTCTGCCCTATTGTTGTGTACAGATGACTCACCTGCAGACCCTGTGTTTACATGCAAATACCAGCATTTATATGTAAATAGAGGCGGCATTCATAAGTAAATAGCTGCGGCCAACGGCATTGATATGTAAATAAAGGTGGCATTCATATGCATATATTATGCACCCCTGTAGTGAGGAGATGATGTGTTGTAAGGTCTAGCAACCAATCAGTGAGCAGTAATACTGTACAGTAATCTCTAGCAACCAATTAACAAGCAGAAATCATTTGCTGTAACCTCTAGCAACTAATCAGTGAGCCGTAATGTGTGCTGTAACCTCTAGCAACCAGTCAGTAAGCAGTAATGATATGCTGTAACCGCTGGCAACCAATCCCAATTTCTGCCTGATCTGATACAGTAAACTGAGTTTAAGTCTAGCTGCTATTTATTGTATGTCTCAGAGCAGGTGGAGAGTGAAATTGCATGGGGGGGGCCCCAAGAAAATTTTTGCCCAGGGTCCAATCAATATTAAAGACGGCCCTGCCTAATGCAGTAGGCTGCGCACACCTATGCTTCCAGGGTATGCTGCCATCCATGCTTGGGCAGGCATGCTCCCCAACTTTTTATTGCACATCTGAGGGATGTTCTTCTGCATGTATATTAAATGGCCAAATGTTTGCCAGCAGCTTAGCTCGCGGGGCAAAGACTATTTTGTGTCTTTGTCCTGTTTGATGCCCTATTGGTTCGTACATTGTGCTTCCCTTTTACCATCTTTACTGATTTTACCGTTTCTTACAACTCTTTCCTTTGCAGTTAGCCGACTGAAGCTTTCTGAAGGGTTTTTCCCTGGATCAGTCACTCCAGTTAAAAAAACATTCTCAAATAAGCTAGGAGATAAGTTTTAAAGTTTTTCTCTTTTAGATCTCCCTAATGCCCCTTTTATTTCTCTTTTCGTCTTAGCCCTTATGGTTTGGATCACTGCTTATCTCGTTCCATTGACAAACATGACAGGAGGGGTCATTCTAAGTCCAGACTTTCCCAAAGTCATCGCTGTAGATCTCATTCTCCTTTTTGGCACCACAGATATTATTTTATATCCCACTCCCATCATAGATCATGCAGGAACTGCAGCATGTCTTGCAATAGCAAAGCATTACCAGGGAAAGCATTATGTCAAACTTGTCAAATATGGACTTTTCCTGCAAGACCGAACAAACCTCAGGCAAAGAAAAGTGTAAGCCAGATGTTCTAAGCAGGATCGATATAGCAGAGGTCTCCAATCTTTCCAAAGGGCCAGTTTACTGTCCTTCAGACTTTAGGGGGGCCACACTTTGCCCAGTGGGGAGTAGAAAATGGCCAGAAGTCAGTGGATATAACCAATGCCCCATCATTGGTATTAGTGGGAGAAATAGTGCCCCATTGGTTGTATCAATGGGAAAAAATAGGGCCCCAAAACTGGTGTCTGTGGGAGGAAGAGTTCAAATTACTGGTGTCAGCTTGAGGAATAGTGCCTCATATCCCTAGAAGAAATAGTGCCCCATTTTTATTTTTAGTGGAAGAAAGAATGCTCCATAGTTGGTGTCAGTGGGAGAAAAAGTGCCCCATCATTGGTGTCAGTGGGAGGAATATTACCCCAAGGGCTGGATATTGGCAAGCAATAAGCCACATTAGGCTCTTGGGCTGCAGTTTGGAGACCACTAGTCTAGAGAAGCTAGATCATATAAGCCCTAGCCAAACTTTCATAAAAATGGAAGAGTACTCAGTTTTAATTCTTAAAAAATAGCAAGTCCACTTCTTCATCAGTCAGGTCTTTTTAGGGATTTGCCCACCCAGCCATGTCAGGTCTGAGAGCCAGGCTCTCAGCATTCCAGCAGGTTTGGGCAGATATATTCTAAAATGCATGAATACTAAATGCAAATAAATATCTACAATATTATATGTCTCTCTTTTGGCTTGTCCATGGCACCACGGACATTCTTAAAGTTATTTTTTCATAATTATTGCTCACCTAGGGGAAAAATGTACAAATTTATCACCACTTGGAGGACATGTTGATAGTAAATCAAGAGAAAGACTTGCATCAGTCATCAGAAGATAGTGCTTCAGACCTTAAGGGCCATACACATGGGCCGAATATGGCAGAACACAATAGTTTAGAGGGGAGATTGCTGTACTAACATCAGATTGTTAGTACAGGAAATCCTTTCGAGCCCTACAGTTTTTTTTCATTCAGCCCACTGGGTTTAATGGTAGCAAACTGATAGTGTGTACCTGGCTTTACAGACTTTGGCTGGTTGATTAATTACAACAAAAGCCACTTGCATCCATCTCAATCCTTGATCTACCTAGGCTAGAAGTGACATTCAACACATTACAAGCAATAATATCTCTCAAAATTCCAGTTATCAGTGACAGAATGTACACAACCTTATCTGCTTCTCATCTGACAGGATCTCAGTGATTGCAAATTACGGGAACATTGATTGCAACAATTATGCACATGGTACAATATGCACAATGACACACAAGGATGTTTCAAGTTAAATTTTTATGTCAAAGGACATCGACCCCTTTGCACCACAAGATCAGAATTATCAACAGGATAAAAGCTAGTTTTTGGTGGTGAACTATTCAATCAAACCTTTTAAAGCCACATTACCCACACATGACATCAAGGACAACAAAATAAGGTGGATGCCTGTCATAAGGGTTGGGAAGAATATTGTCAAGGGAAGATGGTGCAGGTTTTCTGACCGTTTCATTCCCAAAAGCTGGTTTTCAATAACCATATTCTGTGCTATGTGAGCATCAGTCCCTGCAAGAGACATCAGTGAGGCTGCAGACAGGGGCGTACCTAGTGTATTGGCATCCGGGGCGGATCCTATATCTGGCACCCCCCCAACTTAAAATGTAAAAACACCCCACTGTGCCCCCTGCATACCTCTGCATCCTTAAATATCTCTTTGTCACTACTGCGTACATTACACAGCACCTCTGGACCTCTTTACATTACACAGCCCTTGTACCTCTAGACCCCTTTACTTTACACAGCACCCTGCACCTCGGGACCCCTTTACATTACACAGCACCCTGCACCTCTGGACCCCTTTACATTACACAGCCCCCCACATCTCTGGATGCCTGTATGTTACACAGACACCCCCCAACAGCTCTGGACCCCCTGCATGTTACACAGACCCCCCTACAGTGCAGACCCCCCTACCATGCAGACACCCCCCATTCATTACAGACCCCCCCTACAGTACAGACCCCACTACAATACAACCCCCCTACAATACAGACCCCCCTACAGTACAGAAACTCCCCTACAATACAGACCTCCCCTACAGTGCAGACCCCCCCCTACAATACAGATCCACCCTACAGTGCAGACCCCCCTACAGTGCAGACCCCCCTACAATACAGACCCCCCCTACAATATAGACCCTCCTACAGTGCAGACCCCCCTACAATACATACCCCCCTACAGTGCAGACCCCCCCTACAATACAGACCCCCTACAGTGCAGAACCCCCTACAATACAGACACCCCTACAGTGCAGACCCCCCCCCACATTACAGACCCCCCTACAATACAGACCCCCCCTACAGTGCAGACCCCCCCTTCAGACCCATAATGTACCTCTGGCCTCGGCTCAGATGATCAGCGCGATACATGATGCACAGCACGTGTAGACTACACGGAGGAGGGGCCGGCGGCTTCAATCTGCTCGGCTGTGTGAGACAGCCGAGACAGATCAGAGCCACGGCGCGGCCACGAGAGAAGGGGATTGTTGCGGGTCCTGGGTGCGCCGATGGGTGTCACTCGGGTGCGGCGAACACCCCCCCATTTGCAAAGCCACTACAGGCTCTCCATGTGTGTACTGTGTTCTTACCTGCCGCGCCGTGCCGCTGCGCTGCTTAAATCCGCTTCAGTCGCGCCCCCACTTAGTACACCACTGGCTGCAGGCAGACAACAAAATTGCAGCTTTTTATGTAAAAAACAGGGAGGCACACAGAGTTTTACATTGTTTTAGGTAGTGGAGTGGATCATGATTTGGGCCCAGAGGCATCTCAAAAATCTAGCTGCACTATATATACCTCACGTTCAGAAATAGTAAGCAGACCGTCTTTCCCAGGACTTCCTGGATAGCAAAAAGTGGCCTGTTCTTGATTTAAAAATGGGGGCATCAAGTAGTGGACTTGTATGCATCATCATGCAACCACAAACTCCCACTATTTTCCTGTAATTGACCCAGTTGTCAGACAGTAGCAGAACATGCTCTGATGGCTTCATGGTCTTATAATCTGACCAATGCCTTCCTTCTGATACCTCTGATTTCTGCAGAGATGGCAGTTTGAACTAATCACAGTTATTGAGATTATAGCTCTATGTTCTCAAAGACTACAGCTCCCTGTGCTACTCGAACTGAGCCAGGAGAAGCCAATTTGTTTTTTCTGCATTCCGACATTATATCCCAGGGTCTTGTCGTGCATTCATATCCAATCTGTCCAAACCCATTGAAACCTGGGCTTCCTACAGTCAGGCTTAGAGAAAGTCCTAATTTAAGCACTCTGAAGGCTCAAGTCTAAGCTATTTTAGCATTTACAGGAAAACGGTGGGCAATAAATGAGCTGATTGCACAATTCATGAAGGCTATGTTGAAACTTAGACAACCTAAAAAAGCCATGGGACCTGTCTCTAGTCTTGGATACATTACCCAATTTATCCTTTAATCTGCTCATCTGTTCTCTGTGGAACTTGACTTTGAAAGCAATATTTTAGTTGCTGTCTTGTCTGGTGGAAGGGTTTCCAAAATCATACTTTTGGGCTGCAGAGAGGTTTTTTCTTGTCTATTTTCAGTTTCTTTCCTTCAAATATTATCCTTTCTGACAAAAGTCCCATCCGGTTTCACATGAATTAGGAAATTTCCCAACCTACATTTTATTCTCCAGAACAGAGAGATCATATCCATCCACTAGATGTGGGTAAAAACCTCTCTTTATGTCTGTCAGCTACAGCTTCTTTCAAATTGGATGAAAATATAGTCATCATTCCAGCAGGAAAGAACCAATATAAATCAGGTTTCTACTGGACCTTGGCTACTTGGATCGTAAGGCTTATCCATAAAGCTTACAAGAAAAAAGGGCTTCTTGTTCCAATAGTCATGACTGCTAATTCCTCGAGGTCTGTATCACCATCCTGGGCATCATTGTCTCAAGTGCCGCCTGAAATCATCGGCCGGGTTGTTTTGGACATCTATTCAAAACAATAATGGCACTTTCCTGACTTGTCTCCATGGAAGCATAAAGTTCAGAGTGTAAGCTTTTTGGAACCTAGTTATGGGGATGGCGGAGCTGGGGAGGGGCAGATTGTTATCTACGGATGTGTTCTATGGAGTTGAAGGGTATGCCTTCATGGAAATAAATCAGGAAATTAAAATTGCTGTTAGTATAGATACAATTTTCCCTTTTTTCCCCTAGTGTGAGGAACACTAGGCAGCTTTTTGGGTTTTGTTATCCTTGTTCAGGATCAACACGACAATTAAAAAAAAAATAGAAAAGGTTATTGACTTTTGCTGTTTTTTTTTTTTTTCGTTTTTTTTTTTAGCCTTTGTTTGCTACTACTGTGTTAGAGTTATATTATTCCATGCCATGTTCAACAATTGTCTCACACTTGTATTAAAAAAAAAAACACAGTGTATCTCTCTGTGCCAGTGTCTCATCAAACAGCAGTGTACAATGCCGGCTCTCACTTTAAGTGTCACATGATAATGGAAGCCATTATAGGTAATTGCCTCTCAACACTTGCTTGTAATGATAGCATGTCAGTGGACAGATGGTAAGGCCTCTTAGCCAAGACGTAACACAAAAGCCAGTGCTGCTAAATCATTAACAGAGATTATATATGTAGATTATAATGACTAACACAAAATATTGTTTATAATTCTAGTAGAAAAAATATTTTCAAATATATTTATATTGATATTGATTATTGTTATTTCAGACACACAGAGGTTTCACCAAGTTGGACTTCTCGGCCAATGTGCGTTCCTCTGATGTAAGAGTAGCACAAGGGGATGCTGTATTGTGCACACACAGAAACACTGATAGAATGCAATGGAATGGAATTCCGCACATCCATGTGCTTGAGGGAAGTGAGACTCTAGATCATATTTTAGTTTTAGAAGCAATGCAAAAAAATTGGAAGCTGTTGGATTTTTATTGCTGTCTGGGGAGATTTTAACCTCTGTTTTGTCCTGGTGAAAAACCTAGAAAGTGCATAAAAAAACAAGACCACCAGACCAAATGTTGAATGAGGCTGGGTTCACACTATTGCAAATTGGATGCAGATTTCTCCGCATCCAATTTGCATGGCAGGAGATTGTGACCGGCTCTCTATGGAGCCGGTTCACACATCTCCATTCTCTCCAGCGGCTCCAGTGCAAATTGCACAGGTGCCCTGTGCGTCTTTTGGTCAGTTTCAGGTCCAAATTAAGCCAAAAATTCAGGCTGAAATCGGACCTGAAACGGTGAATGGAGACGCACCTGACTCCTGCTGCGAGTCGCTTTGTTCTCCAGTGTGAACCCATTGATACCCTATCAATAAATGTATCACTATGTTGCTGTATTTCGACTTCCTGTTCATCTTAGCCCATTGATTATCTACTCTTAGGCAATAACACCTAGGATTTGCGTTATTAACAAAAATGTTCAATCATCTGATGCCACCCATCATCAAGCTCCTCCACCTCCCTTTCCCGGTAAACATATCTGTTCTCAACCATATCAATTATCCTTCAAGAATGATCCACTTAACACATTGATTTACACCCATAGTCCCTCTGCATGTTTACAGCACTTATATCAATCACCCAGCCTTCCCCTTCATATACTGTTGCCATGTATGTCCCTACTTTCCTTAAAACAGGTATTTCTGACCAGCACTCAGCTACTCTCATGCTGGATTTTGTATCCATCACCCCAGACTGATGGCTGGTTATTAGACTAGTGGCATCCACAACTGCCCTCCAACTGCTTGCACTTCTTCCCCAAAACTGATATAGACAGGACACCACCCACTTCTCTCCACCCTAATGACTGAAGACAAACCTTTCTCTGGATTGATGGTTCCTAAAGCTCATACCCAGCCTGAGATGGTTCATCTAGATGGTAAAAGCCAGTGATCTGCACTATATTACCAAAGGTAATGGAGTGCCTGCCTTTACACACACATGAACTTTAATGGCATCCCATTCTTAGTCCGTAGGGCTCAATAATGAATTGACCCACCCTCTGCAGCTATAACAGCTTCAACTCTTCTGGGAAGGCTGTCCACAAGGTTTAGGAGTGTGTCTATGGAAATGTTTGTCCATGGCTTGCAGTCTCCTCTCTAATTCATCCCAAAGGTGTTCTATCGGGTTGAGGTCAGGACTCTGTGCAGGCTAGTCAAGTTTCTCCACCCCAAACTCGCTCATCCATATCTTTATGTGGAGACTGTGAGCCAGGCCTTCTCGTCCAACATCAGTGCCTGACCTGACAAATATTCTTCTGGAAGAATGGTCAAACATTCCTATAGACACACTCCTAAACCTTGTGGACAGCCTTCCCAGAAGAGTTGAAGCTGTTATAGCTGCAAAAGGTGGGCCAACTCAATATTGAACCCTACGGACTAAGACTGGGATGCCATTAAAGTTCAAGTGCGTGTAAAGGCAGGCGTCCCAATACTTTTGGTAATATAGTGTATATATACGTAGATGATATACGATGATATATTCCAATACTTTGGTAAAATAGTGTATTTTGACAGCCGATAGCAACCTCCAACCTTCCTAACCTAGCTCTTTTCCCAATTTCCTTGCTGACATCCCCTCCTACTCTTTTCTTTTCTATACTACAGAAAAAAACTTTCCTTTCGCCTCCCATACACAGAATATATTGACCTTGAAATTGGGAAGATAATTTTCTTTTTTAATTAGGCCACACTCCATTTTCTGGGCCTGGCACACTGACAAGATGACTATCAGCCAGATAGAGACATTCCTGGGATTGTTTCTGAGAACATGCAGACAATGCCGCCATTCACTCTGTCACTTATTTTGGCAGATCAGCTTGGAAATAAATATATTATAAAAATAATGACCTGGCATGGGCAGCTGCTCCGAATGGATGGTTGGTAAATACACTTTATAAAGATAATGGTTTTAGTAGACATTCCTGGATCCTAAACAAACACATATTACATACCCTGTTTCCCCAAAAATAAGACCTAGCGTGATTGTCGGTGATGGCTGCAATATAAGCCCTACCCCCCAAATAAGCCATACAATGTTTCCCCGAAAATAAGCCCTGCCCTGAAAATAGGACCTACAAGGACTTTAACTAGGGCTTATTTGGGGGGTAGGGCTTATATTGCAGCCATCACCGACAATCACGCTAGGTCTTATTTTCGGGGAAACAGGGTAGTTACATAGTAGGTGAGGTTGAAAAAAGACATAAGTCCATCAAGTCCAACCTATGTGTGTGTTTATATGTCAGTAATACATTGTATATCCCTGTATGTTGAGGTCGTTCAGGTGCTTATCTCATAGTTTTTTTAAACTAACGATGCTCCCCACTGAGACCACCGTCAGTGGAAGGGAATTCTACATCCTTGCCGCTCTTCCTAAAGAACCCTCTACGTAGTTTAAGGTTAAACCTCTTTTATTCTAATTTTAATGAGTGGCCACGTGTCTTGTTCTACTCTCTTCCTCGGAAAAAGTTTTATCCCTATTGTGGGGTCACCAGTACAGTATTTATAAATTGAAATCATATCCCCTCTCAAGCGTCTCTTCTCCAGAAAGAATAAGTTCAGTGCTCGCAACCTTTCCTCATAACTAATATCCTCCAGACCCTTTATTAGCTTAGTTGCCCTTCTTTGTACTCGCTCCATTTCCAGTACATCCTTCCTGAGAACTGGTGCCCAGAACTGGACAGCATACTCTGGGTGCGGCCGGACCAGAGTCTTGTAGAGCGGGAGAATTATTGTTTTATCTCTGGAGTTGATCCCCTTTTTAATGCATGCCAATATTCTGTTTGCTTTGTTAGCAGCAGCTTGGCATTGCATGCCATTGCTGAGCCTATCATCTACTAGGACCCCCAGGTCCTTTTCCATCCTAGATTCCCCCAGAGGTTCTCCCCCCAGTGTATAGATTACATTCATATTTTTGTCACCCAAATGCATTATTTTACATTTTTCTACAATAAACCTCATTTGCCATGTAGTTACCCACCCCATTCATTTGTTCAGATCTTTTTGTAAGGTTTCCACATCCTGCGGATAAGTTATTGCCCTGCTTAGCTTAGTATCGTCTGCAAATACAGAGATTGAACTGTTTACCCCATCCTCCAGGTCATTTATGAACAAAATAAATCGGATTGGTCCCAGCACAGAACCCTGGGGGACCCCACTACCCACCTCTGACCATTCAGAGTACTCCCCATTTATCACCACCCTCTGAACTCGCCCTTGAAGCCAGTTTTCAATCCATGTACTCACCCTATGGTCCATGCCAACAGACCTTATTTTGTACAGTAAACGTTTATGGGGAACTGTGTCAAATGCTTTTGCAAAATCCAGATATACCACGTCTACGGGCCTTCCTTTATCTAGATGACAACTCACCTTCTCATAGAAGGTTAATAGATTGGTTTGGCAAGAACAATTCTTCATGAATCCATGCTGATTACTGCTAATGATACCGTTCTCATTACTAAAATCTTGTATATAGTCCATTATCATCCCCTACAAGAGCTTGCATACTATTGATGTTAGGCTAACTGGTCTGTAATTCCCAGGGATGTATTTTGGGCCCTTTTTAAATATTGGTGCTAAATTGGCTTTTCACCAATCACCTGGTAACATTCCAGTCAGTAGACTGTCAGTAAAAATTAGGAACAATGGTCTGGCAATTACTTGACTGAGTTCCCTAAGTACTCTCGGGTGCAAGCCATCTGATTTATTAATGTTAAGTTTCCCAAGTCTAATTTTAATTCTGTCCTCTGTTAACCATGGAGGTGCTTCCTGTGATGTGTCATGAGGATAAAAACTGCAGTTTTGGTTACTGAAGCCCCCTGATTCCCTCATGAAGATTGAGGAGAAGAATAAATTCAATCCCTTCGCCATCTCCCCATCCTTTGTAACCAGATGTCCTTCCTCATTCTTTATGGGTCCAATATGGTCTGTCCTCCCTTTTTTACTGTTTACATACTTAAAGAATTTCTTGGGATTTTTTTTGCTCTCCTCCGATCTGTGTCTTTCATGTTCTATCCTCGCTGTCCTTATTGCACCCTTACATTTCTTGTTGCATTCTTTATAAAGTCTGAATGCTGATGATGATCCCTCAACCTCGTATTTTTTGAAGGCCTTCTCCTTTGCTTTTATATGCATTTTTACATTGGAGTTAAGCCATCCAGGACTTTTGTTCGCTCTTTTAAATTTATTACCCTAAGGGAAGCATTGGCTAATGCCCTTATTTAATATGCTCTTAAAGCAAACCCATCTCTCCTGTTCTTTGTTCCTAAGATTTTATCCCAATTTATGCCTTCTAGCAAGGCTCGTAGTTTAGGGAAGTTGGCTATTTTGAAATTCAGTGTCTTTGTATTCCCCTTATGTTTCCTATTTGTGTGATTTATACTGAAGCCAATTGACCTGTGATCGCTGTTTCCTAAATTGCCCCGTATTTACACCTCCATGATCAGGTCTGTATTGTTGGTAATCAGTAGATCCAGTAACGCTTTATTTCTAGTTGGTGCGTCTACCATCTGAACAATGAAATTGTCCTGCAAGACATTTAGGAACTGGCAAGCCTTAGACGAATGCATGGTTCGCTCCGCGCAGTCTATGTCTTGATAATTAAAAACCCCCATTATCATAACACTTCCCATCCTTGCTGCTATTCCATCTTGTGATAGGAGATCCGTCTCCCCCTCTTCCCTCAGGTTAGAGTCCTATAGCATACTCCCAGTAATATTTTCCCCTTAGCTTCATCCCCTTGGAGCTCTACCCATAAGGATTCCACCTCCTCCCTAGCTCCCTTAGTGATGTCATCTCTCACATTTACTTGTACATTATTCTTGATATATAGGCATATCCCTCCCCCTTTTTTACCCTCTCTATCCCTGCGATAAAGGGTATACCCTTCTATGTTTGCCAGCCAATCATGAGAGCTATTGAACCAGGTCTCTGAAATCTCCACAAAATCCAAATCCTCCTTGTACAACAGTATTTCTAGTTCAAATTTCAATAATATACTAAAGCGCTGAAATGGATTTAAATGAGACTAAACCATTTCTGAAAATTACAAAACTGTGAGAATCTTCAAGTTTCAAAAACTTGTGACTGGAAGAAAACCAAAAAATAAAAGCTGCAAAACTTAAAAGTGTTCAGACACCTATAGTGAATAGCAAATTAAATAATGTGTTGTGCTAATATCAACCTTCCAATCAATATTAAATCCAGTGCAAAAATGGTTAATAAATCAATCCCTCTAAGTGTCACTAAAAATATAAAAATAAAATATGGTGTGGTCAGAAAACATATAGCCACTAAATCGTAATCATATGCTCCACAAATAGATAAATGAATAAACCGCAGGTTACCACCTGTAAAAAATGAATGACTGCTATATACCATCCAATATCTAGTCTATTCAAAACAACTCCTCTTATAATATTATAATATCTCGATACTCGCGGTGTGAGGACTCACCGCGCCCCAAGCGGCTGATTGTTTCTATCCAGGCAATAACTATCCAGGTTCATGTGAGTGTATCCAGTGAAGTCTTTCTAGTTTAAAGCAATCCATACTTCGTTCATTGCGCAATGATGTCTCTTCTTTTTTTTTTCATATATCCTTGGTAATTGAGAACATTCATCTATACGCCCTTTACTTTATACAGCAGTATAAGGGAACTTTGTGAACAGACTTAATTTTGGCATATATGGGATTTTGTTCAGCTGCCTATACAAGTGCAGCGTATAATCTTCTGCAATTAAGAACGGCTATCAACATATAACTTCAAGCTATTATAATATTATTAGAGGAGTTGTTTTGAATAGACTAGATATTGGACGGTATATATAGAAGTCATTCATTTTTTACAGGTGGTAACCTGCAGTTTATTCATGTATCTATTTATGGAGCATATGATTACGATTTAGTGGCTATATGTTTTCTGACCACACCATATTTTATTTTTATATTTTTATTGACACTTAGAGGGCTTGATTTATTAACCATTTTTGCACTGGATTTAATATTGATTGGAAGGTTAATATTAGCGCAACACATTATTTCATTAGTATCTCTAGTTCACCCATCTTGTCCGCCAGGCTCCAGGCATTGGTGAAGATGCCACGTAGTTTAGACCAGTCGCATACTATCTTCTTATTGAGTGTTCCGAGATTGCAACTAGGACTTGTTACTATATTTATCTCGGGTTTATGTGCTTTAGTCAACCGACCACTAATGCCCCCAATACTACCCTCTGGAATATGTTCTGCGCTGACTGTCTCTACCTCTGGGCCCTCCCCCCGTTGCCTAGTTTAAAAACCCCTCTAACTTTTTGGCCATCTTTACTCCCAGCTGATCTGCACCCTCCTCATTTTGGTGAAGCCCATCCCTTCTATAGTACTGGTGATCGACTAAGAAATTGGCCCAGTCCTCCAGGAACCCAAACCCCTCCTTACTACACCAGCTTTTTAGCCACTTGTTTACTTCCCTAATCTCCCTCTGCCTTTCTGGTGTGGCTCGATGTACCGGTAGTATTCCTGAGAATATTACCTTGGAGGTCATTTTCCTCAATTTAGCTCCCAAGTCCGTAAAATCGTTCTTTAGGACACTCCATCTGCCTCTGACTTTGTCATTGGTGCCAACGTGCACCATGACAGCTGGGTCTTCCTCAGCCCCTCCCGGTAATCTGTCCACCAGATCCGTGATGTGCCGAACCCGAGCGTCTGGCAGACAACATACAGTTCGGTGCTTCAGGTTTTTGTTACAGATTGCCCTCTCTGTCCTTCTAAGAATTGAGTCCCCTACCACCAGAATCTGTCTTTCCTTTCCCTTCACTTCCCCCCCACTTTCACTGGAGGAGTTCTTGCTCCGGCAGCTAGGAGAGTCCCTCAGCTCCAGCAGTGCATTAATGGTGGCAAAAACACATATGCACACATACCACAAACAGCCGAACGCCACACACACACATGCAAAGATATGAGAGATAGTTACTAAAAACTGGAGAGTGCAAAATTTGGCACAGTCCCAATTCCTGCACCATCACACCTGAGATCAGTTCACTTCCTGCCCCTTCACACCTGAGGTCAGTCCCACTTCCTGCCCCTTCACACCTGAGATCAGTTCACTTCCTGCCCCTTCACACCTGAGATCAGTTCACTTCCTGCCCCTTCACACCTGAGATCAGTTCACTTCCTGCCCCTTCACACCTGAGGTCAGTCCCACTTCCTGCCCCTTCACACCTGAGGTCAGTCCCACTTCCTGCCCCTTCACACCTGAGATCAGTTCACTTCCTGCCCCTTCACACCTGAGGTCAGTCCCAATTCCTGCCTCTTCACACCTGAGATCAGTTACACTTTCTGCCCCTTCACACCTAAGATCAGTCCCAATTCCTGGACCATCACACCTGAGTTCAGTCCTAATTCCTGCCCCTTCACATCTCAGATTACCCCAATTCCTGCTTCTTCACACCTGAGATCAGTCCCAATTCCTGCCCCTTAACAATTCAGCCATTAGCCTGTGACGCAAAGTTATGACAAGGACAGTATCATTATTAAAGGGGTTGTAACCCTCTTGTTTTTTCACCTTAATGCATCCTATGTACCTCTCTGCCCCAGGTTCTTGGCTCTTGATTGGATAGATTGATAGCAGCGCAGCCATTGGCTCCTGCTCCCACTGTGATTGGACCATCCAACTGTGATCGTTCACAGGAGAGGCAGAGCTGCGGCCTGCCCATGTAAACAAAGCATAGTGCCTTTCTGTGAGGGAGGAAAATGGAGATCTTGTGTTTCTGCTAAGCAGAAACATGGATCTCTGTTTTCCTCCAGTCACAGTACCCCCCACAGTTAGAAAGCACTGCTAGGAGCACACTTAACCCTTTGATCGCCCCTGATGTTAACCTCTTCCCTGCCAGTGTCATTTATACAGTGACTGTGCATTTTTTTTAGCACTAATCACTGTATTGGCGTCACTGGTCCCCAAAAACTGTCACTTAGTGTCAGATTTGTCCGCAGCAATGTCGCAGTCCTGCTAAAAATTGCTGATCGCCGCCATTACTAGTAAAAACAATTAAAAAAAATAAAAAGTCCATAAATATATCCCATAGTTTGTAGACGCTATAACTTTTGCCCAAACCAATCAATACACACTCATTGGGCTTTTTTTTACCGAAAATATGTAGCAGAATACATATTGACCTAAATTGATGAAGAAATTAGATTTTTTACATTTTTTATTGGAAATGTTTTATTGCAGAAAGTAAAAAATATAGTTTTTTTTTTCAAAATTGTCTCTTATTTTGTTTAAAGCGCAAAAAAGAAAAAACGCAGAGGTGACCAAATACCACCAAAAGAAAGCTCTATTTGTGGGAAAAAAGGACATCAATTTTATTTGTGTATAGCTTTGCACGACCGCGCAATTGTCAGTTAAATTAACGGAGTGCCGTATTGCAAAAAATGGCCTGGTCATTAAGGGTGGTAAAACCTTCTGGAGCTGAAGTGGTTTAGATACACTTGAATCTTAATTTTTGTGCTTCCCTACTGAATAAGCTAATTGCAGTATATTTCATAGACCTTGGAAAGATTGTTTGCATTTGGGTAAATCCTATAAATAGTGAGCAAAAAAAGTATTTTTCATACCTTTATGGACAAGCAGACTAAGGTAAAGGCTTGTGGCTTGAATACAACATATATCCAGAGGCTCAGTAGTGTATTAATTAGCTATTGGATCCCTCTGATGCCTTTCATGATACCTGGACCCAGGGCCGGTGCTAGATTATTTTGCGCCCTAGGCAAGACCAGCTACTTGCAACCCCCAGCAATGTTCTATCTGTGAAGAAATATAGTAGTTAAAAAAAACTCAGAGTAACAGAGATAGTGTGCAGCGAAATACAGAACCTGAATGAACACAAGGCTGTGACAGACTTACCAGTCCAACTGCCCCATCCAGGGAAAGAAAAAAAGGGTAGTACCACCAGTGCCTCCATAAGGCCAAGGCCAAATGACCTACTAAACCGCCCTATATACTCATCATGGGAGAGAAAGCACCCGCCCACACAAGGACCCCATCCGGTGCGCATCGCTCGCCTGGTCCAAGACCCACAACAGAACCAATGACTGCCCTTGCCATCTTGAAAGAGAGCAGGGTGGGGGCATACCAAGCTCCAGGCATTGGAGCTAGTAGGGAGAGCAGGACAACCTGTCTGCATGACCCTGAAGACCCAGGCATCCAAAAAAATTTACAACGTCAGGGACTACTGTAGGTCAAGGTCAAACAGTACAAACCAGTGGCCATGGCTGCGCCCTAGACAGCAATGTGTCCTAGGCAGCTGCTTAGTTTGCCTAGTGGTAGCACCAGCCTTGCCTGGACCGACCTTGGTTTCTGTGGCCTTGTGTTAAGTAGATGTTAGTACTGCACCAGATCCTTGTTAGCAACATCAGGGCATTGTGGAAAAATAAGTAAGGAAGGCATTAACCTTTAGCATTTGTTCAGTGTCTCCAATAACCAAGGAATATAGGAAATGGGAAACATCATCCTAAACATTACAATATTATAAACCAATTTAAGACCAGTAAAATATCAAATATTCTGTGCAAAACATGCCATGATAACAGAAGGGCACTAAAATCTGCAGTAATAGAAATCTTTCCAGCCTTGTCTGTCCAGCCATTTCTGCAGCTTTCAGCTCTCAGCCTAGGCAACCAAGATCACATGGTCTCTGGCTACCAATCATTACTGTAGAGTAGTGGTCTCCAAACTCCTGCCTGTAGGCCGAATGCGGCCTTTTGCTTGCATTTATCGGGCCCTTGGGGGCACTATTCCTTCCTCTGACACCAACCAGGGGCGGGGCATCATTCCTTTTACTAGCGCCAACAGTGGGGAGCCATTCCTCTCACTGACACCAACAATAGGGCATTTTTCCTTCCACTGACACCAATGATGGAACACTATTTTTTCCACTGGCACCAGCAATGGGGCATCATTTCTCCAACTGATATAAACAATTAGGCACTATTCCTCCCACTAATACCAATGATGATTTTTACTCCCGCTGACACTGGGGCATTTTCTACGGCCACTGGCCACTCCGGCCCTCCTAAAGTCTGAAGGACAATAAACCAGCCCTTTGTTTAGAAAGTTTGGAGACCGCTGCCGTAGAGAGACTGTTATATAATATCAATAATGAAATAAGATGATCAAAAAGAAAACCCCACACACAGTATGTAGATAATTACAAATTATGGTCTGAAAAAAAAGGATTCTTAATGCATTAGTTCATGTTGATAATCTTGTTTGCATAGGGTCTGATTTCGAAAGGAGTAGAATGGTTGTTGGTACAATGAAACTTCAAACAACCAATCACGTGCAAGTGAAATTCTTTTTTTTTTTTAATTCCCCTACACATTTGTTTGATTTGTTGTTTTATTTTATTTTTGAAGTTACCGCAATTTCATTAGGCTAATGGAACATTCTACCCGTTTAGTAAATAAATCCCATTCTTATTTACATCTAAAAACATAAAAAAAACCTGTAGCCTTCCTTTATTAAACATGTGATTTCAAACTGATGATTCATTGAACATGTGAATAAAATTTAGCTTGTAAGCTGATCTTTGTTACAGTCCAAGGTTGCCTGAAATATTTACTTATAATGTGTTCCTGGCAGCAGACTGATGTCTCCAGAAAAACTGATTTTTTTTTGGCTATTTTCCTTTCTACTAGAGATCTCTTTGCATGTCTGTTTTTCTTAAAACAATTAACGATTGCAAAAAGTAGGCATGCACATTTTCTGTTTGTGGGAGTATCATTTCAATATCATCTGCCTTGGTTTTTAAGTGTAATTTGTGAATATACAATTAGACAAATCATTAGCTTCCATTGAACAATTATAGAAAAAAATTCATTATGGCTGTAGAGTTGTCAAACACAGGTGTTCTGTCTATTGGTAGAATTAGTTCTAAGAGCATCCAATTAGGGATGAGCAGAATAATTTTGCAATTTTAACAATTTTTTTCTAGAACAAAAATTCTCAGTTTCGCTCATTGAACTGCTTAGGTGAAATATGCTTGATAAAAATAAAAATTTTGGGGAGGAGAGGAAGTTGCATGTAGGGTAGTTTAGTCTCTTTTGTATGCGTTTTTTCTCCATTTTTGTGTATCTAATCAATATTTGTGTACTGCTGTATGCTACTGTATTTGACTTTTTTTGTGGAAAGATAATGTATATAATACAAAATGATGAGGCTACATAAACAGGTCCAGGATAGTTGAATGGAGCTTCCATAACACTATTTAAAGCCCATTACGCTCAAAAAAACATAAAAATCACCTTCATTTCACATTTCACATTACCTACAATGTTTGTCACCAAAAACGTGTCACATTATCAAATTTTGTATCTCCAAATTTTTGCCAAAAATATGGAGAAAATAAAAATCTTTATCCCTACTATCAATATTATCTTCAAATTAGCTTTAACTTTCATTGTTGAAAGCCTACATCTTCAGACAAAATAGGAGGGTTGATTAACTAAAGTCAAATAGACTATGCACTTTGCAAGTACAGTTGCCCTCTACAAAGTGCATTTGCTCCAGTGCTTAGTAAATCAGAGGAAGCTCTGCTGACTTCCATCATCCAATCATGTGCAAGCAAAAATGCTGATTTTTTTATTATTTGTCCTGCATGTGATTGGGTATTATTTGCAAAGTGAAGCTCTAAGCTCTGGAGCAACTGCACTTTGCCTTTAGTAAATCAACTCCATTGTGTCAATTACTCCTTTGCTGTCTTCATTCTTATCCAACCTACCAGGCATCGGCAGCCTAATATACAATATTTTATTTTATTCATTATTTCAGGTACTTATATAGCGCCGTCAATTTATGCAGCGCTTTACATATACATTGTACATTCACATCAGTCCCTACCCTCAAGGAGCTTACAATCTAAGGTTTCTAACTCACAATGTATATATATATATATATATATATATATATATATATATATATATATATATATATATATATATATAACATTGGCAAAAGTATTGGCACGCCTGCCTTTTCATTAACTTAATAGAATCCCAATCTTAGTCCGTAAGGTTCAATATTGAAGTGGCCCACCCTTCACAGCTATAACAGCTTCAAATCTCCTGGGAAGGCTGTCCACAAGGTTTAGGAGTGTGTCTATGGGAACACACTCCTAAACCTTGTGGGCTAAGACTGGGATGCCTTTAAAGTTCATGTGTGTGCAAAGGCAGGCGTCCCAATACTCTTGGTAATATAGTATGTATATATATATATATATATATATATATATATATATATATATATATATATATATATATATATATACTGTATATGTACAGTAGATATATATGTTTCAGCTAATTTAAAAAGAATGACAATATAACATAGTGAAATCTTATATAAGTTATACATTTTATATTTTAAATATAGCATGAACCTTTTTATTGGTACTTTTATCTGTTTGTCTTTAAAAATGTATACTTAATGGATCAGATGCCTATTTGGCAGATGGAATTTTATTAAAAAAATAAAACAGGAAATGCAGTATTTATTTTATGGAATAGTTTAACTTCCTGAGTATTATACATTAGGAGGGGAGATGTAAACTTCTCTACAATTTTTTTTTTTGTGTACTTTTCTATTTTAAAAAAAAAAGTTATGTTGCAACATGTTTTTGGATTTTAATGTTTCGCTTTCTTTGGTTTTAATGTTTTGTGTGAACTGTTTATACACAGTATATGAAAACATGACAGATTTGGAAAATGTGTTTCTAATTTAGGACTGGTCCATTTGGCCTCGGCAGGACCATTTTACAGGAAGTGTGTGTGTGTTAAGACTGCACTGAAAGCCTCCAGCTGGAGCTCAGAGTTTGACATGATTATAAAACCCAGATGTTGTGTTCTAGGCAGTCCCGTAATTCAACAGTATGAAGATCCCAAGGGTCAGCTGCAGGCATTCAGGAAATTCAAGTTTCTGTTATATTTCAGAGTCTGGTAAAATTACTCAGTGATATGAAAAAAGTACAGATTTCTACCACACTTCATCATAAAATGTCATTGTAGACACTTTTACAGACTGGGGGAAGAATTTCGCTTAAAATGTTACATGTTTAGTAGGTTCTAAGATGGAAAAACTGGTTGTATTTGACTTTGGACAACAATGCACCAACTTCAAGGCTAAGCCCTCTTGAAACAAATGTATTAGCTTTTGCTGGAAGGTTGCCAGTTAAATCACCCATCAACATCCCATGCATTTCAGGGGCTGGTACACTGGAAAGATATGGAAAATCAAGCAGAGTCGTGTAGGGTAGTTTGCCCCAAACCCAAAAATGTTACTTTTGATGGACAGCCTGATCTGCCTGTAAAAATTGAGAAAAAACAAAAACAAAATTCATATACTGGTGTAGCGTTACCCCCCTGCAGGAGCCGCTTGGATATTGGTTTCCCTGGGCCTCCCACTGATTAATCCACAGCCAGATACAGGGTATTTTTACACAGCCAGGTGCACACACTCTTCCACTTGTTGTTTTCAAAGATCAGTCTAGGGCAGGGATCTCCAGACTATGGCCCTTGCAGAACTACATGTCCCATGAGGTATTGCAAAACTCTGACATTCACAAACATGACTAGGCATCATGGGAATTGTAGTTCCTGAACAACTGGAGGGCCATAGTTTGGAGATCCCTGGTCTAGGAGATTTGTTTTTGTATTTTATTTTGAGAACTTGGATAGGAGAAGGGAATTAGTAGGATATTCCAAATTAACTATTCACAGATGAGGACAACTCTCTCAATAGAACAGTGTAGCAGATTATCAGTAGGACCATACAGCAGCTGTATGGTATAAACAAGTCCCTTTGTAGCAGAAGAAACTCGGTGAACTTTGCCTCTTCAAGGCACTAGCCAGTGTCCCCTTTAGCTCACACCCAGGAGCTGACTTCTAGCAGTCAGAGGGGGATCTAACAGCACCAGTCCCCAGGATCCCCTGTGGGGGTCTGTACACACAAGGCTCCTGAAGCACTTAGCACCAGACGTCCACGGACATCCTCCCTCAGTCAGCTCTCACAAGAACCATGGGTTGCAGCTTCAATGTTTCAGGCCCATAGGTCACCCACCAGAGGACACATAGCAGCCTGCATGGAGGAGGGGCGATAGCCCCCGTCTCACCTGGACCTGTCTCTCTCTAGAACAGTGGTTCTAAACCTCAGTCCTCAAGTACCCCCAATAGGCCATGTTTTGGGAATTTCACTTAAATAAAATAGCTGTTCAAAATACCAAACCATTGACTCATTTAAAGCACCTGTGCAAGATAAAGGAAACAATAGAATAATACGGCGCACTCTGGATACAACAATCTGAAAATGGGGGGGGGGGGGAGAGGTTGTGGGTTGAGGGGGAGAGTAAATAAATTTTCTTTTAGTAATTAGTCCATGTGAGGAAGCAAAGTATGATGATAAAAAACAATAATAAAACTGTCCATGGAGGGCTGCCAGTTCCAAGTTCAGAAGGCACAAAAACTCTGGAATATACAAAGGACAGGAGAACAGTGCCCTCTAAGTTCAGTAAGCAAATTAATTTAATAAAAGTAGTAAGGTTAAAATCCACTCACAAAAGTGTAGTACAAATGGGCATGTGGTGTCATCTGCTCCGACAACCGGGAGAAAGAGGGGGTAGTCCGATATGGATGTAGTAGTGGCTGTGTCTCCGCGGTGATGTCCTGTATCCGGTCACACTGCTGGTTCACAATGCCTTCTGGGTGGTCACGACTGCAATCAGCCGCGTACACTGCTAACAAGGACGGTCATCACTTCCGGGTCGGGTCAGCGGGAGGAGCATCGCGTTCGGGACATGCATGTCTCTTCCTCAGGCTTCAGTGGCGGCCATCTTTGGTTGGGGCATAATATACCCACACGATTCCCAATCACATGATTCATTACCATGGCAACATTATACATATAGGAAAAACGGAAGTAGGGGGAGATAGAAAACGGGGTGTTCTAAATGTAATAAAGATACTAAGTTACCGCCTAATGTTGTAGCATGGTCTGTGTCTATATAGCTGAGCTATGTTATGAGAACACAAATGGGATTAAAGAAATGCAGCAAGTAGTGAAATGGGGTGGACAGTGGATGTTGAAATTTTATATGGGGAGGAATATGTATATATATATATATATATAAGATAATCGTGAAGGGACCTCTGCGCTACTAAACAATGGTGCATAAATAGCCGTGTGTAAAGAAAATCATAAAAGTGCTGCTGCAAAATCTAAAGTGTACACCTAACCACCATAAAGTAATCAATGAATAAGTGATTTTGCGCAGACACACAAATATGTAGAAAATGGGTAGAAATTCATAAATGTCACAGACTGGTACACGTGTGTGACCTGTGTTGATTCATAACTAGTAACACCTAATATAGGTCATGTGAATAAATAAAATGTCCAACAGTGAAATAGTGACAAATGCGTGGCATATACAAATATATATCCACACAAGGTGGTGATGCTGGTAGACACACCAAAGTTCAATGGTTGAGATAAATCTTCTGTACATATGGCATCCGCAGTACTAATATTCATAGAAATTCTTTCATGCTTGAATAAAAATATTATCCGTACACAATCCACTGCATCTATCCAAAGTAATCATCAATGATGAATATGGATTAATTGAAATTATTGATTACTAAAGACAATGTGTTGGCTTATCATCATAATAGGGTATTAATTTCTATAGTTTCATTTAGGCCTCTAGGCGATAAATTGTCCAGGGAATAGATCCAATAATTCTCTCTTTCGCAGAGTCATTTGTATCGTTCAGCAGGGGGCAAGGTTTTCGGAATGGACTCCAGTATCCAAACCCGTAGTCCCAAGGATGATTGGTCATGAAATTCTAGGAAGTGTCTAGGGACACTATGTTTGTCGTTTCCTTGTTCGACCAGATTGCGATGTTCTCCAAAACGCTTACGCAGAGTTCTGACCGTATGGCTGACGTACAGTAGGCCACATGGGCAGGTTAAGCAGTAGATTACATATTCAGACGAACATGTGAAAAAATCAGGTATTATATACTGTTTGCCTTTGTGGAAGAAATCCTTTTGTCTATGTGTAACATGAGCACACGTTCGACATAAAGGTTTCTTGCACTGGTACATGCCTTTGATGTTAAAGAAGGTTAGGCATGTACTAGTCGTGGGACAGGATGATTTTATCTTGCTTGGTGCTATTTTAGCCTTGATGTTTTTGGCACATCTATAGGTAATGAAGGGACGGTCACTGACCATAGCTTTGGGGTGGGGATCTTCTCTTAAGATTGGCCAATGTCTTTGGAAAATCTTTTCCATCTTCCTGAATTTATTATGAAATTGTGTGACAAACCGGATAGGTGGGGAATCGTCTGTGGGTATGAGTTCTTTATCAAGATAAGATTAAGAAAAACCTGCAAACATGGCCTGTTGGGGGTACTTGAGGACTGAGGTTGAGAACCACTGCTCTGAAAGACCCAGAGCCCACATGCTCCTCAGATATAAATACAGTCACCCAGCATGCCTTGGTGCAAATCCCCTTCTTCTCTTAAGATTGGCCAATGTCTTTGGAAAATCTTTTCCATCTTCCTGAATTTATTATGAAATTGTGTGACAAACCGGATAGGTGGGGAATCATCTGTGGGTATGAGTTCTTTATCAAGATAAGATTAAGAAAAACCTGCAAACATGGCCTGTTGGGGGTACTTGAGGACTGAGGTTGAGAACCACTGCTCCGAAAGACCCAGAGCCCACATGCTCCTCAGATATAAATACAGTCACCCAGCATGCCTTGGTGCAAATCCCCTTCCAATTGGCCAGGGCTGTATAGACATCCATGCTCTCATATGCCAGGTTTCCTCCCACTGTCCAGTATACTCCATAGCTATTGGATCAGTATGGAGCTTTCAAGACAACATGAGCAGCACCAGAACACACTGAGCAGACTCTATCAATCAATCACAGCTCTCTGTTAAGCAGACTTCACATACATTTGCCTAGCTAGCTCCCTGTTAAGCAGAGAAACCAAAAACTATATACACTCACTCTAGCACCTACCTAGGAGGGTGCTATATTGGATACCATTGTTAAATGTATTAACCACTCGTGGACTGGTTCTTTATGTGGCAGGGTTATAGGGGTCAGCTCAAAGCCTCAAACTTCCATTGCTGGTATGAATGATGGGCAGTCTTTCCAAGAGTTGAGTGATTTCCTGCAGAACACAGCAGGCTACGCAGTGAGTATTTTAAGGAAGTGAGGGTAGGTAAGAGTGAGACTCCAATATGCATACAATGCAAACTTTGTTTAGGTAGCTATCTCTAGCTTCATGGAAATAAAACCCACAAGGGTAGGGAACTGGGGGAATTGGATTGGGACTATATAATACCACGCACCAGAAAATAAAATGAAAAAAAAAAATAGAGAAAATGTGTAGGATAATCACAAGGATATAAGCTAAAATTACTTTGTTTATTTAAATTGGTGAGTAAAAAGCCACCTGAGACATAGGTGACCGGTATGGGTATAAATTTCACATAAACGAACTTGCCACAAAGTACTGGTCATGGTACAACAATTCATGGACTGTACACTGTTGTTGACTGTATGGAACCCCAACGCATTTCGACTATATACGTCTTCCTCAGGGGGTGAACACCATTAGCATGGTTTTAGAGGATCTCTGTAAAGTATACAACAATCAATACAAAGAATACATACAAGATAATATGGCAATACAGGAGTAGTTATTTGATTAAAATAAATGTATAAACTCACATGTAGTTAATAAGAAAACTATACCAAGTTATCCCTGGGACCTCATGCACACTGGACGTTTTTGGATGTTTTTACAGCTGCTGTTTTTGACTTCAGATGTTTTTTTCTACAGTCAATCAACCCCCCATCATGTTATCCTATGTGTCCATGCACACATAGGCTGTTATCAACTGTTTTTTGGCTTGGGAATTTTTTGGCTGTAAAAAAAACCACAAAACTAGTGGGTTCTGGGAGGAGTTTTACAGCTGGTTTCAGCTTTAAAAATGCTCTAATGTAAAAAAACGCTGATAAACGGCAATAAACGGTCAAAAACGTGTCTCACCAGCGTTTTTTAAAGTTTTTGATCCATTGAAAATAAAAAAAAAACACTAATGTGGAAAAACGCTAAAAAACGCTAATGAACGCTAAAAAAACGCTATTGCAAAAACGTTGAAAAACTCACTACAAAGCTACTGGCGTTTTTATAATGCTATTTTGACGTCAAGTGTGCATGAGGCCTTATAGTAATTAGTTGAGATGGTAGGGGTGTGGATGGGAGGTTGCATAGTATATAGGTAAACTGCCAGGGCATTCCCTGCATTAAGGTAAAAAAAAGCTCCACTACGTGTTCTATAGCCTGCCCCCCCCTCCCAAACACTTACTTGGCTTGCAAAAGTGCATAGTCCATTTGCTTTAAGACTGCTTTCACACTGGGGCGGGCGTTGACAGTAAAACACCACTAGTTTTAGTGGCACTTTACCGTCATTTTAGTGGTGTTATTCGGCCGCTTTTGGGGCGCTTTTAACCCACACTAGCGGCCGAATAAAGGGTTAAATGCGCCCCGTGTAGCCGAAGTGCTTTGCAGACGCTTCGGCAGCAGTGCCCACTCATTTTAATGAGCAGGAGAGGTGGAGGAGAGGTGGAGGAGAGGTGGAGGAGCGGGTGTATACACGGCTCCTTTACCACCCCAAAGATGCTGCTTGCAGGACATTTTTTAGCGTCCTGCCAGCGCACCGTCCCATTGTGAAAGCACTCGGGCTTTCACACTGAGACTGCAGGGGAGGTGTTTTTCAGACGCTTTACAGGCGTTATTTTTAGCCCAAGAGCGGCTGAAAAATGCCCCAGTGTAAAATGGGTCTTAGTAAATCAATCCCATAGGCTCCTGTCAGGCAAACTCCTGTGAGGAGGGAGCAGGAGGGGTGTGGCTTACCAGCTCTGTGTTTCTATGGACACACACAGCCCAGAACAGGAGCGGGTGCTCACAGGTGCCTCTTAGCTCCCGGCTTGCTGAGCGGGCACTCAAAAGAAAGAGGAGCAGACAGTTAAAAAATAAATCAATCCCTCACAAGAAAAACTACTAGGACTTCAAAAGTACCACACCAAAGGATAATACAAATTCCCATTTTTATTGTACACAGCATTAAAAAGTTCAAATACAAATGTCGGACATATAGAAACTGTTTAAAACAGTTGCAGTTACATGTCATGCCAGTGGTTGATAGCTACCGTATAAGTTGGTCATTGGAAAGGCCTCATATAAACATCTCCGACATGTTTCACAAGACAAAGCCCGCTTCCTCGGGGAGATCTGGCTTATATCTCTGCTGTAAGGGCTCACATTACATGTAGCTTGCTCCTGGAATTAGATGACAGTATCCACCACACAGCTGATATGTGCCCCCTGGAAAAAGCTGTAACAAAAAAAAAAGGAAGTGTATCCACCATCACACGTAATCCTCGTTTTCCATGGTTCAGTTACTAAGATTCCCCTAGATGTTAAGGCTAGGTTCCCCCCAGTAACATGCTGATGGATTAACCTCATATACAGGCAGTACGCGGCGGGGGACTGAAAAAGAGAAGCTAAGGGAACGCTCTGTGCAATATTGTTGTACAGACTAGGTAAGTATAACATCTTTTTTGTAATAATAAAAAAAAAAAAACGAAGCTTTTGTATCACTGTAATATGAAGAAATAATTCTGATGCTAGGTCTACTTTAAATTCATATTAACAATGATTTTCTTTCTCTTTGGATTTGCAACAACAAAGTAATCCTCAACAGCCACTTTGCTGCCGCTGTAAATGAGCCAGTAAGAGCTTCTGCTGCTCTTGCCTCCAGTGACAATGACACCATAAAAATAGATTCTAATTAATGCCACAGGGAAATAGTTTGTATTCAGCAGAGAGAGGATCCACATTAACCTGCAACAGTTGTATTCAGGTCAATATCTCTGCGACAGAGATGAATGTCTCTCTCCATGTACAGATAGCTGACTCACTGTACACTGCATTATTTCTATTAAATAACTTTTCAATTTATTTGCCTGCCTAGTTATGTCTCATCTGGAGTGATGTGTTCCTCAGCAGCCTTCAATATGAAATTATTCAATTTCTGCCTATCGTTTCCGCTTCTTTACAAGCCATTAATACGAGAGGCTAAGAAATAATAGACATGCCGGCGGACAGGTCGGGTACAATTTGAAAAGTAATTTGTAGAGATATGCTGGGAGTTAGATCAGATGACTTGGGTCATCTAAAGAGAACCATTCAGGCTTATGCTATAATTTGAATATTAAGTCCAAGAGAATTATTATCGGCTTATAATTGTCATTATACCGCGGCAGGTTGGCACGGCTGCGGAAAGCGACGCAGTGCCGTTTCGCAAAAAATGGCCTGGTCATTAAGGGGGTAAACCCTTCCAGGGCTGAAGTGGTTAAAGTCTCATTTTTTTAATATCAGCCTTATCACCACCTAAAAAAATGGCAGACAGTACTCATCTTCTTTAAAGCTGCCTCCAGCATCCTTTTCCATGGTCCAATGCCATGGTCCTACTTTCTGTGAGCTCAAGGCTTCAAGCCAAAAGTGTGTCTTCAAGCCCCTTGGCTATCAGATACAGTAATTAGGGAAGCACGGTGGCTTACTGGTTAGCACATCTGATATCCTCAGTTTGTATGCTGGTCAGGCCACTATTTGTATGTAGTCAGCATGTTCTCCCTGTGCTTGCATTGGGTTTTTCCCGCACGCCAAATACATTGTATACATAGTAGGTAATCGACCCCATTCTGAATTGGAAAATAAGTTATGGGTGGTCCCACACAGATGGATGTGGATTGTAAATGCAACTGCTGTCCCTACTAATACAACCACCCGAGTGGAGTGTATGGTAATCAATGAGTTAAAGTAGTAGGTGTGGCGCTAGAGTTGCCACCTCATCTCTTTAAACCCAAATGCATATTAATTACACAGGTTCTGTGGCTGATTAAGGTGGTAATTAAACTCACTTGTTGCCTTATCTGCATTGAATTAGCCTTCAGAACCTGTGTAATTCATATGTGTTCGGGTTTAAAGGGATGAGGTGGCAACCCTAGGTGTGGTGCTGTTCTTAAGAGTGAAATAAATCCTTTAGCCTAGGTTCACACTTGTGCGATGCGGGAACCAGCGCGATTACAGCGCCGCTTCCCGCATCGCATCTCTCCCACAGGCAGTTCACACTGCCCTCTGAGAACCACTGCGAGTGTCAATACATTGTTAATGACACCCCCAGATCGATTCACAGATCGCAGTGCATACCGTGAACTTGCACAGGAATCGGATCGCATAGCTGAGAACACCCATGCGATCCGATTTCAGTGCGGGGGAAAAAAAGGTCCCTGCACCTTTTTGTGTGAATTCAATGCGAGTTCAGCCATACAACTGTATGGCTGAACTCGCATTGCACAGATATCGCATGCGATCAGCCCCACAGTGCGAGTGCGAATCCCATGCAATGTCTGTTTTCGCACAAATGTGAACCTGGGCTTAAACAGGAATCTGAGTGCTCCAAAATCTGACTTAAACCCAAGTGTTATGAATAGGGTTACCACCTAAAGGCGTGGATCTGGGATCTGCTACACAGTGGCATATACTGTGAATGTGGAATACCCCTTCAAGGGGGGAATATTTAGGGGAGTCCCATAAGAAGCACCAGCACAAGTTCATAAAAAAAGGAAAACACGATTGAAGAGCACCTGTCACTTTTTTCAAAAAAGACTTTGCTTTTATGAATTCAAAAGGACTGTGTATATGATTATATATCTTTATTTTTTCACCAGAGCACTAGTCACTTTATATAAGATTGCACGTCTAATTGTCACCATATGATATATGAATTTAGAAAAATGTATATATTATTAATTGCTAGACCACTAGCTGGATTTAAAGCACCAGTCACTTTATATATTTACCAAGGAAGGGTTGTCCATTTATTTTACAGGTTCATAACACTTGGGTTTAAGTCGCTGTTTAACCACCTTAATACAGGGCACTTTCACCCCCTTCCTGCCCAAGCCATTTTTCAGTTTTCAGCGCTGTCACACTTTGAATGACAATTGCGCGGTCATGTTACACTGCACCCTAATGAAATTTTTATCATTTTTCCCCCACAAATAGAGCTTTCTTTTGGTGGTATTTGATCACCTCTGTGTTTTTTATTTATTGCGCTATAAACTAAAGAAGAGGGACAATTTTGAAAAAACACAATATTTTTTACTTTTTGCTATAATAAATATCCAATTTTTTTTTTTTTTTAACAAATTTTTTCCTAAGTTTAGGCCAATACGTATTCTTCTACATATTTTTGGTAAAAAAAAAATCGCGATAAGCGTATATTGATTGGTTTGCGCAAAAGTTAAAGCGTCTACAAAATAGGGGATAGATTTATAGCATTTTTATTTATTTATTTATTTTTTACTAGTAATGGCGGCGATCTGCGATTTTTATTGTGACTGCGATATTGCGGCGGACATATCGGACACTTTTGACACATTTTTGGGACCATTCACATTTATGCAGCGATCCATGCTATAAAATTGCATTGATTACTGTGTAAATGTGACTGGCAGGGAAGGGGTTAACCACTAGGGGGCGATCGAGGGGTTAATGTATGACCTAGGGAGGTGATTCTAACTGTGGGGGGAGGGGACTGACTGGGGGAGGTGACCGATCGGTGTCCCTATGTACAAGGGACACGCCATCGGTCTCCTCTCCTGTCTGACAGGACGTGGATCTGTGTTTACATGCACAGATCCACGGTCCTGCTCTGTTACCCGGCAATCGCGGGTGCCCGGCGGACATCGCGGCCGCCGGGCACGCGCACCGGGTCCCGAGCGACGCAGCGGGCACGCGTGCGCCCCCTAGTGGCTCGGGAGGGCGATCACGTCATATGACGTCCGCCCAGAACAAGAGAAGCCTCGTCCCGCCGTCATATGACGGTGGGCGGTGGCTTAGTGGTTAAAGAATCAAGTAAAGATCAAGTACTTTGAGAGTGAGATACAAGATACAGTAGCAAAAATGTGGGCAGCACAGTGGCTAAGTGGTTAGCACTTCCACCTAGCAGCACTAGAGTCGTCAGTAGACATATGCGCTGTCATTAATTTGTTTCGTTTCATTCTGTTCCGTTTCATATTAGCTATTAATTCGTATTTCGTAATTCGTGTCCGAAATTTAATTTGGATTCGTACGAAATACGAATTTTCGTTAGGTTCATTAACTTTTCGTAACAAATACGAATGGTCGTTATGATGAACTTAAAAAGCAAAAAATACCTTTCTCAATATGGCAGTCATCGACTCATTATGCTCATTATCAGGGGCTCCCACCATCCCTGTGCTGTGCTGACTTCCTGGGTTTTTAACTTCATCATAACCAATAACCGTAATTATTGTGACAATAATAAAACAATAGTAACAAACATTCTTATTTTGTCCGATTCTCCCATCGACTACCAGTACCAGTCTCCCACTCCCATATTAAAAAAGGTAATTTTCCCAACCCTCACTCAGCAACAGAAGAAAACCTCTGATTAGTCAACAAAACACCAGTCATGTTTCCGTTGTAATGGAATTTGAATCCGAAATTCGTCAACGAAATTTCGTATACAATTCGGAAGCATAGAAATTCGTATTTTGGATATTTCTGAATGAACAAATTTTTGGAAATTCATACGAATTTTCAATTCGTACGAAACGAACCGCACATGTCTAGTTGTCAGTTTGAATCCCAACTACGGCGTTACCTGCCTGGAGTTTGCATGTTCTCCCTGTGCCTATGTGGGTTTCCTTCCAAGCACATGCTTGTAAGTTATTGCCTCTTGTCCATGTTGGCCCTAGCGTGGGAATTAGAGTTGCCATGTCATCCCTGTAAAACCGAACACCCATTGATTACACGGGTTCTGTGGCTGATTAAGGTGGCAATTAAACTCACTTGGTGCCTTATCTGCACTAAATTAGTCTCAGAACCTGTGTAATTCATATGTGTTCGGGTTTAAAGGGATGAGGTGGGAATGTGAGTTAGAGACCTTAGATTGTAAGCTCCTTGAGCTAGGGTTGCCACCTCATCCGTTTAAACCCAAACACATATGAATCACACAGGTTCTGTGGCTGATTAAGGTGGTAATTAAACTCACTTGGTGCCTTATCTGCATTAAATTAGCCTCAGAACCTGTGCAATTCATATGTGTTTGGGTTTAAATGGATGAGGTGGCAACCCTACCTTGAGAGCAGGGACCGATGTGAATGTACGATATGTACTGCACTGCATTAATTGACAGCGCTATATAAGTACCTGTAATAAATAAAAAAAATTGTTATTGATGTGTATTTAGGCTCCCTGTTGGGGCAACAAGATTACCCATGAATTTGGGGGAGGAAGTAAGCTCTTTCTCTAAAGTATGTAGCAAAACGATACAATAAGAAACTGCATGTATACTATTTTTTTCCTGCAGAAGAACTGTTCAACATTTGACAGAAGATGTAGTTGGAAATCCTATTCAAGGTAAAGTTTTTGTTGGCAGCAAAAGCATCCATGAGCGAATCTTCCTTTTTGAGGGGGCAGAAGAAGGGTTGAGAACCAAATGTTCTGCTTGCTAAAGAATGACATGTCTCTGGAGACAAAGGGCTGAGAATGATACTTTTGGGGCATATTTAAAAATTATTTTCTTGTATGGATCTATGGTACCTTTGGGGTTGGCATCTAGCACTCTCCATTGTTGAGTTTACAGTTTATGGATGCTGGTTTGCTCATTCACTGGAAGGCTGTGTGCAATCTGGGGCAAGTGGTTCCTGTGTCCCAGGTATTGGGCTGGGAAGGTGGAACCCTCTGGTTGTAAAGGCAGAAGGTTTTTTTTATCTTAATGCATTCTATGCAATAAGATAAAAAGCCTTCTGCATGCAACAGACTCCCTCAGCCAACACTTACCTGAGTGCCATCTCTATCCAGCGATGTCCACATGTGCCACAGCTGTTCCGGGACTCTCCCTCCTAATTGGCTGAGACACAGCACCGGTACCATTGGCTCCCGCTGCTGTCAATTAAACTCAGTTAGACAATCAGGAGAGAGAGGGGCGGGGCTGAACTTCGGCTCTGTGTCTGAATGGATACACGGAGTTGCAGCTCAGCTCGGGTGCCCCCATAGCAAGCTGCTTGCTGTGGGTGGCACTTAATAGGAGGGATGGGCAAGGAGCTCCAGCCTGGGACCCAAAAAGAAGAGGATCGGGGCTGTCCTGTGCAAAACCACTGCACAGAGCAGGTGAGTATGACATGTTTGTTATTTTAATAGAAAAAAAAAAACTAGACTTTACAATCACTTTAAAGAACTGAAGTTGAGAAAAAGAGTGTAATCCCTTAGCCCATGAGGGATTGGGCAGAGAGGCTGGGGCTATCAGGTGTCTTGCGTTCACATGTGCTGGCAAGGAACATGCTGAGAGGTGAAGAGAACAGAGAGAGGACCTCATCAGTCTGTTGCTGCTTCTTCACTTTCCTGTCACAGGTTGAAGGCAAGGAACTGTTTTATCTAACCTAAGCAGGCAAACATTAATTCACAAGTGTGTGTGCCTTATGTTAGGGTAGGGCTGTGAGAATCTAAGGACTGGATATACCTGGATGTACAGAAATTTTTTTTTTTAACTCTGTTAAATATAAAAAAAAGTGTTCAAAGCCTTTGAAGACCCCTCGTATATACACAGTATATATATATATATATATATATATATATATATATATATATATATATATATATATATATATATATATATATATATATATGTATGTATATATATATATGTATATATATATATATATGTATATATATATATATATATATGTATATATATATATATATCTTTAGTCTCACACACACCAATTAGGCAAAAAATTATGACAGGCAAAGGGAGTAACATTAATTATCTTGTGACAATGGCATCTGAAATTTGCTAGGATATATTAGGCAGTAAGCGAACATGTTGTCCCTGAAGTTACTGTGTTGAAAGAAGGAAAAATGGGCAAGTGTAAGGATTTGATCAACTCTGACAAGGGCCAAATTGTGGAAAGGGAATCTTGTGGTGCTGTTTATGGCTAATGCCCCGTACACGCGGTCGGATTTTCCGATGGAAAATGTCTGATCGGAGCGTGTTGTCGGAAATTCCGACCGTGTGTGGGCTCCATCGGACATTTTCCATCGGATTTTCCGACACACAAAGTTGGACAACAGGAGATAAAATTTTCCGACAACAAAATCCGTTGTCGGAAATTCCGATCGTGTGTACACAAATCCGACGGACAAAGTGCCACGCATGCTCAGAATAAATAAAGAGATGAAAGCTATTGGCCACTGCCCCGTTTATAGTCCCGACGTACATGTTTTACGTCACCGCGTTTAGAGCGATCGGATTTTCCAACAACTTTGTGTGACTGTGTGTATGCAAGACAAGTTTGAGCCAACATCCGTCAGAAGAAATCCTAGGATTTTGTTGTTGGAATGTCCGAACAAAGTCCGACCGTGTGTACGCCCTATAAGGCCCTAAGGTTGGGGCAGAAATGCATTAATTCTTTTATTTGACGGATACTTTTATGTCTAGATGGATACTTAATAAAGCTTGAACCATTTTATCATCACTCAAGTCGGTGCTGGATTTTCTAACTCTCTGATATTTGTCTAAGGGCCAAACTGTAATGGCTAGATGACTGGGTCAGAGCAACTCCAAAACTGCACTGCTTATAGGATGTTCTCGGGCTGCAGAGGTCAGGGCACACCAAAAGGGGTCCAAGAAAAGAAAAACTTGTAAAATGGTGACAGGGTCATGGACAGTCAAAGCTCTTTGATGCAAGTGGGAGCAAAGGCTGACCCGTGTAGTCTGATCCAATAGAAGAACTGCAGTACCGCAAATTGCAGAAAAAGTTAATACGGGTTTCAATACAAAGTTGACAGAACACACAATGCATTGTAGTTTGTTACATATGGGACTGTGTAGCTGCAGACCGGTCAGGGTGCCCATACTGACCTGTATCCACAGCCAAAAGTGCCTACAATGGGCACGTGAGCATCAGAAGTTGACCATGGAGAAATGGAGGAAGTGGCTTGGTCTGATAAATCACATTTTCTTTTACATCATGTGGCTGGCTTGGTACATTGCCTACCTGGGGAATTGATAGCGCCAGGATGCACCAGGATCAAACTGGCCTACCGTTATAGTGGGAAATTTCCCGGTAGGCCGCCGGGCCGCTTTGAGCTGTGGTTGCGACCGCCCGGCCTTTGTTGGCACCCGTATAAAAAATATGGCTGCGGGCCGACATGTCAACTGCGCATGTGCCGTTCCAAAGCTACCCAGGCTCAGAAAAGCCCATACATGCTCAGCCATTTTTGGGCAGGCGCACGCGCAGTGAAGTAATGCCGCTGGGCGGTGCCATTTTTTAATGTCAGGCACTCCTCTAGGTCCATGTCTCCAAAGGTCAGGGCTGTTTTGACAGAAAAAGGGGACCTACTTAATATTAGGTGGATGGTCATAATGTTATGGTGGGTGGTTAAAATGTTATAACTAATCAGTGTATGTTTTGCTGGTTATTTAGTTGTATACCGGAAGGTCAGCTTGAATAATGTAGCTAATCAGTGGCAGCTGGTGCTCAAAACTTTTTGGGGGGTGTAAAAAACTAAAAAATTCTGAAAAATGTTGATAAAAACCATCAAATGCAGCTACTGTGCCCATCAAATGCAGCCACTGTGCCCACCAAATGGCACCAATGTGCCCTCCAAATGCAACCACTGTGCCCATCAAATGCCACCACTGTGCCCGTCAAATGCAGCCACTGTGCCCGTCAAATTCAGCCACTGTGCCTGTAAAATGCCGCCACTGTGCCCGTCAAATGCAGCCACTGTGCCTTTCAAATGCAGCCACTTTGTCCATCAAATGCTGCCACTGTGCCTGTCAAATGCAGGCAATTGTGCCCGTCAAATGCAGCCAATTTTTCCCGTCAAATGCAGCCACTGTGCCCTACAAATGCAGCCACTGTGCCCGTCAAATGCCGCCACTGTGCCCGTCAAATACCACCACTGTGCCCCTCATATGCAGCCACTTGTGCCCATCAAATGCAGCCACTTGTGCCCATCAAATGCAGCCACTGTGCCCCATCAATGCACTGTGCCCGTCAAATACAGCCACTTGTGCCCATCAAATGCAGGTACTGTGACCTCCCCCACCCGCCCGACCACTCGCTCGCCATCTGTGTGGCAAATCAGGCAGCGGGTGACGGAGGCGAGCTGTGGGATGGTGGGATGAGCAGCGGTTCAGGTGGCGGCTCCTGTGTCCTCCATTTGCCTCTTCTTCCTTCCTGCTAGGCGTCCAATCAGAGCGCCTGTGCCTTCAGCCAATCAGGTGATGGGTATTAGACCCACGCCTTCTGAGTGGCTGAGAGGCAGTTCAGTGTTAGAAAAACGAATATTCATTCGCTTTTCTAACACACCTGGGTGGACTGCGAGCGCAATGCTCTCCGCTCCGAATCCACCTTTTTTGAAGCCTATTAGAGCCTATGGCTCTAATCGGGTGCTTAAAAAAAAACACCCCCGCCACTGTAATTCAGGCACCCGGCGTCCGAAAAGGGGCCGGACGCCTGAATAGGGGGTGGCTACAGCGGCCATGGATAGATTCATGCTATGTATGAATCTATCCATTCTACACAGAGGGGGTGGTGTGACAGAGGGGGCGGTGCCCAGGCGCCCCCTAGGGGACACACCACCACTGTAGCTAGTTGTATAGAGCCAGGCTTTATTCTGTCACTCTGCACTTTATATGGGGACATTGGACAGTGAGCTCCTTTGGGGTCAGGACTGAAGCACTATGAAGAATACTACGTATGTTCTTCGGTGATGTAAAACAGACGATGATGTGTAAAAATCAGCACAATAATGGATAAACATGTCCTAAATCAGGTTTATACTAAAAATGAGAATCGTTTGAAACCTAATGAACTGCAGGACTAGTGTATGAACAGAGAAGAACATATCTATCAGTCTGCACTAATCAATCCTCTCTCTGCCAAATCAGCTTGCCACTTACAGCTGCACTTCAGATGCATCACCTAATATGAAACAAGAAGAGAAGTCTGCAGGAACTGACTGTGACGGAGGACCTTGGGATCATTCCAAGGACCTGCTCCATCCTTTTCATTCTCTTCTGCATTATGTACAGAGCAGCCATTAATGTAAAGTCAGGTACAGCCGTGCATGACCTCCAAAAGCCGAAAATCAAAGGATATTGATTGAGAGGAGTTGCCATAGAAACATTTCTGGAGTCCCTTTAACATTAAGAATGAAGCACAGACTTGGAAGCACACGGCTCCTGTGTCACATAGCTCAGTGATGTGTTACTTACCGCTAAATCACTTTTAAATAAACGAGCTTAGGAGCGTATCTACAGCATGCACAACTGTGCCGTTTTCTGTGATTTTATATTAAAGAGGTATTAAACCCAAGCAAGCATTTATTATATTGCAGCTTAGCAATTCTTAGATGTGATGGCTGCATATGCTTACCTTTTTAATGCCCTGTACAAACGACCGGTTTTCCCGTCGGAATAAACTCCGACCGTTTTTCCGACGGAGTTCCAACGGAATTCCGCTCAAGCTGTCTTGCATACACACGGTCACACCAAATTCCGACCGTCCAGAATGCGGTGATGTACAACACGTACGACGGGTCTAGAAAATGGAAGTTCAATAGCCAGTAGCCAATAGCTTCCGTCTCGTACTTGCTTCTGAGCATGCATCGTTTTTGGTACAGCGGAACAGCATACAGACGAGCGGGTTTGTTCCGTCAGAAAAATATAGAACATGTTCTCTATCTAAGTCCGTCTGAATTTTCAACGGAAAAAGTCCGATGGGGCATACACACGGTCGGAATATACGATGAAAAGCTCCCATCGGTCTTTTTCTGACGGACATTCTGCTCGTGTGTACACGGCATAAGGCTTTCTTTCTTCTATTTTCATCTGGTGATCCAGCCAGCAAGTCTTGTTTTTCACAGTACTAAGGCTGGCCATACATTATACAATTGTCTTGTACAATTTTCCTTTAGATATACCATAGCCATGTAATATGCGGTCAAACCTAAACACTTTCAATTTGTATGCAATCAAGCCACCCCTTGCACTACATAGTTGAAGGTAAATCTAAAGGAAATTGAATAAGAAAATTGTATGGCCAGCTTATAGTGTTACTAAACCCACAACAGTACAATCAGTCTGTATATGCAGTAAAGAATGTTTGTTACATAGTTCCCAACTGTCCCTGATTTGGAGGGACTGTCCCTGATTTGGAGCAATGTTGGTCTGATTTATATAGTTGTATATAAAATGCACTTTTTATCTTTCCAAATGTGTTTCCCTGTGCTAAACCTGTCATCCAAATCCTAAATTGCTGCATTTGTAAATTTTAAAAGCCAATATAAAGGAATAGTAGTGCAAAAAAAAAGGATTTAATTTACCTTTTTTTGGTTAATTCTCCTTTAAGGGGGTGTGGCAGGGGGCGTGTCCTATGCCTACATGCGTTTGCTAGTGGGTGTCCCTCATTCCCATCTCAAAATTTTGGGAGGTATGTTGTTATATTTATTGTGGAACCTAAGGGGTTAATCCTGTGCATTGTGTAAAAAAGGCTGTTTGATGCTATCTTCTCTGACCCTCCCCTTCTTCCACTGTCCTCAATCCATCTGCTGATAAGACAGAGCCTTTGGAGTCACTCTGCACATGCTCAGTTTGGTGCGTATTGCTAAAGAGTTCTTGGGAGGGTGTACATGATCAGCACAGGGCCAATCAGCACTGTCCAGACAAAGGGCCAGGGGTCATGCAGCCTCGTAGGACAGTCAGAGTAGAATGAAAACTCCTCCTACAAGCTTTAACCAGACACTGATAGAAGTCACAGGACTGCTATATACTGTTGATGAGAAAAGGTGTTTAGCCGTTTTATATTTACTAAAATAATTGCATTTCATGTTCTGTGTACTGTGGGATGCCAGATATAGTGAATGCAGGGTCCTGGGTTTAGTAACATCTTAAGACTTAATATTTATCATTTTGCATAAGCAACGGTTCTCTTTCTAAGAGCCCTTGCACACTGGGGCGGTTTGCAGGCGCTATTGCGCTAATAATAGCGCCTGCAAACCGCCCCGAAAGTGCCGCTGCTTTCATTCCAGTGTGCAAGCCCCGAGGGCTTGCACACTGGAGCGATGCGCTGGCAGGACGGTAAAAAAAGTCCTGCCAGCAGCATCTTCGGAGAGGTGAAGGAGCGGTGTGTATACCGCTCCCTTACCGCTCCTGCCCATTGAAATCAATGGGACGGCGCGGCTATACCGCCGGCAAAGCGCCTCTGCAGAGGCGCTTTGCGGTGGTATTTAACCCTTTCTCGCCCGCTAGCGGGGGGTAAAACCGCCCCGCTAGCGGCCGCATACCGACGGTAAAACGCCGCTAATAATAGCGGCGTTTTACCGCCGACGCCGCCCCCCGCTCCAGTGTGCAAGGGCTCTTATAGAAAGCCAAGATTGTTTCTTCTAATTTGGATAGCATGGTGAAGGGTTAGAACTCCTGGTGGGTTCTTCTCTCCCTGCTATGGAGATTCACTCTCTTTATGTGTCTTAATCACTATTTCCACAGGGACTGAAAGCTATGAAAAATCGAAAATTGTACAGGTGTTACCAGAACAGGAAATAGAGAAATTTCCAATAAGGGCATTTATTCTGGTGACAACTGCCTAAGAGAAGATGTCCCTCATTTCCTGTTGTCTACAGGACAGGAAGTGAAGGTGGTAATAGGAAAAACCTGACACTTAACCGTTCCCTACTCCAGGGGTGCTCAACCTTTTCAAGAGCAAAGGTCACTTACAGTGCCTTGCAAAAGTATTCACCCCCCTTGGCATTTTTCGTGTTTTGTTGCATCACAACCTGGAATTAACATGGATTATTTGAGAATTTGCATCATTTAATTTACAGAACATGCCTACAACTTTGAAGCAAACAACAAATAGAACAAAATAACAGAAAAAGTCAATGTGCATAACTAGTCACCCCCCTAAAGTCAATACTTCGTAGAGCGACCTTTTGCAGCTATCACAGCTCCACGTCGCTTTGGCTAAGTCTCTATGAGCTTGCCACATCTTACCACTGGGATTTTTGCCCATTCCTCCTTGCAAGACTGCTCCAGCTCCTTCAAGTTGGATGGTTTGCGCTTGTGAACAGCAATCTTTAAGTCTGATCACAGATTTTCTATTGGATTGAGGTCTGGGCTTTGACTAGGTCATTCCAACACATTTACATATTTCCCCTTAAACCACTCAAGTGTTGCTTTAGCAGTGTGTTTGGGGTCATTGTCCTGCTGGAAGGTGAACCTCCGTCCTAGCCTCAAATCACACACAGAGTGGTACAGGTTTTGCTCAAGAATATCCCTGTATTTAGCACCATCCATCTTTCCCTCAACTCTGACCAATTTCCCAGTCCCGACTGCTGAAACACATCTCCACAGCATGATGCTGCCACCACCATGTTTCACTGTGGGGATGGTGTTCTTTGGGTGATGTGATGTGTTGGGTTTGCTCCAGACATAGCGTTTTCTTTGATGGCCAAAAAGATCAATTTTAGCCTCATCAGACCAGAGCACCTTCCTCCATACATTTTGGAAGTCTTCCACATGCCTTTTCGCAAACTCAGAACGTGCCATTTTGTTTTTTGCTGAAAGTAATGACTTTCTTCTGGCCACTCTGCCATAAAGCCCAACTCTATGGAGCGTACGGCTTATTGTCATCCTATGTACAGATATCCAGTCTCTGCTGTGGAACTCTGCATCTCCTCCAGGGTTACCTTAGGTCTCTGTGCTGCCTCTCTGATTAATGCCCTCCTTGCCCGGTCCGTGAGTTTTCCTGTGCGGCCGTCTCTTGGCAGGTTTGCTGTTGTGCCATGTTCTTTCCATTTGGTTATGATAGATTTGATGGTGGTCCTAGGGATCATCAAAGATTTGGATATTTTTTTATAACCAAACCCTGACTTGTACTTCTCAACAACATTGTCCCTTACTTGTTTGAAGAATTCCTTGGTCTTCAAGGCAGTGTTTGGTTAGTGGTGCCTCTTGCTTAGGTGTTGCAGCCTCTGGGGCCTTTCAAAAAGGTGTGTATATGTAATGATAGATCATGTGACACTTAGATTGCACACAGGTGGACATCATTTCACCAATTATGTGACTTTGAAGGTAATTGGTTGCACCAGAGCTTTTTATAGGCTTCAGTTTGTTTTAATTAGGATTAGGATTTAATTCATTAAGCTAATAATTTTGTTTCATCATATTTGTTATGTTAGAATGATTTGTTTTTGGCATTTGTTTCATGTATTCTGATTTGTTTCGTATATTCGTTATTTTCTATTTGAATTTAAATTAAAAAATGAATTCAAATTTGAAAAGCAAACATATTGCAATAAATACAGCAAGATAAAAAAGAGTGAAATAAGATGATGATTCTTACTTGGGCTGCTTTACAGAATAGAATAGAGAAAAACAGAATAGAGTCGAATAGAAAACAAAAGAATAGAAAATCTTTTCTATTCTTTTCATATTCTGTTCTGTTCTAATCTATTATTTTTGTTCAATTCTCTTCTGTTTTATTCTGTTCTGTTCCATTCTATCCTATTCAGTTTTATTATATTCTATTATATTCCATTCTATTCTGTTTTATTCTATTATATTCTAATGTATTCTATTCTATTCTGTTTTATTCTATTATTTTCTATTCTATTCTGTTCTATTCTATTCTTTTATATTCTGCTCTATTTTATTCTATTCTGTTCTAATCTATTCTAATATTTTCTGTTCTATTCTATTCTCTAAAGAAGCCTTAGTAGGAATGATCATCGTATTTTTCACTTTTATACGTTACTGTCTTTATTGCAATATTTTTACATTTCAAATTCATTTTCAAATTCTAACTTTTTTTTTCGAATTTGAATTCATTTTCAAATTCCAATTATTTGTTTCCCTATAATTTATATTGGATATGTTGAAATTCGTTACTATTGTGATTCGGAAATTCAGATAAATCCGAATCTCGGAATAATGAAATATTTGTCCGAATTTGGATTCATAACAAAATGAATTGCACTGTCTACTTGATATCACTCTGCCTGGGAAAGGAGCGCTATACAGAAAGCATCGGCTTATGTGGTTCCTGCTTCCTCTGCTTCCAGCGACAGCTTGATGCATGGGATAGTGGGTCAGCAACTCGTTGATCGTGATGTGGGCTTGCTGACCCACCATTCCAGAGCCTAGGCATGGGCTTCCCTGATTTAAGGTCATGGGAAATCAGAGGGCCCCCCTGGCCTACTCTATCCAACCTGAGGGAAAAAAAAAGATCTTTGGCTTTAGTTATACTTTAACAGCTTAGCATATACTGTGGCAGGGCTGCCGCTTTGTGCCAGATTACATACCCAGTGCTTATACACAGCGGGAGCCCAGCTGCGGGTACCAGGGACTCAATGTCTGCTGGCACCTACCGATTAGACAGTACAGAGGCAGAAGAGAAGGTTCTGATCCTGTGTTTCTGCTAAGCAAACTTAGGCATATATTTAATGCTTTGATCACCCCTGATGTTAACCCCTTCCCTGCCAGTATCACTAGTACAGTAACAGTGCATATTTTTTAGCACTGATCACTGTATTATTATTATTATACGAGATTTATATAGTGCCAACAGTTTACGCAGCGCTTTACAATGTATAAGGGGGACAACACAATTACAGTACAGTTCAATACAAAAGGTACAGGAGGGCCCTGCTCATAGAGCTTACATTCTAAAGGGAGGGGGTGGTGGTACAAAAGGTAATAGCTGCAAAGAATGATTTGATGGGGGTGGCTCAGGGACAGTTATGTGGGTGTGGGATAGGCTTCCCTGAATAAATGAGTTTTCAGGGATCTCCTAAAGGTGGACAGGGTAGGGGCTGATCGGACATACTGGGGCAGGGTATTCCAGAGGATGGGAGAGGCTCTGGAGAAGTCCTGAAGGCGAGCATGGGAGGAGGTAACAAGGGAGCTAGAGAGCAGGAGGTCCTGGGAGGAGCGGAGGGGGCGATTTGGGCGATATCTGCAGATGAGGTTGGTGATGTAGATGGGGGCGATGTTGTGAATGGCCTTGTATGTTATGGTTAGCATTTTGAATTTTACACGGTGGGGTAGGGGAAGCCAGTGAAGGGATTGGCAGAGAGGGGCAGCAGTCACGGATCGATTAGTGAGGTGTATTAGTCTAGCAGCAGCATTCATAATAGACTGAAGGGGGGATAGCCTGCTTAAGGGTAGGCCATTAAGGAGAGAGATTGCAGTAGTCGAGGCGGGAAATAATCAAGGAGTGAATAAGTTGCTTTGTGGTGTCATTAGTCAGGAAGGGTCGAATTCTGGAGATGTTGCGGAGGTTAAGGCGGCAGGATTTACCCAGTGATTGGATATGGGGGCTGAAGGAGAGGTCAGAGTCAAGGATTAGACCCAGGACCCTGGCATGTGTGGAGGGACCAATGGTTGTGTTGTTGATATTAATGGTGAAGTCACAGGAGGTGGACCGTGAAGGAGGAAATATAACAAGCTCAGTTTTAGAAAGATTAAGTTTGAGGAAGTGGTGTGACATCCATACCGATATGTCATTCAGCAAGTTTGAGATCCGTGAGGAGATAGTGGGGGTATTAGTGTCACTGGTCCCCAAAAAGTGTCAAAAGTGTCAGGTAGGTGTCCAATTTGTCCGCCACAATATCGCAGTCCCGCTATAAGTTGCTGATCACCACCATTACTAGTAAAAAGAAAAATTCCATAGTTTGTAGACGCTATAACTTTTGCGCAAACCAATCAATATATGCTTATTGGGATTTTTACCAAAAATATGTAGCAGAATACATATTGGCTTAAATTGATGAAGAAATTAGATTTTTAGATTTTTTTTATTGGGTAAGTTTTATAGCAGAAAGTAAAAAATATTGTTTTTTTTTTTTTAAAGCTGTGTGTCTTTTTTTGTTTATAGAGGTGGTCAAATACCAACAAAAGAAAGCTCTATTTGTGGGAAAAAAAGGACAACAATTTTATTTGGGTACATCGTCGTACAGCTGCGCAATTGTCAGTTAAAGTAACGCAGTGCCGTATCGGAAAAAATGGCCTGGTCGTGAAAGGGGGTACATTTACCGGAGCTGAAGTGGTTAAAGAGGAAATTTGGGTATCCCCCCCGCAACCTGCTTCCTCTTACCTCATACCTTCCCCCAGTATTCCTTTTTAGAGTCCCTATACATACCTTTTTCTTTATGTCTTCTTGCTGGTCCTGTAACGTCATACCCAACTTCTTCTCCCTTCTCCAGGAGCGAGTGGCATTCTTTGAGGACTAAGTGGTGCTCACATAAGGACGTGTGAGTCTCGGAGTACTGGGAGCCCAGTCTGCATGGTGACAGGCCTCCTGAAGGGATGTGTAAACAACAGGCTCAGGAAATGTCATTCTGCCCTGAAAAGGACCTCTGGCACTGAACCAAGGAGAAAGCCAAGGAGTGAAAATTGGCACTTTTTTTGGCAGAGGGGGGAAACTTAATATTAAAAAAAATCCTGGAATTATATTTTAAAGCAACAGCCAGGTGCAGGAAATGAATATCAATAGAAAAAGCAATAGGTTGATCATTAATTATTCTCTGGCTCAGCATAAACGCAATTTTTTTATGTTTGGAAGCAATATACTGTACCTTCAAATATTTGGACTAGAAAATACTCGTTATTTAGTGTTTTCTAATATATTAGAAAGAGGCAGTTCAGCTTTCATCTTAACTACCATAAATGTTAACGCTTGGTGTTTTTACTAGCCTAGAAATATTCCAATTTTCATTTTTTTTCACTCCAACCAGCAGAACGAAGACTTCATCGTTGTTAACACACTGAAAATTTACCAGGTGGAACGCTGTACAGCTGCGTATTGATTTTATCATTCCAATCACTGTAACTCCAGTCTGCCCCCCTCCGCATCCATTTCTTCCCAGCGAGAGGTAAAACAATTTTATAGCCGTTTCTTTCTAGTGTTCCTTCTCTGCTGAGCTCTAAATTATTACTTGCAGTAAAATACTGGGGCTCTTTGCATGTTCTTCTAAACGACATCATTTACGAATGAAGGAATCGCGCAGAAAGCCCTCTATGAGCTTTGAATGATTGCCCTCAAAGGCGTTTGACATTTATGATACCCGGTAATGAGGTTCTGCTATTAAAATGAGTGTATATTCTTTTATCACGGTTATATTGCCGGTATTTATTGCACCTGTCCAAACAATCCATGCGGCCTTTAAATTCCTGGTTTTCTGGTTTGTCATTGCTGGTGTCATGGATTTGTGAGTGGCCTTAGCTCTGCAGATTTATCCAAACTCTCCTCAGATTTTTTTTTTTTTTATTGTTATTAAAAATGCAGTCTATGGCTACTTACACTCCTTCACTTGACATTGTGGATTTATTAATTAATTTATAGTGCCGACAAGTTCTGGAGTGCTTTATAGAGAACTTAGAAAGCTCACATCAATCCATGTAAGCAATGTACTTTATAGCACCCTTCACAATTTTACAAACAAACTTAAGCCAGTAAGGGGAAAAAAAGAATGTATGGATCTGAAGTCAAAACGTGAAGACTTGATGCCTTTTGGAGAACATCCATAAATGTTAATTATTATGTGTAGCACCCTCCTAGGCTAAGGATGCTAGGTAAATTTGATGTGGCTTGCTCTGTAGCCAGAGGAGGTGTGAATTGCTGTTTTGATCTGTTCTGGCTCCACAGTCTGGGTATTTGATTCTCTGAATCTTTTGAGAACTTTCCAGAGCTCCGGGTGGGGAAATTCAAATGCTCCTTCTGGGCTTTTACCTTGCTCCAGCCAGTCCCTGGGGAGGTGTGCCCAGATGGTGTGTGAGAGGCAGGTAGGTAGCCAGGAGCTCAGAGAGATGTGTTCTTCCCTGGTGGAAGGGGGGACCATGTGCTTCAAGGGGCTGCTAAGCTCTGAAGCCTTCCTGACTGGCTGTTGGACTATTCCATCCCCTGGATTAAGCCCATGGCCTTGCTTCTTCTGGGATTCGTGAGTAGAGCCCAAACCCCTAAGCTGCAGTTTATCTATGGTCCCCAAGTGTGGATATTAAAAACTGCTCCAGTGTGCCTAGTGTGCTATTCTATCTTGTGAGAGGTATGCTTAAGCAGACCACTGAAAAAAAAATAACTTTTTCTCTTCATTTCCTTCAAAATAGTGCATTCCTGTGCCTACAGCTTCATAGTTACATATCTGGAGTGTTTGATCATCTAAGGAACTGCTGCCCTAACTGCTAATCTCACCAGATTTGGAGTGAGTTTCATGATGTCATTGTTATGTTCACTGTTCTCCCTGCTGTAAAGGACCTACAGTACAAAGACCCCTCCGCTTCTCCATTCATTTTGTGGATCTGAACTTTATGCATGCCTTTTTTCTGTTGCTCTTTCAGTATTTGTTAAGGGAGATCCTGTTCCACAATCGGAAGGTGTTATTTACCAATCAGTTAAGAGGGTCTCTGTTGCTCGAAGGTCAAGGTCATTCTGCAGACTCTGTTAAAAGGAGTAGGCTCACCTCAAGCCAGATTGTATACAAGGTATTAAAATGGACTGTGCTATTAAAGTGGCAGTAAACTCAGTTTTACCAATTGTACCTACAGGTAAGCCTATTATAAGGTTTACCTGTAGGAACTGTGAATATCTCTAAACACAATATGCCGGACCATCAGAGCCCGTGCCGTAAATGACGGCTTCCATGCGCATGTGCTGTAAAGGCCCCCCCCCGTCACTCATGTAGCCAGAGGCCGTGAACCTGGAAGGAAGACCTGGTGAAGATGGAAACCCTGATAGCAGTGACAGGTAAGTCTCTCATAATGAAAGGAAAGTCCGGATGGCTGCACACCAAACTGAGATCCAAATGCCTTTATTCACATAGAACCATGAAGAACACGAGGAGCATTACATGTACAAGCAAGGGAGGAACAGCTTACATGTTTTGCACACAAATTGTGCTTTATCAAATCAATGCATACTAGCACATTATGACATTGCCTTGCAGGGAAAGATTATTTATTTATTTTTTACTGTGGTTTACTACCACTTTAAGAGCCGGTTCACACTGGGACGACTTGTCAGGCGACTTAGCCGCCTGACAAGTCACGTTCCGTTCTGTACAATGGAACCGTTCTAATAGGAGCGACTCAAGTCGCTCCGACTTAGAAAAAGGTTCCTGTACTACTTTGGGGGCGACTTGAGGCGACTTGCATTGACTTCTATATAGAAGTCGTTTTGCAAGTCGCCGCTGCTGTCGTGTGCAGGTCGCCTGAGGCAGTCGCGCTGCAAGTCGTGCTGCCTCAGTGTGAACCGGCTCTTAGTGTATTGAATGTCTGGATACAAAATATATTTTATATTGCAGAATGACATGAAATATAGTTCATATTTTTTTTTTATATATAGTTGAAAACATTTTTAAGGGTATTACCTTTACGTGGATCACAACTACAAGGGGTTGAGGAGAGATTGTTCAATGTCTAGGTACGCAACCAATTGGAATTCAGGCCCCGAATGGTGTTCTACAATTAATTAACTTAATTAATTAATTTTGGAGTCTCAAGATTATTTAAATAATTTTTAGTTTAGATCCTAAAAGAAAACAGTAGAAATAGGTACTAAAACATTTTTTTTTGGGATGTCACTATCAAAGCTAGTTCTTCGCCATTTCATCAGAACTGCTTCTCTTCCCATAAAAGTCAAATGGACCTCAAAAGCAGCTTGTAGACTGTTAATGCAGCTTAAGGCCCATACACACGATGCAAATTTCGGAAGGGAATTTTTGTTCGATGGCCTGCCGTCCACAATTCTTACCATTAGTATGCTCCTTTCGACATCTGATTTTCATTTTTCGTAAGACAAAAGCTGGATGAGCAGACTAGTAAGGCCCCATACACACTATCAGATTTTCTGCAGATTTTTGTCTTCAGATTTATCAAAACCATGTAGCGCAAGGGCCTGCCTGATTGCATACAAATTGAAACTCTTAAGGTTTGACCTCATATTATATGTTTTTGGTAAATCTGAAGACAAAAATCTGCAGAAAATCTAATAGTGTGTATGGGGTCTAAATTTTTGACGAACAACAGCTCAACGTCCGATTTTTGAATGGTCAGAACAGAAATCGTCACACAAAAGTCGAAAGTACAAACACACATGATCGGAATCAAGGAACGAGCCGGAAGAGTTTGGTCTTGTAAACTACCATTCGTAACCTAGAATTAACAGTCGTGACGCAGCAATTGATGAAATGTCGACATTCAGCGCACATTTTCATCTTCTTTAACCGCTTGCAGACCAGCCGCCGCAGTTTTACTGCGGCAGGCTGGCTCCCCTGCGCGAAATCACGTTACTGTACGTGATCTCGCAAGGTCCGGATGGCGGGCGCGCGTGTGCCTGCTGCACAGCGGGGGTGCCGATGCTTGTGGCCGGCGGTCATCGCAACCAGGAGACACAGAACAGGGACGAGTGTGTAAACACACACTTCCCTATTCTGTTCTGACAGGAGTGACAGATCGTGTGTTCCTATTAGCTAGGAACCACGATCTGTCACTTCCTGTAGTTAGTCCCTCCCCCTTCAGTTAGAATCACCTCCCAGGGAACATAGTTAACCCCTTCACCGCCCCCTAGTGTTAACCCCTTCACTGCCAGTGACATTTTTACAGTAATCAATGCATTTTTAATCGCACTGATCGCTTTATTAATGCCAATGGTTACAAAAATGTGTCAAAATTGTCCGATGTGTCCGCCATAATGTCGCAGTCACAATAAAAATTGCAGATCGCCACCATTACTAGTTAAAAAAAAAATAATAAAAATGCTATAAATCTATCCCCTATTTTGTAGACGCTATAACTTTTGCGCAAGCTAATCAATATACGTTTATTGCGATTTTTTTTTTTTTTTTTTTTTACCAAAAATATGTAGAAGCATACATATCGGCCTAAAATGAGAAAAAAATAGTTTTTTATATATTTTTGGGGGATATTTATTATAGCAAAAAGTAAAAAATAATGCGTTTTTTTTTTTTTAATTTTTTGCTCTATTTTTGTTTAGAGCACAAAAAATAAAACCCGCAGAGGCGATCAAATACCACCAAAAGAAAGCTCTATTTGTAGGAAAAAAAGGACGTGAATTTTGTTTGGGTACAACGTCGCACAACCGCGCAATTGTCAGTTAAAACGATGCAGTGCCAAATCGCAAAAAGTGCTCTGGTCAGGAAGGGGGTAAATTCTTCTGGGGTGTGGTTAATGTGGTTAATGGGATAATAATGAAGCTGCCTTGCTGGTGATACTGATGTAGTTATGCCAAACATATTTTAAAAGGCATTTGTTTTGTAGTGATATAAATAATATTAATATTATGGTTGTTGTTGGGGAAGTAACCACAACACTATTATGCCTGAGTTTTTAAGAACAAAGATACAACTATGTTGGTGTCCCTTGTTAATTTTCCATTATGTTGTTTTTAATGTAACTGCCTACTGCCAAACTGTAATTTGAAGATTAGGAATGATCTGAAAATCGTGAATCAATGCTCACCTAACTTCTACTAACAAACGAAATTAACAGAAGGGGCCCAAAGGGTGGCGCTCGAGAAATGAACTTCCTCTTTATACTCTCGTAGTATGTCACTACGTTCGTGTTTGTCGAACGGCAATTTGCAGGTAGTTATTATGCTAGACAAAATCCTGCACACTCGCTTTTGACAAAAATCAGATGCTCGGTCGTACGACAATCGAACCGTGTGTACGAGGTCCAATTCAGGTCAAAAGTTGGGATAAGCTGGGTTCATACATGGGTTCCTTCAAACCCATGTTTGCCCAAACCCACAAGTTAGCTGTCATATGTCAGCCCATAAGCTTCTAGTGGGGTGCACCACACCTGATGCACACAAAGAGGTAGAGAGGCTCATGTCATCACTGACCTAATATGGGCTCATGGCCATAATAGGCCAATGTCATTTATCTAATATGGCCATAATAAGTCAATGATGTTATGAGTATTCCCATCCATTTGTGTATGTCCTGCAGCTTATTTCCCCAGCAGACACCGTACTTCTGGGTGCAGACCAAACCCAAGCCTATCCCTAGCTAGAAGGAGGCCAACTTCTGGTCAAATACTCTTGTCAATGAACTTTGAATCATGTAATCATAAGGGTCTCATTGTGATGTCAAATGCAATTGGGATGCAACCAGAAAGTTAGCTGTATTGACCATCAACACAAGCTCTAAAGACATTCCAAAGTCATTAGGTCCAGGTTAGGTTTTGGTTTGCACAGATCCATAGAACATTGGGTTTGGACAAATGCAACTACATTGTCTGGTGTTTTGGGTAATCTAGTACAAATGTTCTCATGTACAAAGGTTCTATCTCTTAGATTGTAAGCTCGAAGGAGCAGGGCCCTCTGATTCCTACTGTATCAAAAGTGTATTGTATTTGTACTGTCTACCCTCAAGTTGTAAAGCGCTACGTAAACTGTTGGCGCTATATAAATCCTGTATAATAATAATAATAATAATCTTATCTATAAAAGATTTTCAAAATGCAAGTGTCAGCCTGACAAAAGAGAATTGCCAGACAGTATTTCCAATATTCCAATACGTTAGTTCTGTTCAGATTTACTATGGCATCTTAGTACACGTGACATGCTTGGTATAAATATTTCACATATGGGGTTTGGCACAGTGAAACCATGTCTATTGTCTCTTTATGTATTCCTATAAGTACTAGAGACTTTATCTCTGTGCATATATTTGTGGAATGAATATCAATTACTGTACCTACTACTAGGGCGTAGGATTGTCCTTGTTTTTACACTGATCACTTGTTTTATCAAGTTTATTGAGTTTCTGACTGTCTTTCTTTTCCTAGCTTTACCCTTTCCTTGGCAATCAGCAGCATGATTATCCTTGGCTGCCTATTGATTTGGCTGTCTATTGATTTGAGCAGAACTCCAGGGTCTTTTAGCCCGCCACCCATTTAGCCCTTTGTGTTGTTTAGCACTACTCGCCCTCTAAACTTTCAGTGCTGCCCTCCACATCCTCTGCCACCTATTGCTGACCCAGGCTGGAGATATGCTTTATGCCTATGGCTCCTTTCACACTTCTGCAACTTGGGATTTGACTTGTGAGACCCTAAGTTGCAGAACATGTGAAATTCAATGTATTTCTATGTGAGCCGTTCCTACTGACACACTACAGAAGTCACTGCGACTTCAGAAAAGGTTCTTTTACTACTTTGGTCCTACTTTTGTTGCGACTTTGGTCCAGAAAATGTAAAGTCAGATCAAAGTTGCACCAAAAGTCACATTAAAGTCGCGCTTCAAAGTTGACTGGGAAACGTGTGACTTTGGAGATGCACTAATGTTATAAAAGGAGCCTTATGCCCCGTACACACGGTCGGACTTTGTTCGGACATTCCGACAACAAACTCCTAGGATTTTTTCCGACAGATGTTGGCTCAAACTTGTCTTGCATACACACGGTCACACAAAGTTGTCGGAAAATCCGATCATTCTAAACGCGGTGACGTAAAACACGTACGTCGGGACTATAAACGGGGCAGTAGCCAATAGCTTTCATCTCTTTATTTATTTTGAGCATGCGTGGCACTTTGTCCGTCGGATTTGTGTACACACGATCGGAATTTCCGACAACGGATTTTGTTGTCGGAAAATTTTATAGCCTGCTCTCAAACTTTGTGTGTCGGAAAATCCGATGGAAAATGTGTGATGGAGCCCACACACGGTCGGAATTTTCGACAACAAGGTCCTATCACACATTTTCCCTCGGAAAATCCGACCGTGTTTACAGGGCATTAAAGTGGAAGTTCAGGCAAAACCTAAACCTGCTCTCTGCTACATTATAAACCTAATCTATCTAACCCTGTGAAACACAACTCGCTATACTTACCTATTCTGCAGCTGATCGGTGGCCGGTCCCATGCTGAGCTGTCAGCTGCGGCTTCAGTGTGGAGGCGGGTACAGGAGAGGCAGCCGGAAAGAAAGCCCCATAGTAAGTCTATGGATGACTTTACTTCCCAGTTATTTCTCAGCCGTTGTCGATCTTCTACTGCAATGTTTCTCAATTCCAGTCCTCAAGGCGCCCCAACAGGTCATGTTTTCAGGATTTTCCTCAGATGAAACAGCTGTGGTAATTACTAAGGCAGTGAAACTGATCAAATCACCTGTGCAAAATAATGGCAAGCCTGAAAACATGACCTGTTGGGACACCTTGAGGGCTGGAGTTGAAAAACACTGCTCTACTGCACACAGCTTCTGCCGCTGGAAACCGGACCGGATCGGCTGCAGAATAGGTAAGTACAGTGATTTTTGCTTAATGCCCTGTACACACGGTCGGATTTTCCGACGGAAAATGTGTGATAGGACCTTGTTGTCGGAAAGTCCGACCGTGTGTGGGCTCCATCACACATTTTCCATCGGATTTTCCGACACACAAAGTTTGAGAGCAGGCTATAAAATTTTCCGACAACAAAATCTGTTGTCGGAAATTCTGATCGTGTGTACACAAATCCGACGGACAAAGTGCCACGCATGCTCAGAATAAATAAAGAGATGAAAGCTATTGGCCACTGCCCCGTTTATAGTCCCGACTTTTGTGTTTTACGTCACCGCATTCAGAATGATCGGATTTTCCGACAATTTTGTGTGACCGTGTGTATGCAAGACAAGTTTGAGACAACATCCGTCGGAAAAAATCCTAGGATTTTGTTGTTGGAATGTCCAAACAAAGTCCGACCGTGTTAACGGGGCATTACAGGGTTAGATAGATTTGGTTTAGAATGTGGCAGAGAGCAGGTTTAGAGTTAGTTCGTTTTTGCCTGGACTTACACTTTAAAGTCAGTTAAAACTAAAAACTAAAAATAGAACCTTGAAATGTGTGCAGGGAGCACAGGCTACCTGCTCAGGGCTTCATGTTTTCCTTTGGACATTGCTGTCACCAGACTACACCACTGGCTTTTTTCAATGATCTGGTGATCTGGGAACCCTTTGGCTTAAAGGAGAAGTACAGCCACAGCTCGTTTGTCTGTACTTCTCCTATGGATCACAGGAGTGCAGTTCGATCTGCACTCCTGTGACCCATTTTCAGCAGGCTGAAGCCCGCTGTTGGCTGACATCACAGAGCTGGTCCAGGCTTGGGCAAGATCATGACAATGAAGTTTAGATCCACCCACATGCTTGGACCGGCACCTGAGCGTCTGAGAGCCTGAGCCGGCCGCTCCTGTCCCCTCCACAGCGCAGCACTCCAGTGAGCCCAAGGGGGGCAGAGCAGAGAGACCATGATTGACAGTCACCAGCTCTCTGTTCAGGGAGCTGTAAGAACTGAGTGGTCGGCAGTGTTTGATCACTTGGTTCATAGTGTTAGAGCTGAGGGGGGGGGAGGGAGGGGGCGGACAGATGCACCTAGGTAAGTATGATTGTGGGGAAAAAAATCCCTTACTTCTCTTTAAATGCAGAGGAGATATTCCTAGACACACCAAATGTAGGCTCCCCTTTCTTCTCTTTTAATGCAGGGGAGATATTCCTAGACACACCAAATGTAGGCTCCTTGCTATTTCTCACACAAAGAATGCATGATGTATCAATGTGTTAGTACTCTGAATTTGTTACATCCACCAGATTAGATTAAGACCTGCCTTGAAGGTTTGAGTATGACTGGAGAACCATCAAGCAGAGAGAGTGAGGAAGTTGCACAACATAGGCTCCAGCCTCCAGACATCTGTGGAAGCTGTCTGTTCCACATACCATACATCTCAAATTAAAGTAGAACTGAGGGCAAGATTTGTTGGATAAAGTAATGGAGAGTTATAACCTCTGTAAGATTTTTGTTGCCATCTGTGTCTCATTGAGGAGATTTCCCTTCACTCCCTGTCCCATAGTAAATACAGGAAGTGAGATGAAATCTCTCCAAAGTATGGGAATCCCTAGCTGTCACCAAAACTAGTGTCCCCAAGATTTCCCCACTGGTTCTGGTTTGGTGACCACTCAAAAATTGGGATTGTCTTTTACTTTTTTGATAAAATGATAAGGGTCACCAGGACAAATAAGAAGGGAGAATCTCCCTCATGGGGGACACAGACAGTAATAAAAACCTAAAAAGCGTTCTTATCCCTCTTCACCCTATCTAAAACTAAGAAAACTGTTTTGCCTTCAGTTATGCTATGAATTACACAAAGTGACACAATGGTAGTAATTGCTGGATGACATTTGTAAAACACTGATAGATTTTATTTGTAGCTTGGAACTGCTCTTTATTGTATTTTTTTTTAACTGTATGGGTTTCCGTATTTTTCAGCATGTTTCTTCTTATAATATATCTAAAAAAAGACAGCTTCAGTTTAGTTACCTGAGCTTCTAGTGAAAGGCTGCTCTGGATTTGTTAAAGGATCTTTATGTTTGTTTCCCTAACTGTCCACGATATTCTTGGAATTTCTAGTAATCTTAGTAAGTACTACTTACGCACTATAGTATCCTGTTTATACTCCTGTGAAGAATAGACTAGAGGGTGTGGATAGGAAAATCTGTTTTAGGTGGAGTTGGTCTTTAATATCTCAGCAGAGCTCATGTCTGCCTCACCTCTATCCGTTTAGCTTCACACAAAGCTCACCACATTTCCTAGGAGACAAACCTCTCATCAGCGAGGAAAATCCCCCATCCAGACAGTGAAAATTGAATTAGAGATTAGCTGAGAATGGAACATGAGACCGTAAACCAATTCTGTAAGATTGAAAGGCGCCATCTAACCTATTTACTCTATCATCATACCCAATAAGACAATTTCATTCCTGAATTTTATGTACAATTTTCTTATGTAAGAAAAGTCGGCTGGATTCCAACAAAATAACCATGACAAATCTCACTAATCAAAACTGATACGTTTAGTGAAGCCGCAAAAAGCAAAAGAGTAATATTTCCTGAAAAAAAAAAAGAACTCTAGATTCAGAATAAAGCTCCATGTATTATGTAAAAGACTGGACTGTAAATATCTGCACATATATTGAGGTTGATTTACCAAAGAATTTAGGGATCTTCACACAATATAGAGAATGAGAATATTTACTTCAATTGTCCAATTATGTGCAGCAGTGGCGGCTGGTGGTTTTTGTTTGGGGGGGCAACAAACAACCGAACCCCCCAACCCCCGCGGCAACTCAAACCCCCCCCCACTGTCTGCCAGCACTTACCCCATCTAGGCGGCATGCTTTGGACATCGGCGGGCATCTGAGGAGCAGAAGCAGGATCGGGCATCTGAGAAACGACGGCAGGGACCGGGCATCCAGGCATCGGCGGGGACCGGGCATCCAGGCATCGGCCAGCGGCTCTTCTCCTCCTCGCTTCCACTGTGCGTCTCCTCCCCTCCTCCTGGGCATCCAATAGGATCACCTGTCCTTTCAGCCAATCGGGTGACGGGTATCAGACCTGCTTCCCGATTGGCCTGGAGGAGGATCAGCATTGCAACATTGAATATATATTTGCTGTTGCAACACACCTGGGTGGGCTCCGGACACATCCACTATGACCCAAGCCCACCCTATTTTGAAACCTATTAGAGCCTCTAATCAGGTGGTTAAATAAAAAAAAACCTGGCCGCTGTAATTCATGCGCCCAGTGCCCTGAAAGTGGCCGAACGCATGAATAGGGGCGGCCGCGGCGGCCATGGATGAGTTCATGCTATGCCTGAATCTAGCCATTGCATATTGGGGGTGGCCTGGAGAGAGGGGGCGGCGCCCGGTTACGCCCCTAATGGATGGGCCGCCCCTGATGTGCAGACAAAGTAAGTAAACAGCAATTTGCTTTTCACAAGATTTGATAATTGAAGTGAAAATTACACTTTAGTAAATAATATTACTACTTTAGTAAATAAACCTCATTGTTCTATGGCTTTTGATGTTTTTATTAACCCCATCATTTGTGCCTGTTCAGCCAAAAGAGCATTTGTGAGGTCAGGTACGGATGTTGGAAGGGAAGACCTGGCTCACAAGCAGCACGACAATTTATGTCAAAGGTGGTCAGTAGGGTCAAAGACAGGGCTCAGTGAGGGCTATTCAAGATCCTCCACACCAAACTCATCGAACCACGTCTTTATGGAGCTGGCTTTCTGCACAGAGGCACAGTCATGCTGGAACCAGACTGTTACCATGAGGCTCAAAGCACACAATTGTCACATGTTTATATAGTAGAGCAATATAATTAATTTCTTTGTATTTAGTATGTTTGCTTGAGCAAATAAAAAGATAACTTGGTGTGCCTTGGACTGAAATCAGGTAACCATAATAAGATGCGTGCTGTTGTGCTAGTAAGTTGATTGCGGCCCCCTTCGCAGGTAACCAACTTCACTTTAAATTGTAAATACAGCTGGTGCTGGGACAAGGTCATCCAAAGTCAAACTGCGAGCCACCCCTCCCGCCCACCCCTTGTCCCGGCCCTAAGAACAGCTCTACCATTTTGACTAATTTGATGAAGTAGGGAAAGCCAATAGAGTAACACAAGTATACGCAACAATGGATGGGATTTTACTGACACCAAGGAAATATTACAACCATATATGATAGAAAAAGTTTATTCTACATCAAGATAAAAACAATTACAAAAATGAAGAGCAATCATAGGTCCTTCATGCAGGTAGATCACATAAAACTGAATCATGTACATGGATATACATACAACCCAGAGGTCAACCACATAAGTGGAAGTCTGGAAATGCGTTTCAACGTTCAGTCTTTTTCAGGGGGTATTGCACAAAAGGGGGTAGGTTCTACAAAAAACAACATGTTACCAAACTAATATACGGTACATGATTACAAATTTCATAGTACTCAAAAAATTTAACCACACTTACAATGTTGATATCCAAGGCCAATCCACAAGTGAAGCACCCCAGGAACCCAGTAAGAGTTATTGTAAGTGTGGTAATTGATTGTATATTTGTTATTCCATTTTTTTGAGTACTATGATCTATAGGTTGTAATCATCTACTGCATATTAGTTTGGTAACGTTATTTTTTTGTAGAACCTACCTCCTTTTGTGCAATAGCCCCTGAAGAAGACTGAACGTTGAAAAGTGTTGGGGTGCATTTCCAGACTTCTAATTATGTGGTTGACCTCTGGGGTGTATGTATATCCATGTACAAGATTCACTACCTGCATGAAGGACCTATAATTGCTCTTAATTTGTGTAATTGTTTTTATCTTGATGTATAATAAACTTTTTCTATCATGTATGGTTGTAATATTTCCTTGGTGCCAGTAAAATCCCATCCATTGTTTCGTATACTTGTATTAATCTTAGGGATGCGGCACCATGAGTGAGGATATAGACATACAGGGGTTGATTTTTTAAAGGCAAATAGAATGTACACTTTGCAAAGTGCAGTTGCTCCACAGCTTAGCAAATGAGCAAAGCTCTGCTGACTTCCATCATCCAAACATGTGCAAGCAAAAATGCTTTTTTTTTTTTTTTTTTAATTTTCCTTGCATGTGATTGGGTATTATTTGCAAAGTGAAGTTTTACCTCATTTACTAAGCTCTGGAGCAACTGCAAAGTGCATAATCTATTTGCCTTTAGTAAATGAACCCCACAGTGTCTGATGTAACCTTGTTCTAAAGCCAATAGAGTAACAAACTTTGTGAATAGCAATTGTCATTTGAAAAAATATTGAGGGTGTATCCACAAGCATGTACAATTATCCATGAAATTTGTGCATGGAGGCATTATTCTTTTTGGTGTCCCTATGGCAAAGCAGCACTATAAGCATATCATAGCCATTAAAGTGGTTGTAAACCCCCCAGACCTAATTTTACATTTAGGTAAGCCTATAATAAAGCTTACCTATATGTACTGTAAATATCTCCTAAACGTGCGCCGTTTAGGAGATATTTGCCTTGTAGTGCGCCGATGATGTCATCAGCGCATGCGCAGTGAAGAAACGGCCCTCCATTCCATTTCTTCCCCAGCGTGTGCCGTGACTGCGGGCAAGCACGGGAGTGATGTCACAGAGCCAGAGTCCGCGGCCCCGGAAGGAAGAGGGGTGAAGATGGATGCTTCCAGTAGTGGGGACATCGTGGACATCGCGGGCTTCGTTTGCAAGGTAAGTGGCACATAATGGGCTGGTATGCAATGCATACCAGCCCATTATGCTTTTACTTTGCAGGGGAATAAAGAGGAAGTAAAACCCATCTTTTTTTTAATTAAAAAATAAGACAACAGTAGTTTGCCCAAATTTTATTTTTTATTGTGGAAGATAATGTTATGCCGAGTAAATATATACCCAAAATGATACCCAACATGTCATGTTTCAAAACTGCTCGTGGAATGGCGACAAACTTTGACCCTTAAAAATCTCCATAGGAGACATTTAAAAATTTCTTCAGGTTACCAGTTTTGAGTTACAAAGTAGTTCTTTTACTAGAAGTATTGCTCTTGCTCTAACGATCACGGCGATACCCCACATGTGTGGTTTGAACACCGTTTTCATATGGGGGCGCGACTTACGTATGCGTTCGCTTCTGTGCGCGAGCTGACGGGGTGCTTTAAATTTTTTCTTTCTTCTTATTTATTTTACATTTTAGTTTTTATTTTTACACCGTCCTTTTAAAAAAATAATTTTTGGGTAACGTTTATACTTTTACTCCTATTACAAGGAATATAAACATCTCTTGTAATAGAAAAAAAGCATGATAGTACCTCTTAAATGTGAGATCTGGGGTCAAAAAGACCTCAGATCTCACATTTAGACTTAAATGCAATAAAAATAAATGAAACAAAATAAATGTCTTTTTAAAAAAAAAAAATTCCCCTTTAAGGCCAATGTGAGGAAGTGACGTTTGACGTCGCTTCCATCTTCCAATGGTATGGAGTCGAGCGGGGGCCATCTTTCCCTTACTCATGGCTTCATGTCCCAGAGGGGAGAGGACATGATCGGCTCCACCGCTACCAATGGCTCCGGTAAGCGACGGGGACGAGCGCCGCAGGAGGGGGAGGCCCTCTCCCTCCCCCGATAAAAATGATCTTGCGGCAACTCCGCCACGGAGACCACCTTCCTCAGAAAGAGGACCATCCACCGTTTAAGAATATACCGGGGTTATGGCAGCTATCTCCTGCCATAACTCCGGTATTCTACGTCAAAGTACCGATGTACAAAGGTGGCGGGCGGTCCGCAAGTAGTTAATGTAGATTTTTAGCTGGGTGGTATATTCTTTCATTTAATGTTCTTTCTATTTGTGTTTTGTTTGTTTTTACTTTATTTGTGTGCTTTTATTACTTATTTCTGTGCTTTCATAATCCTCTTCTTTTATGTCTGTTTTCTAGGGTCGCTATCTGAGTTGTTAATTCGTCTATCTGTTGCGTCCTCTTTCGCTTATGGTAAGAGCTAAGTTTAATTAACATTCCTCGCATATACGCTTTGTGCGTGCTCCACACCACGGCAGGGTCGGGTACCGAACCTTTGTTCAAGGAGAAGAATTCAGTAATGTGTTTTGATATTTCTGGGGTGTATGTGTCGTTTTGGATAATATAGTTGTTAGCACGCCAGAGAAACGTGTTTTGCTGTAAATTGGTGTCTTGTATTGTAATTGAGATGGGGTCATGGTCCGACCATGTCGTGGTGTGGATCTTTGACTCAGATATTTTTTGTAAAATACATTTGTCCGAGAGAAACAGGTCTATTCTCGAATACGAGCGGTGTCTGGATGAAAAAAAAGTGAAGTCACGTTCAGAGCCATGGTGGCATCTCCAGACATTGTATAGGTCTTGGGAGGTGATGAATGTTTTCAATGGAGATTCACGGCATTTTGCCGATGAGGTGGAATCCATCGATACGTCTGGGACCAGGTTGAAGTCGCCACATAGTATTCTGTGGCCTTTTTGGGTGGGATTGGCAGAGCGTAGGACTCTGTGGAGGAATCTCATTTGGTGGGAGTTCGGGGTGTAGATATTGATTAAAGTATAGGTCGCTTTATTGATCGTGCAAGTAAGGATATGAAAATGACCTTCGGGGTCTGGCACTACATCAAGGAGTTGAAAGTCGAAAGTGTTCCGGATCACTATCATGACTCCTCTTGTTTTAGTGGGGTGCGTGGCATGGTAGATATGTGGATATTGGTGGTTGTTGCATAAGGGTGTATGGGAATCCAGTAGGTGGGTTTCTTGGATACATAGTATACATTAGGACATCTCTGGGGACCGAGGTTTTGAGATGGGAAGGCTTGGCGATTCTGTGAATCCTGTCTATTATTACATCGCACGGAGACGCTTCAGGAATCACTATGTGCATCAATTCTTTTGCGTATCGTGGCAGATCCGCGGGGAGTATGGTCTCAGGGACGCCTCTCAGCTTAATGTTGTTCCTGCGGGACCTGTCTTCTAAGTCTGCCAGCTTGGCCCGCATCCATGCCTGTTCTTCTTTAACTGTGTCATAAGCGTCAATGACTTCATTAACTGTGGATGTGCATGCATGTATCCCTCTCTCAGTGTTAGTCACCCTATCATCCAGTAGATGAATATCAGAGGTGATTCTGTAGAACATGGATGAGAGGTCAGTCATGAAGGAAGTCTGGAGGGAAATCAGCATGTCCTTCAGGGTAGTGTCCATGACTGGTTGGCTTGAGGTAGGTAAGGAGGCCATAGAGGAGTGCAGGGCCTGGTCTAGGGAGAAGAGAATGGGAGCCTGGGCCTCAATTTTCTGGCGCTGTGACCGGTGCGGCGGCGTGTCTAGCCGCATCTTAGCTTTGGCTGGGCTGCTAGGGAGGGGGTCACCCTCCAGTGCCTGGGATGGGTCATCTACGGTACCTGGGTCTGTGCGTTTGTCCGTGATGGCATCCGGGAGGTCCGTGTATGGCTCTCGTGGCGCGGCCTGGTCGGTGCCATCTTGGATATCCCATCCCGCCGGCTTGTAGGCAAATTCCGTCAATTTCTGAGGCCTGTGGTCGGTAAATCTTTTTCTGAATGTCTGCATCTTCGTCTCCTGGATGTGTGGAGCGAGGATGGATGTGAATGGCGTTGTAGGTGCGGCCGATTGCGCTGGATTGTGTCCCCTGGCTGGCGAGCTATGTGCTTAGGCGTCCATCTTCCTCTCCGGCCGGCCACGCCCCCCCCCCCATAATCCTCTTCTAATACATATATACATATACATATATACAGGGCTGTCTTAATGCATGTGCACCCCTTGGCACTGCCCAGGGGCCCCAGGTGCAGGTGGGCCCCATGATAGTCTTGCATTATATCAGACTTGGCAACTGTCCCAGGATATGCCGGGCCAGTCACGCTTTTTACTAAGCTGTCCCAGGATGGCCGTGTCCTGAGTAGCATCCTGGAAACTGTACTGTGCCCTCCTGATCCCAGTATTCTGCCCTCCTGACCCCCCTGTACTGTGCCCTTCTGCCTCCACCCCTGTACTGTGCCCTCTGTGATTTGATTAGTCTTTGATTTATGAAATGCTTTTTGTATTGTATAAAATCAATTTTATCGAACGAACTAACGAAAAAATAAATGTTTAATTCCACCAACTATGAGAGTAGGTGCATACTGGTAGGGGTCAAGTGCATTACTTTTCCCAGGGGCCCATGATCCATGATGCTATTAAGACAGCCCTGCATTTATATATATATATATATATATATATATATATATATATATATATATATATATATATATATAGTTTATATTGTATATACATAGATACTGTATATGTTGCTATGTGTGCATCTATGTATGTATGTATTTTGTATGTTTTTCTTTTTCTTGAACTGGAAATGGTATATTGCGGGTTTTCCTCAATAGAAAAAATAATGAGATGTCAGAGAATGCAGGAGAAATAGAGGCTTTAGGCTTCTTGTCAGTTGTGTGCAAAGTCTTCAGCAAAGGTACATTTCTGGTTATTTATCAAGGCATCAAAAAAAATTGTGCTAATCTAGTAAATACAGTATAGTAATCTACTAAGACTTAGAAACCAAAGTTCAGTTCTCTAAAGCACAATAAGATTGATGAAAGAAGATTGTCCATTGGTTGGCCACTTGCTCTTGAGGATACCTGTTCCTGCATACACTGCATTCGGTACACAGAATACAGGGGTTTTGTTTGTCACACAGGTGTGTGGGTGGTTGGGATTTGATATGGCACAGCTCCAAGAGCCGCACATAAATACATTTTCTGACAAAGTCATGCTGAGTTACCAGTGAAAGGGTTTATGTTCTGTCAGCTCCTTTCTCTTACAAGAAGTGACATACGGAGAGGGTTGTATTAGAAAATCCTAAATACAGGAGATGAAATTTCTGCTTTCACATCTACAGCACATAACAAAAATGATAGTATCTTGTTTTCAGAATCTTTTGCTCAAGAAATCCTAGAAGTCATTATTAATATATACTGTATTTATATATACTGTATATACTATATCTATCTATCTATCTATCTATCTATCTATCTATCTATCTATCTATCTATCTATCTATCTATCTATCTATCTATCTATCTATCTATATATATATATATATATATATATATATATATATATATATATATATATATATACACAATGCTGTGAAAAAGTATTTGCCCCCCTCTGATTTTTTTTTTTTTTTGCATATTTGTCACACTTAAATGAGTCAGATCATCAAACAAATTGTATTATTACACAAAGATAATCCGAGTAAATACAAAATGCAGTTTTTAATTGATGTTTTCATTTATTAAGGCAAAAAAGCTGTCCAAACCTGCCTGGCTTTATGTGAAAAAGTAATTGCCTCCTAAACCTAATAACTGGTTGTGCCACCCTTGGCGGCAACAACTGCAATCAAGTGTTTGCGATAACTGTCAATGAGTCTTTCACATTGCTGTGGAGCAATTTTGGCTCACTCTTCTTTGCAGAATTGTTTTAATTCAGCTACATTGGAGGGTTTTCCAGCATGAACGGCCTGTGTAAGGTCATGATATAGCATCTCAATTGGATTTAAGTCTGGGCTTTGACTAGGGCACTCCAAAACCTAAATTTTGGTTTGTTTGAACCATTTGGAGGTGGACTTGCTGCTGTGTTTCGGATCATTGTCCTGCTGAGTAACCCAAGTGCACTTGAGCTTGAGGTCACGAACAGATGGCCGGACATTCTCCTTTAGGATTTTCTGGTAGAGCTCAGAATTCATGGTTCCATCAATTATGGTAAGTCATCCAGGTCCTGAAGTTGCAAAGCAGCCCCAGACCACCATCATGTCTGACTGTGATGTTCTTGTTATGAAATGCTGTTATAGTTTTAGTTATAGTTTTATGCCAGATGTAACAGGACGCACACCTTCCAAAAAGTTAAATTTTGGTCTCATCAGTCCACAGAATATTTGCCTAAAAGTCTTGGGGATAATCAAGATGTTTTTTGGTAAATGTGAGATGAACCTTTGTGTTCTTTGTGGTCAGCAGTGGCTTTGGCCTTGGAACTCTCCCATGGATGCCATTTTTGCCCAGTCTCTTTCTTATTGTTGAATCATGAACACCGTTCTTACCTGAGGCAAGTGAGGCCTGCAGTTCTTTAGATGTTGTTCTGGGTTCTTTTATGACCTCCTGGATGGGTTGTCGTCATGCTCTTGGAGTAATTTTTGTAGGCCGGCCACTCCCGGGAAGGTTCACCACTGTTCCAAGTTATTTCTATTTGTGGATAATGGCTCTCCCCGTGGTTCACTGGAGTTCCAAAGCTGTAGAAATGGCTTTGAAACCCTTCCTAAACAGATACATGTTTGCTTCTAATCTGTTCTTGAATTTTTTTAGATTGTGGCATGATGTGTGGCTTTTTGTGATCTGTTAGCGTGCTTCACTTTGTCAGACAGCTTCTATTTATGTGATTTCTTGATTCAACAGGTCTGGCAGTAATCGGGCCTGGGTGAAATTTAACTCAGCTTTCCAAAAAATTGTGGTTAACCACAGTTTGTTCATGATTCAGCATGGGAGGGGGCAATTACTTTTTTACATAGGGCCAGACAGGTTTGAACATCTTTTTTCCCTTAATAAATGAAATAATGATTTAAAAACTGCATCTTGGATTTACTCGGGTTATCTTTGTATATAATATAATATTATAATATTAAAATTTGTTTGATGATCTGAATAATTTAAGTGCAAGAAATATGCAAAAAAATAAAAAATCATAAAGGGGCAAAAACTTTTTCACAGCACTGTATATATTTATAGACATACACTCACCGGCCACTATTAGGTACACCTGTTAAATTGCTCGGTAACACAAATTGCTAATCAGACAATCACATGGCAGCAACTCAATGCATTTAGGCATCTAGGCGTGGTGAAGACAACTTGCTAAAGTTCAAACCGAGCATTGGAATGGGGAAGAAAGGGGACTTAAGTGACTTTGGACGTGGCATGGTTGTTGGTGCCAGACATGCTAGTCTGAGTATTTCAAAAACTGCTGATCTACTGGGATTTTCACACACAACCATCTCCAGGGTTTACAGAGAATGGTCCGAAAAAGAGAGAATATCCAGTGAGTGGCACTTGTGTGGATGAAAATGCCTTGCTGAAGTCAGAGGTGAATGGGCAGACTGGTTTGAGATGATAGAAAGGCAGCAGTAACTCAAATAACCACTCGTTACAACCAAGGTATGCAGAATACCATCTCTGAATGCACAACACATCAAACCTTAAAGGAGATGGGCTACAGCAGCAGAAGACCGCACGGGTGTCACTCCTATCTGCTAAGAATAGGAGGAACTGAGGCTACAATTTGCACAGGCTCACCAAAATTGGACAATAGAAGATTGGAATAAGATGACTGGTCTGTTGAGTCATGATTTCAGCTACGACATTCAGATGGTGGGGTCAGAATTTGGTGTAAACAACAAGAAAGCATGGATCCATCCAGCCTTGTATCAACGGTTCAGGCTGGTGGTGGTGGTGTAATGGTGTGGGGAATATTTTCTTTGCACACTTTAAACCCCTTAGTACCAATTGAGCATCGTTTAAACATCACGGCCTACCTGAGTATTGTTGCTGACCATGTCCATCCATTTATAACTACAATGTACCCATCTTCTGATGGCTACTTCCAGCAGGACAATGCACAATGTCACAAAGTTCAAATCATCTCACCACTGGTTTCGTGAACATGATAATGAGATCACTGTACTCCAATGGCCTCCACAGTCACCAGATCTCAATCAAACGGAGTACCTTTGGGATGTGGTGGAATGGGAGTATCACATCATGTATATGCAGCCGACAAATCTGCAATATTAACCAAAATCTCTGAGGAATGTTTCCAACACCTTGTTGAATCTATGTCATGAAGAATTAAGGCAGTTCTGAAGGCAAAAGGGGTCCCACCCAGTACTAGCAAGGTGTACCTAATAAAAGTGGGACCAGTGAGTGTATATATACTGTAGATGCAATATAAAAAGCATTTCCTCCTATAATTGCTGTGAGGAGCATTTCTTTCTTATCTGCATAGCAACAGAAAGTGATGTTATATTGCAAAGGATCTCAAGGTCACTGTGTATGAAATGATCCTAACTAAAGTGCAGGTGGGGGTGTTCCAGGGGCAGATGCCACCATAGGTGGGCATTTATTCCACTCCTACTATCCCCGTCATTGGTTGTCTTGGCACAGATGCATAGCTCCCAACTGTCTCTGATTTGGAGCAATGTCCCTCTGTCCCTCATTCCTCCTCATTTGTCCCTCATTTTGGTCTGATCTGTATAGTTGTATATAAAATGTACTTTTTATCTTTCAAAAAGTGTTTCCCAGTGATAAACCTTTCATCCAATTTCTAAACTGCTGCATTTGTACATTTCAAAAGCCAATATAAAGGAATAGTAGTGGTAAAAAAAAAAACCCTTGTGAATTTAATTAACCTTTTTTTGGGTTAATTCTCCTTTAAGGGGGTGTGGAAGGGGGCGTGTCCTATGCCTACAAACATTTGTGGAGTTTGCATGTTCTCCCTGTGCCTGCGTGGGTTTCCTCTGGGTACTCCGGTTTCCTCCCACACTCTAAAGACATGCTGGTAGGTTAATTGGATCCTGTCTAAATTGTCCCTAGTATGTATGAATGTGAGTTAGGGACCTTGGGTTGTAAGCTCCTTGAGGGTAGGGGCTGATGTGAATGTACAATATATATGTAAAGCGCTGCGTAAATTGACGGCGCTATATAAGTACCTGAAATAAATAAATACATTTGTTAGTAAGTGTCCCTCATTCCCATCTCAAAATGTTGGGAAGTATGCAGATGGCCTGCACCATAACAACCAATGACGCTGTGCAGCCCAGGGGCTAAAAATGCCCTCAGGACACTCCAGCCTCAGTGCCACCCTCAAACATGCTTTAATAAGTGTTACTTGAGGAGGCCATCTCAATTGAGTGGCACAGCACTGATTATAGATATGGGCTACTGGTGGACTTCATTTATTAACATGTGCAATGCTTGTGTTGCCCATTTTAATTAATCGGATCAATTTTCTCCTTTATCACGAAATTCACACACAAAAAAAAAAAAAAATAGAAAAAAGGAAAAAAACACAAATACAAAAAACACTAAATAAAATTCACTAAACAGCTCAATATACAGTACACCGAAGAAAGAAATAAACCCTCTAAATGAAACTTTTTTTTTTTTTTGGCAAATTTTGCCAAAGTAGCTCATTAAGTGAAATTGAGAGTTTCCACCTCAGTGGAATTTCGCGCCAGTGGCAAAATTACTATTTTTCTACAATGTTTTTTTATTTTCAGTTTGTTTTTAATGTTTGGTGTGATGAGCTGGGAGCATGCAGGAGGTAGGCATAGACATGTCTTATAAAATGTTGAAGTATTAAAAAATATTGTAGGACCACCTCTGGTGAATCAGGTGATGTTTGTGGTTGGGTGAATATCAGCACAATCCACTATTTTCAAGCTTTTAGAGAATTTTTTCATTCCAAAAGGCAACCATGAAGTTTGTTTTGCTTTACAAACCATGAGATTGTGAATCACCGTTCCCCTCCAAACGCCCAGAATATCACTCTGTGGTTGTCTCTACTATCCTGAGGGGACACAAGCTGCCAATACCATCACACCAAGCTGTTCCCCTAGTGATGTAGGTGTCGTGTTCCTCATCTAACCTATCAAAAGTTATATAAAGCGATGAATAACTGAGATCTACGAGAACAGAGCATATGTTCAATAAAGTATTATCAGAAGCTCTGATTCACTGTGTGCACAACATTGAGTGTTACGCATTGTGTGCTGTATCTATGATACCATTTATGTTTCTAATTTGATTTGTTCCTCCCGTCAGGGGTGAGAAATATCAAAACGAGTGTGATTTGTCCAAATATGGTTAAATTAGGGTGATGTTTAGGCAGATCTCGTCACCTCTTTTACGATGTTTTAAATCAAAAAGAGTTGCTGTTCTTATGCTTATGGAATGTATAGTGCTATTAGCTAGATCTGCTTAACCACTTGCTTACTGAGCACTTAAACCCCCTTCCTGCCCAGGCCAATTTTCAGCTTTCAGCGCTGTCACTCTTTGAATGACAATTGCGCGGTCATGCTACACTGTACCCATATGAATTTTTATTATTTTTTCACACAAATAGAGCTTTCTTTTGATGGTATTTAATCACTATAGGGTCTTTATTTTTTGCTAAACAAGCAAAAAAAAGACAGAAAAAACAGTTTTCATAGTTTGTTATAAAATTTTGCAAGCAGGTATTTTTTCTCATTGATGTGTGCTGATGAGGCTGCACTGATGGGCACTGATATGCTGCACTGATGGGCACTGATAGGCTGCACTGATAGGCACTGATAAGGGGCACTGATAGGTGGCACTGATGGTCACTGATGAGGCGGCACTGGTGGGCACCGATCAGGAGGCACTGATGAGGCTGCACTGATGGGCACTGATTAGTGGCACTGATAACTGGCACTGAAAGGCACTGATAGGCACTGATGGACACTGGTAGGTGACACTGATAGGCAGCACTGATAGGTGGCACTGATTGGCAGCACTGGTGGGCACTGCTTAGCAGTACTTATGGGCACTGGTAGGTGGCACTGGTGGGCACTGCTTAGCAGTACTTATGGGCACTGGTAGGTGGCACTGGTGGGCACTGGTAGGTGGCAATGATGGGCACTGATGAGGTGGCAGTGGCTCTCTGTGTGCGGGACTGATGTCCCATTTACACAAACCAACTACCGGCTTCTGTTTACATCACGTGATCAGCTGTCATTGGCTGACAGCTGATCACGTGATAAGGGACCGGGATCGGCCCCTTATTCCGATCTGTGATCAGTCGAGTCTGAGCTTACTCCGATCTGTGATCAGCACATGCACGGGAGGATGTACATGGACGCCCTCCTGGCAATTTGTGCCCGCACTGTAGACGTCTTTCTATAGCACGGGCGCGAAGAGGTTAATTTAAACCATTGCCATGTCTTTTTTTGTTTTCATAAAATTCTGTTTCCACCTTTCTTTTGTCCTTTTATTGCACTCCATACTGCTGATCTCCTCAACTTCCTTTCTACATGCACTCACTCCAGTATCGGCTGCATGTCATTGCTCTGGACTGATTTCCTGTTAGGGACACCAGTGGGCCACGCCTAAGCAATGTGTGTCGCAACAGCTTCTAGAGGCGTGCATGAGACAGGGTGACAATGCAGGAGCACAAATGGGAGAAAGTCCTCACACAATGTTCGTGTACCATGGCCTTCATGGCAGGTAGGGATGAGCTTCGAGTTCGAGTCGAACGTGAGTTCGACACGAACATCGGCTGTTCGATCGTTCTACGAAGATTATGGGGTGTTTGCGCCAAATTCGAGCGACGCGTCACGGCCCATAATGCACTACGGCGTCGCAGTGGTTTGCTGGCTGATGATCGGCCAAGCATGCATTATGACCCGCATGCTTTGGCCAATCACAGCGCCGTAAGCAAACAGAGCCATAATTGGCCAACGGCAAGGTGCTGTTGGCCAATTATGGCTCAGCGGGTTAAGTACACGCCCCACACTATATAAGGCCGCCTGCACGTCGGCCCTGTGTAGTGTGTTGCTGGCATTATAGAGAGATAGATAGAGAGAGAGAGTGTCTCATTTAATTTACCTTGAGCAGGCAGTTTATTCAGTTAGGTAGATCTCACTGCAGACCGTTCCTGCTGTACTATTTGTAATCTACTTCAGGCAGGCAGTTGATCCAGTTAAGCTAGATCTCACTGCAGACTGTTCCTGCTGTATTATTTCTAATATAATATACTACAGGCAGGCAGTTCATTCAGTTAGCTGCAGTATATTCAGTACTGTATCCTGTGCAGCTAGATCTCACTACAGACTGTTCCTGTTGTTCTGATCCTAATATACTACAGGCAGGCAGTTCATTCAGTTAGCTGCAGTATATTCAGTATACTGTATCCAGTTTAGCTAGATCTCGCTGCAGACCGTTCCTGCTCTGTTCCTAATATACTACAGGCAGGCAGTTCATTCAGTTAGCTGCAGTATATTCAGTACTGTATCCTGTGCAGCTAGATCTCGCTGCAGACTGTTCCTGTTGTTCTATTCCTAATATACTACAGGCAGGCAGTTCATTCAGTTAGCTGCAGTATATTCAGTATACTGTATCCAGTTTAGCTAGATCTCGCTGCAGACCATTCCTGCTGTTCTGTTCCTAATATACTACAGGCAGGCAGTTCATTCAGTTAGCTGCAGTATTTTCAGTACTGTATCCGGTGCAGCTAGATCAATAATGTTTGAAAGAGAAGATAGCTAGGGCCCCTCCAATTGGGTCCTATCTCTTCCAGGGGAGGTATTAGGACTATTACGGTACCAAAGAGGTATGAACAAAGATATGTAAAAACTTTAGTTTATTTAAAATTAAGACATTAAAAGGTCCATATAAGGACACCATAATAAGTAAACAAATGACATAATACAAAAATGTTAACAGCAATGTTGACAGATAGGTTATGATGTAATGCCCACAAGGGTAAATGAAGGCAGATTGTTTAGTACTTGCGAACGTGACCTCTACAGTTTCGCGGTGGGTCGCCATATTGGCATTCACCACCGTTTTAATCCTGATTATATCAGATTTACGGTATTGGAAGTTGTCCCTGAAGACCCTAGAGGGGGGCAACTGGAATCGCCAAAGTCTCAAACGAGAATCACTCTGGATAGAGCGACTCAACGCCTTGACTCCACCAGGTATTAATGAGGCCCATACTTATAAGCACTTTCTTGAATGAATTTTTGGATAGTCTCACCAATCTTTGCCGTTTGTTTCTCATAAGAGCCAGTTTTATATCTACTGCACCCCATGATTAATCTCTCTATACTATATTTTTGGCATTTTTAGGGTCATTCCCTGCACCTGTCCTGCTCTGCTTCCCTTCTTCCACCTCCCATTCTGGTTGGACAACAATAGGATGTGACCCATGTTTGTTTTGCATTAGTTGGCTTATGTATTATTTAACATATAATGTATTGACAATTTCATATTTATTTTGTTGGTCTACCTTAGGCATTGTACATTACTGTGCTTTGCAATCACTGTTATTTTTATCCTATGTATATGTCTTTGTAAGGCAGGTCTGTGCGCATTCATGGTGTTAGGAAAGATTCGTCCCCTGCATGATTGTAGCACATTCCTGCTATTTGTACGCTTATTGTAACACACTACCATTTGCCTTGTTTATATTCGCTGCACCCGCCTTCCTCATCGAGCGACGTGAGGAGTTTATTCTCCCCCGTACGGCGGGCTTGCGACTCTTCAGCAGTGGGCGTGACCCTTGCTGCTTCTCCATGACGACGCGTCAGCGTCGTCAGATGTGGAGCTACGCGCCTGCACTGGATGATCCCTCGCGCATGCGCAGTAGTGAAGAGCCGGACCCGGAAACGGCGGCAGCTGACGTAGCTGCGGCGCTGGTCTTCCGGGTAGGGGACATTTAAGGCAGCAGACCTGCCTGGTCTGCTTGAGAGGCACACACAACCCAGCGCACCTCCATATCCTCAGAAGCCTGTAAGTAATCAATTCATGGGGGGGACATATACTATTTCCTCCCCTTTATTCCTTTTAAACTATTTACATTTGTTTACTTGGATGCATCTCTTTTGATGCTCCCAGCTTCCAGCATATTATTATTTAAATGTAATGCCATATGTTTATCCCTCAAAGGCTTTCCGTGATGGCATATACTTCGGTTTAAAAGCGGCTGCTGAGTGCTAATCTTATCTCTGGGTGTGGATAGCCATTGAACTTGTCAAACCTTTAATATATCAGCAACGGTGGATTTATACTCCCCAAACTTCCTTATGACTAATATCTGAATTTATGTGGAGGGTCCTTTACAGCTTTTCATTCCCTGCTCTCTGCCAACTCGTCTCCCTCCTCCTCTCCCCTTCCCCCTTTACCCCCTCTCTCTCTCTAACCCCCCTCCCCTCCCCCTTCCCCCCCTTCTCCCCCCCCCCCGGTTTTTCTCCCCCTCCCCCCTTTCTTTTCTCCCTTTTTTTCCCCCTTCCTCTTCCCTCCCCTCCCCCTCCCCTTCCCCCCTCCTTTCCTTTCCCCCTCCCTCCTTCCCCCCCCCCCCCTTTCCCCCTCTTCTCTCTCTTCTCCCCCTTTCTCTCTTGTTTCTCCCCTTTTCTTTTCCCTTTTTGTCTTTTTCCTTCCCACTCTCCATTCTTTCCTCCCCTCCCCCTTTCCCCCCCCCCCTCTCCCCGTCTCCTTCCCCCCTTTTCTCCTTGTCTTGTTTTTCTTTTTTTTTTTCTCACCATTTCCAATTTTCATCTCAGACACCGAGGTGTGTTCCCATTTTTTACTACAAAATCTTAGGCTTACAATTACTTATTTCCTATTTTATACTAGTACTTTCCAAAAGTGTCCCCCTTGCCTGCACCCGGGGGAACGCCCGCCGAGGGAGTCTCACAGTGTCGCTCCAGCCCCTTGTGGGCTAAGGTTGGTGAGTGCAATATAAATTAACGACTACTTTCTCCAATATCAATTGTCTTGGATGTTTATTACATTGCTGTCTTTATTTAAATGTTCAGCTGTTTTTGTAATGTTGATTTCTTTACTCTGTAGAAATTGTACTAGGATGCCTCCTGAAGAAGCGGCTTGACCGCGAAACTGTAGAGGTCACGTTCGCAAGTACTAAATAATCTGCCTTCATTTACCCTTGTGGGCATTACATCATAACCTATCTGTCAACATTGCTGTTAACATTTTTGTATTATGTCATTTGCTTACTTATTATGGTGTCCTTATATGGACCTTTTAATGTCTTAATTTTCAATAAACTAAAGTTTTTACATATCTTTGTTCATACCTCTTTGGTACCGCAATAGTCCTAGTACCTTCTTCCCCTGGAAGAGATAGGACCCAATTGGAGTGGCCCTAGCTATCTTCTCTTTCAAACATTATTGCTCTAAACATTCAAAGGATGATGCTACCTTTTAATGATAAAAAATCCCCCTTCTAATTTTGTGGCACCCTTTTGCTTACTGTGCAGCTAGATCTCGCTGCAGACCATTCCTGTTCTGTTCCTATTATACTACAGGCAGGCAGTTCATTCAGTTAGTTACAGTATATATTGAGTACTGTATCCTGTGCAGCTAGATCTTACTGCAGACTGTTCCTGTTGTTCTGTTCCTAATATACTACAGGCAGGCAGTTCATTCAGTTAGCTGCAGTATATTCAGTATACTGTATTCAGTTTAGCTAGATCTCGCTGCAGACCGTTCCTGTTCTGTTCCTAATATACTACAGGCAGGCAGTTCATTCAGTTAGCTGCAGTATATTCAGTACTGTATCCTGTGCAGCTAGATCTCGCTGCAGACTGTTCCTGTTGTTCTATTCCTAATATACTACAGGCAGGCAGTTCATTCAGTTAGCTGCAGTATATTCAGTACACTATTTCCAGTTTAGCTAGATCTCACTGCAGACCGTCCTGTTGTTCTGTTCCTAATATACTACAGGCAGGCAGTTCATTCAGTTAGCTGCAGTATATTCAGTACTGTATCCTGTGCAGCTAGATGTCACTGCAGACCGTTCCTGTTGTTCTGTTCCTAATATACTAAAGGCATGCAGTTCATTCAGTTAGCTGCAGTATATTCAGTATACTGTATCCAGTTTAGCTAGATCTCGCTGCAGACCGTTCCTGTTGTTCTGTTCCTAATATACTACAGGCAGGTAGTTCATTCAGTTAGCTGCAGTATATTCAGTACTGTATCCTGTGCAGCTAGATCTCGCTGCAGACCGTTCCTGTTCTGTTCCAAATATACTACAGGCAGGCAGTTCATTCAGTTAGCTGCAGTATATTCAGTACTGTATCCTGTGCAGCTAGATCTCGCTGCAGACTGTTCCTGTTGTTCTATTCCTAATATACTACAGGTAGGCAGTTCATTCAGTTAGCTGCAGTATATTCAGAATCAGTATATATATATATATATATATATATATATATATATATATATATATATATATACATCCAAGCTTTGTACAGCTACATCTCACTGCAGGCCATTCCTGGTGTACCTATTCAAATACACTACAAATAAATCAAATACAGTATGTATGGAAGGCCAACAAGGAGAGGCAGACGCTCACAGGCCACTAAAAGAGGGCAAGCAGGCTCTGTGACTGCAGCCAGCATTGCTGGTTGTGGACATTGTGCATCCTCAGCACGTGGCCGTGGGGCACGCTTGTCCTTTTTTTCGGCAGCTGGCCGTGTTGAGCCACAACATGCAGAAGAGTTGGTAGAGTGGATGACCAAGCCGTCCTCATCCTCCTCATCCTCTGTCACCCAGGCTCAGAGTACTTTGGCTGCCAATGCGGCCTCTTCCATCGGCTCAATGTCATCAGTCACTCCTTCCCTAGCCCCTAGGAGTCCCCCAAACTGTTCGACCACAGTGTTGGGTACATGCTGCAGGAGGATGCACAGCGTTTTGAAGGCTTCGTACTCAGATTGAGGAAGGCAGTAACGTGAGCCCAGAGAGAGGGGGTGCCCAAGAAGGACCACAAACTGGCAGTCATGTTCCCCCAGCTGCAGCATACTGCCAGGTTTGCTCCAGTGACGAGGAGGGAGGGAATGATGAGGTCACTGACTCTACGTGGGTGCCTGATAGGAGAGAGGAGAAGGATGAGGAGATGGCACATCACCAACGAGGCAGGATGCCCTCCAGGGGCCAGCTTAAGGGCAGCCAACCGACTGCATCACACCGCAGAGCTCCGCATGTGCAGGGCACTGCTGACTCCGTGCATTTTTCCAAAAGTTCTTTGGTGTGGGCCTTTTTTGAGATGTGTGCAGCAGATCGCACCGTTGCTGTTTGCAACATATGTCTGAAGCGTAACAAGCGTGGCCAAAACAGCAGCCGCTTAGGCACCACATGCTTGACCAGACATATGTCGAACTCCCATGCAGTCCGTTGGCAAGTGTACCTAAAAGACCCACACCAAAGAACAAGGCAGACCTCTCCTTGCTCCTCATCAGCTGGGATCTCCAACCCCACTATACTTTCAGTTCTCTCAGAAACCTGCACTGAGAGGAATGAAGGTGTAGAATTAGGTTGCCAAGTACTTGCGGGCAATCTCCTATCGCTACACCAACGTCCGATTGTAGCAGGCAAATTTCCCTACCCCAGTTGCTAAACCGGCGAAAGAAATTCGGTCCCAGCCATCCACATGCCCAGCGGCTCAATGCTAGCTTGGCTAAATTGCTAACACTCCAACTGCTGCCTTTTCAGCTGGTAGACTCTGCCCCTTTTTGTGAATTTGTGGAATGTGCGGTACCTCAGTGGCAGGTTCCCAAACGCCACTTTTTTTCACGGAAGGTGATTCCGGCTCTCTACCGGCATGTGGAAGGCAATGTCTTGGCCTCGCTGGACAGGGCGGTCAGCAGTAAGGTGCATATTACCGCTGACTCATGGTCAAGCAGGCACGGACAGGGACGTTACCTATCTTTCACGGCGCACTGGGTGACCCTGCTGGCAGCTGGGAAGGATGCAGGATAGGGTGCAGAATTGTTGGAGCTTGTTCCGCCACCACGCCTCCAAAATGCTACTAGTGGTGATTCTGACACACCTCTCTCCTCCACCCCCTCCTCTTCTTCTTCCTCCATGGCCTCTTCCTCTATAGATTTGTCCTCGGAAACAGCGGTGCTCCGTAGGCGTTCAAGGGGCTACGCAAGCACTCAGGCAAAAAGATGCCATGCGGTGCTTGAGCTGGTGTGCTTAGGGGACAGGAACCACACTGGGTCAGAGATTCTGTCAGCTCTGAAGGGGCAGGCTCAGAGGTGGTTGACGCCACGCCAGCTTCAGGCAGGAATGGTGGTTTGCGACAATGGCACCAACCTCCTCTCCGCTCTCCGACAGGGACACTTCACCCATGTTCCCTGTTTGGCTCACGTCCTTAATTTGGTGGTGCAGCAGTTCTTGTGCAGGTACCCGGGCTTACAGGATCTCCTGAGGCAGGCCAGGAATGTCTGTGTGCATTTCCGCCAGTCATATAATGCCAGTGCTCGGCTGGCTAACCTCCAAAAGGAATACAACCTGCCCAAGAACCGCCTGATCTGTGACATGCCAACCAGATGGAACTCAACGTTGGCCATGCTGCAGCGGCTGCACACACAGCAGACGGCCATCAATGAGTACCTGTGCGACTATGGCACCAGGACAGGGTCAAGGGAGCTTGGCTTTTTTTCGCCACGCCAGTGGCTCATGATCAAGAATGCATGCACTGTCCTGTCACCATTTGAGGAGGCCACGAGAATGGTGAGTAGTGACAGTTCATGCATCAGTGATACTGTCCCTCTTGTCTACCTGTTGGAGCACACGCTGCGTGGAATAATGGACAGGGCACTTGAGGCAGAACAGAGGCAGGAAGAGGAGGACTTCCTTACCTCTCAAGGCCCTCTTTATCCAGACAGTGTTCATGCGGGCCCGCCGATCACACAGGAAGAGGAGGAGGAGGATTGTGTCAGCATGGAGGTGGAGCCTAGCACTCAGCATCAGCAGCAGTCTTCAAGGGATCGTTTACAGTCCCCAGAAAGCCATGGACTTGTACGTGGCTGGGAGGAGGTGGCTGCGAATCAGGTCATCCTTAGTGACCCAGAGGACTCCAAACTGAATGCCTCAGCAAACCTACGCAGCATGGCCTCCCTGATCCTGCAAAGCCTGTGAAAGGACCCTCGGATTTGTGGTATCAAGGAGAGGGATCAGTACTGGCTGGCAACCCTCCTTGATCCACGCTACAAGGGTAAGGTTGTGGAACTTATCCAGCAGAGGGAGCAGAGGATAATACATCTTCGGGAGGCCTTGTAGAAAGGTTTGTGCAACGCGTTTCCAGAGCCTGGGAGGTTACAAATTCCTGGTCCTGGACAACGTGTTGCTGAGGCTTTGGTCAGTCACAGAAGGAGCGGTGGAGAAGGTGGCCGTCTGACAGATGCGTTCAGACAATTTTTTAGTCCGCAGCCCCAAGGTCTGATCGGTTCCAGAAACCATCACCAGCGTCTGATTTACATGGTGCAGCAATACCTAGGGGCAAGATCAGACTTCGAGACCTTTCCAACTGAAAATCCTCTGGGTTACTGGGTCTTGAGGATGGATCACTGACCAGAGCTTGCACAGTATGCAATTGAGCTACTGGCCTGTCCTGCATCCAGCGTTCTTTCGGAACGCACATTCAGTGCTGCTGGAGGCTTTGTAACCGATCACAGAGTGCGCCTGTCTACCGACTCGTTTGATAAGCTCACCTTCATAAATCAGTCTTAGATCACCAGCTACCAGGCACCTGATGCTGATGTAACCGAATCATTTTTTAACAATGTGAGATCCCTTCAAGACTGCCTATACTGATGCTGAGTGACTATCCTGTTATGCTGAGTGACTATCCTATTCCTCCTCAACGTTCATGTTGATAGCTTGTAAGAACATTTTTGGTTCTGGGCACCACCACAGTGGCTAAGGCCCAATTTTTCTGCCCATTTAACAGGGGCGTGTAATTACAATTTTTGCTGTAATATTTTGCAGCAGGGCTTGTTCCTGCGCTCAACTAGAGTATCACTGAGGGGTTGCAGTGTTGTGTCACCAGCACCAGTGCCTAAAGCCCAATTTTTCTGCCCCGTTCAACAGGGGCGTGTAATTACAATTTTTGCTGTAATATTTTGCAGCAGGGCTTTTTCCTGCGCTCAACTAGAGTATCTGTGAGGGGTTGCAGTGTTGTGGCACCAGCACCAGTGCCTAAAGCCCAATTTTTCTGCCCCTGTTCAACAGGGGCGTGTAATTACAATTTTTAATCTAATATTTCACAGCAGGGCCTATTCCTGCACCCACCAAGAGTAACTGTGAGGGCTTACAGTGTTGTGGCAACACCACCACCCCACCACCAAAGGCCCAATTTTTCTGACCCTGTTCAACAGGTGCATGTAATTACAATTTTTATATAATATTTCACAGCAAGGCCCGTTCCAGCGCCCACCAAGAGTAACTGTGAGGGCTTACAGTGTTCTGGTACCACCAACACCTAAGACCCAAATTTCTGCAGAGTATGTAGGGCAGGCCCCTACTTACAAACATCCGACTTACAAAGAACTCCTACTTACAAATGGAGGTAGACAACAGGAAGTGAGAGGAAATCTACCCCTAGGAAGGGAAATTCTCTCCTGTAAGAGTTAATATGGGAAAAAGGTGTCTCCTCCACTGATGCTTTATCACCAATCCTTGTTTCCCTAAAAAACACAAATTTTCTAAATCCAATTGTGATTGGGACAGAAAATGAGGTGAAATCTTCTGAATAGGGGCACAGACATCAAAACAAATGTTACAGGGGTGCTGATAACCCTTCTCTGTTTTCCAAAAAGCTTAAAAATAGATTTTTTGGCTGGAGCTACACTTACAAAATGTACCTGTTCCAAATTACAAACAGATTTAACTTAAGAACAAACCTACAGTCCCTGTCTTTCTTGGGACCACCTGTATACTGGTGTTCAGAGTATATAGGGCCTGGAGGCCCCACGTCTTTTCTTTTTTTAATTTGGGTGCGGGGTTCCCCTTAATATCCATACAAGACCCAAAGGGCCTGGTAATGGGCTGAGGGGTTACCCATGCCGTTTTTCTCAATAATTATTATTATTATAATAATAATTATTATTATTATACAGGATTTATATAGCGCCAACAGTTTGCGCAGCGCTTTACAACATGGGGGCAGACAGTACACTTTCAATACAGGAAGGATCAGAGGGCCCTGCTCGTTAGAGATTACAATCTAGAAGGGAGGGTCAAGTGGAAACAAAAGGTAATAACTGTGGGGGGTGAGCTGATGGAAAAAATGAAAATACAGTTGTTAGGTGTGGGTATGATAGGCTTCGCTGAAGAGAAGGGTTTTCAGGGATCGTCTAAAAGCTAATAAAGTAGGAGATAAGCGGACAGATTGGGGTAGGGCATTCCATAGGATTGGAGAGGCTTTGGAAAAGGCCTGGAGGCGAGCATGGGAGAAGGTGACGAGGGAGATAGAGAGCAGGAGGTCTTGTGAGGAACGAAGAGAGCGGGTAGGTTGGTATTTAGAGACTAAGCTAGTGATGTAGGTGGGGGCAAAATTGTGGATGGCTTTGTACGTAGTTGTTAGAATTTTGAATTTAATTCTTTGGCCGAGCGGAAGTCAGTGGAGGGATTGACAGATAGGAGTGGCAGACACAGAGCGATTGGTAAGGTGGATGAGTCTGGCAGCGGCATTCATAATGAATTGAAGAGGTGATAGACTATGTAGAGGTAAGCCAATGAGAAGGGAGTTGCAGTAGTCGAGGCGAGAGATGACCAGCGAGTGAATTAAGAGCTTTGTTGTGTCATTGGTTAGAAAGGGGTGTATTTTGGAGATGTTGCGGAGGTTGGGACCTGACATTACATAACAGCCGCAATCAGTTTTAAATGACTTTTATTCCTTTAGAAATGTCATTGTGTGCAGGGACTGTTCTAAACACGGGAAGCACGCGCCACTTTACAGGCATACTATAGACACCCCCCAGGTACGATATTTAAAGGAATATTTAACTTTTATTTTTTCACTTTAAGCATCATTAAAATCACTGCTCCCGAAAAAACAGACGTTTTTAAAACTTCTTTTTTGCATTGATACATATCCCCTGGGGCAGGACCCGGGTCCCCAAACCCTTTTTTGGTCAATAACTTGCATATTAGCCTTTAAAGTTCGCATTTTTGATTTCTCACGTTAGAGTCCCATAGGCTTTAACGGTGTTCGAAAGTTTGCGCAAACTTTCAGTCTGTTTGCATGTTCTGGATGCGAACCGAACTGGGGGGTTCGGCTCATCCCTAATGGCAGGACAATCAGGCATTATTTTATTAAAAACTGCAGATAATATAAAGATTTCAAACAACTTTTGGATCTACATTGACATGTTGAAGCTTTTATTAAGTGGGTGTAGATCTACTGTAATGTGTGGCAAGAAGACTCATGAAATGCATTTACGTGCAGAGCAGGCAGTTGTGTATTTAGCGACCCTGTTGTCCTAGACCCAGGACTTAGAGAATCTGAGCTCCAGAATGTTTTCATGAAAAGTAGCTTGAGAGCTAGCACTCCTTAGTCCTTCTCTATGTTAGATCTCTGGCACTATCCTATTGGACCAACCTTCTATTTAAACCTGGGCAGAGAACCAGTCATTGAATAAATTAAAGTCCCAGCACACTCAAATGAAGAGTAGATCGAGAACTAGTGCTCCGAGTCCTCAGTATCTCTATGGTGTATCTTTGGCACTAGCTTATGGAACCAGCCTTTTATCCAGACTTGGATGGAGAACCAGTTGTTAAAGAACTGAAAGTCCCAGCATGCTCAAATGATGAGTAGCTCAAGAACTAATGCTCCTCACATTCCCCATGGTGGATCTTTGATACCAAACAAACAAAACACAGCCCTAATTGGAAGCTACCACAAAGCCAATGATCTAGAACAATCAAAGCCTTGTATAATAAATTACGCTTTCCTCTTTTGAGTATTTGCAGACCGGATGGCCCTGTGTGTGTTCTGATGTATGGCAGGGGATTGGAAGTCTGGATTGTGCCTTCAACATATAGTCAGGGGAGGAAATTTGGCTGAAGGCCTAGAACTGTTGGGTAATTGACTCTAAAGGTCACACAAAATTCCTCAGATTTATTTCCCTTTCACATCCATTATGCTTGTGAGACTATGATAGCAAACAACATATACCCTCATGTGACTGATCTTCCAAATGTTACATTGAGAATGTATATAATCAAGTAATGGTAAGAGGTCAAAGGAGACCAAAAGCCATCCGTAAAAATACTGCCAGGTATAGCTCTGCTTTCTTAATTATTCAACCACATGTACAATAAGCAAAACAAACTACATTGCTTTGGTGTCTGGAGGAGGAATGGGAGGCTGTTAGTAAACGTAATGAATACGAATTTATCTAAAATGACGAATTATCTGAAATAACGAATGCCGCATCTAAACAAATGGAACGGAACTAATTAATAAAAACTTTTTTTATTATTATTATTTATTATTATTATTATTATTTATTATTATTCATTTGTTACGTTCCATTCGTTTAGATATGGCATTCGTTTCGATACGGTAGTCGTTTCGATACGGTATTTGTTATGTTCACTGACAGCCAAATTTGAAAGGAAATTCCAATACCTATAATTTAATAGTTAGTAATAGTTATTATTTAGTTATTATTTCAGATTTTCAAATTTTTAGGTTTTTGGATTTTTGAATTTCAAATTTCCAAATTTCCGAATTCACGAATTTCCGAATTTTCGAATATTCAAATTTACGAATATTCAGAAAAATTTGTTAAACTAGTTTTTGTCGAAATTCATTAACCACTTCAGCCTCGAGCATCTTTTTTACACTTGTTGTTTACAAGTTAAAATCATTTTTTTTGCTAGAAAATTACTTAGAACCCCCAAACATTATATATATATTTTTCTAACACCCTAGGGAATAAAATGATGGTCATTGCAATACTTTTTGTCACACTGTATTTGCGCAGCAGTTTTACAAGTGCACTTTTTTGGAAAAAAAACACTTTTTTGAATAAATAAATAAGACAACAGTAAAGATAACCCAATTTTTTTTATATTGTGAAAGATAATGTTACGCCGAGTAAATTATTATCCAACATGTCACGCTTCAAAATTGCGTCCGCTCGTGGTATGGAGACAAACTTTACCCTTAATAATCTCCATAGGCAATGTTTACAAAATGTCTACTGGTTACCAGTTTTGAGTTACAGAGAAGGTATAGAGATAGAATTATTGCTCTGGCTCTAATGATCACCTCACATGTTTGAACACCGTTTTCATATGTGGGCGCTAGTCACGTATGCGTTCGCTTCCGTGCTCGTCGGGACGGGGCGCTTTTAAAATGTTTTTTTTTTTCTTATTTATTTTACTTTTAGTTTTTTATTTTGACACAGTTTAAAAAAAAAAAAAAAAAAGGGTCACTTTTATTCCTATTACAAAGAATGTAAACATCCCATGTAATAGAAAAAAACATGACAGGATCTCTTAAATATGAGATCTGGGGTCAAAAAGACCTCAGATCTCATATTTACACTAAAATTCAATAAAAAAATAAATAATAATAATTGAAAAAAAAAATCTCCTTTAAGAGCTATGGGCGGAAGTGACGTTTGACGTCGCTTCTGCCCTCCCATGCCATAGAGCCGAGCAGGGGCCATCTTCCCCTCAGTTGGCAGCCAGGCATCCACGGGAGACGACTGGAGCGCGGCGGGAGGGGGGACACCTCTCTCGCCGCCAATAAAATTGATCTTGCGGCGAATCCGCCACAGAGACCACTTTTATCTTAAAGAGAAACGCATGCGGGGGCGTGCTCTGCTTGCTTACTATCCTATATACTATCCTGATTGCTTGTGGATATATTTACCTGATTAACCTCCTCTGGGTCCTGGGATTCGGACAGGACATGTCCCCACCCAAAAGAAACAGAGACTGCTAATCAGCTAGCGAAATACCACTGGCAAGACAAGGACCAGCAGGCCAAAGATGGCTCCGACACCTGTTCTGACTCAGAACACAATGTGGCCAATACAGCCAAGGTACTGGAGGCCATCACTACCTTGCAGAATACTCTCACGGCTAAGATAGATGAGGTTAAAATCCGACAGGATTTCACTTATCCAACAGGATCTCTCCAAGCTGAAAGACAGGGTTACCGAGACCGAAACCCACATCGGTAGAACGGAGGACATCCTGCATCCATTACAGCATACCACTGAAGAAGTACAGAGGCAAATACAGCAGTTGCATGCACACCAAGATGACGGAGAATTGTCTTCATCGCTGTATCTCTGGTTCATTGAGCTCCCTGAGAAGGCAGAAGGGACTGACCTGGCGGAATTCCTCGGGGACGTCCTTCTTAAGGCCTATTGCCGGGAAACCTTCTCTGTTATGTTCGCAGTGGAGCGAGCACACCGCATACCGGCGAAACCTCCCCCACAGGGATCACCTCCTACATTCATAGCTAAATTTCTTAATTTTCGGGACAGAGATAGAATTCTGCATTTCACGAGAGAAAAAGGCAACATTCCAGTGGGAAATATCCACCTTGCGGTTTTCCCGGATTTTTCTAACGAGGTCCAGCGACGGAGATCCCAGTTTCAGGATGTCAAACACCGCCTGCGCCTCCTGCACCTCAAGTATGCCATGCTGTTTCCCGCCAGGCTGCGGGTGGAAGAGGACGACAAGGTACAGTTTTTTCGAGAACCCAGCCATGGCCGCAGAGTGGCTGGATCAACGCAGGTGCCTTGCTTAGCTACCCGATCGCTCCGGTGCCTCAGTGAGTATGGCTTGTATGCACATCTACTGTTTTTCTTTCCTGTGTTGGAGCCCGAATCTCCGTTACAAATGCAATTTATTCATAGGGTGGGGGGAAAACCTAAACATTGAAGTGACTCGAACCCCTTCATATGCTTACCCATTTAATAATAAGCTGGAACACTCATGATGTTTCCATTCCCTCAACACCAACTGTGTACAGAAAAGACCCTGATGATAGGCAATTTCTACTCCACTACCCCGTTTTTGATGCAAGTGGTCCCCACTGAGGGAGTTTGCACATAAGAATTTAGATTGGTACATTACAAATTGTTTAGTACGAATCCATGCTGTCAGAGGTCTTTATCTGCAGCCCAGTTGCTGCCCTGCTGGTCCGATTGGCTGCTGTCCTTTTATATAGCGCCCATATCTCCAATGACGTCAGTTAAGTTTCTGACATGAAACTTGCGGGGGTGCAGAACAAAATCAAACGTAGTGCTCCCCTCACTTTCCTTAAGTCACAAAGGGCAGACGTCATGGTCCTGGTAGAGACCCATGTTACAGAACACTTACAAGCTGCCCCAAAACGCCCCTGGATAGGATGGGCCTATCATAGTACTTACACAAATATGTCTAGAGGAGTCTCTAACCTCATTTCTAAATTCAACCCCTTATGAGTTGATTTCCTTACAGTTGGACCGGCAGGGCAGATATCTGTTCCTACATGCTACACTGGGTGGTCTTCCCTTCTCATTCTGGCTTGTTATGTCCCACCTCCATACAGCTTGGAAGTGGTTACGGAGAGACTAGCCTTTATAACGCAGTACCCGACTATCCCAGCTGTGTGGATGGGTGATTTCAACATGACCATGATCCCCACTCTGGATCGCTTGGTGCAGGCTGAGGCACATGCCACTGTACCACAGCATACACGTTTGTACCACACACTAACTGAATTTTCCATGATTGATGTTTGAAGGTACCAAAACCCTACCACTAGAGCATATACACGCCACGCTACTAGTGTCAGGGCTGGGCTCAGCCCTTTCTTCTCTGAGCTGGCCACTCAACTGTTGGCTAATTGCCAGCTCCCATCTCTCTCCACAGTTACCCAGCTGTTGTTGATATCCTGCTGGTCAGTCCTGCCTACTTAAGCCGCCCAGTCCAGAGGAGCTCTGCCTTTTCCTTGGTCACATCACAAGAAACTATCTCCTGCTTTACCACCTCGGTGCCACATCCTCACCCTGTACAGGTTGAGAACCATGAGGAGTATGAAGTACAGTCCATTGTTGACTCCCATAGGTTCCGTGGGCGCATACAGTACCTGGTGCATTGGAAAGGGTACGGTCCGGAGGAACGCTCTTGGGTCTCATCCTCGGACGTGCATGCCCCTGTCCTCCTCCGTGATTTCCATAGACGTTTTCCCCTCAAACCTGGTGGTCCTCCGAGGGGTCATTGAGGAGGGGGTACTGTCAGGGTTGGGCTCAGCCTTTCCTTCTCTGAGCTGACCACTCAGCTGTTGGCTAATTGCCAGCTCCCATCTCTCTCCACAGTTACTCAGCTGTTGTTGATTACACAGTTACTCAGCTGATATCCTGCTCGTCAGTCCTGCCTTCCTAAGCCGTCCAGTCCAGAGGAGCTCTGCCTTCGCCTTGGTCAAATCACAAGAAACTATCTCCTGCTTTCCTGTTTAAAGACTGGATTTGCTGACATCCCTTCTGTCTCCAGATCCTGCTTGCTGTTCCACTACTTTGATCCCTGACTTCTGGCTTGGCTGACTATCCTTTCCGGTTACTGAACTTTGGGTATGTTTTGACTACATTTGTTCTTTTTACTTTTATTATTAAAAAAGTGTGATTTAACTGTACTTCTGTCTCGGTCTGATTTCATGGTTTCTGACAAATAACCACAATACAATGTCTCGAATAGATTTTATATTTGTCTCCAAGGCACTTCTGCCTAAAGTGACAGGGTCGGGCTTTGCTCCTAGAGCCCTATCTGACCATTCCCCCTTCTGGATGACGGCTTCACAACTAGAGTCATCCTCCACTCCCATGTGGAGACTCAATCCGTATTGGCTGTCTGTACTGCCTGAAGGCAATCATTTAGTTAAGGAGATTTGGTTCTTCTTTGATGATAATCAAGACTCCTCCACATATGATATAGTGTGGGATACATTTAAAATATACGCACGCAGGATCCTATCCATAAGAATAAATAGACTCAAACGTTCATCCAAACTTATACTACAGCTGTCATCGGACAAATTACAATAATTAGAGGAAGCATTTAATGCCCCCCCCCCACCCTGAAAATCTTGATAGAGTTAAGGTACAAGCCCGCACAGTATCACAGCTGTACACGGAGAAAGCCAGACAGTGCCTATTTTTTTGTAAACAGCGAGTGTTTGAACATGGGGAAAGATCAGGGAAACTGTTGGTGTACTTAGCTCACCTGGACGATAAACCGCCAGTGGTCGTTTCTCTAGTGGACTCAGATGGCACTACTCCCCAAGTCGTGGCCAAATTTAAGACATTTTTTAGTAATCTACATACCTCACAATGCACACACGCTCAGCAAGACATTAGAGAATACCTACATAATCTAGTTTCCCCACCTTAATGACGAACAGCTCACGATGCTATAAGCAACTACAACAATTAGTGATATTACGGAAGCCCTGTCCCAACTAACCAAATCCAAAGCACCGGCTCCTGACGGATTACCCCTAGAATTTTACACTACCTTTTCAGAAATACTCATTCCCAAACTGAAGGCCCTGTACCAATTTGTTTGTGATAAGGGAATACTCCCATCCTCCATGCAGGAAGCTCAAATCATCGTTCTCCCTAAACTGGGTAAGGATCCCCACTACCCTGAATCATACCGCCCTATCTCCTTGTTGCAAGTCGACATAAAAATATTGGCCAAAATTCTTGCTACCCAATTAAATAAAGTTATACTCTCGCTAGTCCACCCCGACCAAACCGTATTTATGTCAGGGAAAAACACCGCTATGAACATAGTAGACACAAACGAGCTTGGCCTATCCTTAAGAATCCCACGTCAATGGGAGGAACATCCCTCCCGGATCTGCAAGATTATTACTTAGCCTCTCAATTATCCCATTTTTATTATTTCAATACAACCGAGCTTCAACGGTACAGATCACTGGTTTGCGCCGGCTCCATCCATCCAGCCTACACCCCTATTCAAGTCATTTTACGAGGGGGGGCAAACAAATTTAGGATCCCCCCCGGTACAATGATGGGAACGCATCAGCGAGTATGGGGTTTATCCCTAAAAAGACACAACATTGGTCTAATGCACTCTTACACCCCCCTATGGCACAACAGCCACTTACCGGAACTGTGCACCATCCCGGACCCTACAATCTGGACCACACTTGGCGTGATTTACTTATACCAAGTCGTGACCACCTCAGGGCCTAAAACGTTTCAGTCACTTAAAGATGAATACTCCCTTCCAAACCACCTACTATTCAGATACTTACAGCTTCGCCATGCACTACAGACCCAGTTTCCGGGGGTCGCTTCCTCACTAGACACCCCCCCCCCCCGTCCTGAATATTATATTGGGCACGGAACCTTCTAAGCTCATTTCCTCTCTTTACTCCACTATTAGACTTCCTGGCAACATGGCATTGACTCAAAAGGCCAAATCTGCATGGGAACAGGACGTTGGGGCTATTAGTGACTCAAATTGGAAGGAAATCCTGGAGGGTGTTAAAACAGCAACTCCTAAAATGTCAGAAAGACTAACACAATTATATATCATTCACAGAACTTACCTGACACCACAAAGGTTAGCTCGTTTTCAACCAACACAAAGTCCATTATGCCCTCCTTGTGCCTCAGCCCCGGCACATTTTACTACCTGCTCTGGGACTGTACAAATATGCAAATGTACTGGCTCCAGGTGGTTCACTTCCTACATGATAAGATGGGTTCCCCTGTTGTCCTAGACCCTAAACTGTGCCTACTGGGTTTATTGCCAGATGCAGAGGTAGAAAAATTCCTGGCCATATTTATATATGAGACCCTCTTTTTGGCTCAGAAAGGTTGTGGCCCGTAACCTGGATGCAGGCATTACCCCCCACAATTCAGATCTGGAAAAAGGGATGTCAATGATACTCTTCCATTTAAAAAACTGATATATACCCATAGAGGGTGTCAGCTTAAGTATTCCAGGGTTCAGGATAGGTGGTTGGGAGATGGCGAGATCTGTACTTGAATGCTGTAGGTACAAATGCAGATTTCACCACCCCTCAGTAATATACTGCTAGGCAACTGTCTCACCTACCCCTTATTATAATGGGCTGTACTCTCTAAAATGAGTGCCGAAACCAATTATAGTCATAGAAATATGTGATTTACCCTGGGTGTTCTGCTCAGACTGATGGGACCAAGAAGTTTGTGTTTCTTATTATTCTATATGACATACAGTTGTGCTCATACGTTTACATACCCTGGATAATTTATGATTTCTTGGCCATTTTTCAGAGAATATGAATGATAACAAAAAAACTTTTCTTTCACTCATGGTTAGTGTTTGGCTGAAGCCATTTATTATCAGTCAACTGTGTTTACTCTTTTTAAATCATAATGGCAACAGAAACTACCCAAATGACCCTGATCAAAAGTTTACATACCCCAGTTCTTAATACAGTGTATTGCACCCTTTAACATCAATGACAGCTTGAAGTCTTTTGTGGTATTTGTGGATGAGGCTCTTTATCTTCTCAGATGGTAGAGCTGCCCATTCCTCTTGGCAAAAAGCCTCCAGTTCCTGGCAATTCTTGGGCTGTCTTGCATGAACTAAACGTTTAAAATCTCCCCAGAGTGGCTCAATGATATTGAGGTCAGGAGACTGAGATGGCCACTCTAGAACCTTCACTTTATTCTGCTGTAGCCAATGACAAGTTGACTTGGCTTTGTGTTTTGGATCATTATCATGTTGAAATGTCCAAGTACGTCCAATGCGCAGCTTACTGGCTGATGAATGCAAATGTTCCTCCAGTATTTTTTGATAACATACTGCATTCATCTTGCCAACAATTTTGACCAAATTTCCTGTGCCTTTGTAGCTCACACATCCCCAAAACATCAGTGATCTACCTCCGTACCTTTCATCATAGGCCTTGCTGACTCATCCCCAAATGTAGCTTTGATGGTTGTGAGCAAAAAGCAAAATTTTGGTCTCATCACTCCAAATGACTTTGTGCCAGGTTTGAGGCTTGTCTCTGTGCTGTTTAGCGTATTGTAAGCGGGATACTTTGTGGCATTTGCGTAGTAATGGCTTTCTTCTGGCGCCTCGACCATGCAGCCCATTTTTCTTCAAGTGCCTCCTTTTTGTGCATCTTGAAACAGCCACACCACATGTTTTCAGAGAGTTCTGTATTTCACCTGAAGTTATTTGTGGGTTTTTCTTTGCATCCCGAACAATTTTCCTGGCAGTTGTGGCTGAAATTTTAGTTGTTCTACCTGACCGTTGTTTGGTTTCAACAGAACCCCTCATTTTCCACTTCTTGATTAGAGTTTGAACACTGCTGATTGGCATTCTCAAGTCCTTGGATATCTTTTTATATCCCTTTCCTCTTGTATACAGTTCAACTACCTTTTCCCACAGATCCTTTGACAATTATTTTGCATTCCCCATGACTCAGAATCCAGAAACGTCAGTACAGCACTGGATGAAAGATGCAAGGGTCTGTCAGGAGTCCAGAAACGCATTGACCTTTTATACCCACACACACTAATTACAAGCAAACGGATCACAGGTACGGATGGTTACTTTTAATAGCCATTCAAACTCCTTTGTGTCAACTTGTGTGCATGTTATCAGGCCAAAATCACCAGGGTATGTAAACTTTTGATCAGGGTAATTTTGGTAGCTTCTGTTGCCATTACAATTTAAAGAGAGTAAACATAGTTTATTGATAATAAATGGCTTCAGCCAAACACTAATCATGAGTGCAAGAAATGTTTTTGTGTTATCATTCATATCCTCTGAAAAATGGCCAAGAAATCATAAATTCTGTCAGGGTAAGTAAACGTATGAGCACAACTGCATGTATCTGAACTTGTTGAAATATGTGCATTTACTTTCAATAAAGTTGTTTTTTCCAATTAAAAAAAAAGAGAAACGCACACCGTTCCCGAAAATACTGGGGTTATGGCAGCTAGCTGCTGCCATAACCCCGGTATTTAGTGTCAAAGTACCGACGTACAGGTACGGCGATTTGCGTGAAGTGGTTAAAAAGTTTGGAACGAAACAAATTACACATGTCTAGTTCAGATTCAGTTCTGCTTTAATGTTTGTCTTTTAAATCTGCATGGAGTTCAACTGGATTGAATGCGATACTGATTGGATGAAGAGGAAAATGACTTGCATTGTTTGCAACGTGCAGAAATTATATATTAATAAATTATTTTATTAATTTTTCTTTGTCTATTTTTCTTCCAATAATGTTCAATAATTGTGATGGTAATGTGTGTGGCCACAGTAAGTATCTTTCAGCCTCTTAGTGAACACCTGTCTCTGAGTTATTGGTCTCACTGTCCTTTTCACAACCGTTTTACTTTACTAATAAACTTTTTAACAGCTTAACACAACTTGGGCCGATGGTGTTTATGAAAACAAGGATGCTTTCTACAGCCGCAGACAGTATATCAACCCAGCAGCTGCACCGCCATTGTAAAAGATACAATTATTTGTTTTCTGCACAAGTGGCATCCACACTCTGGTGGAACTAATGACCCTTTTACTGTTTTAGGTGGGGGTTTTATGAGCAGTCTGTAAACTTCAAGGTGATATTGTGTTTATTTAGGTGTGCATTTTTAGGAGGATTCTAAGTGTTGCAGAACCAGTTTCTTCAATAAATGTATACTGAGGAACTGTGTAATTTCTAAGGAGTGTCCAGGAACATGCATTGCAATGCAAAAATCAAGAAGAAATGTTTATACAGTGCATCCGGAAAGTATTGGCAGTGCTTCACTATTTCCACAATTTGTTATGTTACAGCCTTATTCCAAAATGGATTAAATTGATTATTTTCCTCAAAATTCTTTAAACAATACCTCATAATGACAGCATTAAAGAAGTTTGTTTGCAAAGATTTCAAATCTATTAAAATAAAATAAAAAATGTACATAAGTATTCACGGCCTTTTCTCAATACTTTGTTGAAGCAACTTTGGCACCAATTATAGCTTCAAGACTTTTTGAGTATGATGCTACAAGCTTGGTACATTTATTTTTGGGCAGTTTCTCCCATTATTCTTGGTAGGACCTCTCAAGCTCCATCAGGTTGGATGGGGAGCGTCAGTGCATAGCCATTTTCAGATCTCTCCAGAGATGTTCAATCGGATTCAAGTCTGAGCTCTGGCTGGGCATTCCGACATTCACAGAGTTGTTCCCTAGCAACTTCTTTGTTATCTTGGTTGTATGCTTAGGGTCGTTGTCCTGTTGGAGGATGAACCTTCGCCCTAGTCTGAGGTCCAGAGTGCTCTGGAGCAGGTTTTTCATCAAGGATGTCTCTGTACATTGCTGCATTCATTCATCTTTCCCTCAATCCTGACTAGTCTCCCCGTTCCTGCCACTGAAAAACATCCCCACAACATGATGCTGCCACCACCATACTTCACTGTGGGGATGGTATTGGCCAGGTGATGAGCGGTGCCTGGTTTCCCTCCAGACATGACGCTTGTCATTCAGGCCAAATTCAATCTTTGTTTCATCAGACCAGAGAATTTTGTTTCGCATGGTCTGAGAGTCCTTCAGGTGCCAATTAGCAAACTCCAGGCGGGCTGTCATATGCCTTTTACTGAGGTGTGGCGTCCTGCCACTCTACCATACAGGCCCTATTGGTTTTCTACAAACAATACCCCATAAAGACAACGTGAAAGAAGTTTGTTTGAAATCTTTGCAAATTTATTAAAAAGAAAAAATGAAAAAAATCACATGTACATAAGTTTTTACAGCCTTTGCCATGACACTCAAAATTGAGCTCAGGTCAATCCTGTTTACACTGATTATCCTTGAGATGTTTCTACAACTTTACCTGTGGTAAATTCAGTTGATTGCACATGATATTTGGAAAGGCACACACCCGTCTATATAAGGTCCCACAGTTAACAGTGCATGTAAGAGCACAAGCCAAGCCATGAAGTCCAAGGAATTGTCTGTGGACCTCCGAGACAGGATGGTATAGAGCAGTGATGGCGAACCTTGGCACCCCAGATGTTTTGGAACTACATTTCCCATGATGCTCATGCACTCTGCAGTGTAGTTGAGCATCATGGGAAATGTAGTTCCAAAATATCTGGGGTGCCAAGGTTCGCCATCACTGGTATAGAGGCACAGATCTGGGGAAGGGTACAGAAACATGTCTGCAGCATTGAAGGTCCCAATGAGCACAGTGGCCTCCATCCTCCATAAATGGAAGAAGTTTGGAACCAACAGGACACTTCCTAGAGGGGGCCGCCCAGCCAAACTGAGCGATTGGGTGAAAAGGGCCTTAGTCAGGGAGGTGACCAAGAACCTGATGGTCACTCTGACAGAGCTCCAGCATTTTTCTGTGGAGAGAGGAAAACCTTCCAGAAGAACAACCACCTCTGCAGAACTCCACCAATCAGGCCTGTATGGTAGAGTAGTCAGAAGCCACTCCTCAGTAAAAGGCATGACAGCCTGCCTGGAGTTTGCTAATTAGCACCCGAAGGACTCTCAGACCATGAGAAACAAAATTCTCTGGTCTGATGAAGCAAAGATTGAACTCTTTGGCCTGAATGGCAAGTGCCATGTTTGGAGGAAACCAGGCACCGCTCATCACCTGGTCAATACCATCCCTACAGTGAAGCATGGTGGTGGCAGCATCATGCTGTGGGGATGTTTTTCAGCGGCAGAAACTGGGAAACTAGTCAGGATCAAGGGAAAGATGAATGAATGCAGCAACGATAATCCTGCCATTTTATAAAACTCTGGTTAGGCCACATCTGGAGTACTCCGTCTAGTTCTGGTCACCAGTCCTCAGAAGAAGGCTGGAACTGGATAGAGTCCAAAGAAGGACATCAAAATTAATAGGGGCCTGGACGACCTCAATTGGGAATGACTACAAGCACTAAATGTATTCTTGCTAGAGAAGCGACACTTGAGAGGGGACATGATAGCGATTTCCAAATATCTCAATGGTGATCCCAGCATAGGAAAAAAACTATTCAGTCTCAGGGAGTGTAAGAGGACACGGGGCCACACAATGAGATTGGAGGAGAAGCGGTTTAACCTTAAACTGCGCAGGGGGGTTTTCACTGTCAGGGCAATAAGGCTGTGGAACTCTCTTCCACAATTGGTAGTGGCAGTGGGGGGTATGGATGTTTTTAAAAGACTTTTGGATGTGCATCTTAAAGAACACAAAATACAGGGATATGGGAAATATTTATAGACACTGACACACGTACACCTACATAGGTTGAACTGGATGGACTATTGTCTTTATTCAACCTTACCTACTATGTAACCATGTAATGTACAGAGACATCCTTGATGGAAAAACCTGTTTCAGAGCGCTCTGGACCTCAGACTGGGGCAAAGGTTCATCTTCCAACAGGACAACGACCCTTAGGAAAAACAGCCAGGATAACAAAGGAGTGGCTACTGCACAACCCTGTGAATGTCTGAATGCCCAGCCGGAGCTCAGACTTGAATCCAATTGAACGTCTCTGGAGATTTATGAAAATGGCTGTGCACTGAGGCTCATCATCCAACCTGATGGAGCTTGAGAGGTCCTGCAAAGAATAATGGGAGAAACTGCCCCAAAATAGGTGTGCCAAGCTTATAGCATCATACTCAAAAAGATTTGAGGCTCTAATTGGTGCCAAAGTTGCTTCAACAAAGTATTGGGCTGTGAATACTTATGTACATGTGATTTTATTTTGTTTTTTATTTTTAATAAATTTGCAAAGATTTCAAACAAACATGTTTGTGCACTGGTCCAAATCATTTAATGGAGTGGCGATTATGGTGTGGGGTTGTTTTTCAGGGGTTGGATTTGGCCCCTTAGTTCCAGTGAAGGGAACTCTTAAGGCCTCAGCATACCAAGACATTTTGGACAATTTCATGCTGCCAACTTTGTGGGAACAGTTTGGGGGTGGCCCCTTCCTGTTCCAACATGACTGCGCACCAGTGCACAAAGCAGGGTCCATAAAGACATGGATGATCGAATTTGGGGTGGAGGAACTTGACTGGCCTGCACAGAGTCCTGATCTCAACCCGATAGAACACCTTTGGGATGAATTCGAGCGGAGACTGCGAGCCAGGCCTTCTGGTCCACATTAGTGCCTGACCTCACAAATGTGCTTCTGGAAGAATGCTCCAACATTCCCATAGACACACTCCTAAACCTTGTGGACAGCCTTCCCAGAAGAGTTGAAGTTGTTATAGCTGTAAAGGGTTGGCCAACTCAATATTGAACCCTCCGGACTAAGACTGGGATGCTAATAAAGTTCATGTGTGTGTAAATGCAGGAGTCCCAATACTTTTGACAATATAGTGTATATATGAAGTTCAGTATTTGGGTTCTGACTCTGGTGCCATTGCTCTGTTCCACTGAGCGGACTGGTTGCATTGGGAGTGACCCATGGTGGATCGGAACTACATTTATTGTAATGGCATTCCCGATACAGACAGGTTTCATTTCCCATTTCTTTGTAGAACAGTGCTTCATTTTCCACACACTACATCTAAAGACAAAAAAAAAAATCAAACCCAAGTAAATAGCTGTCGTGATGCATTGATCACCAAAAGCCGTGTCTTGCCTGCAGTTCTCTTGTAACCTTCAGCCCTTACAAAATACTGACTTTGCTGTCAGAGATATTTAAGCCAACTGTATAAATAAATCATTTAACAAAAACAAAAGCCGCCAATACTCCGTCACGCAGACGGTGTTCTCAGCGGAATGTAAATACAACTCTGCACACCACTTATAGAACACTACCAGTTCTTCTCTTCCTTTACCAATTTATTTACCGTGCAAATATTGTATATATGGAATTCGGCAAACAAACACAATCCAACAAACAGCAATTGTTCCAGTCTATAAACTGCTCATCAGTCAAAGGGTCGCCGGCGTAAATAACGGTCATTTCTCTCAGTGTCAAACTGTGCAAATTTCACGTGATCTAAGTGTTGCTGCATGTGCTCGTCCCCCCCAGCTCGGAGACCTCATGAGCTGCTATAACATGGCTATATTCGAGGAAACATACTTCATCTGTTTTGTATTTCCTGCAGCCATCAATAGGAGTAGATCTCAGGCAAAGCTGAAATCCGCACCCACCGAGTGATGGAAATCCCATTGGAACTGTAATTTTCTCTATGTGCCTGCAGGGCGAAACTGCGGCATCTCAAATAATACCACATTGAGTGCTAATGCTGTCTCGTCTTTGTGCTTTGTTGTTTTCTTATTCCCTTATTTATATTTATGTGCCATGGAATTATAATAAAGCCCCTTCTTTTTCTAGATTGCACTAGAATGACTGACGTTAATTGTCTTCATGGCCTTTCACATTAAAGAGTGCTTGGACATGCAGTCTAGTTATATTCAGATAACTGTTGCTGCGGAGTCTGACATCTGTAGGTTTGGTACACTCAGATACAGTAATGCCGCGTACACACGAGCGGACTTTACGGCAGACTTTTCGACGGACTTTACAACAGACTTTCTGAATGAACGGACTTGCCTACACACAATCAACCAAAGTCCGTCGAATTCGTACGTGATGGCGTACGACCGGACTAAAACAAGGAAGTTCATAGCCAGTAGCCAATAGCTGCCCTAGCGTGGCTTTTTGTCCGTCGAACTAACATACAGATGAGCGGACTTTTCGACCGGATTTGAGTCCGTCGGATAGATTTGAAACATGTTTCAAATCTAAGTCCGGCAAACTTTTGAGAAAAAAAAGTCCGCTGGAGGCCACACAGGATCGTATTGTCCTGACGGACTCTGGTACGCCGGAAAAGTTTGCCAAGAAAGTCCGCTCGTGTGTACGCAGCATTACAGAACTGAATGCCTTCTCGGGTCTGGGGAAGGAAGACACAATGCTAAATGGACAATGTAAACAGACCGCAACACTACTGAATCACGTGATTCTCGTAGAATCAACAAGTTTTATGCACTGTACACACGAGCGAAACATCCGCCAGCAAAAGTCCGATGAGAGCTTTTGGTCCGAAAATGCGACCGTGTGTATGCTCCATCGGACTTTTGCTGGCGGAATTCCAGCCAGCAAAAGACTGAGAGCATGTTCTCAATTTTTTGGTCGGAAAAAGTTCCGATCTGAAATTCCGATCGCCTGTACCAAATTCCTACGCATGCTCGCAAACAATTCGCCGCATGCTTGGAAGCATTGAACTTTTTCTCGGCTTGTCATAGTGTTGTACGTAACCGCGTTCTTGATGGTCGAAAACCTAATATTGTTGCTCTGCGTGTGACTATCCAGAAATTATAAAAACAAATATAAACCAATTAATCTCAGGTGCTTCTCCTTAAATGCAAACAATTATGATCCCCAAAGCTATGAACTAGTGATAAATGAACAACGTTGTCAAGCGGATCGGTCAAGGCGGATACCGATCCCCTTGACAACAGCTATTGAGACAAAACATACACTATATTACCAAAAGTACTGGGATGCCTGTCTTTACACACACATTAACTTTAATGGCATCCCAGTCTTAGTCCGTAGGGTTCAATATTGAGTTGGCCCACCCTTTGCAGGTATAACAGCTTCACCTCTTCTGGGAAGGCTGTCCACAAGGTTTAGGAGTGTGTCTATGAGAATGTTTAACCATTCTTCCAGAAGAATTTGTGAAGTCAAGCACTGATGTTGGACGAGCCTGGCTCGCATTCTACACTCTAATTCATCCCAAAGGTGTTCTATCAGGTTGAGGTCGGGAATCTGTGCAGGCCAGTCAAGTTCCTCCAAACTCACTCAACCATGTCTTTATGGACCTTGCTTTGTGCACTGGTCCAAATCTTTTGATGGAGGGGGTATTATGGTGTAGAGTTGTTTTTTAGGGGTTGGACTTTAGCCCTATATTTCCAGTGAAGGATACTCTTAAGACATCAGCATACCTAGACATTTTTGGACAATTTCATGCTCCCAACTTTGTGGGAACAGTTTTTGTTCCAACATGACATGACTGCGCACCAGTGCACAAACAGGATCCATAAAGACATGGATGAGCGAGTTTGGGTTGGAGGAACTTGACTGGCCTGTACAGAGTTCTGACCTCAACTCGATAGAAAACCTTTGGCATGCATTAGAGCGGAGACTGCGACAGGCCTTCTCATCCACATCAGTGACTGATCTCACAAATGCTCTTCTGGAAGAATGGTCAAACATTCCCATAGACACACTCCTAAACCTTGTGGACAGCCTTCCCAGAAGATTTGAAGCTGATATAGCTGTGAAGGGTGGACCAACTCAATATTGAACCCTACGGACTAAGACTGAGATGCCATTAAAGTTCATGTGCGTGTAAAGGCAGGTGTCCCAATACTTTTGGTAATATAGTGTATGTCGGGGCGAGGCGGATCCTGTGCTGACGTCACCAATGCCTTTCTGGAGCTGGCACCAGGGGCATTTTTAATGTTACCTGCGCTTACTCTTCTGGAGTTTTGTAAGTAGTTTTCAGTTGTTTTTTTAAATTAAACATTTGATGCTATCACACTATTGGAGTCACGTTTTTTCTGGTCAAGTTTAACACAGAATAGGAAGGTGGACTGGAGTGGAGTCTCAGATTGGCAAACCGCCTGTGTTTTTTATGCCATAAGATCTTTGATTATAAATTGTGTGGAGATAAAATATTCTGTATATAAGCGCAAATGCATGGCAAATATTCCACACAGGACCACCTTAGAAACCATTCAATATTTATCGAATTTACCTTTCTATTTAAATCATTTATGGAATCAAGGGGAGTGTTCTCAACACTCAACTAGAGGGGAAAAAATAAAGAACACCCAAAATCGCTCGCTTTTCATAGAAGACGAAAAAAAAATAAAAATTTATGAAGAACACCCAAAATCACTCGCTTTTCAAAGAAGAAAAGAGAAAAAAAATTATAAAGAACACTCAAAATCACTCGCTTTTCAAAGAAGAAAAGAGAAAAAAAAAAGAAATATATGAAGAACACCCAAAATCACTCGCTTTTCAAAGAAAAAAATTTTTTTAAAAAATGGAAATATATGAAGAAAACCCAAAATCACTTGCTTTTCAAAGAAGAAGAAAAAATAAAATAAAATTTATAAAATAAAAAAAAAATTCCTTCCCCCTTTTTTTCCCTTTTTTTTTCCTCATCAGACAAAGCAAGGAATTGTGACGCAAGGGTAAAAAAACCACCCCTACACCCCCTCATTTACCTCCATAATGGAGAGGAACTAATCATAGTAACAAGTGATATCCCATTCAAAGTTCATCCCAAACGGAATGCGAGTCTTAAAATAAGAAATCCAAAAAACGTCTCTTTTACAGAGAAGTCTAAAGACATCGCCACTCCGCTTGGGTGTATGAACCTTCTCTATGATTTGCACACCAACAGTCGAAGTATTGCCTTCATGAAATTGATTAAAATGTTTGGCTACATTGCTGGGGAATTTCTTCTCAATACTATATATGTTCTCTGAGGCGTCTTGTGGTGTGACCAATGTACTGTACATTACAGATGGTACATGTAATGATATATATTACATAACGGGTGTTGCAGTTGTAAAAAGATGTTAATTTATGTTGTTTACCATTATGCCGCGTACACACGGTCGGACTTTTCGGCTACAAAAGTCCGACAGCCCGTCCGACAGACTTTCGACGGACATTTGGCGGACATTTGGCGGACTTTTGGCGGACTTGCAGCAGACTTTCTAACGAACGGACTTGCCTACATACGATCACACAAAAGTCCGACGGATTTGTACGTGATGACGTACACCGGACTAAAATAAGGAAGTTGATAGCCAGTAGCCAATAGCTGCCCTAGCGTGGGTTTTTGTCCGTCGGACTAGCATACAGACGAGCGGATTTCTGGGTCCGACGTAGTTACGACTTAAAGATTTGAACCATGTTCCAAATCTAAAGTCCGTCAGATTTGCGGCTGGAAAAGTCCGCTGAAAGTCCGGGGAAGCCCACACACGATCGGATTGTCAGCCGGCTTTAGTCCGTCGGCGTCCATCGGACTTTTGTAGACGAAAAGTCCGACCGTGTGTACGCGGCATTAGAGTATGAACATACACCATTCCCCATAGTAATATGTGCACAGCAGGAACACACAGTCGCACCACAACTATAATTGCCCTTGCAATGCAACCAAGTATGTGACTTGATTTTATTTGATTCAAAAGCACTTGGTAAGAGATAGTTTCCCAAAGTGGGAGCACGTCTGGAACCAAAATTGATACCATCTTTCAGTAAATTGGCACAAATCCGATCCTCAAATAGGATCGGTAAATATCTATGAACAATTGTCTTAGTATCACTGAACTCCTAACTGAACAAAGTACCGATGGTGGGTCTCCCTCTGTTGAAACACACTGCTGTGTTCTTTTTTTTACCAATATGGTTGTGTTTTAGGAGGTCATTCCTATTTTTGGAATTGGCAATAGAAACTGCTCTATCGAGAATGTATCTAGGGTACCCCCTCTCCAAGAAACGTGTGTATAGGGCGTGCACTTCTTTTTCATATGTCACAGGATCATTACCCATTCTGCGAATCCTGAGAAACTGGCCAACAGGAATACCTCTGATGGTGTGTCAAGGATGACCAGATCTGGCCATCAGCAAACCTCTTCCTGAAAGAGGTTTCCTGTAGAGTCCAGTATGTATTGAAGTACCTCGACCACACAAATGAACATCAAGGAAGTTGATTTTATATTTGTGAAATTTCGGTTCATATTGTTGTGATTGAGATACTTCAAAAATTCATGCAAAGAACCAAAAACTATGTCCATCATGAAAATTAAATCATCTATGTAGCGAAAAAATATTTTTATCAAAGGTCTGTATGGATTAGAAGAACCATATATATGGAGATGCTCCCACCATCCCATTTACAAATTGGCCAATGATGGCGAAAATTTAGCACCAATTGCTGCTCCACACTTTTGAAGGAACCATTCACCATGTTTTAAAAGGTATTCCAAAACATCCAAAATAAACATTTTTCTTTCTAGGCTGCAGGAAATGTCACGTGTGAGGAAAAAAACTAACAGCTTCTAAAGCTTGGCATGTGGAATGCTAGAGTAGAGGCTAGAAACATCGCAGGTGACCCAGAGCAAGCGATCGTCCCATCTGATGTCACCTGCGATGTTTAACAAATGATTGGTATCTTTTAGATAACTGGGAAGATTGATCACCAGAGGTTGTAACACACAATAAAGCCATTGACCCAATCTTTCATTAAAGTGGAGTTCCACCCAAAAGTGGAAATTCCGCTTTAAGTACTCCTAGCCCCCTGACATGCCACAATTGGCATGTCATTTTTTTGGGGGGGGCTGGGTACCTGGTTTGGAGTGGGACTTCCTGTCCCACTTGCTCCTTCCGACTTCTGACTGCCTAGGCGATTCCTAGGTGGCCCCTCCCTCCCGGCAATGTTCTGGGACACGTGACAGGTCCTAGAACATTGCCTGGCCATTGACAGAGTGTAGCGTGGCTCGCGCATGCGCAGTGCAGGCCCGGCTGTGAAGCCGTAAACTGTCACAGCCGGGCACCCACACTCACAATGTCGGCGCCGCGAACAGGAGGGGGGGGAGAACAGAGGCTTCGGGCGGCCGCATCGCTGGACCGTGGGACAGGTGAGTGGCTGTTTATTAAAAGTCAGCAGCTATACTTTTTCTAGCTGCTGACTTTAAACAAACTCAAAAACCAGTGGAACTCTGCTTTAAGAGAATTGATACCAGAAATAATTGGCCTCCCATGCAGGGGGTCCAACCCCTTGTGGGTTTTGGGTAAATAATGAAAGATTGGTGTAACTGGAAAGTCAGGGATTAAATTAGCTGCAATTTTATTATCAAAAATACCTAGACATATCCCCTTGTTTACCACAGATGTTAAAATCATTTTAAACTTTTTAGTGGAATGACTTTTTAATCTTTCATAGATCTCATCATTGGAGAGCTGTCTCTCTGCTTCCAATCTATAAGCATCTGCATTCAATATCACCACTAAACCTCCCTTGTCCAAATTTTTAATGACGATGGAGGTGTCGTCTTCCAAATGCCTTAAAGCAGTTCTTTCACTACCTGAAAGATTATCAAGATTGGTGCATGTGTCAACCGATATGTTGGATGCTAATGACGAAAGATCTCTTTCAATTAATTTTTGGAACTTGTCTCAGGACAACGTGCACCAAGGGGATAAAAATGGGAATTAGTTTTAAAGCAGCCTGAAGTGCCATCAGGGAATGTAAGGTTACTGGGAGCCTTTTCCAAACTTCCATGAGACAAATCTTCTAGATCATTTAGAGCACACAGTTCTCTAAATTAAAATTGTACAGTGGTATCAAGAGAACTATGACTATGAAACAGACTCACGTGTACGACCAAGATCAATATTTTATTTTATTATTAGCGTAACAACTATCACTTCAAATATTCAAATAGTCAACAGTTATCACTATAATCTTGTTGCTTAGATAAGTGCATATAATGCCTATGTGAATGGATTACAGGAGAGCAGAGGAATGACTCTTACGAGTATCAGACCCCTCTCTACTGTTCCTTCACATATCAATGCAGAAACAGCAGATAAACAAGTACAACTTTTGGCAAATAAGAACTGTATAACAATTGAGCTCTATTAGCTTCAGTAAAACAAATCCCTGAGATGGGGAGGGAGGTGAAAGTAGTCCTGTGTGGCAGTCCGGTTAATCTTCAGCTAGCTCTTAGGTGTTTAATTGCATGCAAGAAATGTTGGATGGCAAAGCAAAGTAGTTGATCTGATTGGTTGTGTATAACCAGCAGATAATCTTCCTTTGTAAATCAAAACTGTTACTGGATTCACAGTGATCACTGACTTAAATATGTTATATTCTGTGGAACTACAAGCAACAGCAGAACAATGGATGGTAAAGATGTCTGCATATAGTGTCAATGATATGTTGGTACGAATCCTTGGACTAAAGAGGGAAATGGGTGCAAGAGACAATGGTGTATTATACTGGACTATTGCCCGCTCACCACACTGGAACAGGAGATGATGATGATGTTGATCTCTTAGGAATGTGGCTCAAGGGATGACATCCAGCCTCCGCCGCACCGCACCACGGCTCACACGGATCCGATATCTCTGCAGGATGGATGGAATAAGAACGGCATCTGGGCTGTCGCCAGACAGTGAAGGGGGACTTTCCACAGGTATGTGTCCCGATATCTATTGGGTAACTCCTCTAGAGCAGGCCGCAACTCAGCTGCAGCTCACCCTGTAACAGATTCCCTGCATGCAGATCCACACCGGTCCCAAGAAAGTGCGCCGGACCTGAAACCTTCCCTCTTATTGTCCCTCCCTGCAGTCTGTTCTTCTCCATCAGTCAGCTGGTAGTTGTAGTTTCACATAATACAGCCAGAGGGCGAATCCAATCTGTATGGACTACACGTCCCAAGATGCTTTGCTCTGTCTCGTCTCTTGATTAGGAAAGTAACAGGACAGCTGAAACTGGAAGACTAGAGGGAAACAAAGCCACAGAGCATCTTCTGATTGCCGGAATAGGTAGATATCCAGCTCCTGGCTACATAGCATTCATACATACACATACTAGGGCCAATTTAGACAGAAGCCAATTAACCTACCAGCATGTCTTTGTAGTGTGGGACGAAACCCATGTACCCGGAGGAAACCCGTACACGGAGAATATGCAAACTACATGCAGGTAGAGTTCACTGAGTTGAGCTTAAATAGCATACTCACCCATCCAGTGTTGTCTGCAGTGTTGTCCTGCCGTGATGTTCTGATAGCCCCCAACTCCCATGTTACAAACCTCTTTGCTGACTTCATTAGAAGGCTGGCTGTCCTTTCCAGGTCTTAGCAGCTGGCCCCCTGTTGGCACTCCACTGCACATGCACAGTGCATTCTACATAGCTCCATAGACTCCTGGGATGCATGACATGGGTATCCTCGCAGGCGTCAAGCAGGGCTGATGTCCTTCTCCCAAAAAGGCAGAAGTGCGAGGGGTAAAAAAATTGTTACAATTTACTGAAGGGGGAAGAGGAGAGTAAGATGGAAGGAAGTAGTAAAATGAGTAGAGTTCTGCTTTAAAACCAGCTCACTTTATTATGGATAGGTCTAAAATTAGGAAGTACAAAATCAATCCAATAATTATATATTTGTACGAAAGGAAACGCTGTTTCTTACAATTAATCTGAGCAATCTTATTAATGGGAGCAGAGAAAAATCTAAGAAAATGAATAAAAGGAATTAATGCTCTGGGAACATGGAAGTGCATACTGAGCAGTATGCTCAGTAAACCTTTCCAGACCTGGCATGTCCATGTTTGCTTAGTCTAAAGCTGGCTACACATTATACAATTTGTTTTTTGTTCAATTTCCTTTAGATTTACCCTCAACTATGTAGTGCAAGGGCCTGCCCGATTGCATACAAATTAAAAGTGTTTAGGTTTGACCTACTATTACCGTATATACTCGAGTATAAGCCGACCCGAACATAAGCCGAGGCACCTACATTTACCACTAAAAACTGGGAAAACGTATTGACTCGAGTATAAGCCTAGGGTGAGAATGCAGTGGAAAAGATGGTCAACAATGCCCATTTGCAGCCTCACTGTACCCATTTGCATGCCTCAGCCTCCCTCACTGTGTCCATCTGCATGCCTCAGCTTCACCCTCAAGTACCTGATCTGCGTCTGCCGTTGTGCCGGCGTTATGATCTCCCGGCGCTGTCCCCATCTGCAGCCTTATTATCTCCCGGCGCTGTGATACATTTAGTCTACTCGGCGGCCATGCAGTGTACCAAAGCCCCGCCTCCTCCTCGTCCGTGATGGAATACTGACTCGGTTTCCCAGCAGTGAGTCAGTGTTCAGCCTATCACAGATGAGGACGAGGAGGAGCTTTGGTACACTGCATGGCCGCCGAGTAGACTGAATATATCACAGCGCCGGGAGATAATAAGGCGGCAGATGGGGACAGTGTCGGGAGGACTCGAGTATAAGCCGAGGGGGCATTTTCAGCACAAAAAAATGTGCTGAAAAACTCGGCTTATACTCAAGTATACACGGTATATGGTTTTGGCGAATCTAAAGGAAAATTGTACAAGAAAGTTGTATAATGTGTAGCCAGCTTTAAAGTGGTTCTAAAGCCTCAAGGTTTTTTACCTTAATGCATTATATGCATTAAAGTGTTTGTAAACCTTCACATATACCCAGAGAAGTGAAAAGCCTCAGGTAATACACAGAGATTAAATAAATCCTCCTGCACAGGTTTTACATGTTTATCTGCTGTCTTCTCTTCCCTACACCTCTTCAAAAGGGCAGAAAAGTGTTAAAATCTTTCTTCATCTGTCAGGAGCACAGAGGAGGGGGCCGAGAGGCTCCAGAAACATTGTGTGAGAGCCGATTGGAGGAAAGGAACACACCCCTTCCACACAGCAGAAGAACTGTGTTCTGAACAGACAAGCTGTCCCCCACCTCCCGACACAAATATATGTCATTTGTCTGGAAAACTTCTCAAAAGTGACTCATTCTGATAACAGAGGAAGGAAGCACCAGAGAGAAACAACACTTAGAGCTTTGGAGAGAGACAAGTAAACACGACAGATATATGTGCTTTGCTCAGATTTCATGGTTGAGGTTTACAACCACTTTAAGGTTAAAAAAACCTTCTCTGCTGCAGGCTCCCCCCAGCCCCCCTTTATTCTTACCTCAGCCCAATACGATCCAGCAGCATGCACAATACCAGCGCCTCCCGCTGCTGTCTCTCTCCTCATTGAGCAGATTGATAGCAGCGGGAGCCTTCGGCTCCCGCTCCTTTCAATCAACTTCAGTGCCGAGGGGGTGGGGACAGGGCCAAGTCCCACTGTCTGTGTCAGTGGACACAGCAGTGAGACTCAGGAGCGAGCACACATGAGTGCCTCCATGGGAAGCGTCTTCTTGGGGCCACTGGACAGAGAGGAGGAGTCAGGAGGTGTTTATTATTTAAAAGAAAAAAATCCTTTACAATCGCTTTAAAGAATAAGGCTCAAGGCACACTTGCTATCCTATCACAGATGAAATGGGGGGGGGAGGGTGGTGGTGGAGGTGTGCGCTGTGCCACTGCAATTCCTGGATGAAAAACTAAAGTATTGTTTAAGTAAGCTGTATATCATGTGTGCATTCAAATGAATTTGCAATGGTAAACCTACATGTCTGGAGTTCAGCTTTAAAGATTTATGTTTTTTTTTTTTTGTGTGCCAAACTTACCCCAATGTTTGATGATAGATGATGATCCCCTAGATGGCACCCATTTTATTGCTCATTGCTGACTAAACCAGTGAGATTATACTCTGTCATTACTGACATACAAACATATTCTTTCCCTTATTAAATGTCACTCTCCTGCTGAAGCATTTCATCTCCTATGGTTATGCTCATTGGGTTAAAGTGGTTGTACTATAGTACAAAGTCTATATTAAGGCTTACCTGTAGGTGCTTGAAATATCTCCTAAACCTCCACGGTTTAGGAGATATTTACGAAAGACCCGAGCGCCGATGACTACAGCGCATATGCCGATATCATCGATATCACTTTAGAAAGGGCACATTGTGCCGTTTCTAATAGGGGTCATGCCGTGACCGGCGGCTCATGCGCGCATGCGCAGGGGGTGACGTCACGCGACTCCAGCCAGTCACAGAGCCAGAGTCCACGGCCCCGGAAGGATGAGGGGTGAAGATGGACGCTCCCTGCTAGTGGGGACATCGGTGACATTGCGGGCTTCGGTTTCAGGTAAGTGACACATAATGGGCTACTATGCAATGCATAGTAGCCCATTATGCTTTACATTTGCAGGGAAATAAAGAGGAAGTAAAACCCACCAGGGTTTACTTCCTTTTTAAATGCAATAGTATCACGCCTGATGAGGGAGAAAATGTCTCTCTAAACTATCTGGCACCAAAAAGTTTTTGCAGTTCAGCAAAAAACATAGCAGAGTATGGCTGTTATGTTTTTATACCTAGAGAGGAGAAAGCGAATCACAGAGAGCCTGTGCACTATGGCCTGTCTCTGTACATGTGTGCATGGAGCAGTGCCAATTACACATATAGCACCCTCTACCTTAGGTAGGTGCTAGAGGTAGATTTTTGTCTAGTACAGGTAAATTTAGGTAGGCCTAGCCAAAAGCTAGGCCTGTTTGTTTTGATCTGTGGGCCGGGAGTGACTTAGAGTAGGCTGGTGACTCACAGTTAATCTCACCTTTCAGTTACCTCCCTTCTGCATCTAGAGGCTTCTAGAAGAAAGGTGGGGAAGAGGGGTGAAGCTGGCTGGGGTGTTCTATGGAGCCTTGACCAATCCCCAACTTGGATTGGCAGGGAGCAGGCCTCCTTAAATACGGAGAGTCAGCCCAGCTGGGGAGGAGTTGTTTGGGTGGAAGAACTGGAGATGGAGTATTAGGCTGTCAGGGCCTTTAAGGAAGCCCCCTACTCTGGGGGGTGACCTTGGGCCAGGAGCTCAGAGCTGAACGGGAACCCCATACAACCCAAGGGGTTTCTTGAACAGGAGTAGGAAAGGACAGCAGGGAATACTGCCGGGCAAGTCTCCAGGAGGGATCCATCAGGTGTCGCTGAGTGACAGGCACTCTCGGGAGAGCTGGGAGAGGCCTGGGAGTGGACTGGGAGTCAGTCTGAGATGGATGTAAATACAGCAGGAGAGACTGTGATGTTACTGGCTTTGGAGTCAAGCCACTGCAGTCAGGAGGGCTGTCAGGGTCTGCAAAGGGCTGACTGGGATCAGTAGACCACCAAAGAGGGCAGCTAGCACCAGAACTTTCTTTGCTACACCATAGGGGCCCGCGGTCCCTTCCTGTAATAAGGTACTTTTGCTAAGGCCTAGCCGAAGCCAGTGTCAGGCCTAACCATGTGCTAGCTGCACCTGAAGAATGGTGCTGGAGGGAGAAGGAGAGATAGACTACAGCAAGTGTTGTGCAGAAAGAAAGTATCTAAATTGTCCCAAGCCATGCAAAAAACTTTTCTGGGACTCCCATGAATTCATTAACCCTATCCAAGTTTAATCCCACAATAAAATACAAAAAAACAAAGTTGATGGACTTTTCATTGTCTTGGAGTATCTGGAAGTGAATGCCGGGCTGGACAGGGTGACAGGTGGGCCACATCACTCAGCAGCCCCTACGGGGGTACCGCTACACACATATCCGTCATCACTTCATTGAGATTCTGAAACATCTGGGACAGTGACGTAGCAACCTACACTGGATAGAGTGCCAGCTGTATCTTGGTGATTCTGCCACAAGTGTGACATGGGCCCAAAGCAAACCTGTATTTTACCGATTTAGGTCAAAGCAACGGGTTTGCTTTTTACCCTTCCTTCACTCACTGGATCCTCAGTTCGGTGCTGGGAGACAAAAGATAATACCCAGTCACAGAGAGAGTACATAGACAAATCAATGTTACCGTGCGTTGCAAGATTTTTTTATTGTAACACCTTATTGTGTGTCACCACAATGTATAGGTGTGAGGCCAGTCTTAGATAAATAGAGAGAGGCACTCACAGGTTTGGAATGTAGTTATAAACTTTAACCCCGTCATGATCGATGGTAAAACAAATCCTAACGCCTGAACACATTTTGCAACTTGGACATGTATTAGTAAAACTGTACATAAGATTGCAGTTAGGATCTATAAAAAACTAGGACAACTAAATGGGACTTTAAATGAGGACGCAGGGCAACTTTCGCCCAGCGCCTCCATCCCTGGCAATTTGATAAATAAAAAAGAGAAGGGTGGGACTTTAAATGAAGTTTGCATCCCTAGAGGTGACACGATGCAAATGAAGGCGGACAGTACTCAGAATATTAAGGCTATGAACATACAAACCATTGTAGAATCGGTATTGAGCAATCACTGATTTATTGTACAGAGTTAACGGTAATAATGGTATTTACACAGTAAAATAGTGACAGAATAGATACATAGTTTAAAACATATACAATATATACCAGTGATAATAATAGCATAGTATATTGATATCAAGGTTGGTTCATGCTGTACATATGGCCTTTGCCCACCCTTGGGGCTCTCTGTTTGACCTCCTCTTTTTCTACACTACCACATTACTATCAAACAAGTCATTTTGTCACCTCTAGGTATCTCACAGGACCACACCTTTCCTATACCCTTCCATTACATTCACAGCCTTCACACTTCATTTTTAATACCTTTTTTCCATATATTTATTTACCTTATCACCATTTTATTTTACCCACTAGTTTATTGTATTATATAATTGTTATTATTTTTATTATGATATAATTTTTATAATTATTTTTACCTCTCTCCCCCGCCCCCTCCATTTTCTTACATTTATCTACCATTCCTGCACCTCACTTTTCACACATTCTGTTTATCCACCCCCTAGGTATTCTGTCTCCCCCTGATATCCATCCTTGGTTGGGTTTATCCACCTCAGCTCCAGGGACTGATGTTTGTTGCCCGGCCGGATTTCGGCCCTCCATACCCGTGTCCAGTCTCATTGGCACTATTGTAAGTGTTCGTGGTAAATGGGGACACTACCCCTCCCCTCCTTTCTCCTCTCCCTACATAACTCAATCCGTTGTTCACTTTACACAAACTAATTATGTGTTTCTATACCTAGACATTTCTCTCATTTTTGCTCCTGATGAGTGGCAGTTGCCACGAAACGCGTAGAGCCAATAGATGCCTTATTATTCCTACCTTTCAACACTACCAACTGTTCTTTTTACCAATTGGACTGTATCAATAACTACAGTTATTTTTCCTACCAAGGAGACACGCTTCAATGAAAGTGAATTGCTTTTTACCATATGTACAGCATGAACCAACCTTGATATCAATATACTATGCTATTATTATCACTGGTATATATTGTATATGTTTTAAACTATGTATCTATTCTGTCACTATTTTACTTTGTAAATACCATTATTACCGTTAACTCTGTACAATAAATCAGTGATTGCTCAATACCGATTCTACAATGGTTTGTATGTTCATAGCCTTAATATTCTGAGTACTGTCCGCCTTCATTTGCATCGTGTCACCTCTAGGGATGCAAACTTCATTTAAAGTCCCACCCTTCTCTTTTTTATTTATCATAAGATTGCAGTTACTTTGTGTATCCAAATGATTTCTGCCTTGTTTTTTCAAGGTAACGGATGTCTCCTATTTTTTTTTTTTTTATTATCAAAGGAAAAGTGGCCTAAAATAGTAAAGACAATACATCTTTACTTTTTTTAGTTTAGCTATATTTTTCTTGCTACTACCGTAGCCTATCACCAAAGAACAACCCAAAATAAATTCTCCTACTCCTGATGATCGCAGCGAAACCACATATCAGGGTGGATTTGATTTAAATAAAGTAGATTTAAATCATGATTTAAATCACTAGTAAAAAGGCTTGATTTAAATCAACTTGATTTAATTCATAATTTTTAAGGAGCAACTGTCATCTCTGTCCTGCAGCGGCTCTTCCTCTGAACTGCTGTTGACTCACCGACAGTCCCATTCACTTGACCCAACAAGGTGAGGGACATGGTGGCAGCAGGTGGATGCCCGCTAACAAACAAAATGAAGGTTTCCTATTTAGAATAATAAGCTTCAATCATACAGTTTGTAGTTTACATAGATTTGCAAAACAATGGGATAAAGGAACATTCCTGAACTTTGTTTTATCTCATGGTTACTGTGAAATTATGTGAATGCATCAATGCAGTGCATGTTATCTCAGCTTGCAGAGCTTGGATTCATTGAATGAGTTTACCAAAAATGTAAATATTGCAGAATATATATCCTCATGCTACATAACTAATCTCAATTTCATGCTGAATAAACTAAATTATTAATGTATCTTAAATAGAAAACTATCTTTAGATAGATTTTTACTCCAAAGGCATTTTATTACAATAAATTTGATTTAAATTAAAAGAAAAAAACTGATTTAAATCTAAAAAATCTAATTTTTTTAAATTTATTTTTTAACAAAAATCATCGATTTTTTTCCACCCTGCCACATATACTCTATGTATGTTATTTGTTGTTTGTACCTGTAGTAGGGCTCAGAAACAGTGGTGCACATTTTACTTTGTTTTATCTTTTTTTTTATCTAAAACACACTGACACTGATACTAATTTAAAAAATGTTTTTTTTAAATCCTACCTAAAATATTTGACCTTTGATATCTACCTTGCACCTGTGCTGAGACTATACCGTACCTATACTGTACTTATACGTCATGCTGGTTAACTGTTGTTAAGTGCACCGATGCTCTTAAAGGGCCCCAATGATACCCAGCAGAAGAACATCTCAAAGCTTAATAGTTATTGTGCAAGTCCCCTTTGTTCCCCTACCCTCTCTACTGCCATCCTACTTTTTGTTTGAACAGTGCATGCCCAGTCAGTCTAGAACTAGCATCACCGTCATAAATGTGCTCTGGCAGTATACTTCAAGCACTTGGTAAAATAAACTTTGCTATTTTCCACTGCTGCACTTGAGGTGGACTTGCTACTGTTTATGCTGATCTGAATGCCAAATGCCATCTTATGCCTGGTCCATCACATTATATGCTAAAATGTGTTATTACCATTGTTAATCCAGTTTATTCTTGTCTAGTTACCAACCAAACTGGGTGATAACATATTAAAGCAAAACTATACTCAACTCGGCTCCAGCATTGCGGCATCCCTGAGCTCCCCACCCGGCCACAGACATCTTCGGGTGGCTGGCTTCTGGGTTTCGATCGCTGGCTGTTTTCATTGGCTGGGCGGGGATGACATCACTCCCATGCATGCGTGGGAGTTGACTCAGATTTTGCATTGCTGAAATCGTAGAGTGAGCTGCGTGTGGGCGGCTCACTGTACAAGGGCGGATAGATAGGTAAGCAACTTTAATGCAGAAGAGACAAAGCAAGTCTTCTGCATTAAAATTCCCGTCTGTCCACCCATTTTTTTAATTTTGTCCTAAAGTTCCTCTTTTTTCCTTTACCACCTGGTTTGGTGCCTGTTTACATTGATATTGCACCACCATTGGGTATGAAGTATTCCTTTCAATGATTTGATATTGTACACTCAATATTTGTACACTCAGCCTGGTGTGTCAGAGGGGCTGAGGTTCTTCAGAGGGTCGAGGCAAAGAACAGAGGACCCATCCTATCTAGTGGCTCTTATGGGGGTAGCGCTAAAGACGTATTGATTGCTCCTTATTCTTGGATGCCAAAACTATGTGCATTACTTTACAAGCCCTTTGCCAAGTAAAATGGGTATATGTTTAAAATGAGTATTAAGCTGTTTAGCAGGAGTTCTCGTTCAAACCGGAACGGTTTTAAACCACAGTATGAGACGGAAAGAAGTATTTTTTTATGAGAAAATAAAATAAACATTGTGAATTCCATTATACTCTTACCTTACGGTTTTCAATTAAAACAATCACTGCTTGGCATATGAAATTCATCGCAGGCTGGTCCCTGGAAGAGCGGTCGAGTTTCTTGTAACAATGCCATTGTGGGCAGTTTCTGGGGGTCTGTAAGCCTGCAGCACTTACTATGATTTCTGACAGTATATTAAGATGTTCTACATCTCTTATAACCTCACCTGCGTTCTGTCCCTCACACAATATCCAGACTTTCTTTTATGATAGGCATTAAGTACAGTTGTAGAAATACGGTTCTGCTTTATTCTCAGCTCACCTATACAACAAGCACTTAAAAAGAAATCAGTTTCGAGCAGGTGCTTTCAGAGTCCTATTTTATGGCCCCACAAGCCTCGATGAGATTTAGGACATTAAATAAATGTTTAATTTATGCTTGAGCTTGTAGGGGTAATAACTGTGCCGTGTTTTATTATTTTTTTTACATTTTACAGATGGCACGGCCAGGAATTTGCTTTTGTAGAGGCTGTTTTGCTATAAATAGTGACATTGTAGATGCAAGGCATTGTCTGCGTGGAAAGAAAATTTGGAAATTCAGAAAAACCTAAAGAGGAACTTCACCCCCCTGTGAGAATTTTCTTATTCCCATTTATCTGGTTTGCTGGTTTATCTTCAATTCACATAGTAAATACAGCCCAGTGAATACAGCATTGTTCTGCTGGATGCACCACCCCACTGCTGCACACCAGGCATTTCACTGCCATCCTTGTCTCATCCATCATTGGGAGCCGGCTGCCTGTGCCAGGTCCTCGCAGATCTGCATTCCATCAGCCTCATTGGAGGACAGAGGAGACATCAGGGGTCTTTTACTATCTCTTCTGATTAAAGAGAACCTGTCACCAAAAAAGTCATCCCATAGGGGACGATGATCACTATGATGAAAAAAAAAGTTAAAGTAGAACTATAGGCAAAACTTTTTTTTCATTTTGGATAGAGTAAGGGAGGGTTATAACCCCTGTGAGGTTTATTTTTGCCATCTTTGTCCCATTGGTGAAATTTACTTTCAGGTCCGGTCCCATAGCCAAACAGGAAGCGAGAGGAAATCTCTGCAAATTAAGGGACTCTCTAGAGGACCACCAGGCAGGGGCAGACTGATAACTCATGGGGCCCCCGGGCAATAGGAGATTATGGGGCCCCCAGGCAATCAGAGATTATGGGGCCACACAGTATACACACACACAATATACAATCACACAGTATACACACACACAATATACAATCACACAGTATACACACACACAATATACAATCACACAGTATACACATACATGTACACACAGTATACACAGACAGATGTAAAAAAAACACAGATTTATATACATACTGTTCCTGGTTTTCCTGAGGCTGGCAACCCTGATGGGGCCCCCTAGTGGCCCAGGGCCCTCGGGCAGTGACCGAGTGGCTCAATGGTCAGTCCGCCCCTACCACCAGGTCACCAGAACCAGCGTAACTGATACAAAGACAGAGCTGTGCCACTCCAGGTAGGAATGATTGCTCCTTTCAACCTTGTGGTGCAGGTTCAGTCTGCATGTAAGAAAAAAAGAAAGGACAAGGCCTTCCAAATAGGTAACAGTAACTGAACACTACGGTTGATTTTGATTAAATTTTAATTAGGAAAAACACACCATAATATCAAATATGACAAAATATCAAAAGTAGCGGTCTGAGTATAACCTTCCAAAATATTAAAAAAGACAACGTTGTCATTAAAAAAGGTCCAGTTCGCAGCCTGAACAAGAGCCAATGGTTCAAGAAAGGTTGACCGCACTCCCAGGTATGAAGCAGTGATGATTACTTTATTGAAGATTAAAATCCATCAAGATACATCATAAGACATCATAAGACCTCTATGCAGGCATGGCAAGATTAACGAGTTTCACGATTCAAGGTTCGGTTAGTCATAATCTGATTACCTCCAGAACTCAAGGGTAACTCCAAACTGATTACCTGTAGAGGCTTTTAAAGAAAATATGGGTGCAAAAGTTTATTGTAATTTCACAGGTGAACGGGATTTCAAGGTTTGACATGTGGGTATCTATGTGCCTGGCGCAACCTTATCTTTTATATTTTACAAAAAAGTTGGGAAATACAGTATATTGCATTTATGCACCTCAAAATTAACTTTAGTGTGTCTTTTGCATTTCCTAAACCGTTGCACTCATAATGTATAACATAAAAAATTGTAATTACCACTTTTTTTTTTTCCTCTAAGGTGTCTGCTTTCAGAAAAGTTATAATGTTTAGGAGTTTTATGTAATCCTCAGGGCTAAAATAACTTTTTAAACATGTGTGAAAAAACTGCAAAAACAACTGTGGCAGTGAAAGGGTTAAAGATTAGGAAAGCCAGCGTGAAGTCAAAGCTTCTAATTTCAGGATCTTGTTCAGGATCAGTCATTTAGAAAGTGCTGAAGCCACTGGGAAGTTGGGGAGCAATTTCAGTCTCCATACTTCCTCAGCACAGATTTACTTTGAAAATAATATGTCAGCAGTACAAGAGCTTTTGGGATTGCATCAGTTCCCTAATTGGATGAAGTAACATGTTTCCATTTAATTTCCTTATTTAGATTAAAGATGAACTCTTTACTCAGTTGGACTACACCAATGCAAGGGTTAAGTGTTTGTTACTCTAAAAAAAGTAAAATAAATGGATCCTGATCCTTTAAAGTATGAGTAACAGCACAGTGCTTGTGCTGTGTAATTTTCCCCACTGTATCACCTGAAATACCTGGCTGATCCTGCCGGGTTCTGCCCACCCCCTGTAAACTGACCACGGTGTATCATGGCTGCTGAGCCCTGACACTGTGGTCAGTTTACGTGCCTCTGTCACCCGCAGCCCTACTCTGTCCTTCTCTGTCCTCCTCTCCCCCCTCTCCTCCCTGCCTGTCTGCTCTATCTGCTGCTGCTGAAATAACGTAGTGATTATCAGGCAATCCCCTGTCTTCCAATAATGCAAAGTGTCCTGTGTATGTGCCTTATTAAACAAATTCTGTTCTATACTTTATTAGCTAGCGCTGCTTGGCACTCATGTGACCAGCCGCCTCTCTCTTCCTCTCCTCCCGTCTGACATCAGTGGGGGATTCTCGGCTCTAGCTTTCAGATCAGGAGAGGGGAGAGCTGGCCGGTCAGGTGAGCAACGAGCAGAGCTAGCAAATAAGTAATACAGTGCCTTGAAAAAGTGTTCATACTTCTTGAAATTTTCCAATTTTTTTTTCATGTTACAGCCAAAAACGTAAATGTATTTTATTGGGATTTTATGTGATAGACCAACATAAAGTGGCACATAATTGTGAAGTGGAAGGAAAATGGTAAATGGTTTTCAAAATTGTTTACAAATATATATCTGAAAAGTGTGGCGTGCTTTTGTATTCAGCCCCCTTTACCCTGATACCCCTAACTAAAATCTAGTGGAACACGGTGGTGGCAGCATCATGTTGTGGGGATGCTTTTCTTCCGCAGGGACAGGGAAGTTGGTCAGAGTTGATGGGAAGATGGATGGAGCCAAATACAGGGCAATCTTAGAAGAAAACCTGTTAGAGTCTGCAAAAGACTTGAGACTGGGGTGGAGATCCACCTTCCAGCAGGACAACGACCCTAAACATACAGCCAGAGCTACAATGGAATGGTTTCGATAAAAATATATTCATGTGTTAGAATGGCCCGGATCAAAGTCCAGACCTAAATCCAATTGAGAATCTGTGGCAAGACTTGAAAATTGCTGTTCACAGACGCTCTCCATCTAATCTGACAAAGCTTGACCTATTTTGCAAAGAAGAATGGGCACAAATGTCACTCTCTAGATGTGCAAAGCGGTGAAAGGTGGTTGTGCAAAGTATTGACTCCGGGGGGCTGAATACAAATGTACCCAACACTTTTCACATATTTATTTATAAAAATGTTGAAAACCATTTATCATTTTCCTTCTACTTCACAATTATGTACCACTTTGTGCCACTTTGTGTTGGTTTATCACATAAAATCGCAATAAAATACATTAAAATTTTTAGTTGTAACATGACAAATTGTGGAAAAATTTAAGGGGTATGAATACTTTTTCAAGGCACTGTAGAACCACATTTGTTTAATAAGGCACACATACAGGACAGGATTATGGAAGACAGGGGATTGCCTGATAATCACTAAGTTTACAACCACTTTAACTGTTCTTGTATGTCTTTTTTAGAGGGATGGGGTGAAACTATATTACTTACCTGATCCTTCACTCCCGCAGGCTCCACTGCATTGCTAGATCAGTCCCCACAGCCTCTTCTCCCCTGTACTCTGATGGTCTAAGGTCCTTTGAGGTCATCAATACGAATGCAGGGACCATAGCCCTGAACTGGATGTTAGGACGCCAAGGAACAGTCTACTGCCAGTGCATAGGGGGGCACTGTTTTCCGGGGGAGAGAGGGAACAGGTATTTGAAAGTGGTTTTTCAATCCCTTAGACTAAACAAGCCCGTAACCCCGGTAGTGTGAAAGCCCCACTGAAAGGTAGAATTTTCACTTTGCCTGGAATTGGGTTTAAAGGGAACTTGTCATACTAACCAAAGTAACAAACTGCCACTAATTCTTTTTAATGCCTACAGAAATTTTTAAAATAGTTTTGATAACCTCTGAAATCCCTCCAGTACTGGTTGCTCGCAAGAACAGAAGCCTTAGCTTGTTCAGGCTATGTGCAATGACCTGCATTACTCTTCATGATTCAGTGCAGGCGCAGTGCTAGGGCACATAGAAAACAATGCGTATCCTGATCACACCAGAGTGCTGCCTTGAGGTAGGTTGCAGTGCGTTGTGTAAAAATGCAGACCTTATGTCAACACTGGTCACCCCACTGCTGCCGTGCATAGGAATGCATGTCATTTGTGACATTTCATCAAAGTTAAACTAAAAGGAAATGGTGCACTGTCCCATGGCACAACTACATATGCACCAACCCCAGAACTTTTTTTTTCAGAGAATAGGTGCAGGAACTCCCCATTTTTAAGTCACCCCTTTTCTCCGCCCCCTACCAATCTCCGATCACCGTTCCTTGGTTCCACCCCCATCCCACCTCCCATTACTGCCCTTTTATCATTTATTATATTATTCTTATTATACAGGATTTATATCGCGCCAACAGTTTGCGCAAGGCTTTACAACATGGGGGCAGACAGTACAGTTACAATACAAATCAATACAGGAGGGATCAGAGGGTCCTGCTCATTAGAGCTTACAATCTAGAAGGGAGGGAATACAGAGAATACAGAACCAAGTATCATTTTGTGGTGGTAAGTAATTTGTATGCAATTTGTAAATAACAAGAACAGCAGTAAAATTCATCCCCTGTAGCCAACAACAATAGAGCCCCCTCCAGCAACAATAGATCCCCTCTACAGCAATGGACCACCTGAAACAAACCCCCCTGGCAGCAACAATAACAGATCTCCCCACAGCCAGCATCAATAGACTCTCCAGCAGACAGCAACAATATACCTCCTCCCTCAACAGTATATCTCTCCTAGCAATAACTGACCTCCCAGTAATATAAGACACCCCCCAGCAACAATAGGTCCCCCACCAGCAACAATAGACCCCCCTGCAAACATAGATCTCCTCCAGCTAGAATAGATCCCTCAGCAGCCAGCACCAATAGACCCTGCAGTGCACCCCAGATCCCTTACCATTACATACAGTCAGTGCTGGAAATTGCAGAACTGCTTTACCCCACGTTCCCACTATAAAAAAGCCCTGACCAAACCACAAGCTAAAATGTCTGTGAATGAGCCCTACTCCTGCTTTAAGTCTGATTCCCCCATGCATGAATCCCATACAAGTACAACTATTGGCTGCTGATGTGTCCTTATTAAATTGTTATTGGATTGTTGGGGTGCAGCAGAGATGACGCTCCCATACAGCATGTTCCTGGAATGGAGGGAAACTTTAGGCTATGAGAACATGATTTCTGGAATATTAGATCTGTCGGTAATTGTTACAGTCTGACTGTACAATCTCCTTTAAATCCACCAACAACCAAGTAGTATGAGGGCTTTCCTGATTGGATACAAAACTGAATAGATCATTTAGAAAGACCGTCATATGACATAGTTTTGATAAGTTAAACAGAAATTGTACAAAAATTGTAAAGTAAGATTGTAACATAATATTTGCAGGCACTCCAAAGTGGCTGCCCTTTAGGGTATTGTTACCTAATACATAAAGCGTTTTTAAACTCAAGAGAAAAAATTTAATCAATGCAGCCATCACATCAAGGACTAATGAGCTGCAATATCTTTCCCTATTTTCCCTTTATTTTCACACAGGGATTCCTGTTTTAGCCCATAAATACCATACTACTGCGCCACTCACTCATAGTGCCCACCGAAAGTGACATGGGACTTTGACATGCGTACACCTTCAGCCACTATCTCTGCAGTTTAAGGGGGATCAGCCACATGTTTTTGCCACCCCCAACTGCAAGTATAATGCCCCGTACACACGGTCGGACTTTGTTCGGACATTCCAACAACAAAATCCTAGGATTTTTTCCGATGGATGTTGGCTCAAACTTGTCTTGCATACACACGGTCACACAAAGTTGTCGGAAAATCCGATCGTTTTAAACGTGGTGACGTAAAACTTGTACGTCGGGACTATAAACGGGGCAGTGGCCAATAGCTTTCATCTCTTTATTTATTCTGAGCATGCAAGGCACTTTGTCCGTCGGATTTGTGTACACACGATCGGAATTTCCGACAACGGATTTTGTTGTCGGAAAATTTTATCTCCTGCTCTCCAACTTTGTGTGTCGGAAAATCCGATGGAAAATGTCCGATGGAGCCCACACACGGTCGGAATTTCCGACAACACGCTCCGATCGGACATTTTCCATCGGAAAATCCGACCGTGTGTACGGGGCATAAGTAAGCCCTTATTTAGTAATTACAATGTTCACAGATGCTGTGCAAAGATGTACAAAATCGCTCAGATTCAGGCTCACTGCCTAGCTGAGATTACATTGTATCTTTTGATGCCTGTGGAGGAGGAAAAAAAAATGTGCAGATGTACAGTCAGGCCATAGAGCGTAAAAAATATTAGTATGTGCCAGAAAGAAACTTGAGGTCATTTTCACTGTTATAACGGCATTATTTGTGATGCTCAAGCTGCACCTAAGCTGTGTAGAAGTGTAAGCTTTTTTTAAAGTTTTGGATAGGGTAGGAAAGGTTAGAACCTTTTGCGAGTTTTGATTTCTGTCTGTGTCCACAATGGGAAAATTCACCCCTGTATTTGTCCTGATGACCATTGTCATTGAGGCAGAAAATGTGGAAAAGTCCCAAATTTTTCAGTCACCAGAGCAAGAGCTGAGAGGAATTTTTGACTTTACATGCATTTTAAATGTTAAAAAAATATGTGTGGGGCTTCAAATGAGCTAAGAAATAACGATATCGCTAAGAACCAGCATATGGTGAGGGATTTACTAAACTGGTGCACACAGAATCTTGTGAAGCTGTGCATGGTAGCCAACCAGCTTCTAACTTCAGCTTGTTTAATTAACCACTTAAGCCCCGGACCATTTTGCTGACCAAAGACCAGAGCACTTTTTTAGGATTCGGCACTGCGTCGCTTTAACTGACAATTGCGCGGTCGTGTGACGTAGCTCCCAAACAAAATTGACGTCCTTTTTTTCCCACAAATAGAGATTTCTTTTGGTGGTATTTGATCACCCCTGCGGTTTTTATTTTTTGGCTATAAAACAAAAATAGAGCGACAATTTTGTAAAAAACGCATTATTTTTTACATTTTGCTAAAATAAATATCCCCCAAAAAAACATTTTTTTTTCCTTCGGCCGATACGTATTCTTCTACATATTTTTGGTAAAAAATAATTGCAATAAGCGATTATTGATTGGTTTGAGCAAAAGTTATAGCGTTTACAAAATAGGGGATAGTTTTATGGCATTTTTATTAATTTTTTTTTTTTACTTGTAATGGCGGCGATCAGCGATTTTTATTGTGACTGCGACATTATGGCGGACACATCGGACAATTTTGACACATTTTTGGGACCATTGTCATTTATACAGCAATCAGTGCTATACAAATGCACTGATTCCTGTGTAAATGCAGTGCAGTGAAGGGGTTAACCACTAGGTGGCAGTGTAGGGGTTAAGTGTGTCCTGGGGCGTGTTTCTAACTGTGGGGGCGGTGGCTGTGTGTGACCCATCACTGATCTCTGCGCAGAGATTAGTGACACTGTCACTAGGCAGAACGGGGAGATGCTTGTTTACATCAGCCTCTCCCTGTTCTTCCTCCCCGTGAGACATAACCCCGCAGCGATCAAGTCCGTGGGACCCACGATCCGACTCATGAGATGGCACGGATGCAAATTTAAAGGGACGTACCTGTACACCCATTTGCCTGTCCGTGCCATTCTGCCGACGTACATCGTCGTGCGCCAGTCGGGAAGTGGTTAAGGCTGGCCATACATTATACAATTCTCTTGTACAACTTTCCTTTAGATTTACCAAAACCATACAATATGAGGTCAAACCTAAACACTTTTAATTTGTATGCAATCAGGCAGGCCCTTGCACTACATAGTGGTAAATCTAAAGAAAATTGAATAAGAAAATTGGATGGTGTGTGGCCAGCGTAAGCGTTGACAATAAAACCTGGAAGCTGTTTGGTTACTGTGCACAGCTGCACCAGATTCTGCGTGCTCCAGTTTTAGTAAATCTCCTCCATGGAGTCTTATGTCTCTGACTATAACAATTTTTTGCAAAAAAAACATGGTATACAATTGTGCAATCATGTTAGAAATATGGAAGAATAAAATATACAAAAGTGACTGTTTTTCTTACTGGTTGTTCCTATAAGATGTTACTATGATGTAGCATTATTTTCAACTGCTACGCTTTCATCAGTGCATTCTTGTAGGTACAATAGGCAATGACTGTGAGGGATAAGCTAATGGAGACAGTAAACATTTTTTCTTAGGTGAAGGCAGGATAGACTTCCATAAATAGATGAGTATACGGGATCACCTAAAAGTGGACAGAGTAGGAGATTGTACAGATTGGGGTAGAGAGTTCCAGAAGATAGAAGAGGCTCTGGAGAAGTCCTGGAGGCAAGCATGGGAGGAGGTGACAAGGAAGCTAGACAGAAGGAGTCCTTGGGAGGAGCAGAGAGGACAGTTTGGGTGAATGGCTTTGTATGTTACTATTAGTGTTTTGAATCTTCATTAGGCAATCGGTATCCAGTGGAGGGCTCAGCAGAGAGGGGTGGTTGGGCACTTAGTAAGGTAGATTAGTTTGGCGGCATCAATCATAATAGACTGAAGAAGGGACAGCTTGTGTAGAGGTAAGCCAATGAGAAGGTAGTTGCTATAATCAAAGCAAGAGTTAAGGGATTGAACAAGTAGCTTGATGGTTTCATTGGTTAGGAAGGGGTGTATTTTGGAGATGTTATGAAGGTGAAGTCTGCAAGATTTAGACAGTGATACAGTGACTGATGTTTTCCTGATGGAAAATTCAGAGGGTGGAGTTAGGAATATTACAAGGTCAGTTTTAGAAAGTTTTAGGAAGAGGTGTGACATCCATACTACTATGAAATTTAGTAAGTTAGTAATGCGAAGGGAGACTAAAAGGGTCAAGTGAGGAGTGGAGAGATAGAGTTGGGTGTCATCAGCATAGAGAGGGGATTGGAGGCAGTAAAAAGGTCTAATAGTATGAGTATAGAACAGTGAACATTGGTTTTTGTTAGTAAGTCATTCCTGACTAGGGATGGGCTGTTTGTTCGAGTCGAACATGAGCTCGACTCGAACATTGGCTGTTCACCCGTTCGCTGAATAGCGAACAATTTGGGGTGTTCGTGGCAAATTCGAAAGCTGCGGAACACCCTTTAAAAGTCTATGGGAGAAATTAAAAGTACTAATTTTAAAGGTTAATATGCAAGTTATTGTCATAAAAAGTGTTTGGGGACCCGGGTCCTGCCCCAGGGGACATGTATCAATGCAAAAAAAGTTTTAAAAACGGACGTTTTTTTCGGGAGCAGTGATTTTAATAATGCTTAAAGTGAAACAATAAAAGTGAAATATTCCTTTAAATTTTAAATTTAATTTAAATTAAATACCTGGGGGATGTCTAAAGTATGCCTGTAAAGTAGCACATGTTTCCCTTGTTTAGAACAGTCCGAGAGCAAAATTACATTTTTAAAGGAAAAAAAGTAATTTAAAACTACTCGCGGCTATTAATGAATTGTCGGGTCTCTGCAATACACATAAAAGTCATTGATAAAAACGGCATTGGGATTCCCCCACAGTCAATTACCAGGCCCTTTGGGTCTGGTATGAATATTAAGGTGAACCCCGAACCAAAATTAAAAAAAAAAAAATTGCATGGGGGTCCCCCTAAATTCCATACCAGGCCCTTCAGGTCTGGTATGAAAATTAAGGGGTACCCCGCTCCAAAATTTTTTAAAAAATGGCGTGGGGTCCCCCCAAAAATCCATACCAGACCCTTATCTGAGCACGCAACCTGGCAGGCCGCAGGAAAAGAGGGGGGAAGAGAGAGCGGCCCCCCACCTCCTGAACCGTACCAGGCCACATGCCCTCAAGATGGGGAGGATGTCCCCATGTTGATGGGGACAAGTGCCTCATCCCCACAACTCTTGCTCGAATCTGGAAGCCCCCTTTAACAAGGGGACCCCCAGATCCCGCCCCCCCCTGTGTGAATTGGTAATGGGGTACAAATTGACACTTTTTTTGTGAAATGGTAGGGGTACATTTGTACCTCATTACCAATTCACACAGGGGGGGCCGGGATCTGGGGGTCCCCTTGTTAAAGGGGGCTTGCATGTTCTGATAAGCCCCCCTCCCGCAGACCCCCACAACCACGGGGCAAGGGTTGTGGGGATGAGGCCCTTGTCCCCATCAACATGGGGACATCCTCCCCAACCTGAGGGCATGTGGCCTGGTATGGTTCAGGGGGGGGGGGCGCTCTCTCGCCCCCCCTCTTTTCCTGCAGCCTGCTAGGTTGCGTGCTCGGATAAGGGTCTGGTATGGATTTTTGGGGGGGCCCCACTCCATTTTTTTAATTTTGGTGTGGGGTTCCCCTTAAAATCCATACCAGACCTGAAGGGTCTGGTATGGATTTTGAGGGGGACCCCACTCCATTTTTTTTTAAATTTTGGCTCAGGGTTCCCCTTAATATCCATACCAGACCTGAAGGGCCTGGTATGGAATTTAGGGGGACCCCCATGCAATTTTTTTTTAAATTTTGGTTCGGGGTTCCCCTTAATATTCATACCAGACCCAAAGGGCCTGGTAATTGACTGTGGGGGAATCCCATGCCATTTTTTTCAATGATATTTATGGGTATTGCCGAGACCGGACAATTCATTAATAGCCGCGAGTAGTTTTAAATTACTTTTTTTCCTTTAGAAATGTCATTTTGCTCTCAGACTGTTCTAACCACTTCAGCCCCGGAAGGATTTACCCCCTTCCTGACCAGAGCACTTTTTCCAATTTGGCACTGCGTCGCTTTAACTGCTAATTGCGCAGTCATGCAATGCTGTACCCAAACGAAATTTGCGTCCTTTTCTTCCCACAAATAGAGCTTTCTTTTGATGGTATTTGATCACCTCTGCCGTTTTTATTTTTTGCGCTATACACGGAAAAAGGCCGAAAATTTTGAAAAAAAATGATATTTTCTACTTTTTGTTCTAAAAAAAATCCAATAAACTCAATTTTAGTCATACATTTAGGCCAAAATGTATTTGGCCACATGTCTTTGGTAAAAAAAATGTCAATAAGTGTATATTTATTGGTTTGCGCAAAAGTTATAGCGCCTACAAACTAGGGTACATTTTCTGGAATTTACACAGCCTTTAATTTATGACTGCCTATGTCGTTTCTTGAGGTGCTAAAATGGCAGGGCAGTACAAAACCCCCACAAATGACCCCATTTTGGAAAGTAGACACCCCAAGGAAATTGCTGAGAGGCATGTTGAGCCCATTGAATATTCATTTTTTTTGTCCCAAGTGATTGAATAATGACAAAAAAAAAAAAAATTACAAAAAGTTGTCACTAAATGATATATTGCTCACACAGGCCATGGGCATATGTGGAATTGCACCCCAAAATACATTTAGCTGCTTCTCCTGAGTATGGGGATACCACATGTGTGGGACTTTTTGGGAGCCTAGCCGCGTACGGGGCCCCGAAAACCAATCACTGCCTTCAGGATTTCTAAGGGCGTACATTTTTGATTTTACTCCTCACTGCCTATCACAGTTTTGAAGGCCATAAAATGCCCAGATGGCACAAACCCCCCCCAAATGACCATATTTTGGAAAGTAGACACCCCAAGCTATTTGCTGAGAGGCATGTTGAGTCCATGGAATATTTTATATTTTGACACAAGTTGCGGGAAAGTGACAATTTATTTATTTATTTATTTTTTTTTGCACAAAGTTGTCACTAAATGATATATTGCTCACACAGGTCATGGGTATATGTGGAATTGCACCCCAAAATACATTCTGCTGCTTCTCTTGAGTACGGGGATACCACATGTGTGGGACTTTTTAGGAGCCTAGCCGCGTACGGGGCCCCGAAAACCAATCACCGCCTTCAGGATTCCTAAGGGTGTACATTTTTGATTTCACTCTTCACTGCCTATCACAGTTTCGGAGGTCATGGAATGCCCAGGTGGTACAAACCCCCCCAAATGACCCCATTTTGGAAAGTAGACACCCCAAGCTATTTGCTGAGAGGCATGGTGAGTATTTTGCAGCTCTCATTTGTTTTTGAAAATGAAGAAAGACAAAAAAAAAAAATTTTTTTTTTCTTTTTTTAATTTTCAAAACTTTGTGACAAAAAGTGAGGTCTGCAAAATACTCACTATACCGCTCAGCAAATAGCTTTGGGTGTCTACTTTCCAAAATGGGGTCATTTGGGGGGGTTTTGTGCCACCTGGGCATTCCATGGCCTCTGAGACTGTGATAGGCAGTGAAGAGTGAAATCAAAAATTTACGCCCTTAGAAAGCCTGAAGGCGGTGCTTGGTTTTCGGGGTCCCATACGCGGCTAGGCTCCCAAAAAGTCTCACACATGTGGTATCCCCGTACTCAGGAGAAGCAACAGAATGTATTTTGGGGTGTAATTTCACATATTCCCATGGCATGTTTGAGCAATATATCATTTAGTGACAACTTTGTGCAAAAAAAAAAAAAAAAATTTGTCTCTTTCCCGCAACTTGTGTCACAATATAAAATATTCCATGGACTCGACATGCCTCTCAGCAAATAGCTTGGGGTGTCTACTTTCCAAAATGGGGTCATTTGGGGGGGGGGTTTGAACTGTCCTGGCATTTTATGCACAACATTTAGAAGCTTATGTCACACATCACCCACTCTTCTAACCACTTGAAGACAAAGCCCTTTCTGACACTTTTTGATTACATGAAAAAATTATTTTTTTTTGCAAGAAAATTACTTTGAACCCCCAAACATTATATATTTTTTTAAAGCAAATGCCCTACAGATTAAAATGGTGGGTGTTTCATTTTTTTTTCACACAGTATTTGCGCAGCGATTTTTCAAACGCATTTTTTGGGGAAAAAACACACTTTTTTACATTTTAATGCACTAAAACACACTATATTGCCCAAATGTTTGATGAAATAAAAAAGATGATCTTAGGCCGAGTACATGGATACCAAACATGACATGCTTTACAATTGCGCACAAACGTGCAGTGGCAACAAAATAAATACATTTTTAAAAGCCTTTAAAAGCCTTTACAGGTTACCACTTTAGATTTACAGAGGAGGTCTACTGCTAAAATTACTGCCCTCGATCTGACCGTCGCGGTGATACCTCACATGCATGGTGCAATTGCTGTTTACATTTGACGCCAGACCGACGCTTGCGTTCGCCTTAGCGCGAGAGCAGGGGGGACAGGGGTGCTTTTTTTTTTTTTTTTTTTTTTTTTTCTTTATTATTTTTTTGCTTTTTTATCTTATTTTAAAACTGTTCCTTTCATTTTTTTTTTTTAATCATTTTTATTGTTATCTCAGGGAATGTAAATATCCCCTATGATAGCAATAGGTAGTGACAGGTACTCTTTTTTGAAAAAATTGGGTTCTATTAGACCCTAGATTTCTCCGCTGCCCTCAAAGCATCTGACCACACCAAGATCGGTGTGATAAAATGCTTCCCCAATTTCCCAATGGCGCTATTTACATCCGGCGAAATCTAAGTCATAAAATGCTCGTAGCTTCCGGTTTCTTAGGCCATAGAGATGTTTGGAGCCACTCTGGTCTCTGATCAGCTCTATGGTCAGCTGGCTGAATCACCGGCTGCATTCTCAGGTTCCCTGTTGAGACAGGAGAGCCAGAGAAAAACACGGAAGACGGTGGGGGGGGGCATTCTCTCCCACTGCTTGTAAAAGCAGTCTAGAGGCTAATTAGCCGCTAGGATTGCTTTTACATGAAAGCCGACCGCTGGCTAAAAAGAATGATACCAAGATGATACCTAAACCTGCAAGCATCATTCTGGTATAACCACTCAAAGTCGTGAATGGTGTACCTGAAGACAAAAAAATGGTTAACAATAAAGCACAGTAAACGGTAAAGTATAAAAAATTGCATACCTGAAAAGCAAACATGATAAAACATAATAACAATAAAACATTGCAGAATAGAATACAGTAAAAAAGAGCAGAACAATAGAGAGAGAGAGAGAGAGAGAGAGAGAGAGAGAGAGAGAGAACAATAAAACGACAACTATTATTTTTTATTTTATATTTTTGTTTGTGTTTTTTTTTTTTTTTACACTTTTTTTGTAACTGTAACTTTTATAACTGTAACCGGTTCCAGGTTCGGGTCTCTCAAAATGCGATGGCATCTTGGGAGACCCTGTGAAAGTGTGCCTAGTCTGTGCAATGCTGTACCCTACGCTAATACTCAACTAGTGAATGGTAGCGTTCAAAACATTCACCAATGCAAAGACCAGGATTGTCAGGATTGGAGGGACAATAATAGCGGGTGTCACGCCTATATCCGCGCTTGCTGCAGACACAACATCTTTTTTGGGGGGGTTCGTTGGGTAGGGGTACTCGGGAGGACATAAAAATGCCTCTCATACAGCCGACTGCATTTGGTTGGGGATGTGAATGGGGGAAGTACGGGCGCTGCAGAAGTGGTGGGTTCCCAATTAGGATTGGCGAATGCAGCAGGAAGGGCATTATGGGCACGACGGGCCTGTGTTTGTCTTTTTGGTGGCAGCGGGACACTACTTGTGCTTGCCACCTCACCAGCTTGAACTGCACTTATGGGACTCGCCATGTCACCAAGTGTTACTGCAGTGCTGGTTTGACTACGACCGGGGTGTACTAGGCCGCTGGCGCTTGCCAGTTCACCAAAACGCTACCAAAAAAACTGTTAACGATCGCAGGGATCAGGCCTGACTCTGCGAACGCTGCAGTTATGCGTTTAGTGTTTTGTAAGTGACAGTGATCGATCGATACTGCACTTGAGTGGGCTGGGCTGGGCCGGGCGGAGGGGCAAAATGCAGGTGCTAGCAGGTATCTGGGCTGATCCCACTAACACTGCGTTTTTGGGAACCCTAAACTGCTGGGGACGCCAGTATAGATCTGATCGGATCAGATATTGATCAGTTCAGATACTATACCACTAAGGGAGGTGTACGGTGCGTGCGTGGGTGTTAGCGCTACTGGCACTAACCTGACGCTGCCTGGAGCGACGCATATCACCGCCGGGTGATCAGGGGGCTAAACCTTTATTCGGTAATAAACGGCGGGTGCCCTGACACTATAAAAAATAAACAAACTAACCAGCGTCACCCGTAACGGTTATACGGTGATCAGTGGTGAAAGGGTTAACTAGGGGACAATCAAGGGGTTAAAACATTTATTAGATAGTATATGGGGGTCCCTGTCGCTATAAATCGCTGACGGCGAACCTAAATATTTACGTCCCTAACTAGCGTCACCAGCGACACTAATACAGCGATCAGAAAAATGATCGCTTAGCGACACTGGTGACGGGGGGTGATCAAGGGGTTAAAACTTTATTAGGGGGGGTTGGGGGGTATCCTAGACCTAAAGGGGGCCTAAAACTCACTGCCCTAACACTGTAACTGTCACAAACTGACACCAATGCAGTAATCAGAAAAAAAAAAAAACCTGCTTGGTGTCAGTTTGTGACGGGGGGGGTGATTGGGGGGGGATCGGGGGGCGATCGGGGGGGGGGATCGGGGTGTTTTGTGTGCCTGGCATGTTCTACTGTGTGTGTGTGTGTTGGTGCACTCACATTACAGTCTTCTCTCCTTGGCCCGGAACGGAAAATACCGAGCCGAGGAGAGATGACATCATTTCCTCTGCCTCTGTGTACAATACAGAGGCAGGGAAATGATCCCATTGGCTGGGAGCAATCGCGAGGGGGGGGGCACGAATGGATGGCCTCCCCCTCACCACAGATCGCCGGGGGAGATTTGCCGACCGCCGCAGGCACGGGGGGGGTCCGATTGGACCCCCCACCCGCGGGCAGGCAAGGACGTACCTGTAAGTCCTTTTGCCTGCCCGTGCCGCTCTGTCGACGTACATCGTCGTGCGGTGGTCGGCAACTGGCTAAACACTGTAAACATGCGCTACTTTACAGGCATACTATTGACACCCCCAGGTACGAAATTTAAAGGAATATTTCACTTTTATTGTTTCACTTTAAGTATTATTAAAATCACTGCTCCCGAAAAAAACTGATGTTTTTAAAACTTTTTTTTGCATTGATACATGTCCCCTGGGGCAGGACCCGGGTCCTCAAACACTTTTTTATGACAATAACTTTCATATAAGCCTTTAAAATAAGCACTCTTGATTATTCATGTTCGTGTCCCATAGACTTTAACGATGTTCGCGTATTCAAACAAATTTTTTGCCTGTCCGCATGTTCTGCTGCGAACCGAACAGGGGGGGTGTTCGGCTCATCCCTATTCGTGACATTTAGTAGAGCAGTTTCTGTGGAGTGTTGCGAGTGAAAGCTAGACCAAAAGGGTCAAGAATGTTGCGGTCAGGGAGGTTGCATTTGAAACAGTTGTAGACTAGGCATTCTAGACGTTTGAAGGTAGACAAAAGCAGGGAGATGAGTCTTAACTTTTTCAGGCTATTGGGGTCCAATAAGGGCTTTCTAAGTGTGGGCTGATCAGTGCATGCTTTGGATGGAAGGAGAAGGTGGCAGTAATGAGGGAGAGATTGAAGATGTTGTTTAGAGAGCATAGAATAGAGCAAGAGAGTGACAAAAAGGCACAACTTCTGTTTTTTGTACCGAGTAACAGAGGGTTATAGCCCCCTGTTAGGGTTTTTTGCCATCTATGTCCCACTGGGGATATTTTCCTTCACTTCCTTATCTCATAGCCACAACAGGTAGTGAGATGAATTCTCTATAAAGTAAGGGAAATTCCTGGTAGTTAGCAGGGTCAGCAGAAATAGTGTTCCCATTGGAAGATTTTCCTTCTTATCCTGTTCTGATGACCACTTAAAATATAAGCAAGTGAGCGGTGTCAATACTGAGCATTTGCATGAGTACTCAAACTTGTGCAAATGCTCCGATACCCAAAAACCTTTGTGGTGCAGTTTGAACCCATACAATGTGGTACCATGTGGTTTCCCACGCCACTCCTGTGTGAACCCAGGCTTGTCATAGTGACTTCTAAAACAAATAAACTGGCGCTCAGAGGCTATAAGGCAAATGACTATAAAAGTTAATGAAATTATAAAGTCTAAAAGCTGGATCAATCACGGTGTAATCAGGACGGTGTTGGAAGTCTTGGACAGGAGCCAGGAAACAGTCTATAAAGCAGGAGAGGATCCCTGGAGGATAAGTCATAGGTAAAACAAAACACCGGAATAAAACTTTTCTTTTCTTGTAGGAATGTGTGTGGCCAGATTCACGAAAGGCAGCTCTTCTTGTTGAGAGAAGTCAAACTCAGATCCATCCAGGTAAAAAAGAGAGAGAGGAGCGCCACTAAGTAAAATCATTTATTCACCAATATAAAAACAAAGTATCAACTTACATTTAGGAGCGGTATATAGAACAGACAGATATGATTCCTGATAGAAGAGGGGGAAGGGAACAGTCAGTGATTCCCCGGGGATGCCTCCAAACACAACGCAGTCTGGCGGGGAGGCCAGGACGGTACACAGCCTGTCTCTGCGGGAGGACGGAGCGGCAGCCCAGGAAGCCGCTGGCAATGTTGTCAATGAGGAGAAAAAACACAACGCGTTTCTGAGCATGCGCAGGGTCTGTACGGCACATGCGCGCTCCTTTATCAAGTGTAGTCTACACTTAATAAAGGAGCGCGCATGTGCCGTACAGACCCTGCGCATGCTCAGAAACGCGTTGTGTTTTTTCTCCTCATTGACAACATTGCCAGCGGCTTCCTGGGCTGCTGCTCCATCATCCCGCAGAGACAGGCTGTGTACCGTCCTGGCCTCCCCGCCAGACTGCGTTGTGTTTGGAGGCATCCCCGGGGAATCACTGACTGTTCCCTTCCCCCTCTTCTATCAGGAATCACATCTGTCTGTTCTATATACCGCTCCTAAATGTAAGTTGATACTTTGTTTTTATATTGGTGAATAAATGATTTTACTTAGTGGCGCTCCTCTCTCTCTTTTTGTCATAGTGACTTCAGCCTGGGTTCACACAGGAGCAGTGCAGGAAACCGCATGCAATTCAGACAGAAATTGCACTGCATTCCTGTTCAAATCGCTTGCAATTCTTGCAATGTGAGTTAAGCCCATTCATTTTGTATAGGCCCAAATCACACCACAAAGGTATAGGTACTCGGTATCAGAAAGTACTTGACCGAAAGTGTCGGTACTTGTGCAACCCTAATTATCACTTCTTCCACATGTCTAAACACTGTCTATTTAGTCGATCTGGTTTCACTTGGATGCTACTTGCATAATAATGAATGCTGTTGTAAATAATTCATAGCAACAGTTTACAATTGGACAACAAAAATCTTCTAGTGGCTTTTCTTTGGTTTGTTATTTTTACTCCGGAAATTTGCACGCTACACTGACTTTTGATGTACAATTCAACAGGGAAAACTGTCAAGAGTAACAAACACCAGACTAAGGGAAATAAATAGGTCAGTATGGATGAGATTATGAAAAAACTTATGAAACTTGCACTGAACACGATGGAAAGTACATTAGAAGAAAAAAGTGACCTATCTAACGGCCATCCATCTGGCTAGTTGGGTTAAAATGGAATTTAGCCAAGTGGGGAGATTCTAGAAGTTTTATACTGTCCATTGTCTTATTACTATTGACTAATTTACCACCGGGACAATTTTTTTCTATCTGGCAGATTTCTCCAGCAGCGATGCATACAGCAGTAAAACTCTTTTTTTTATGAGTAAGGAAGGGTTACTTAAAAATTCTTTTAACTTCCCGTCCCACTGTCCAAAATTTCCATATTCTGCACGAAGCCAAAAAAAAAAAGTTTTGTGTCTGGATTTACATTTTAAGCCAGTAGGACTAACCTGAGTGGAATTCAGCAGTTATTTTAATAATACTCTGTCATTAAAATTATAGTGGATATTTAAAGTGATTGTAAACTCTTTTTTTCTACAGTACTTATCTGTTCTGTGCAATGGAATCCTCCACCGGCCACTACCTATTGTGCCACTACCTATTATTTCCACTACCCACACCTGTGGGCTTAAATCCATAGACTACCCATTGCTACCTAAACATTTTTTAACTTTCTAAAATGTTTAAGATTTATAACCACTTTAATACTTACCTCTTTAGTAGCCCGTGACTATATCCAATCGATTTAGAGAAAAACACATATCAATATTCGAGGCTCTGAATATTTAGGTTTTTTTCATAGGTAGATGTAGGTAGCCCTAGGTCTGCCAAATAAGAAAAACAAATGCAGGCGCCTCTGAGTTAGACTGTACTTGTGTATTTCAAATAAATCACTTAGTAACTTAATTCAATGTTAACATGGATGGGTACATCTGTGAGTAGAACAATCTGCATGACATCCACACATGCTGGTCAAATGGCAAGCTGTCTTCGCCAATCTGAGGGCTCTCCTGGCCGGCAGGAAGATGGTAAGATGGTGGAGAGCTGAAGAAGAGGCTTGGATCGCTCCCTGGACTGCAGCATTGGAGGGGGATGATGTCACAGTGACAGGTGTGATCGCGACGAGCTTCCGGGCTCGCGCACCCTGGTGGTGGGAGGAATGCACACCCCTTTTCCAAGCTTCCCTGCTAAGGCTGGCCCTGAACTATTAAACTTTTTGGCTGCAATACCTATAGGGGGTTCAATAAGGATCATGATAGCATGGATTTGAAGAGCACCTGTCAATTTATATTTGACCACTTGGAATGATTAATGGACAATATATGATTACAGATTATTTATTTAATTTTCACAGGAATTTTATATCATTTGCGCATATGTGTATTATTAGCACTAGATTACACAAGTGAAGCACTTTTGCACTTGGCACTTAATGCACATATATTTATATTTTTTATGTTGATTTTTTTAAAGTAAACTTACTGTTTTCAATCAATTGAATTGTGAATTATGTTTATACTTGAGATTTATAATAGGGTCACTTATATTGTCGCACTGTGATATCCTAACACATGCAGATATTTCACCCTAGAACAGTGCCATACCTACCTTTTTCATTTTACACTTGCATTTACATTCCACCTGGGTGGTTGTACCGGTAGGGGCAGCAGTTCATTTTCAATAACACCTATAGCCATAAGCGTGGGACCGCTTATAGACTTTACATTTAAGGAGTTTCCAGAGCTCCCCCAAGGTAAGCTGGGTTCCACAAGCCCCCCGCCCAAAGTGACTGCCGTCACAGTTGTTTTTTCAGTCATGTTTATTGATATTTTAAAGAACAAAAAAGAACAGCATAAAGAAATATAAGACAATAAATGAGGATATATAATCAGAGTTTAGAACAGTTATATATAGTAAAGTACAGTTACATTTGCATTTATATATTAAAAGGTCTATAATGATTCTGAATAGTATAACTGATCTCAGGGAGATGTTCCCGTCATACCTATTCAGGACTTCCCCAATTTAGAAAGTGAGATGAGATTTGTGTAAACAGAACAGAACAATAAGACATTTGTTTCAGGAGAGTTAACGTGGCAATGTTAAACGTGCCTTAATGGAAACATGTTACACTCAGTACAAAGACGTAGATAAAATAAATAACTGTAAATATGAAAAAGTCAGAAAGAGTAAGGGAGGTGAGGAATAAATGAGGTCTTCTCAAGGGTCAGGATATAAACTTTAATGACTTCCATTAGATATGTTAGCAAGCCAATGATCCCAAGTTTTTTTATATATATTTCAAGTTTATCATTTAAATTGCAGAATTTTTTTAATTTAACATTATGCATGTCATTGTGGCTTTAAAGTGGTTGTAAACATCAGACATGAAATATGAAAAAAACATATTTCTCTATGTGTACTTGTCTCAATTAATACCATTTCTGTCTGCTTCTTTGTCCCTCTGCTATCGGCATGAATCACTTCTGACAAGTTTTCCAGACACCAAGAAGTAAAAAGGTGACAGGGGAAGGATCTCCAGTACACAGCCTGTGATTTAAAACCCAAGCTATGTTCCTGTATGCTGTGTGAAGGGGGTATGTCCCTTGACTCCAATCTGCTCTCAGAGCTCCCCTCACTGAGCTCTGCAGTGAGTAATTTCAGCTCTCCACCTCCTGCTTTCTGAAAACTCAGACAAGCTTTAATAAATTGTGAAATTTAAACTGATATGTATCACCTGAGTCCAATCACTTCAAAGGGTATACAGTATGTAAGGGTTTACAACCGCTTTAGCTAGGTCATATGGGATATTTCAATAGTTTCAAATATCTGGCTATGGTCATTTTTGCTGCTATAAATAGAAACAAAATTAGTTTACTCGTGAATCCAGGTTTTCTCTTCATTGGTTGGTTCAGTAAGGCTACTTTCACACCGGGGCGGTAGCCATAAAGCGTTGCTAGTTTTAGTGGCGCTTTACCGCTTTTCGGCCGATAGCAGGCCACTTTTAACCCCCGCTAGCGGCCGATTAACAGGTTAAAAGCGCCCGTGTTGTGGCACTGCCAAAGCGCTTTGCAGGCGATTCGGCAGCGCTGCCCATTCATTCCAATGGGCAAGGGCGGTGGAGGAGCAGTGTATTCACCGCTCCCGCACCACCCCAAAGATGCTGCTTGTAGGACCTTTTTTCCTGTCCTGCAAGCGCACCACCCCAGTGTGAAAGCACTCGGACTTTCACACTGGGATTGCTTCAGAGGCGCTTTACAGGTGATTTACAGGCGCTATTTTTAGCGCAAAAACGCCTGTAAAGTGCCTCAGTGTGAAAGGGGTCTAATCCTTACAAGGGGGATTTTTTTAATTTAATCTTGGTTAACCGTTCAACTGTTGGGCACTTCCACCAAATATGAAAAGTTGTACCCTCTTGATCTCATCCTCTGAAACAATTAAGGGAATCTCCAGAAATACAAGAAGCCAACTTCTAAGGGACCGTATACCAACACAACATTACTTTGTAGTTTACTTCAACCATCATTTGTATATGATTTAAATGCATGGGAAGCCAATTTATGCCAGTCTTCAATATTCAGTTCTACATCCAGATCTTGTTCCCATTTTATCATATAAGATAATTTTGTAGCTCTAGTATTCAATATGGAATAAATTTCAGAAATATGACCAGATATTTTATCCATTTTTTTCAGAAAAATTCAATTGATGTCATTAGTCAGAACGGAATGACATTTTAACCACTTGCCCTTTCTTCATCAATTTAGGCCAATATGTATTCTGCTACATATTTTTGGTAAAAAAAATCCCAGCGGGTGCGGGTCGCCGGCGGCGCGTTTGCTGCCCCGGGCGAAAAAGGGCAGAATCACGTACAGGTATGTGATTCTGCACAAGGGAGCCACTTTGCTGCCATATATGTACAATATACGCTGGGCAGGCGGTTAAAGGATAAAATAAATCTTTTAACTGAGAATTATGGAGTTCAGTATCTGGTCATTTGTATTTTTCTCCTAGGACTTATTTTGACAACATTTGTCCATTATTGCATATATCTACTATTCTTATAAAGCCTTTGTTAGTCCACCATGTGAAACTGGAAGGAGTGAGACCAGAAATAAAAGTAGGACTGTAACATATTAGGGTCATCGGGTTATGTGAAGATTTAAATTTGGGTGTTTTATTTAATCTATCCCATAAACTCAAAGAAAACGATAGAGTTGGACAAAGTATATTAGGTCTATCTTTTGATGATAACCACATCAAATGACTATTTTATTTTGGGAAATAAGGAAAAGATTCCAATTTCATCCAGGAATGGTTGGATAGTTGTACAGTGGAACCTTGAATTACGAACATAATCCGTTCCAGGAGAATGCTTGTAATCCAAAACACTCGCTTATCAAAGCGAGTTTCCCCATAGAAGTGAATGTAAATGAAGATAATTCGTTCCGCACTATTGCATGCAATACCGCATGTGGCCAGAGGTGGGGGGCACCGGAGAGCCTCGAAAATACTTGGGGACAGCTCGGCTGAACTCGAAACCCTTGGAAAGGCTGGAAAAACACTCGGGAACGGATTATTTCCGAGTGTTTCCGAGTATTTCCGAGTGATTCTGAGTATTTCAGAGGGTCTTGGAACGGCCCCGAACCGTTCCGAGTGTCACCGGCGCTCCCGCACCTCTGGCCAAATGCGTTACTGCACACATTAGCTTAAATTCTGCTCGTTGCAAACTGAGTCAGGATTTTAAAAAAACGTTGCTCGTCTTTTAAAACGCTCGTTAACCGCGTTACTCGTTAACCAAGGTTCCATTGTATATGATAACCAAGGTTCCATTGTATATGAAAAACAAAACCAAAGAAAATTCCCAGCTCAACTCACCAACCAGCCTGCAAACAACCAAATTATCCTGTCTAAAAGTATGCATTAAAAACAGGGGTTTAGTTAGCACACATTTGCAAATACATGCTTAAGCTGCAGAGCCACTTCAGTATTATCTGCAGTCCTAACACTATACATTTTTGAGAGCCTCCACAGTGGAAGCACATACATTATAATGAATAGATAGAAGACAGGTAAGCCTGGAGGGAGCCCTCCCCTCTTTAAAGGCACAGGGATGCATATAGCACAATGGTATCAAAGGTGTCCAGTGCATCCCCTTACCAGTATTCCAACAGTACAAACAAATGGCCACTGCCCCCACCTATAATTAGGTGGGGGGAACCATGTAAGCCCTGGACCACTTGGCTGGCCAAAGATCAGAGCACTTTTGCGATTCGGCACTGCGTCGCTTTAACTGACAATTGCGCGGTCGTGCGACGTGGCTCCCAAACAAAATTGACGTTCTTTTTTTCCCACAAATAGAGCTTTCTTTTGGTGGTATTTGATCACCTCTGTGTTTTTTATTTTTTGCGCTATAAACAAAAATAGAGCGGCAATTTTGAAAAAAACGCATTATTTTTTACTTTTTGCTATAATAAATATCCCCTAAAAAATGAAAAAAATGTTTTTTCCTCAGTTTAGGCCGATATGTATTCTTCTACATATTTTTGGTAAAAAAAACCACAATAAGCGTTTATTGATTGGTTTGCGCAAAAGTTATAGCGTCTACAAAATAGGGGTTAGTTTTATGGCATTTTTATTAATAATTTTTTTACTAATAATGGAGGCGATCTGCGATTTTTATCATGACTGCGACATTATGGCGGACACATCGGACAATTTTGACACATTTTTGGGACCATTGTCATTTTTACAGCGATCAATGCTAAAAAATTGCATTGATTACTGTAAAAATGACACTGGCAGAGAAGGGGTTAACCACTAGCTGGCTAGGAAGGGGTTAAGTGTGTCCTAGGGAGTGATTCTAACTGTTAGGGGGCGTGGCTACGAGTGACACTTCATTGATCAACTCTCCCGATCACAGAGAGCTATGATCAATGACAGTGTCACTAGGCAGAACGGGGAGATGCTTGTTTACATTAGCAGCTCCCCCTTCTTCCTCTCCGTGAGACGATCGCGGGTATCCCCGCGGACATCAAGTCCACGGGACCCGCGATCCTACCCACTAAGCTCGCGACAGGGTTGCGCCGCCGGCGGCGGGCATGCGACCACGCGGTGGCAAATCCAAAGGGACGTACAGGTACGCCCATTTGCCCAGCCGTTCCATTCTGCCGACGTATATGTACATGCAGCAGTAGGCAAGTGGTTAAAGTGTTACTAAAGTCAGATTTTTAAAAAAAATTAAAATAACAAGCATGTTATACTTACCTGCTCTGTGCAGTGGTATTGCACAGAGTGGCCCCGATCCTCCTCTTCTTGGGTCCCCGGCGGCGATCTTGGGTCCTTTTTTTTCAGCTCCCATAGCGGTGCCTGCTCGCTCCCGACCTGTGTGTCTATGGAGCCACTCTTCACTGCATTTGATTGACAGCAGCAATGGCTCCTGCTGCTGCTCCAATGCTGTCTGAAGAGGAAGAAAGGGGAGAATAGATGCAGCCATGCACAGAGCTGATTTCTTCTCCCCTCTCTTCCTCTTCATACAGAAGAAGGGGGGCACAGGGAAACTGAAAATGTTTTTTACCTTAATGCAAACAGTGCAATAAAGCAAAAAACATTTTTAGGTTTAGTACCACTTTAAATATCACCAAAACGAAAGCTCTATTTGTGTGAAAAAAAATTACAAAAATGTTATTGCATGACTGCGCAATTGTCATTCAAAGTGTAACATCGCTGAAAGCTGAAAATTGGCCTGGGCAGGAAGGGGTTGAAAGTGCCCAGTAAGTGGTTAAGTAAGTTTGGCACACCTAGCTCTCCATTTTATTTGGAGGTGTATAAAGTTTACTTATTCACTCTGTGTTTCTTATCTCCCCAAATTAAATTAGGTAACTTCTTTTTAAAGGTCAAAAGATCAAGTGTGCGAATAGCTATTGGAACCCTCTGAAATAAGTATAGTAATCTGGGAAGGATATTTATCTTTACAGAATTAAAGCCCCGTACACACGGGCAGAATGTCGGGAGACATTTGGCGGATAAAAAAAATGGCCGACATGCTGGCCGTGTGTATGTTTGTCTGTCCGACAGAAGGCGGCCATTCGGCTGGCTTCTGTCGGACGTGCATGCTGGGAAAGCAGCATCCGACCGACTCCCGATCAGCGCTCTCAGCCAGCAGACAGCGCTGATCAGAGTGGGGTGACGTCTCCCTGTCAGAACACAACAGTTTAGTGGGGGAGATCGCTGGACTAACCTTGAAAAAAAACTGTAGTGTGTACCTAGCTTTATTCTCCCAAACTAAGAGGGGGGATGTGTTTTCCAATTATTTAAATTGTCTGAACATTTTTTATATAAAGGAGGGTAATTCAGTTGGTAGATGGTATAAAGGGAAGGAGTCAGATATATGCCAAGGTAGGGAAGAGCTTCTGGTTGCCAGTTGGATTTTTTTTATATGGTTTAATGGGTTTCAGGATCTAAGGAGAAGTTCAAAGCCTGAAATTTTGAATGATTTACCATAAGTCCTGAAATCAAGGAAAAATGATGCAATATATTATTTAAATTTGGAATTGTAGAAATAGGAGAAGAGATAAACATTAAGATAATTTCAGCAAACATTTACTGAATGTTCCTGTCATCCACATAATATGATTTTAATATTCTGATTTTTCCTTAACCTTATTGCTAGGGGTTCTAAAGCCACTGAAAATAAAATTGGGGATAGTAGGCAACCTTGGTGAGTACCCCTATACAGTATCTTAAAACATTGAGATTGGTAACTTTTAACTTTTAAGAGATGCTACAGGGTTTTGATATAGAGTTGGTATTAGGGAAAGACATTTAGGTCAAAATCCAAAATCTGTTTTATCAATCCTTACTTTTTACTTCTTAGTCCTCATGCACACGGACGTTTTAACAGCCGCTTTTTTCAGCGTTTTTTGCAGCTTAAAAACTCCTCTCCATGTTAGTCTATGGCCTCATGCCCACCATGGTGTTTTTGAGCTGTAAATGGCATAGCCGTTTTGAAGCTGCAAAAAAAACCCAGGACCAGTGCGTTCTGAGGCTCCAGCGCTAGAGCTGTAAAAACGTCAGATGCCCTCAAAAGGCGTTGAACGCGAATTAACCAGGCTTAACGCTGTGTTAAGCCTCGTCCGGCGTTTCTGTCTCTATTCCAAATCAATGGTTCCCTATGGGAGCCCATTAATTTGAATAGAGGTTGCACCAGAAGTCGGATCAAGAGGATCCGACTTGTGTGCTGAGAATCTTGAAGGGGGAACCCCGCGAAAATTTTAAAAAAAATGTGCGTGAGGTTCCCCCCCAAGGCGATATCAGACCCTTCGGTCTGGTATGGATCTTAAGGGGAACCCCCACACCAAAAAAAAAAGGCGTGGGGGTTCCCCCAAGATCAATACCAGACCCTTATTCGAGCACGCAGCCCGGTAGGTCAGGAAAGGGGGGGCGAGCGAGTGCCCCCCCCTCCTGGACCATACCAAGCCACATGCCCTTAACATGGGGGGGGTTGGTGCTTTGGGTCCCCCCACCCCAAAGCACCTTGTCCCCATGTTGATGAGGACAAGGGCCTCTTCCCAACAACCCTGGCCGTTGGTTGTCGGGGTCTGCGGGCGGGGGGCTTATCGGAATCTGGGAGCCCCCTTTAATAAGGGGGCACCCAGATCCCGACCACCTACCCTATTTGAATGAGTATGGGGTACATTGTAACCCTACCCATTCACCTGGGGGAAAAGTGTCAATAAAAAAAAACACACTACAAAGGTTTTTAAAGTAATTTATTAGGCAACTCAGGGGGTCTCTTCCGACTCTCCATGCTCTCCGGCCTCTTCTCCCGCTGTCTTCTCCCAGTATCCGGTTCTTCTCCCGCTCTCTGGTGTCTTCTGCCGGGCTCCTCCGTTATCTTCTGCTCTTTTGCCGCTCTTTTGCTAGCGGTGGCCCGGTCTTCTCCGTCGTCTTCTTCCCTCTTCTCTTTTTCTGATGTTAACACGCTCTCTCCCGCTGTAATGCCATGTGTGTGGTGCGCAACGACTTATATAGGCATGGGGCGTGGTCACCGTGTGATGTAATCCAGTGACCCCGCCTCCTTATGACGCCACAGTCCAGGGGCATGATGGGACTGTGACGTCATAAGGGGCGGGGTCACCAGATGACATCACCCGGTGACCACGCCCCATGCCTTTATAAGTCATTGTGCACCACACACACGGCATTACAGCGGGAGAGAGCGTCGTGTCAACATTGGAAGAAGAGAAGAGGGAAGAAGACGACGGAGATGACCGGGCCACCGCTAGCAAAAGAGCGACAAAAGAGCAGAAGATAGCGGAGTGTCTGCAGTGTCACTGGGCAAGGCTGCAGATGACACTAAAAGGCTGCAGATGACACTGACAAGGCTGCATTGATGGGCATTTAAATGTAAGGTTTTTTTTCCTTAAAAAGTTTTTTTCCCTAAAATTCCCTCCTAAACTTGGGGTGCGTGTTATACGCTGATAAATACGGTATTTATATATTTTTAATCTATTTATATTGCATAGTTTATGGGTAACTTAGATACACAACAGCTGATAGAATATAAGCTTTACATATTTGATAGGTACACAAGGGTTTAATAGTGTTATGTGTGGTAGCGCTATATACACTATATTACCAAAATTAATATACCTTATGGACAGCCTTCCCAGAAGAGTTGAAGCTGTTATAGCTGCAAATGGTGGGCCAACTAAATATTGAACCCCACAGACTAATGCCCTGTACACACGGTCGAATTTTTCAACGGAAAAAGTGCGATCGGATTGTGTTGTCGGAAATTCCGATTGTGTGTGGGCTCCATCAGACTTTTTCCGTCGGAATTTCCGACACACAAAGTTTGAGAGCAGGATATAAAATTTTCCGACAACAAAATCCGATCGTTTAAATTCCAATCGTGTGTACACAAATCCGACGCACAAAGTGCCACGCATGCTCAGAATAAATTAGGAGACAAAAGCTATTGGCTACTGCCTCGTTTATAGTCCCGACGTACGTGTTTTACGTCACCACGTTCAGAACGATCGGATTTTCCAACAACTTTGTGCGACCGTGTGCATGCAAGACAAGTTTGAGCCAACATCCGTCGGAATTTTGTTGTCGGAATGTCCGATCAATGTCCGACCGTGTGTACAGGGCATAAGACTGGGATGCCATTAAAGTTCATATGTATGTAAAGGCAGGTGTCCCAATACTTTTGGCAATACAATGTATATATGAGCCCTTGACTGTGGGGTTGTTGACATGAATAAGGGGGACACACCCCCAAACGCATTGTCTTGCCAACTCAGTGACAGCGCTTGCTTCAGGCGGCTGGTGTGTCTGTTTTCCTCAGTCGTAAGAGCAATACATTACAGCGGGCGTGCAGCTTTGCTCTTCTCCACCCTGTGAGCTTCCTTCTGGTCACCGAGCTCTAAGCTGCTACAGTGGGGGTCCCTGGAATGGAGGGCAAGCCTGGTAGTGTGGATACATGTGCACTGAGAGCTATTACTCATCTGCTGCATGAGGAGGATATCTCACCAGCCCACTGAGCTTTGAAACCCACATCGGTCCTTCTATTTATGTTGAATCACGTGTCAGTTCCATTACATGTGAGTGCAATGATTTTTTCTTTTGGCAATTGATCTTAATAAAAAACTAGGTTTAGGACCTCCCCCCTTTTTTATGTTGTTGTTTCAGCTGTTCCTTTCCCCCAAGGATTTCTGGAAGCTGCAAAATCTTAGAGCTTGTCTATTTCTGATTTTGGACCCATATACACATAGACTGGATCCTTGAGTGGGACATTGGGGGGGGGATGTCCATTGCAGTGCTATATGTTTACCTTGATTTTTCATAGCATATCCAAAAGAAAGGATCCAACGTGTTATTAAAGTTCTAAATTACATTCTTCATCAGGGCTCAAGATTGGACTGAAGTATTGACGGAGTTGGCAAGATTTTGAAAGTTCAAGGATAGGGTATGAAGATCTATGTGAAAGCAGGTCTCTGCATCTTAAGGTTTGATTAATGATACGCCTTTAAAATCAGTTTGCATTTTGGCTGTTCGCTGAACTTTTCAATTTATTCTTTGACCTCAATGAGTTAGCCTTCCAGGATATAGACGTTTATTTACAAAAGGCAAATAGACCGTGTACTTTGCAAGTGCATTTGCTCCAGAGCTTAGTGAATGAGGTGAATCGTCATTGTGCAAAGAATACTCAATCACATGCAAGGAAAATTTTTTAAAAAAAATCATTTTTGCTTCCACATGATTGGATGATGCAAGTCAGCAGGGCTTCCCCTCATTAAATAAGCTCTGGAGCAACTGCCACTTGCAGAGTGCAATTGCACTTGCAAAGTGCACAGTCTATTTGCCTTTAGTAAATCAACCCCATAGTGTATAGCTAGTATATGCTGCATCATAGGGCAGTCAATCGTCCATGGCCATAAGATAGCACACTGTAGAATCATACCTGATACATTTCCAGCAATGCTGAAAATGTACTATCCTGCCAAGAGACTTTATTTAGAATTTGTATTTGTCTACTTTATAAAACATTTCACAATATTCTATAAAATGATTGAATTATACTTTACTAATGAAAAAAATACATATTCACAAGGAGATCTTTTTTTAAAGATAACTAGAGATCCAACAGAAACATCTCTTGACATTCATCACTAAGACATGCTTCCGGAGTGTATGTTTTTGCTTCCAACATCAGAAAATAATACTTGCATTGTCCAATGTGATGAAATCATGTATACCGAAAAATAATACAGCTGGAGGAAGTGCTTGCAAATTCTGGCTTCATAAAGAGAACAAGCTGAACTTAAGTTTTCTCTTTATATTTTGTAAGAGTTGGGTAATTTGGACTTTGAGTCAAAAGCCACAAGCCAAAATAACTCTTCCTCTGCTGAAAAATTAGTAACGTAGCTTTGTAAAAGCTAACCACCATCTATAAAGTGGGCTTTCCGTTAAGGGTACACTTAAATTCCTACATGTCGCAATAAATAGCAACAGTATAATTTATTTTCTCAAAACAAAGCTGCACCTTTTAGCATTGCAATGCAGTCCAGTGACTTTGGCTCGGCTGAGATGATGTCATCAGATTGCTGCAGGCAGGAGGAAGCATTTCCTTGGTCTCCTTTCGCCCAGTGATTGGGACACTGTAACTTAGTAACTAGTCCCAATATAATACAGTCATTTATACTGTAATTGTCAGATACAATTGTAGTATATAATCAATTAATTAAATAAATAAATAAATTCCCATATGTCAGTCTTTAAAAAAAAAAAAATGAGCAGGGTTTTTATTTAAAAAAAAAAAAAAAAAAATGTAACTGACACTGAATGTTGTCTACATTTTGTGACTATAGTATTGTGATTTGTGAACATCTAGTCTTATTGGGTATAATTCTCTGTCCCCTGTCACTCACAATTATAATATTAAAGCTCCACTCCAGTTTGGACTAACTTCCCATTGGAGCACCATTTACATTGCTTTTAAAAAAATGTATATATACATTTTTTTTGTGTGTTTTTTTGTCTAAGGCTCAGTTACTTGACATCCTGGGGACCTATTCCTCATCCTCCTGGTGCACCATCATTTTCTTGTATGCCCATAGAAACTTTTTGATGAGCCCCCACGGGCCGTGTCCTTGACACCCTGGGTTCACAAGAAGTTGGTTAAATCACACCCAGAGTCATTTAACCTAGGAAAGGAATAATAACTGGAACTAGAGGAGATATAAAAGGAAAAAGATGAGTACCTCTTTAGGATTTAGAAATGTAATGATAAATCATCGGAGTTAGGTTTTAACTAATAGGAAATACTGTATGCTCAATGTTTTTCTGTTGGTTAATTTTGTTATTGCAAGCCAATTAAAAAGCATGACTGTAACAGAGAATATCAACTGCATATTTTTTTATATATAATATAGGTTGTCTATAGCTCTGAATCTACTTGCTGAAGGTAACTTCTGCTTTTGCTCATACTTAATTTATATGTATGAGTTAAGTTCTAAAAGGCTTGATTTAAGGTAAAGATTGCATTAGTACTATAAAAATATGTGCTCACTGCTTTTCCTCTGAGGTTTTCCTTTGGACAATTAGGTTACAGGCAAGGCAGGGAGGTAAGATTCACAGCAAACAGTGTTGACCTGTTTGGCACTGAACATTTTTTACATTGAAAGCTTCAGGAACCAAGACACTAAAAATGTCTGTTGGCTTTTCAGGGGTTATTTAGTTTGAACAATATAGATTCCAGTTGGAGGAATTCTATTCAACTCAATTATTTAGGTATTTTAACTTTGGTTAGGAAAAATAAGCACACAACCTCTCCGGGGAGCTCCCTGGAATTATTTTCTCCTGTGGGTTAGAGGAGGAGGCTGAAGCATGACTGAGCCGGGACAAGGTTAAATCATTTATATTATAGTCATGTGTTAGTTTTTCTTTTATGTCATGGCTTGAGGATATAAGGCAAGAAAGCCATATATTTGTGTTCACACATAAAAATATTAAACATTTCTTCAAAATGAAAAAGTTAATTTATCTAACTTGTTTAGCTGGCGTCTGTTGTATTACTGTTACTGCTTGACTGCTGAGGCGCAATGGGCCTAGGTACAAATCAACTGTAATATAATTAGATAAAACCCCAAACCCTGCCCCTTCACCCCATTTAATAAACACACTTACAACCATTAGGTTGGAAAGGGCAAGGCCACAGCTTTATTTAAATTCCAACGCATAACATATGAACACTTTAAACCAGTGCCAGTCACAGTTGTACTGTGAGTACGCAATTCCAAAAGGGGCCTGTCCTTTCCATAAGTGCTGGACAGACAGCCTACTTCCAGTTTTTCATCAAGGGCATAGCCCATTACAGCAACTTTTAAGCTGGCAAGGTCAAGAAACCGCCACCCGCACGTCAGTGCATGTTACACACCACCAATCCGATATCATTAAGGTGAACGCCATTCGATCTCAGCAGATCATCATTAGCACCCTCCAAATCCTTGTGCCGGATTACGAAACCGCTGATCTGCAAAACAAACTTGGTGACCTGGGCGTTAACCTTGTGACGGAAGCGTTCCAGGCGGGGGCAAGGGATTTCCCGGGCCCACAGCAAGTGAGGAACAATTTCAGACCAGATGAGAACCAAGTTAGTATAGACTGCAAAACAATGAGCAATGTCTCACTTGATAGCAGAGATAAGGTCCACGGAACGTGTATAACCCACGTCATTCCCTCCAGCATGGAGAATCAACATAATGGGGCTGGAAACATGAGAACGAAGGCGCAAACACTCTGGAAGGACCTGAGGCCAGCGTAACCAACAGAGCCCAAGCCAACGGATCCTGGAAATATCATAGGTGAAACCCAAATTCTTCCCGTAACTCCGAACTTCCAACCAACGAGCGGCCAAGTAAATGAAGGAATCTCAGATTAGAGCTGGGTAAAAACCTGAAAAGCAAAACAACAGGTGTGGGCGAACGTATAAAGAAAAACAAGACTATTCCCACCTACCCAGACACTGGAGCTCTGTATCGGAGAAACCCATACCAGAAGCAGCACCGATGCGAAAAGAAGGGGTTGCGAAATCACGCAAAGGGAGGCCTAGTTCGTCAAGACAACGAAGTAAAACCCGCAAAAATTGGAACCTGCTCAGCAAGGAGAAATCAGCATTGACAAAGAAGGTGGGGGACGGGGGAGTGCGAACATGAAGGGTGAAGCCAACGAAACAGGACAAAAGGGGCCCCCACAAGGGTACAAAAAAACCCATCTTCCCCTGCCAAAGCTTTCAGTTTTAGATGTACGCAGCGAAACAGACACACGGCGCTCAGAGAATGTTACATCCTCTGTCAGAACTACGCCCGCCGAGTATGTGGATTTTGAAACCAATTCGCCGATGCAAAAGGCACCAAAAAACACCCAAGAGAAGGTCACTTGAAAAAGAAGGGTCTCAAGTCTTGATGGACTTGTGTCTTTTTTCAACCTCACCTACTATGTAACTATATACTGACACATAATCACACACATAGGTTGGACTTGATGGACTTGTGTCTTTTTTCAACCTCACCTACTATGTAAAAGTAGAGGAGCACACGGACTGCAACAGGGAAAGGATACCAGAGAGGATATGGAGGGAAACCGGGCATCGAGAATCGGGAGAATGAGTAGCTCATCTCCAATCCCATAGGACCGGACGGACAGGAAACGCTTTTGTTATGTCTTCCCACCCAAGAAGCTGAAACCAAAAGGATAATGCAGACATGGACGACAAAACCGTGGAGCCCGAAGAACCTTTCTGTAGTAAATAAACGAGAAAAGAAAACAAAGCCATGCTTCTGTCATGTTGGTACGAGATAAAAAACTCACCGCTCGACACAGAACTAAGAAACGCAGTAACAATACGACGGGAGGGGATCTAGCAGAAAGTTGGTTGACCCCCCTGAACCACACTCATGTTATCGGACCAGAAAACCACCTGGCGATTGCGCAATCTCTCGCCCCACAGCTCAACGGCGACAATAAACGGAAAGAGTTCCCGCAGGGTGAGGTTGCGCAACAAATCCATGCGGGCCCATGAGTCTGGCCAACACTTGGCAGACCATTCCCCTTGGAAAAAGGCACCGAAACCACAGGAGCCTGCAGCATCAGTGTATAGCTCCAGCTGTGAGTTCGGTACCTCCTCTAGCAGCCCACAAGACTGGCCATTGTAGGACTGGAGAAAGGATAGCCATACCCCCAAGTCATCCCGCATTGACTTGGTGATACGGACATTATGATGGGGGGCAGCCACCCCCTTCATGGCCCACGCCAAACGTCTGCAGAACACCCTCCCCATGCAGATGACCCTACAGGCAAAGACCAGGTGACCCAGCAAGGACTGAAGCTGTTTCTACTGCAGATTTTTGGCCCCTTTTGCACGGCGGACCAGGGAGAGGAGCCTGGCCAGCTTGTCACTGCTCAGCCGAAAAACCATCGCCACTGTGTCAATTTCTATGCCCAGAAAGGCTTACACTGTCGCAGGCCCTCGGTCTTGTCAGCTGACCAGCAACTGTGATCAAGTGAAACGCCTTGTCGAAAGAGGCGTAGTGGACCCTGGATTCCTCCTTATCGATGCCGTCATTGACCGAGGAGCCTGAAGGATAGGACAGGTTGTGCATAAGGCGGAATTTTTCCTCCGCCTTTTTTGGGACCATACCTAGGGGGGATAACTTCAGATTGTGGAATGGGGCAAATTAATTCACAGTCATACTCAACGATGTGCGGAGGTGGATCTGAAGAAGGGCGACCAGCAGCAGGTCCCGGAGGAACGCCCGATGCAGGATAATCCGTTGGAGGGGCTAGCAGTGGCCCGCGACATCCATATCCTAGAGGAATGGTGGTGCCTGGCGAGGCAGGAGGGTGATGACGGAGGGAGAGGTCCAAGGGTGGAGGTCCGGCCACCGACCCAGATGAGCCCAGGTGGCTGAGGACAGCAGTCATGCAGCAGCGAGAGCAACCAGAGACTCCAGCTGGAGGACCCATACCAGGTGCAGACGACATCCAGGGAGTGGAGTGGGAATCTCCCGCCCTGCCGGGTTCAGGGAGACAGAGCCGTGCTGCAGACCGAGGCTGGGCTGTAGTGGCAGGCAGCATACGTGAATCTCCCGGCCGGGCGCAGGTAGATGTGCGGTAGTCAGCGGCAAAGGGTGAGCAGCAGGTGTCGCTCGACCATCTCCCGCCCAAACAGGCGCAGGGATATGCAGGTGGGCAGGAGTCAGCTGTGAGGGGTGGGCTGGCGCAGGGAGACCCGGGTAGTCAGGAGGCAGAGGCAAGGGGTGGTCAGCAGGTGAGGCTTGGCGATCTCCCACCCGGCCAGGTGCAGGGAGATGCAGAGCAACAGACATCAAATGAGAGGCAAAGTGCACTGGTAGCACAATCAAATCTCCCACCCAGCTTGGCACAGGTAGATAAGGAGCCATTGGCAAAGACAGTGACACTGATGCTGGCAGAGCGGAGGAATCCCCAGCAGGGAGATGAGAACAGGCTACTGAGGGGGACACTGCAGAGGCTCCCAAAGGTTGCGCTAGGGAACGGGCAGACCGGGAAGCGGACACACGGGATGATCTCTGTGTAACCCCCCCAGCCCCGCCGAGTGCCAGGGGAGCGGGGGCGGACCGATGAACACCAGCGGCAGGCACCTGCGGGCGTGACACGGAGGCAGGAAGCGCTGCAGCTCCTGCCCGGCCGGGCACAGGAAGGCACTCAGGGGAAGCGGCAGGTGGTGCCCGGTAGCATCGTAGGACAGCTCTAGGGCTCCGGGAGCATGTAAGTTTTTCATCAAGGGCATAGCCCATCACAGCAACTTTAAGCTGGAAAGGTCAGGAAACCGCAGCAAGCTGTGACATACCAGAAAGTAAAAAGGGACGGGAGGGCGAGCAACTTTTCCAGCCACGTTCTTCAAAAGGCCCAGAATTCCCTAGGTCAATACTTATCTGAGCTCAGGTCCAGCCCATCCCCCATATTTCCACCAATCCTTGGTGACCGATTACCCACCTTGTCCGGAACCTGGCCATGCCCCCATCAGCCAAGGCTCTCTTCCCCTATAGGGGCTCTAGAGGCCTTCATTATTGCGATCCAGTAGTATTAACAAAAACGAGGGAAAAAACGTGCATCTGTGCAAAAAAATAAAAATTAAATAGTGACACAATGTAAATAGTTGAAGCAGCAAACAACTAAGAAGATATCCTTTTAAAACAGGTTCAATTAGGGTAATACTGTGTTGTGCTCAATCAAAAATCATAAGCATAAAGCGATTGTGCATAAACATAATTAGACATTAAAAAAAATCAGATATAAACAAATGAAGTATAAAGTGAAATAAAGTGACTGTGCTGAAACCTAATCATGGCTTAACCACAATTTGGAATATATAAAATATACAGTGCTTTTGAAATTTTCCACATTTGAAATGTAAATGTATTTTATTAAGATGTGATAGACCAACACAAAGTGGCACATGATTGTGAAGTGGAAAGAAAATGTTAAATGGTTTTCCAAATGTTTTACAAATAAATATCTGAAAAGTGTGGCGTGCATTTGTATTCAGCCCCCTTTAATTTAATACCCCTAACTAAAATCTAGTGAAACCAATTGCCTTCAGAATTCACCTAATTAGTAAATAGAATCCACTTGTGTGTAATCTAATCTCAGTATAAAGTATCTCATTGTGAAGTCCTCCAAGGTTTGTTAGAGAACCTTAATGAACAAACAGCATCATGAAGGCCAAGGAACACACCAGACAGGTCAGGAATAAAGTTCTGGAGGAGTTTAAAGCAGGGTTAGGTTATAAAAAAATATCCCAAGCTTTAAACCTCTCACGGAGCAATGTTCAATCCGAAAATGGAAAAAGAATGGCACAACTGCAAACCTACCAAGACATGACCGTCCACCTAAACTGACAGGCCGGGCAAGAAGAGCATTAATCAGAGAAGCAGCCAAGAGGCCCATGGTAACTCTGGAGGAGTTGCAGAGATCCACAGCTCAGGTGGGAGAATCTGTCCACAGGACAACTATTAGTTGTGCACTCCACAAATCTGGCCTTTATGGAAGTGTGGCAAGAAGAAAGCCATTGTTAAAAGAAAGCCATAAGAAGTCCCGTTTTCAGTTTGTGAGTAGCCATGTGGGGGACACAGCAAACATGTGGAAGAAGGTGCTCTGGTCAGCTGAGAACAAAATTTAACTTTTTGGCCTAAAAGCAAAACGCTATGTGTGGTAGAAAACTAACACTGCACATCACCCTGAACACACCATCCCCACCGTGAAACATGATGGTGGCAGCATCATGTTGTGAGGATGCTTTTCTTAAGCAGGGACAGGGAAGCTGGTCAGAGTTGGGAAGATGGATGGAGCCAAATACAGGGCAAATTTTAGAAGAAAACCTGTTAGAGTCTGCAAAAGACTTGAAGTGGAGTAGAGGTTCACCTTCCAGCAGGGCAATGACCCTAAACATACAGCCAGAGCTACAATGGAATGATTAAGATCAAGACATATTCATGTGTTAGAATGGCCCAGTCAAAATCCAGACCTAAATCCAATTGAGAATCTGTGGCAAGACTTGAAAATTGCTGTTCACAGATGCTCTCCATACAATCTGACAGAGCTTGAGCTATTTTGCAAGGAAAAATGGGCAAAAATGTCACTCTCTAGATGGTAGAGACATCAACAAAAAGTCTTGCAGCTGTAATTGCAGCGAAAGGTGGTTCTACAAAGTATTGACTCAGGGGGGCTGAATACAAATGCACACCACACTTTTCACATATTTATTTGAAATTTTTTTTTAAATCGTTATGCTTTCACCTTATAATTATGTGCCACTTTGTGTTGGTCTATCACATAAAATCCCAATAAAATACATTTACTTTTTTGGTTGTAGCATAACAAAATGTGGAAAATTGCAAGGGGTATGAATACTTTTTCAAGGCACTATACATATAAAAAAACAATGAATTCAGGGATAAGCTACACAGAAACTGGAAAATAAAAAGTACACTTGAGATATTTCTTCTAAGATCCCGAAGGCTTTGTGATATCATCAGCACACACCTTTACCAAGAATAGTAGAGGGAACGCTCGCTTACCAGCATCCCAAGGGTGGTCAAACAGAGCTTTCTTGGGCTTTAATTTTGGACCCCAAATCTCGAATAAGGCCACTCCTCAATAGGTCAGGGATGCCAGCACTAAAGCGGTTAGGCGCGATATTGCACAAAATGTAAGGCTAACAAATCCAAGTAGGACTGATGTGAATGTACAATGTATATGTAAAGCGCTGCGTAAATTGACGGCGCTATATAAGTACCTGAAATAAATAAATAAATAAATAGATATACAATTTGGCAATACATCTGTTCTAGTCAGCAGAAGTTGGGTACTGGTAGCTTTTGGTAGAAGGCTACTGGCACTAAGTAAAAAGTAGACCTGCAACTCACCTAGGACCTAAAGAGGATTTAATCTCCAAAACAAAAAAAAATAACATTGCAACCTTACAGTCCTTAGATTTGGTGGCTGCATTCATTTTATTTTTTCAGGCTTTTTACCCTTTTTTTTCATCTGACATTCCTGCGAATAAGACACTTGGGTGTGTATTTATAAAGCATTTGCTGAGCTATTCATCTTGTGAAACTGCACGTACATTTGTTCTGTGCTAATGCTGACAAAGTTTAATGTTTCTAGACTATTACCTCTCCATGTTGGATAATTCACGTAAATACCGCCACTAGATGGAGCTGACGATCATAGTAAACGAGTATTTCTTTTCTATGATCATAAGCTCGAACTTGTGGCCATGGGAGTAAGAGGTCAGTGCTGGGACAAAGTAATCCCTGTGAAGTTACGTCATCAGTGACCATGAGTGGTTGGAGACAAAAGAATCCTCTCCATTGCTGGAGGAGGGCAAACTAAATGGTAGGCCTGCCATAATGGGCAAGCATAAAGTGTATATTTGCACATCATGGCAAAACCTGCAGGGACTACATATTGTTTCCCCCTCAACCCCAAGCTGCCTTTATATGTACCCATGCAGTGTGTTGACCCCCGTACTGCATGGCTATAATACCTATATGGCTGAAGAGGAGGAATAAGTACATATACTTACTTTACCTCCTCTGGCAGCTGGCGCTCTCTTACTTTGTCCGACAATCCCGGGTTTTTGAGTGGGCCCATAGTGTCCCACTGCCCAACGCGGAACTGCTGGGAGTATGAATTTAAAAGGGATCCCCACACTTTTTTTTTGTACATAGAAAGAAAACATTGTGGGATCCCCCTTACAATTGTTACCAAACCCGCATCCAGGCATGCAGCCTGGATGGCCAGAAAGGACAGCAGTGAGCCTGCCCCAACCCTCCCCACTCCTTCCTAACCATACCAGGTCATGTACCTTTGGGAGGATAAAAAAGAGAAACAAATGCTCCTGCGCTTGCGAAATTGCTGTGCGGCTGATTGAAAACAGATATCTCCATTGGTTTAGCCACCACATTTGTCTGTGCTGCCTCTCTCAACAGGTCAGGCAATACCCAAAAAGAACTCTAAAAAGAAAAAAGACAGACTAAATTTGGTAGCTTTGAAGAAGATGGGACACCCCTCGAAATGCGTCAGTTTTTGACTCTTTCTTCCACAACTGTTACTGGCCAGCAGACCATGCTGGACAAGCATCTGGTGGATTTTACATTTTGCTTGAATTTAACCTTTGTTTGTGAGCATGTTTCATATGCTTTCTAAAGATTAAACAATTGTCACAAACTTAATGTGCAAGGCTGGTGCATCCTCTTTATTTTTTATTTTTAGACCTTTGGGAGGATACCTTGTGGTAATGCCTTGTCCCCACGTTGAGGGACAAAGACATCTTCCCCACATCTCATCCTCCTAAAGGGATGTGGGGGTTTATGGGAGGGCTTATAGAAATCTGGAAGTTCCCTTTACAATAAACGGGGCCTTCAGATATCCACTCATCCACCTAGGAGAATGACTATGAGGTATATTAGTTCAAATGTCAAATGTAAATAAACACCAGTGGCGTCACGGGGGGGGGGGGGCGTGGGGTGCGGGCCGCACCGGTGTGACACCTGCCAGAGGGGTGATACCTGTGGCTAGCGACACCACTAACACTGCCCACTGCCATGATGATCTGTGCCTCTCATTGTGTCCCTCAGTGGAGCGGAATGAAGCAACCTCCTCCTCTGTTTACATCCACACAAGAGGGGGAGGAGCCCAAGGCACACACTCCGCTGTGTGTGTATACGTTCGTCCGCGCTGTTCTGAGGTCTGTACATTTTATTATAAGTAGATGGACATGTGCGGGGGGGCGCTATGGGAGGGGAGAGGGGTGTCTATAATGATGGGGGGGTCTGCACTGAGGGGGATGTCTATACTGATGGGGGGGTCTGTACTGAGGGGGAGGTCTATACTGAGGGAGGGGATCTATACTGCGGGAGGGGGGTCTGTAGTTAGTGGAGGGTGGTCTGTACTGAGGGGGGACTATAGTTGGTGAAGGGTGGGTGACACCAATTTTTTCCGTACCGGGTGACACCAACCCTAGTGACGCTACTGATAAACACACTCACACACACACCATGACAAAGTCTTATATTTAAAAAAAAAAGAAAACTAGTGTCCCACTATATAAATTCATTGTCAATCATGCTGTCCAGCAATGTAATGTAAATCCAGTGTCAATCATGATTACCCACTGCCCCTCAATGATTCCTCACCAACCAATAATGTTGACCATTTACACGAAATTATTGCACAGAAACAAAAAGGAAAAAAATGTTCTCCGAAATTACCTAAATTGATTCTTTAATCATTTATGAATGGAGATCCAGAGCCAATCTTGATGACCCTCCGACATGACCAACGCTCTGCTCGACGATTTTGCCCCGCTGCACTACCACAGCAAAATGATTGATCCCTGGCTGATTTCTGTTTGTAAACAAAGCAGCTGAGGTTGCTGGGTGATGTCATTGACTGATCATGGTCATGACCATATTTGGTCAATGACATCACCCAGGATTTCCAGTTTGTTTGTTTACATTTTTGTCTGTTGGCATTGGTAGTGCTGCAACCGTTAAATGAAAGATCCCCAGCTGGATTGGGACAAATATTGTTCAACATTTCATCAAACTGTGTGTAGGCTGAACCCAAAGCTTATCTCTAGCATCTGATTTCTTTCACTTGCTGCCTGGAATTGCTCTTTGAAAAAGCTTGTGTTTTTTTAAATTTCAAGTCAATATGAAAGATTTAATAAGAGAAAGAGGCAGCTCATCATTTTAGAATGCCCTGGACGGATGAAGGAAGAAGGATATGTATGCATCTGAGTGGAATGGAGTTTCAGTTCATTTTCGCCGGAGAGTATATTCAGCAGATTAGCTAAACACTCTGTGCCAGATAAGCACTTCCCAAGCCCTGCACATTGGGGAGTCTGAGGAATTAGCAGTTCAGTTTTATTCTGTTGTGTGTCAGTACAGAGATATTCTTATTGAGAGACCATAGACGCTAATCTCTGTTCTCAACACCGATAACGCTGCTCTCCTAAATCATGCTACATTCAAATGTTAAATAAATCTAGAATTGGCAGGAAAATATTTCCCCAGGAAAGGCAAGCAGAAAGATATCTGTAGTATTACTTTAGCAACTCAAGTAAGTAAATCAGTCAGGTGTAGGTCCTCGGGCTTGACCTGAAAGCTTTGGAGAAAGCCTTATGGTCATCATGTTCTCCTCTTCAATGGAGCCCGCCTAGTGCGTGGGTGAACTGTGCCTCGGCAGGTCCCCTGAAGAATGGGGGGTGTGCCTGGATTTGGCCAAGCGGATCACGAGTACCCTGGTTCTCATCTTGCACCCAGGCCAGGATCCTTTTTCTTGAGAGGACGACCATGAGTACAGTACACCCTCTGCACATTTTTTGCGCGCTTCACTTTTGTGTGCTGTTATGCACCTGGTGTTAGTTTTGATTGTGCACATTGCACTGCAGAGCTTCAATAAAAAAGGAAGGCAGCATATGGCCAGTTTAAGCTCAACTTTTTTGGTCATGCAGGACTGTGTTAGAGCCTCTGTTGTTATTGGCATCTTTGTGCCTTATGGGGAGATTTCTGCTTGCATCTTCTCAAGGCAGGAAGTAACAGAAAATCTCTATAGGGGCACAAGGCCATACATCTTGAAATGTGGGTGCATTTTAATGCTCGAGAGACACAGTTGTAGCCTACAGCCACCCATACTAATGTAGTGCCCTGCTCCTGTTGACCAGGCGCTCACATGTAAATTTAGTGGGTGTCTGTTCTGTATATAGTTCAGATTTAATATTATGGCTAAATTAGCCACTGTTCCAGCATTGGCTGTGTTGCGTGCAGTTCCACACTGTCGTCTGTAGGTGTTGCTTTCACCACAGGCCAGTGATGGAAGGGCAATAGGCTAAGGTGTATTGAGTGTCCTCCTTCTCTAGAAACAGCCCAGTGGGAGTGATTCACCGCTGTGCATTCTGGGAAAGGATACTTAAGGGGCAGACGCCATTTTTTCTTTCTCTCACCTGCTGGCCCTCCTGGCCTAAGGTATGTGAGGCTATGTGATCGCAAGTAGGTCCAGAAGCTATCTGGGGCCTACTGGTTCAGAGGTGATCCTGTGCTGTCTGTCCTGCGGGAAGAAGCCGAGCAATTGAAAGATCCGGGGGGAGGATTCATCTTGGAGAGGACCAAGAAAAAGGCTGGTATCTCAGGAGGAGCCTGGTGACTCAATTGGAGGATGCATCCTAACCAAATCTGCCTCACAGTACTGCCGGGTCGACTTAAAGGTTCTGGTACTGTGTTGCTGTGTTTGTTCAACTAATACTAAATCCTGTGACAGAGGATCGTCCAACTAATACTAAATCCTGTGACAGAGGATCGTCCAACTAATACTAAGTCCTGTGGCAGAGGATTGTTCAACAATTATTGTTCCTATCAAGTCTGTGGCAGAGACTTTTGTCCGTGCATCATTACGGCTGCTAGGTCAGTGAGAGAGGCCTATCCCGGTGAGCAAGATCCGTTGACTGAAGGAGTACTTGTCTCCGGGATCTAAAAGCTCCTCAGTGATCTGCACAAGGTATCTGAACCTCCCCTTAAACCCTCCATCCCTCTACTGCTTGAGTTGTTTAGTAAAAAAAGCATTGGAAAAAAGAACCAAGTGACTTGTGCATATATAGGTGGGCGCGAGGCCCAGTACAGACTCTAAGTTTCTAGTGTGGTGAACTGAGAGTAAGGAGTAATGGCAAAGACCCAAAATAATGTGCTTGCTGTAGATGTGTAATTGACATAATTGTGTAAACACACCCATGGTCACTGATGTACATTTATGAACATAGCTTAAGTGTGCGCAAAGATTTATGTTTGTGTGTGTTTTTTGCAAGCACACTCTATACCTGCATACAGCCATTCATTTCCTTGGACGATTATACACCCCCCCAGTTTACGTTGTATGGCCTCATGTGCCCATGTGCATGAGGCCTTAGTATATTGAGGACGTTTTGGAACTTCTGCCAGTGTTTTATTGCTGTCTGTACTTTCTTTCACCAATAATAACTGCTCCCCCCTCCCAAATTTGTACTGGTGATGACCACAGACACCCATTTTTTATAAGATCACAGGTGCTGAATGTAATGGAAATATTCCCCAGTGTGGTCGCAGACATAAAAAGACATAAGAACCTAATGTAGAAAAAGCCAATATGCTAACTTGACATCCAGAATGATTGCTGAAATTCCATAGAAGTAAAAAAACACCAAAAGGATGCTTTTGTGCTGATTTGGAGGCTTACTCTTATGCCCCGTACACATGGTCGGATTTTCCAACGGAAAATGTGTGATAGGACTTTGTTGTCGGAAATTCCGACCGTGTGTGGGCTCCATCACACATTTTCCATCGGATTTTCCGACACACAAAGTTTGAGAGCAGGCTATAAAATTTTCCGACAACAAAATCCGTTGTCGGAATTTCCGATCGTGTGTACACAAATCCGACGCACAAAGTGCCACGCATGCTCAGAATAAATAAAGATATGAAAGCTATTGGCTACTGCCCCGTTTATAGTCCCGACGTACGTGTTTTACGTCACCCCGTTCAGAATGATCGGATTTTCCGATAACTTTGTGTGACCGTGTGTATGCAAGACAAGTTTGAGCCAACATCCGTCGGAAAAAATCCTAGGATTTTGTTGTCGGAATGTCCGATCGTGTGTACGGGGCATTACTCTGGATATCAAGATGACATGCTGGCTTTTTTCTGCATTCAAATTCATTCGGTGTCTCCGTAGCCATGCACCCACATCTACAGATGGGTCTACAAGAAGTTTTTTTATGTTGTAGTTTTGATGTATTGCAAGTATAAAACCTGGCAACATGTTTACTCTTATTCACTCTATCCAAAACTGGGAAACAAAAACATTTTTTGGCTGGAGTTAGGCTTTGACACTTTCCCTCTGTTTCCTAATTGAGGAGAGGCTAATGGGGAGGCCTGGGTGAATGGAGACTTTCCAGAAACTGCCCCCCCTGGGGTACCTGAGACCATCCCAGCATAGGATAGGTTGGTGATCAGGCGCCCATGTGCATGAGGCCTTAGTATAGTGAGGAAGGGTTGGAACCTCTGCCAGTATTTTATTTCTGTCTGTACTTTCTTGCTTACTCTTACCCTGGGTATCAAGATGATAGGATAGGTTGGTGATCAGGCTGTTTATGGCGACCCAAAGAACTAAAAAAAAGTCACCTACATAGGGCCTAATTTATTAAAGTAGAACTCCAGACAAAAATACTATTATTTAAATTATTAAAGGATATAATAAAACCAGCTTCTGCTGCAATATTCAACTTCAAATCAGAGCATTAACACCCAATTGGAGTTCAGCTATAAAGAAAATGATGGAAATATGTATACGGCCATTGCTGACTTCTGCTAAAAACTAGCATTTTCAGATGGAGGCAGCCAGTCAGGCTCCCCCCATATTTATATGAGAACAGAGCCATTTTAATTGACTTTAGAATAACACAGGCCTTGTGCTGGAATTGTGTGAAAGGTTGACCTCGGGGTACCACATGGTGCACGCATGAAATTTGAGATGATGTTATTACACAATGAAATAACTAACGATGATGTGCAAGATGTATTTTTCTACAGCAACCAATCAAGATTCTGTTTTGTGAAATCAGATCAGTGAAATTTAGGATCTGATTGGTTGCATAACTGCGCTTCTGCATATTATCACGGGCCTTTGTACTACCTTACTAAAACTGTGTTTAATTTTTTTAAATGTTGGTGTACCAACAGATGTTTATGTATATTTACTTATAAATATATGGATATTGAATTATATCTGCCAATAAAAAAGACATTTGTGTGTAATTAGCGTGTCTAAATGTGATTCAATTATGAAAAAAAATGTGTTGGAGTTAATTACATTAAAGTAATTACAGAAAATGGATATTAATCGCTATTATGAACTGAGTAGAGATGCCATGATTAATGACTGAAACAAAATATAAATGCATTTTTTATTTAAATTAGGGACGTCTGCAGGTCATTCTATTATCCTGCCTCTGTGGGTGTGCTAAATGTATTGCCCTGGGAGGTTGGCAGATTACAAGATCTGGTAAGAGGGAGAGATAAAATATGGCTCTCATAGCGATTCTTACTATTGGGCATTAGAAAAAAAAACACAGTAATTACGGTTACATGTGGATCCCAATTAAAAGGAGTCGGTCTTATTGCTTCTATTCCACAACCAGTCATTGATAAGGGATATCCTGTTGGTACATTAGCTTTCAGCAATGGGAGTTTTCAGCACAATGCACCCAACGCAGAGCATGATGCCATCCTTACATTTACCTCCCTGTAACCCTAACCCACCCTGTATCCATACCATTAAACATACCCTGTCACCAACTTAAAAAATTGGAGGTAAAAAAACTGAAAAATCAAGTATTTTACATGCTTACTTGCAGTGTTTTCTTTCCCATCGATTATTTTTAATTAGTTCACGTGCAATTTGCTTTTGAATTTGCTAGAAAAATTGACTAGTCCATTCCCTAGCACAGCGTCCTCCCTCTCACATCATGCTCTCTCCTCTTCTGGGAGTGCCTAATTACTCTCTGTGCTGGTCCAGCTCCTCCAAACCATCTCTCCATCTCCCTATATATAACTTTAAAGTGATTCTAAACCTTCACCTTGTAAAACAACCCTTTCAATTTAAAATAGAAATGAACGGCGAAACATTTTTGTATACATATACAAAAACATTACAAATTACAAAATATTACAAATACTTTGTTTTCTCTACTTTTTTTTTTTAAGTGATCACATACTCTCTGTTTTCAGCTGCATAAGAGCTAGGGGAAGGAGAAACAGCAGTACACTGAGCTTCTCAGTGAAAGGCTGTGTAGTAGGGTTGCCACCTCATCCCTCTAAACCCGAACACATATGAATTACACAGGTTCTGAGACTAATTTAATGCAGAGAAGGCACCAAGTGAGTTTAAAGCGGAGTTCCACCCAAAAGTGGAACTTCTGCTCATCTGATTCCTTCCTCCCTCCGGTGCCACAATTGGCACCTTTCAGGGGGGAGGGGGGTGCAGATACCTGTATTAGACAGGTATCTGCACCCACTTCCAGAAATAGACTCCCGCGGGAGTCACGCCCCCTCCCGCACCGCCCCGCCGTCTCCTGGGAAACACACAGGTCCCAGGAGATAGCGGGGACCACTTAGGACATGCAGCGCGACTCGTGCATGCGCAGTAGTGAACCGGGAAGTGAAGTGAAGTGAAGCCGCATTCCTTATACCCTCACCGAGAATGGCGGCGGCAGCAGCCAAGAGCCGGGCTATTGCTCGGCTTCGGCTGCCGACATCGCTGGACAGGTGATTGTCCATTTATTAAAAGTCAGCAGCTGCAGTATTTGTAGCTGCTGGCTTTTAATATTTTTTTTTCAGGTGGACTCCCTCTTTAATTACCACCTTAATCAGCCACAGAACCTGTGTAATCAATATGTGTTCGGGTTTAAAGGGATGAGGTGGCAACTCTACTGTGCAGTGTGTGTGTCAGGACAAGTCTGATAATTGGAGGAGAGCAGACTGAATTCACAGCATATCTAGAGAACTGACCACGATGTGTTCTCCTGATTAGTGTGGTCAGTTTTTTTTATTGGAAAGCAGTGGGACTAGAAGGTTTACCAGGTATTTTACACAAAGGAAGCAATATAAAGTGAACAGGATACTTTTCAATACAACTAGATGATACAGCAGGAACATATCAGGAACATGAAATGTTAGGGTTCTTACTTACTAAAGCTTCGGTTGACACACTGAGAGCCGCATGTGAATCTCACTGGAACCTCATCGTATTCCTGTGCTATTTGCATGCAATTCAGTGTGGTGTGATTTGAGCCTATTCATTCTGAATGTCTCAAACCGCACTACACCCAACCCAAAAGGGTGCATGCACCTTTTTTGGAGCTGCACCACAACCGAATCGCATGGCCGTTGTGTACCGTATGATCTAGTGCAGGCAAGTGCACTGCGTTTGCAAAATGTTTGGGGTGTCGTCAAGATTGCACAGACACCTACTGCGGATCGCAAAGCATTGCAATTTAAATGCAGTGCATGAAATGTGCAGGAATCTTGGCATTTCCCATACCGCATTGGTGTGAACCAGGGCTTAATATAGCCTGCTGGGGCTGCTGACATCACCTCTAAAATGGCAATACACAGTGGAAATCTCAAGGCTTTTAGTTGTCAACACAAGGGAGGCTTCTACAGGTAAATAACATGCATAAAATTCATGCATAAAATTCCTTAAATAGACATATGGGAATATTTTTGTTGAAATGCATGGTCTGGAGAGTCTCTTTAGGCCTCACACTAACTTTCCCTGTAACCCTACCACTAACTCATCCAGTAATCCTAACATCAACCCTCCCTGTATCCCTAACACTAATGCCGCGTACACATGACCGGACTTTACGTCAGAATAAACTCCGACGGCTTTCCGACGGAGTTCCGCTGAAACAGACTTGCCTACACACGATCACACCAAAGTCTGATAGTTTAGAACGCGATGACGTACGACGGGACTAGAAAAGGGAAGTTCAATAGCCAGTAGCCAATAGCTGCCCTTGCGTCGTTTTTGGTCCGTCTGAATAGCATACAGACGAACGTTTTTCCCGATAGGAACTGATTCCGTCGGAAAGATTTGAAAGATGTTCTATTTCTAGGTCCGTAAGAATTTTAGAAAGAAAAAGACCGATGAAGCCCACACACGATCGGAATGTCCGACGGGATGCCCACACACGATCGGAATGTCCGACGGGAAGCCCACACACGATCGGAATGTCCGACGGAATGATTCAATTGGACCTTTTCTGCCGGAAAGTCAGGTCGTGTGTATGCGGTATAACTCTTCTGGTTACCCTAACCATAGCATTTACCCTTCCTATAACCCTAACAATGACTTTCCTTCTAACAATCACACTAACCCTCATGCCATTCTGAACCAGACCAAACCCTAGGGTTCCTTCAGAGGTTGCCAGGGGCTACCCTGAGCTATGGCAGATTAACCTCCCATTTGATGGTGCCTGTATAGTTTTGAAGCGTACTACTAATCCCAATGCACACATTCCTGTTGAAATAACTATGCAATTGAGTGGGTGCTGTGGTGACCAATGGCTGGAACTGTTTAAAGTCAAAACAAAAAATTTCACCAGCACACCAGGGATCTCCAAAAAACGGGTCCAAAGTTTTAACCCCCCTGGCGGTATTCCCAAGTCTGGCTCGGGTGGATTTTCAGTACCAAAAGCGGTAACCCCGAGCCAGACTCGGGATCGCATCGCAGGATCCATGTATAGGATACTTACCTTGTCCCCTGGATCCTGCGATGTCTCCCCGCTGTGATCGGTGAGCCGTTGTGTCTCGCTCGATTCACAGTGCCGAGCTCCGTTCCTTGCGAGTGTTGCGACGCACGGGGACGGAGTTCGGCACCAAATTCAAAAAGTAAAACACACAGTATAGATACAATATACTGTAATCTTACAGATTACAGTACTGTATCAAATAATTACACATCCCCTTTGTCCCTAGTGGTCTGTCCAGTGTCCTGTATGCAGTTTTATATTATATATACTGTTCTTTCTGCCTGGAAACTGGAGATTGTCCATAGCAACCAAAACCGTCCCTTTACATCAAAAGTGGTTTCAGACCAGCTAGAAAACAGCGATAATAAATTAGAATCACTCGCAGAATTGAGCGATAGTGATTTGTGGGGAGATCCGTCATCAAACACTAAAAGTAACAAAAGCGACAATTCTGCAACTGAGCAAATTTCAGTGTTTTTGATTTGATTACATTATTGAATAATTTTTATTATATTATTATTTGTTATAATTATTTATAGTTATTTATTATATTATAATTTTTGATTTCGTTTTTCAAACTTTATCATACCCGGGATGTCTACTAGACTCTGGTTTGGACAGATTTAAGTGAATTATTCCAAAGAATTACAGACCTACAATATAAAATGCCAAATTTCTGTGCAAAATAATTGTACCGCTTTCAACACCTAAAATCTGAAATAATCATACCGCCAGGGAGGTTAATAGCAATCACATCGTTACAGCAGAAAGCAACGTTTTGGAGCCACGCAGGACCCCTTTATCAGGCATGTGACCTGTATAGTTTTGAGGTGAACACCACTTGGCCGAGCTTGATACCAATGATATTTTTAGCTGCCCGTAAGCTGTTCTCATCTTTATTTAGAAAAAAAAATGTTGAAACTACAACAGCTTATTAGATGTTGGAAAACTGTTGAAGTATTTTAACCTGCAGTGTGGTAAAGCATTCTATTGAACAAGTCTCCTAAGAAGGCACCATAGGGTTAAATCTGGGAGTCTTGGTTGAGTAGAAATGTTTATTACTTTAAGGACATGATGACGTGTTTTATGAAATGAGGCAGCAGGGTGCCATATTTTACAAAACAGCTGCATTTACACTGACCTCATTTCCCATGCATACAGGAAACTGTTGGAGCAGGTAAGATGAGGATTCTAAAACAGTAGCTTGTAGATGATACAAATATGAAATGTGATGAAATCTGAATTTATGAAGAGTTGTAGAAAGCCAAATAGTCACGTAAACAATGCTTTTCATATTATATACAATTAAAGATGAATTCAAGGTATGGCATTGGTAACTTGGCCCAAGGTACATGGGACCATAGTTACATTGACCCAGTTGGACCAATGTAACTATGCATATACCATACCTGTGGGATCCATGTAGAAGATGGAAATCACGGCAGTAGACTCCACTACTCCAGTGATCTCCACTTGCTTCCGGGTCCTGTGATGCTCTGCTGCATTCTGAACACAGGTGGTTGGGCACTCGGCACAGGCACCATTTTTGCATTTTCTCAATGAGTGCAAAGCATTCTCTTGATTGGACGATGTGGAGAGGCAGGGCGTTGACGTGCTTTCCCCAGCAGTCCATCAGGTATGGGATGTGCATACTTACATTGTGCCACGTTGGACCACATTGTGTCAACTATGCAATCCAAATAATTTCTGGAGTTCATTTTTAAAATTGATTTATATTTTAACTAATTGATTTTCATAGTAAAGAAAAATAGTAAAAGTTAACCTTGGTGCGAAGCAAAACAGTAATTAGCTTGAAAGAAGTCAGCAACCATAGCTGGTTCAGGACTTTTTTCTGGCAACTCCCTTCCACCCCTGTAAGGTACATTACAGCGGAAATGGCAGACTTTCAAAGCATTTCTATCAGCATGCCTCCTGTTAGCACGAGTATCACAGCACACTGATTGGCTCCTTGTGCTGCTTCTTCTTATACTAGGCTAAGTTCTGCTGTAAACAGGGCTGCACTTGGATGATATCAGTTGAAATTCAGGTACTTGTTCTGCTCTCAATAAAAAAAAAAAAAAATACATTAACCGATGAATTAAAGTGACCCAGTCACTACAGGGCCAAAAGTAAAATAAAAGAAGTCTGTAAAAAAAGATGCTATATACAGTACTTACTGTACCTTTCCAATGGCCTATCTGTTAAAACTCCTCTTGCTGGACCCTAGCCGTTGCAGGCATCTGACACCTTTGGATGTTTTAAAAACCCAAAAACACACTTTATGCTGCACGCCGTGGTTCATCTGACCTGTGGCTCAAATACCCTGCTGTCACATCTAAGCCAGCGGGTGAAACCACAGCATGCATGGGGAACTGCATTTATTTCTGTCTTTTATATCTGCCTGGAGTTGACCTTTAAAACCCTTCTCTTTGACTCCTAAAAATATTAAATTAATTTGTTATCTTAATATAAGCATTCAGATTTTTATTTAGGTCTTCCAGTTTTTTTTCTCATGAAAAACTCTAAAAAAGTGAAATGACCCTAACTAGGGCACTCTTGCTGGATTCATTGGCTGGTAAACTTCAGGGGTGCCAGTGTTAGCTGCATTGGGTTATAAAAATGAGTCTCTCAAGAAACTTTATTTTCTGCTGCCATCTGCTATCATCCATAATATATAAAGACATGTTTGTACCTATTTACATTTTAATGTTGCCCTAAGTGATACTATATCTATCCAGACCCAAAGGCGAGGTCAGATTTCAAGCTTCAGTTAGCACAATGTGCACGCAACACAGAGAAAAAAAATTAAAAATGATGTTTCATTGCATGATTTATATTGTTTTCACAGTATTGAATGTGTGCTCATTGATTACAGTCCTAAATAGAATATTCTCAGACTGGAATTAGGCTCTTCTTAAAAAGCAACTGTAAAACCAAGAATGAGGTAGAAGCTCCCCATCGTGTTTAGTAGCAGCAGGAATTGAACCTTGTCCTGATGCATCAACCTTGCCCTACTTCAACAAAAAATATATTTTGACTAGCTCTTTACAGTCAAGGCTTTATAACCCATGTAGACCTAGTATATTTGTTTTAATGCCCCCATGTGACTACGTTGGGTAATATAAGAGGATGGGTAGTAGGTCACATGCTCCATATTCAGAAGTACTAGATATTTCCTTTACTCCGGGTAGCTAAATAGGGTGATGGGGAGTAAAGAAAAGCTGACTATGAACTGTGTGTAAGTAGGAAATGAAAGGTCTTCTCCTTGTTATTTTTTAATGCTCGTCCCGTGCCTGGTCAAAACAAACAAAAAAGTTTTAATACGCCAACACTGTCTTTTGGGTCCTCCTCCAATACTGGAAGTTGCACCTCTTTTGGGTTGAATGACTCTCAGCATCATTAAAATTACTTCTATTGAGCCCAGGTTGTCGTGGACACACCCCCTGGGGGTGAGTCATCAAGCAACCTTGACCTAAAGGAGAATACTGCAGAGAATTGCACTCACACATCACTACATGAGTGCTGTTCTATCCAGCCATGAGGACTGCCAACACCGATGGAGAAGAGGAAGGACCCTGCTCACGCCTACGTGACCCAGGTAACCAGAAGGCAGTTTGTAAGTGGGGAGCTGGGTGGTGGTTGCAGTTGTTTGCCATGTCCTCCATGTTTCCCATTAACTCATTGGGCAACAAGCTATGGTCACATGAGAGGCCTACCCCTTGTGGATTCTTCTGGGCTATATTAGGCACTCTGTACATGGTCACTTCACTACACATGGGGTACCTTTGCTGTCTTCACCAATGCCCTGGAACAAGGCTGAGGATGCCATGGGGGAATACTCAACCTTAAGTACGGCCTCTATTCTTAAATGAATGTACACCATGCACACTGACACTCCAACTGTTCTCGAGTTAATTCCCGGTTCCCCGTGACAATGTACACCTTCTGTGTAATCTTCATTTAGGAGGGACATGCTGAGCCAATGTCCACATCAACCTGTATAGCGTTTACTACTTCCCCAGTAGTGGAGTGGGCCCCGTAGGCTACACGCGCACACTTAACTTAATGGTTGAACTTCTGTACCTTTGTACAGGATGAGGACCCCTGTGGCGCAATCCTCTCCTGTTGCTATGGGAGACAAACCGCTGGCAGGAGTGCCAACAACATCTCCCTCGCTGCTATAGGCCATACCACCTATAACAGGTACATGCTACCAACAGGATGCTTGTTACAACTCCGTTACTCTTGACAACTACTTGTGTCTTTACATTACTCCAATCCACGCAAATACCTTCATACCCCAATGTGTTAAGATCCACTTGTTAAATTATTTGTGCTGGTTACTTGCGATACACCTCTATTAGTAACTTCAGACCAGGCAGGGACAGTGTTTTAATACTTTATCTAAAATGATGATGTAAAGTCTAGTTTTTTTTTTTTTTTATAAAGATAACAAACATGTCTATACTTACCTGCTCTGTGCAGTGAATTTGCACAGAGCAGCCCAGATCCCCCTCTTCTCAGGTGCCTCTTCTGTGCTCCTGACTCTCCCTCCTGTTGAGTGCACCCAAGCTGAGCTGCAGCTTTGTGTGTCCATTTAGACACAGAGCTGTGGTTCGGCCCCCCCTGTCCCTCCTGATTGGCTAACTGATTTTGATTGACAGCAGTGGGAGCCAATGGCGCCGCTGCTGTGTCTCAGTCAATCAGAAGGGAGAGTCCTGGACGGCCGAGACACTAATCGACATCGCTGGATAGAGATGGGACTCAGGTAAGTATTAGGGGGCCAGGGGGAGGGGGGTCGTTTTACATTTTCTTTTTCAAATGCCATAAAAAAAAATATTTTTTTATTGCATTTTAGTGTAAATATGAGTTTTGAGGTCTTTTTGACCCCAGATCTCATATTTAAGAGGTCTTGTCATGCGTTTTTTCTATTACAAGGGATGTGTACATTCCCTTGTAATAGGAATAAAAGTGACACAATTTTTTTTTTTAAAAGAACAGTGTAAAAAAATAAAATAAAAGGTAAAATAAATAAGAATTTTTTTTTTTAAACACACCCGTCCATGCAGAAGCCAACGCATATGTGAGCAGCGCCCGCATATGAAAATGGTGTTTAAACCACACATGTGAGGTATCACCGCGATCGGTAGAGCAAGAGCAATCATTTTAGCCCTAGACCACCTTTGTAAGTCTAAACATTCAACCTATAGAATTTTTTAAACGTCTTCTATGGAGATTTTTAAGGCTAAAAGTTTGCCGCCATTCCAATAGCGAGTGCAATTTTGAAGCATGACATGTTGGGTATCAATTTACTTGGCGCAAATATTATCTTTCACAATATAAAAAAAAATGGGCTAACTTTACTGTTGTCTTATTTTTTAACTAAAAAAAGTTTATTTTTTCCAAAAAAGTGCACTTGTAAGACCGTTGCGTAAATACGGTGTGACAGAAAGTATTGCAATGACCGCCATTTTATTCTCTAGGGTGTTAGAAAAATATATATAATGTTTGGGGGTTCTAAGTAATTTTCTAGCAAAAAAAAAACAACTTGTTAACTTGTAAACACCAAATTTCAGAAAGAGGCTCGGTCCTTAAGTGGTTAAGATAAAAAATCTTCTGACTTTACAATCCCTTTAATAAAGTGCAAAATAGATATTTCACAGTCCAACAGGCAAGATATTATTTATTCCTAATTCCCTAACTATAACCACAAGCTTGAGTGCTGCCCTGCATACCTGCTAAGGTGTAGTCCAGCATTTACAGTCCTTCGGAGGCATACTCCAGTGCTGGTGTCTTCATGGTGAACCCCAAGGCATTGATGAACAACATCCTTCTGCTCCTCCGGGTCTTGTCCTCCATTTTAATCCCTTACGGGCCTCAGAACTATCAGTCACACTAGCTGCCATGCGGAGGAACTCTCTCTGGAGGCCTCTAGTGCCAGACCACTGACCCACTTTATATGTCACAGGATAAGTGGGCCAGACCCAGACAAGAACCCAGACAAGAACCCGCTAAAAAGACCAAAGGACCGGGAAAGACATTAACTTCTAGCCTCCCGGCCAGAACAGCACCTAACTAACTGTTGCACCTGCCCACAAGCTGGAGGAACTAGAGATCCTATACAGTACAAAAAAAATCTCAAAAGAAGTAGCAAGGAGGGGGTGATAAAAAAAATGAAGTTGGGCTAGCCTGTTGCTGTGCCGTGCATGGGCATAGTACAGGATTGTTCTATCCTTTAATTGTTGTTGCTGGGACTTGAGGACGGCTTTAAGAAAGACTGAAATAACTATATAACTATAATGCAATGGGGAAAAAAACATATTCTCAAATAGAGCTGATTTATTTATTTATTAAAATGCTTAACCTACGCAGTCTTACCCCAAGGCCTCGATGCGCATTTCAATGTAAGCTTCATCATTTACTTGTCTTTATGAAGCTTTACTATTTACTTGCTTCAATTCTTGAAGTGTCAAAATATGAAGATTTTGGGTAGTGGACAATAAAGATGTATTATATTGTTAATTCTCTTCTTAAGCTAATAAAAATATTAATAATAGTAGTAAGTTGCCACCACCTAAATAAGAATGACCTTCTCAGATGCATATTGAAAGCATGATTACATTAATATAAAAAGGAAGATGGAAGTACATTGTAAATTCCTGTTTCTCTTGCATGTAAGGGACTATCCAACCAAACAGTAATTTCTCACCCTCTGGTGTAGCCACCAGTTCCCTCCATGACAGCAGTGTTTTATAAACAGTTGGCTCCGACTTATCTTTTCCCATGCAGTAAAATCCAGCCTATTAAGAGCAATGAGGCAGAAATGTTTGTACAGATGATCCAGCAATGGATGGTGTCACAGGATAATGCAAACATGTGCAGATTCTAATTTACAGCCTTTACACATTTTTCGTAACCGCTCTCTCTATATACATTCAGGGCTTTTTTTCTCAGTGAAAAGGTGCAGGTACTCCCCCCCTTTTAAACCACCCGTTTGTCTCCTCCCCCTGCCCACCTCTGAGAACTGTCCCTTGGTTCCACCCCCTACCTACTGCCCAATACTGCCCCTTTTAGAGAATACAGAACCAAGTATAATTTTTTGGTGTTAAGGTATGTTAATGGAATTTGTGAATGATAACAGGAAAAGCAGTAAAATGGATCCCCTGCAGCCAGCAACAATAGATCCCCCAAGAACAATAGAACCCCCACAACAATATATCCCCAAGCAACAGTGGATCCACCCCAGCAACAAAAGCCTCTACCAGCAACAATAGATCTCCCAGCAGCCAGCATCAATAGACCCTCCAACACACCCTAGCACCACTTGCCATTACCTACATTTAGTGCTGGAGATGCCAGAACTGCGTTACCGCTGAAAAAAAAGCCCTGTATACAGTATACTCCATACTCTATGACCACCTCTCCAAGTTATTGAGTTTTAGACAGCTATGTTCCTCCACCTTTGTTGCAGAAGTTTGGAGAAGACCCTTTTCTAGTTTGATGAGTTTGGACTTGAGGAACTTTAATTACCGTATATACTCGAGTATAAGCTGAGTTTTTCCAGCACATTTCTTTGTGCTGAAAAAGCCCCCTCGGCTTTTACTCGAGTCACTGTGCCCATCTGCAGCCTCATGCGCCTGATATCCCGGCACTGTGATATGCAGTCTAGTCGGCGGCCATGCGGTGTAACAAAGCCCCACCTTCTCCTTGTCCGTGATAGGCGGAACACTGACTCACTGCTGGGAAACCGAATCAGTGTTCCGTCACAGATGAGGAGGAGGCGGGGCTTTGTTACACTGCACGGCCGCCGACTAGACTGCATGTCACAGCGCTGGGAGATCAGGTTTATGCAGATGGCACAGTGAGGTATGAAGATGGCACAGTGAGGCATGCAGATGGCACAGTGAGGCATGAAAATGGCACAATGAGGCATGGAGATGGCAAAGTGAGGCATTCAGATGGCACAGTGAGGCTGCAAATGGGCACAGTGAGGCTGCAGATGGGCATTGTTGATCCTCTTTTCCACTTACAGTAGCTGCTGCATTTCCCACCCTAGGCTTATACTCGAGTCAATAAGTTTTCACAGTTTTTTGTGGTTAAATTAGGTGCCTCGGCTTATATTGGGGTCAGCCTATACCCGAGTATATACGGTATCTATTTTTGGGAATAAATTGGAATGATGATTGCAAGCATTCAACACCAGTACCTGACCTCACACATGCTGTTTTGGATGAATGAGCATAAATTCCCACAAACATGCTTCAGAATCTTGTGCAAAGCCGTCCCAGAAGAGTGGGGGCTGTTATAGCCACAGAAGGGGCCAACTCCATATTAATGCCCATATTTTGGAATGTGATGCATGTCATACACGTTTGAACAAATATTGGGTCATTTGATTCCGGGGTTACTGGGCTTTTATAAGTTAGAAGGAAATTTCCCTTTTTTTTGCTTGAAGGACAACTTCACCTGGCCATTGACTAGCACTCCCTTGGACAGGGGAGCCGGATCTGCAGGATCCCATTACCAGACTGCTAAGTACACACATCTTTGGTCCATGTGGATATATGTAACATATATCTAGTTTGTGTTATCCCTGCAAAAGTGAAAATACACTTTAAGTGCAAAACAAGAATATCTATAAAAATTTCTACTTGCTATAAAATATTCTCAAAGGCTGGTGGACATCTTACAAAACAAAAAAGTTATATTAATGGCTAAACCGAGAACTGTTCTGGTTCTAGTCCTAAAGTGGATAACAGAAAGCAATGTTTAAAGCAGAAGGCGCTCATAAATACAAGTGAAACTTTGGGAATCTGTTAAAGTTGACTGGTGCACACATCTTAAAGTTAACAGCTTCTGTGTCAGGTATCACTTGGCCTTTCCAAACAGCAATTAAGTGCTAATGTGTTTTGAATCAACAAGCTGCAAATACGACGGATATTTTTTCTCCATCTGGTGGACATCAAAGGATTTTTAAATTTAACAAGGCAGAGCGTGTCAACTGCTAGGCTCTTGGAGGTAACATGTGTGGCCACCTAGGTGTTTTTAGACTGAGTCAGAAAATTAAACTGATTTACAGCCTGTCAGACTGGAGTAGTTAAACAGCTGACCTGATACAGATTTTTTTTCACAGTTATTTCAGTCATTTGACTGACCTTTGGCAAAATCATCTACAGCATTACATGTACCAGTGGTTGTCATCTAGCTGGGTAAAGGGGGCTTTAAACACACAACTGAATCCATCATTCAGTTGTGCAGTGAGTCATTCATATTCTTGCTATTTATATGACTGCAAGATGAACCAGGCCAACAACCGGCCATAGTAGATGGGAGTGAGAGACGAGATCTACCTGGATTGGTTTATTTGATTGTGTATTTAGCAGCATCCCTGGCATTCAGCCCTAAGGTATTGCACACAGATGCCCTCCTACTGACTCCTTACTGTAAATTTTTATAAAAAATTGGAGGAAGACCTGAATAAAACATATGAGAATCAGAACACATTTATTGCTAAGCACTGGGTACCTGTCTTCATAACCACCCGAAAAAAGATGGATGTTCTCTCGCTTTAGTGATTTTCTTCATCGCACTTTCCATGTTATTCTGGGAAATCCTCTGCTTTCCTTTACTTTCATCCTAGAAATGCTAGAGGGCCATGAACTCGGGGAGCTAATTCTGCAATCTCACCTGCTGCTCTGTAGAGAGGAATACACAGAGAGTGATTTATGAATGGTGGAAGGGCCTCGCTTGACCTCAAACTCTTTATAAATCTTCTCTAATGCCCGTTTATAACATCTCTGAAGATCTGCACGGATGCGCTGAGCTACCAGCTTTGGAGAAAACCGCATAGATTTATGTTCTTACGGAAATATTGTCCTTATTCTGGAGCATGGAACTAGTATGGACAAGGAATTTTAAGAGGATAGTAAAGCAGCACAAAACTCAACAAGCAAGGAAGGCATTTTATATAGAGGAGAGGTCAACTATGAAGGTATATGAATTTCTCATGTGAAAAACAGCACAGAACAGAAGCTATACAGAAATCACTTTTAATTCTTTTAGGACTTTATGTTGGCATACTTATCCCAGGTCAGCGATTGAAAGTATTGAGTTGATTACCATAGCAGTTAAAGTTTATCTAAACCCAAAATAAAAAATGTCACATATTGCTGCTTACTAGTTCTTGGTGTGGTGGCTGCACTAGTTTTCTTTTTTCGTTTTTTTTTTTTCCTTTTATAATATATACTTGGTGGTCCTGCAAATAACACACTTCATGTCCCTGGATGGCTACTTCACTCCTCCACTGTATCTATGGAGGGAGCCGCGATTGTCACCCTAAGCTGCTCTCCTGATATGGACTCCATACATTGTAAAACAAAGAAGAGAGGGCGCACCAACTTTGCGCATTACCTAAGTGTTATCTTTAATAATGTATGAAAAGAAGTATACTCACAAACACATTAATGATAAAAGCATATCAAGGCCCATAGTAGACACAAAGGAGCCAGGTCACCAAGACTGTACCCAGCAAGTAGCCATCTGGAAGGTCCTCTGACTTGCTGGGAACAGTCTCAGTGACCTGGCCGCTTTGTGTCTACTATGGGCTTTGATATGCGTTTATCATTAATGTATTTGTGAGTATACTTCTTTTTATACATTATTAAAGATACTACTTGGGTAATGCGCAAGGTTGGTGCGCCCTCTCTTCTTCGTTTTACAGTGTTTCCACTGGGTTTTTTCCCCCGACCCTTTAGAGGGCAGCAAAACCTGTGCTTTCATTTGAACTACCAAGAACCTGTGATACATCCAGCACCATTACACCACCCTTGAACGAAGGACAATATTATTGTATCGACTCCATTCATGCCTGTACCTTTTCATCTCCATTACATTGGGGGTGGGCATTTGGTAGTTTATAGAAAATAGCTAGAAAGGAAGATATTCTTCAGTGCATCTCACAGAAAGTGACAAAGACACTCAACTAAGAAGCCCACTTGTGTTTTTCGTAAAAGATTTACTTTACACATAGCAAATAAAAAAAATTCTTTAACAAACCGTGTTACCCATGCCATGATTCATGGCAAAACAGAAGCAACCCTTCACAAGCACATTGCCAAATACCGTATACGAGAATCTGGCAACCTCGCTTCTTGCCAGCTGAGCTCGACTCCACTCTGCTTCAACCTTAACGCCATGGTATTGCCCTTCTTACTCCTACTCGACCGCCCCTTACTCCTGGATGTCCCCCTCCCTCTATTCTCCTCCCTTGCCATCTCCATTCTCTCCCTGTTTACAGCCAACTTCTCTGGACCTATGATAGTTTACCATTGGTTCATCATTAATACGGTTCTTATTTTTAATCTATTTGACTGCATATAGGCACTTTTGCTTGGATTAATATGAATATATCATTAGGAGTCTGCTCATCCTTGTTCTGTGTTCTATTGTTCTGTAAAATCTAATGCATTAGCTGATCTGCCTCTAATCATTCTCAGGCTTCAGTAAAGCCTTTTCAACAGAAAAAAAATGCCCACGACAGCCTATGTTTAATTAAAAATAAAAAGAAAAAAACACAAGGGATGGTACTTGCGTTTCATCAAAAGTGTCCCTTGTGCTAGTGCCGGCTACCATAGTTGAAATCTTCCTCTGTCCCCCACATCCCCAAATCAGAGATCTTCCAGCGCTGCAGAGCGAATACAGCCTCTGGACCTGTCATAGGCACTTGCCAAGAGTGATGACTGTGCCCGCCTTTTCTACCCCCATTCTCCGCTTATAGAATATGTACTATAGATTCCATTAACGAAAAGCACTCTATTAATGGAGGATGGGTGGATGCATTAAAGGTCCCCCCTCCATTTATAGCACTCTTTTTATCGTGGAAAACTCTAGTACATTTTCTGTGAATGGAGAATGGGGAGGCAGAAATGGTGGGTATAGTCGATACTCTTAACAAGTGCCAATAACAGATCCAGCAGCTATATTAACCCCCACAGCACAGGGGGCAGAGGATGGAAGATTAATTTATCTTATTTTAAGTTTTATTTAAAACACTAATCTGGGCTCAGGTTCTCCCTTCCCCCACATCCTAATGACCCCTTTTCCCCCATGGGACACTTCTGGCACCCTTAAAAAAGCAAAGCTGGTTGAAACTTGCCGAAAGTTTAACAAATGCGTTGTACACACTGCTTTTATACAAGCTGAAATCTGTGTGAGTAAGTCTGTTTGTTGTGTTGGCTGTTACAGTATATCACTGGTACAAGAAGTGAAGAAAAATCCTCAGTCTTGGATAGAGTTGAGTCTTAATCCTCATGCCTTTTTTACTGATCATTCCCTTTATCTTTCAACTAAAATATTAGTTTCATCTATCAAAAGCTTTGAAAAGTATTGTATATACGCATTCCCCCCAACCCCTGCTGTGCTATAGAAGGAGGACGACAATGGCATAGTTGCCAATATTTAAAAATAATTGGGAGGGACACCTACCTTTCACACAGGGCTTCTATGGCTTCTTGGCTTGGTCTTCTGTGGCTGCTAATGTCTTACCTTTAACCTTATGCTCTGCTACATTTTAGACAAAATGGAGTCTGGGGGAAAAGTTAGAGTAAAATAATACCCATTGTTGGTTTCAAGAGGAGCAAAATAAGTCCTGTAAAAACTAGTAGACATGTGCACAGCCAAAAAAAATTGTTCATTTTCGTTTTCTTTTCATTTTTTTTTTTTTTTTTTCGTTTTTCAGGTCATTCGTTGTGATTGCAGTTCGTAAATTCGTACATTCGTAAATTCGTAGATTCATAAATTCGTTCATTCGTACATTCGTAAATTCGTTCATTCGTACATTCGTGAATTTGTACATTCGTACATTCATAAATTCGTACATTTGTAAATTCGAAATTTGAAAATCCAAAAACCCGAAAATTCGAAAATCTGAAATAGTAACTAACTATTAAATTATAGGTATTGGAATTTCCTTTCAAATTTGGCTGTCAGTGAACGTAACAAATATGAATTTATCCGAAGTTACGCATTATCCGAAATAACCAATACTGCATCTAAACAAATGGAACGGAACAAATTAATAATAAATAATAATAATACAAAGTTTTTATTATTATTATTGTTATTTATTATTATTAATTCATTATGTTCCATTCGTTTGGATACGGCATTCGTTATTTCGGATCATTCGTAACCTTCGGATAAATTTGTATGTGTTATGTTCACTAACAGCCAAATTTGAAAGGAAACTACAATACCTATAATTGAATAGTTACTAGTAATAGTAGTTAAGTTATTATTAGTTAATTATTATTTCAGATTTCCGAATTTACAAATTTATGAATTCACTAATTTACAAAAGTACGAATGTACGAATGTATGAATTTACGAATTTACAAATTTTTCGAATTTACGAATATTCGGAAAAATTTGTTAAACGGGTTTTCGTTAATTCGGATATTTGTGAATTAACAAATTTGTCGAAATTCGTTAAAAAACGAATTCGGAACAAAACGAATTGCACATGCCTAAAAACTAGCAACCATTGCTATAAGTCTGATTTCACCTTTTGGACTCTTGCAAATGGCTGTACATTATGAGTACAGAGTAAAATATGCTTTTTGATGAGGTACCTAGAAATGACAGCTACAGTGTCTTTTTTTTCCCCATTGACTGCTTTACAGAAAACGTCATGCACGGCTATACGCACATAACCATTGGCACTTGTATTCGCATGCTTATGGGCGTATTTTTCAAAATGTAAAATTTTGCATTCTAAAAAATAGGCCCATATGATTGCACATGTAAAAGCGAGTGTCGGGAATAAGAGCCCTTATTTTTCAATGTAACAAGTCAGTTTAGGTAGATGTCAGGTACATATATTGCTTGCAATGAAACATTAATTTTCCTCTAGCTGTGAGAGGAATACAGAAGTAAACGAAAAAGTGTCATTATAAAGCTAACTGTCATCGCTTTGTATGTTTGATTGGACTTTCTTATTTCATTATGAAAAGCACTGATTTCACTCTGAGAATTTCCAACTACACAATTAGTGATTTAGAAATGTTTCATGGAAAGCACCAGGTGTGAAACATAGATCTCTAGGCAAATGTAAAAATATCTGTTCTCATGAACAGTTTAATTCGTCTAAATACATTCCAGGTGCATTAAACCAAATGTTGTGCAAAATGTTACAGTTTTAAAAAAAATAACAATTCAATTCTTTATTTATATATATATATTCAAGATATATGGGAACAAAACAAGCAAAGTAGGCTTCAGGAAAAAATATGATCCGGTTAACTAGCATATTACATACAGTTACAGTATAAGATCAAGTGTATTTTCTATACAAGAAAATACAGTATGTATTTATCTAGGTCAAAATCACTGTTTCAAAAAACTTTTGGTGTTAGGTACATTTTGTTGAAAATAACATAACTCAATATGTTGCTAGATATGTACGTAAGGCTAGTCCCATATCATTTGCAGTAACTAGTTTGATTTGAGTTTAAAAATAAAGTATTCATTTAAACAGTTAAGAGTTTAAAAAGGAAAAGATTTGGAATAAGATAGATAAGGAGGAGGAGGATAGGGAGAAATAAAAAAAGAAAAAAAAAGAGGAAAAAGTGTAAAGGAAGGGATTTGGGGGGATGTTATTTTTCCTTATTGGTAGCTCCATACCATCGTTCTCAGACTTATGCCGTTCTCAGACTTACAGATGATCGGACATTCCGACAACAAAACCGTGGATTTTTTTCCAATGGATGTTGGCTCAAACTTGTCTTGCATACACACGGTCACACAAATGTCGGAAATTCCGAACGTCAAGAACGCGGTGACGTAAAACACGTAAGACGAGCCGAGAAAAATGAAGTTCAATAGCCAGTGCGGCTCTTCTGCTTGATTCCGAGCATGCGTGGAATTTTGTGCGTCGGAATTGTGTACACACGCTCGGAATTTCCGACAGCAAGTCTTCTTGTCAGAAAATTTGAGAACCAGCTCTCAAAGAGTTGTCGGAAATTCCGACAGCAAATGTCCGATGGAGCATTTACACGGTCGGAATTTCCGACAACAAGCTCACATCGAACGTCTGAAATTCTGATCGTCTGTACGCGGCAATAGAGTGAGTTTCTATATAGTAACCAGGGTGTCCAAATTTTTACATTTTTATCAGACTTGTTCTTTAGAAATGCCATAAGTTTAGAAATCAACCACAGCCTGAGCCACCACGTCTCCTGCTGGGAAAGACTTGTAGCTCAAGTTCCCAGCTGGTTAGAGACAATATTTTTTCTTTCTGATAGAAAACATATCCAACTAAAAGAATTAAAGAAATCTAATTTCTTCATAAGTTTTGGCCAACATGTATTCTGCTCAAGGCTTTTTTTCTCGGAGAATAGGTGCAGGAACTCCCCCCGTCCAAGTCACCCCTTGTCTCTGCCCCCTACAATACCTCCTACCACCGTCCCTTGATTCCACCCCCTACCCACCTACCAGTACTGCCCCTTTTAGAGAATACAGAACCAAGTATCATTTTGTGGTGCTAAATCATTTGTATGGAACATGGTAATGATAATATATTCCCCCTGCAACAATGGACTAGACCCCAACAACAATAGATTCCCTGCAGCAACAGTGAACCACCCACAACAAAATATCACACCCAGTAACAAAATATCTACCCACGCAACATTAGACTCCCCCCCCCCCAGCAGCAACAACAGATCTCCCAGCAGCCAGCAACATAAGACCCCCCCAGCAACAATAGATTCCCCATCAGCAACAATAGACCCTCACACAAAATCAGATCCCCACCAGTGACAATAGATCCCCCAGCAGACAACATCAATAGACCCTCCAGCACACCCCACACCCCATGCTATTACATACATTCAGTGCTGGAGGTGCCGGAACTGCGTTCCCCCGCGTTCCCGCTGTAAAAAAGCCCTGATTCTGCTGTTTTTGATAAAAAAAATTCCAATGAGTGCAAATTGATTGGTTTTCTTGAACATTGAAGTGCCTACAAACTATGGTATATATTATGGATTTTTTATTTAAAATTTTTTTTATATCACCAATGGCGGCGATCAGCTACTTATAATGGGACCTCGATAGTGCTGCGGGCAATCTGGGGGAGGGGGAACTGACAAACAGCCACTAACATCACCAGTGACATAATATAGTGATTACTAATAATATGCACTGTCACTGTACTAATGACACTGGCTGGGAAGGGGTTAACATCTAGCGCGATCAAGGAGCTAAATGTGTGTCTAACAATATGTAATGTGTGCAAAATGTGCTGCTTTTATTACTAGATCTCCCAGCTTCTCATCCCTGCTTTGCAGGGATGAGAAACTGACAGATTGCTCCCTCTGTATTGAGCTCTGTGTTGTTTATCAACACAGAGCTCTGGAATGTGATTGCACACAGCTGATCAGCAGGTCCCGGCCGTGAATCATTGACTGGGACTTGCTGAAAGGCTCCCGCTGTGTACAATCATGCGTGTGCCCTAAACCCGGAAGTAGGCAGCAATGTACGGGTACGTTGCTTTGTCTAAAACGGGCGCTCGCTCACAGTACATTGCGGGCGGGCAGATGGGCGGCAAGTGGTTTAAAGTGGAACTTCACCCCCCTGTGTTTTTTTTGTAAATAACATAAACAAAAAAAGCACCAGATTGGGGGTTTGGGTTGCAGTGGTGAAAAGTCTCTTTATAAAAATTCTACATTGCTACATACAGGTATTTTGCAAAGATTAGTGACTTAGCAAACTTTAAAAGAGAAGTATGGGTTTGGGGGTTTTCCCCCATCATACTTACCTAGGTGGATGCTGCATCTGTCCCCCTGCGCCTCTACACTGAGAACCGAGCGATCGAACATGGCCGATCGCTCAGTTCCTGCGGCTCCCCGAGCAGAGAGCTGCTGACCGTCAATCAGCATCTCTCCTCTCTGCTCCTCCATGCTCAATGGAGAGCTGAGCTGTAGAGGGGCGGGGAGCGGCTGTCTCAGTGGCTCGCTGAGAGGCTGAGACTGGTATCAGTCCAGGCACCTGGCGGATCCCGGCTTCCATTGTCGTGATGACACGGTGCCTAGACTGATTCCAGTGACGTCAGCAGAGAGCGGACTCCAGCCAGAAAATGGGTCACAGGAGTGCAAAACGGATTGCTGGGCTTTTCCTTAGGAGAAGCCCAGCCAAACGAGCTCAGGCTGAACTTCTCCTTTAATGCAGAATAAGGGCCCATGCACACTGGCCTTAAAAATCGCTGCTTCTACAGGAGTTTTGCCTTTTGCCTGTAGAAGCAGCTCAATGTTATCATATGTGTCCATGCACATTAGGACACTAAAGCTGTGTACACACAATCGTATTTTCTGACGGGAATTGTATGATGACAGACTGTTGGCGGAAAATCCAACCGTTTGTATACTCCATCGGACAATTGTTATCGGATTTTGCATGGACAAATGTTGGATCGCAGGCTTTAAGATTTTCCGCGGACAAATGTGTGTTGTCGGATTTTCCATGTGTGTGTACACAAGTCCGTCGGACAAAAGTCCAAAGTACAAACACGCACGCTCGGAAGCAAGGACGAGCCAGAAGCGGTCGGTCTTGTAAACTAGCGTTCGGAATGGAGAATTAACATTCGTGACGTGGCAAATTATGAAATCTCCAAATGCAGCGCACAATTCTCTTCTTTAATGGGATAATAATGAAGCTGCTTTGCTGGTGATACTGATGGAGTTATTTCTAGTGATATCAAGAATAATATTATTATGCTTTTTTTTTGGGCAAGTTACCACAACATCATTATCCCGTAGTTTTTAAGATCAAAGATACAACTATGTTGGTGTCCCTTGTCAATTTTACATTGTATTTTTGTTTAAATGTAACTGCCTACTCCCAAACTGTCATTTGAAGTAAAACACAAAGCCAAGTATTATTCTCCACAATTTTTTTATTGTGCATTAAAAAAAGAAAACAAATAAAATTAGACATGCTATCTGCCAATAGAACTTAACCAAAAAGTGCATTCTATGCATCCAAAAATATAGAAAATATACCAAATCAAATCATTATTATTCAACCAAAAAATAAAATAAAAGCCTCATGCATGTGTCCTGCTTCTTAATATAGGGGGTCAGCAATGCCAAGAGTTGGTGAAAGCAGAGGTCCGTCATCCGGAGATATTCAAATTATTCTCTTGGAGCTCCCGCAGCAAAGGCATATGACATAATTGGTCATGATTAATAAAGCAACCAATTTTTGGTCCAAGAAATCCTCCTCCTCCGTTTCCTGGACTGGACTTGGGTCAAAGCAATAACTCCAAGGCCAATAATAAATAACACGTTATCTCCTCCGATTCAGCAACATGTCTGGTTGACGAACGGCCGTTCAGGAATGAACTGAAAGTGGGAACTGAAAAGCACAAAATGGAAAGCGCAAAATAAAAAGCGCGAATCACCAAACTTCTACTAACACGAAATTAGCAGAAGGAGCCCAAATGGTGGCACTAAAGAGCTGAAAAACCACGTAGTACGTCACTACGTTCGGGTTTGTTGGCCGACAATTCCTTGCCGTTTGTATGCAAGACAAAATCCAGGCACGCGCCTTCGAACAAAAGTCCGAGGTTTTGTCTGCGGAAAATCCGATCGTGTGTACGGGGCTTTAGAGGCAAATTTTAAGCTCAGCGTTTAGATGCAGAAAAAAAAACCTTCTGGTCTGAGTTTTTGAGAGGAGTTTTCTGGCAGAAAAAAGTGCCCTTAAACGCTTGTACAAAAACGCTCTATATGAGCATTTTTTTCTGCCAATAGAACTGTTGTTTTTTTAAGTCCAGTGTGCATGGGCCCTAAAGCAGTGGTGGCTGGTGCTCAAAATTTTAGGGGGGTGCAAACAAACTGAAAAATTCAGAAAAATACTGAAAAAAACCATCAATTGCAGCCTCACTGTGCCCATCAATTGCAACCACTGTGCACATCAATTGCAACCTCATGGTGTCCATCAATTGCAGCCACTATGACCCCCCCGGCGGCACTTAACCAGAACAACCCTAACCCCCCAGGCGGCATTTAACTAGAGCACCCCCACGCCCGCTGGCTGTCTGCCCAGCACTTACCCCATCTTCGTGGCGGGTCAGGCAGCAGGTGACAGCGGTGAGCTGTGGGATGGGCCACCCCTGCCCTAAAGCCTCATACACATGATGAGAATATCGGATGAATGATCGGCCGCTTTTTTTTTTTGCATGCTAGTCTCATATTGAAAATGAAGAGGTTACTAAATGTATGAAAATTTTTGTACGACAGAATACAATTTCAGAAGTGATGTAATGTGTTGTTTTTGTATTGCAATGTATTCTTTAGTTCGCGTGGTCTTGGTCTTCTGATTTTTTTTGGATGAATACTGTACTGAATAAACAAAAATCGTTTGCTCTGCTAACGTCCAAGAAAAATTTTCATGTCAGTCCCTTTGGATATTTTTCGCGTGAATTGTTGTGATTGGCTCTTGAAAAGCTGTGTACTAACGATCAGAGTATCGTACGATCCCTCCAAAGTTTTTGTCATCCGATTTTCTATTCGTGTACTGGGCATAATACATACTACTGTTATGGTCAGGGCTTTTTTTCTTAGAGAATAGGTGCAGGTACTCCCCCTTTACATCACCTCTTTTCTCCATCCCTACCCACCTCTGAGCCCTGTCCCTTGGTTCCACCCCCTACCCACCTCTGAGCACTGTCCCTTGGTTCCACCCCCTACCCACCTCTGAGCACTGTCCCTTGGTTCCACCCCCTACCCACCTCCCAGTATCACCCCTTTAGGAAAATACAGAACCAAGTATCATTTTGTGGTGATACGTAATTTGCATGGACTTTGTTAATGATAACAAGGAAAGTAGTAAAATAGATTTCCTGCAGTCAGCAGCACTAGACCCCTCTACAAAAAATAGATCCCCCCCCAGCAACAACAGACCACCTGCCAAAAACAATACCTACTCCCCGCAAAATAGATCCACCCCAGCAACAAAAGGTCTCCCAGCAGCCAGCATCAATAGACGCCTCACTCAATTATAGGTCCTTCCCAGCAACAATAGATCCCTCTGCAACAATAGATCCCCTCCAGCAGCCAGGAATAGACCCCCCAGCACCCCTTGCCATTACATACATTCAGTGCCAGAGGTGCCGGAACTGCGTTCCCCCGTGTTCCCGCTGAAAAAAAGCCCTGATTATGGTACTATTACAGAATGTTCTTACTATGGGCTTCTAAAAATGTTCAGAAGCTAAGTCAGATAGCAAATTGTACATGAAGAATAAGGTCATCATCCTCTAGTTCTGCAGAAATGATTGCAAAATACAACACTTATTTTTTATCTGCTTTACTTCCTGTCTCTACTTTGGAAGGATTGCCTTGTTTTGGAACCCAATCCCTCTGTGCCTCTTTCCTCCTCCAATGTCCCTCTTGACCTCTTTACTTTTTTACTGCCAAACATGTTTACATTGTACTAAACCTTTCATCCGATTTTCAAGGTAATGCGATTGTTATTTCCATATGTTAGTATTATTGACAGAGAAAATTGAGTACTGTCCGTGATACTTTTTTTATTTGCACTAACATACAATTTTTCAGGACAAGCTTTCGGGGTATGTCCCCTTCTTCAAGGTCCAAGCAGTACTGATTCACAAATTTTTAAGCAGAATGTTAAAGAAGAAGGAAAAAAAAAAAAAAAAAGAGAAAACCAAACACATACAAATCAATGGTAATAAAGATAGCAGCAGAGTAAGGCTCTGTTTCCACTAGTGCGACTTTTCATGCGACTTGGGACTGAAAAGTCGCATGACAAATTGTTTCCCATGATTTCCAATGAGTACCGTTCATATCTGTGCGACTTCAAGTCGCAGCGACTTCAAAGTAGTCCCTGCACTACTTTGGTCCCACTTTGATGCGACTTGAGGTCCATAGATACAGGCATTGCTTCAAATCGCGGTAAAAAGTCGCGGTAAAATCGCGGTAAAAATCGCGGTAAAATCGCGGTAAAAAATCACGGCAAAATCGCGCGACTTTGGGGACGCACTAGTGGAAACATAGCCTAAGGCTCTGTTTCCACTAGTGCGACTTTTCATGCGACTTGGGACTGAAAAGTCGCATGACAAATTGTTTCCCATGATTTCCAATGAGTACCGTTCATATCTGTGCGACTTCAAGTCGCAGCGACTTCAAAGTAGTCCCTGCACTACTTTGGTCCCACTTTGATGCGACTTGAGGTCCATAGATACAGGCATTGCTTCAAATCGCGGTAAAAAGTCGCGGTAAAATCGCGGTAAAAAATCGCGGCAAAATCGCGCGACTTTGGGGACGCACTAGTGGAAACATAGCCTTAGTGAGATAAGACAGAGGGAGAGCTAGGGGGGAATGCAGGGGGGGGGGGATACTAATCACAGAGCGGTCGTAAAACTTTAGCATATCTAAATTCAGGCCATTATTCTTCGTGTCAAAAAGAAGTATCATTCTTAGTTCAAACGTTTTCCTTTCCTGGATAGTTCTGAAATTCCCTTTAAGAACTAAAGCTGGCCATACACCTATAGATTATCTGCAGATTTTCTATGGTTAGATGGAAAAAGTGCAACAGATTTCTCCATGTTCGCTAAACTGTGTGGATGGAGGAATCTTCCACTTTTTCCATCTAACCATAGAAAATCTGCAGATAATCTATAGGTGTATGGCCAGCTTAAGACATTGAGGTCTTCTATGGTGTGGTCCGATTGTGAGAAATGATGTCCCACAGGTGTGCATAAACTGTCTTCTTTATGTTCTTTGATGATATGTCTGTGCAAATTCATCCTCGCTTGCAACTTCTGTCCTGTTTCACCAACATAAGATCCTTTGCTGCACCTTTTGCATTGGATGAGGTACACAACATTACTTGAGGTACAGCTGTAAGATCCCATGATATTGGTTTTCTCTTTTTTTTTTTTTTTCCTTCTTCTTTAACATTCTGCTTAAAAATTTGTGAATCAGTACTGCTTGGACCTTGAAGAAGGGGACATACCCCGAAAGCTTGTCCTGAAAAATTGTATGTTAGTGCAAATAAAAAAGTATCACGGACAGTACTCAATTTTCTCTGTCACAATTGCACTAATACGGCTACAATCACATCAAGTATGATGTTAGTATTATTGAAGAAGACTATTGGTGCAGTGAGGCGTGTTATACTATTTAATGCTTGGTGTCCCTAGGTGTCTTCCTGTCCCTCTTCACCGCCTCTGAAAGTGTTATAGGTATGTGAATCCAATACAATTTAGTATAATATAAATGAGAAGGATGGACAGGTAAAATGCCCCACATGATAACCGTATACATAAATATAAATACTACTATGCAATATTTCATATTTATCTAAGAAAAAACATCTGTTTTTATTCCTGTGCATTATACTCTGATTCCTCTGGTTTTAAATTTTATTGTACCGGTATTGTCTCCCTCCATTTTGTAAAGCGCTGTGCAAAGTGCTGGCACTATATAAATCCTGTATTATAATAATAATAATAATAATAATAAATAAAGCATTGTATGAAGTTGAGAAAAAGTCCATCAATTTACAGGAAATATAGAAAACCATACTTTTTTTTACCTTTTATTAGGTATTTGGCACTTGGAGGTCAAAAAGGTCAGGCCAGAGTTTTGAACTTTGGCGCTCTGATTGAAATCTGCATAATAAAGCAGGTCGGGGTTGTTAAGCCCCCTCAGGGCATTCTGAAAATTTACAAAACCAGCTTGTACGAGTCTCCAGGGTCCAGTTTATCAAGAGACCACACGTACCCTTTATTTAGCAATAATATATATATTATTATTGTTTTAACAAAAGCGAAACTTTCCATATTGTGGGATTTTTTAATATATTTTCCTGTATTATTTTCCTAGCAAATATCTAAAGTGTGTTGGGCACAAAGTGTAGGGCATTCACCATCTCAATATAAATAGATTCCCTAAAAATGATATATAGGCAAACCTGATGATTTTTTTAAGTAGAATTAGAATTTTTCCATTTCCTGGAATAGGGTGACAACGCTGTTCTGCGGGGAAATTGTACAGCAGTGTTGTCACCGTGGGTGGTCTCAGATGGACATGTAGTTTTGAATGGACTTAAAGTGATTGTAAAGTCTAGTTTTTTTTGTTGTTTTTTTTTAGTTAAAAACAACAAACATGTTATACTTACCTGCTCTGTGTAATGGATTTGCACAGAGCAGCCCTGATCCTCCTCTTCTCGGGCCCCTCTTTGGCTCTCCTGGCTCCTCCCTCCTGTTAAGTGCCCCCAACAGCATGTAATTTGCTATGGGGGCACCCAAGCCGAGTCACAGCTCCCTGTTTCTATTCAGACACTGAGCCGCGGCCCGGCTCTGCCTCCTTTCTCTTCTCATTGGCTAACTGACTTTGATTGACAGCAGCGGGAGCCAATGGCGCCACGCTGCTGTCTCAGCCAATGAGGAGGGGAGTCCTAGGCAGCCGAGACATTCCTGCAGCTTTGCTGGATCTAGAGGGGGCTCAGGTAAGTATTAGGGGGGCTGCTGCACACAGAAGACTTTTTATCTTAATGCATAGAATGCATTAAGATAAAAAACCCTTCTAACTTTACAACCACTTTAAGCTAAAACAAATAAAGCCTAAGTCCAGCAAATAATTTTTAAGCATACTGCAACAGACTTTTTTTCTTTTGAATAAAAATGTTTAAAGTACAATTAAAGGCAAAACTTTTTTTTATGAAGAGAGATTAGAACTCCTGTCAGATCTTTATTGCTGTCTGTGTCTCCATTAGCAAAATTCCCTATTTGTCCTGTTTACCATAATCATCAAATGTGAAAGAAAATTTCAAATTTTGGGTTGCGAACAGAACAGAAATAGAGGGGAAATCTTTCAATTTGAACACTAGTTGAGGTAACAAGGGGCACCCTCTCATTGGAGGGATTGCCTCTCACTTCCTGTTTTGGCTATTGGATGGGAAGTAAAGGGAATTCTCCCCAAAGGGACAAATATGGCAAAAATAAAATTGACAGGGGTTATAACCCTCCCTTACTCTATTCAAAACGAACAAAAAATTATTGTAGTTCTACTTTAAGCCATATGAATAAAAGCTGATCATGGTAAGCATCCCTGTCAGTGTAATATGGTTTTTCCCAACTCTGTAAATGCAGGTTTTGCTGGACATCTTCCCCAGGTACAGGAAGTGGAAAAATAATGGAACTACTGTCAGGCTTAACAGAGAATCTAACTATGTTACAAGCGGTACTCAGAAAAAACAAAAAACTGCTGTTAATGTCATTGAAAGACTGCATTAAATGAGTATTTTGTTTATTTTGTCCATAGTTCTGGTTCAACTATTTTACTATCTACTGTAGACAAGAAAAATAGAGGGCACACCAGTCTTGTGCAGTACCACAAATAACATTTATTAACAAAAACAAGCTTCCATATACTCACAAAAGGTAAAAAAAAAGCTTCAGACACAAAGAAACAACGCAATACAAATTCCAGAATGACGCGTATTAAAGGGAATCAGCGTATGTGTTTCGAGGGCTATGCCCTCTTCATCAGAGCTCTGATCAGGGCCGGTGCTACCACTAGGCGAACTAAGCAGCCACCTAGGGCGCACTGCTGCTTAGAGGCTCCCGGCCGCTGATTTCCCTCTGTGTCTGCATGCTCTGCAAGCTGCAGCATGTAACTAACTCAGTCTCAAGCAGCTGCTTTGTCTGTCCGGTAGTAAAATTAGAGGCGCAGCACTGGAGCCAGCGTTAGAGGAAGCAGAGCCGATGTTTCCTGTATGGCGCCGCCTCCTGTCACATGGGCAGGGCAAAGGGGGTAGAGTCAGGGGTGGAGCCAATGGGGGCGGCAAAATTAGGTTTCGCCTAGGGCGTCAAAAATCCTTGAACCAGTCCTGGCTCTGATGAAAAGGGTATAGCCCTCGAAACACATAAACTGTTTCCCTTCTATGAGTGTCATTCATGCAGCTTGTACTGGACCGTTTCTCTGTGTCTGAAGCTTTTTACCTTTATTTTAGTAAATGGTGGACATGTGCACACTGAAATATTTTGTGTCGGAATTTCGTTTTTGTCCGAAAAATAAATTTATTTAGTTACTCCCGAAATTCATTTTCATTAATTTTGTTTCGTTAAAAAATGCATTCGCGGGAAAGTCCAAAACAATAAGGGTCGAATCTGTCATTGAAGGCTTATGGTGTCTGTTGAATGTTCTAAGAAGATTCGACCGAGCAGCTAAACTGTACGGCGCCGCAATCGTACATTTCCGGTCGAATGTTCCGCCTACAAGCTAATGTTGTATGACACTAGTAATAATTATATTTATTAATGATTATTACTAGTCAACCAACATTATAATTCTTCTATAGCCTATGGGCGGAGCATTTGACCATAAATGTCTGCTCGCGGCGACTGCTTTGTCGAATTTCATGTCGAATCTTTTCTCTCTATGTCGAATAATCGTGGACTAATAGAGTTAGGTTAGGCACATTCGACCTTTTTTGCTATTGTCTCTATAATGTCAAATCTTTTCTCTTTACGTCGAATCTTTTCTCTCTATGTAGAATAATCTTGAACTAATAGAGCTAAGGTTAGGCACATTTGACCACAGGTTCGATGGACACAGATCACTATTGTCAGTGTCATGTCGAATCTCCTATCCATAGCGAACTGTTGTCACAGCGAAAATGAAAATAAAGCATTTGTTTATGTCGGATCTTTCGTTTTTCAGATTCTGCATTTTTGTTATTGTTTGTTAAAACGATAACGAAAATACCCAAAATTCGGACGAAAACGAATGCACATGTCTAGTAAATGAAAGCGTGTTTCTGTTAGTAAATGTTACTTGTGGCCATGTATAAGTCTGGTTTTAAGTCTCTTTTTCTTGTCTTATGTCTACAGCATTAAAGATCTTCCCAATCTGAAGAAGACACCAAAGCGTTTAGCGCTGATGAGCATTCTATGGAGGGATTTTTCCAAGGTGTTACTGGAAAGTTTTGCCACTACTGACCACCCTAAAAGACCATAGAAGACTTGGTGATTTTTTGACTTGGGCACAGATGTGGCACTAGTCTATTTATTTTACTAACTAGAACCAATTTTAAAAACAGAAACAAAGTGGTTCACAAGATACCCAGTTGGGCTAACCAACTCCAGCAGAATAACATGTGTATAAATTTGTGCTTGATCTTCTCTACATGCTTGTGTTCTGGATATTTCTGCCTCCAGAGATAAAATAACAATGACAATTACAAGGAAACAGATGAAAAATGTCATGCCAATGGAATTCAGAGGTGGCAAATATCTGAAATTCTGATAACACGTCTAGACATCTTGCAGCCAGGCCAATAAATTGCTAGCAGACTATGAAATGTCTTTTATCGTTTTGCAATAAGTATTTTATGCAGCGGAGAAATCCGAAGCTTTATCCAAATTGGTTACACCGTATCGCTGACACATTCTTTCCCAGAAGTCTGCAGAGCATTTACTTAATGTAAAACGTTCAGGGCATCAACATGGCTCTTCTTACAATCTGTGAGAGGCTGAAATGGTATTTGGAATACGGCCAACCGCTGACCATTATTACCAAATATGTTGTTCAGACCGAAAGCAAAACTTTTTTTTGGGAGTTTAGCACTTTGTTCACATATTCTGGTGACTTTGATTGGACATTGGGGTTCATTTAATAAAGGAGTAGCACATGTTCATATTACAGATTACATTTTTCCAGTTTAGTAAATGAGGTGAAGCTAACTTCTAAAAAAAAATGATTTGCAATGACTACCCAATCATATGTAAGGAAAATAGAAAAGAAGACAGAATTTCTGCTTGCACATGAGGACAGGACAATAAAACTGGAAATAAACTGTATCTGAGCGCCACAAACTGAAAACGCTACTTAATTATTTTTTACTATTTAAAGCAAACTCACCTATCCATGCATGTGTCTTTGCTTTTTTTGTTGGGAAATCTCTTTAAGCGCTTGACGACCAGCGCACGCTGATTTACGGCGACAGAATGGCGCAGGTGGGAAAAAAGCCGTAAGGGTACGTCCCCCTTAAGAAGCGGTGCTGCGGGTGCTCGATGTCCGCTGGGTGACCGCGATCGTGTCACGGAGAGGTAGAACAGGGAGATGCTTTTGTAAACAAAGCATTTCCCCGTTCTGCCTAGTGTCATCGAGAGCAGTGATCGCTGTCATTTGAGGTGTAGCCCCTCCCCCCTCACAGTTAGAATCACTCCCTAGGACACACTTAACCCCTTCACTGCCCCCTAGTGGTTAACCCCTTCACTGCCAGTGTCATTTTCACAGTAATCAATGCATTTTAATAGCACTGATCGCTGTTTAAATGACAATAGTTACATAGTTACATAGTAGGTGAGGTTGAAAAAAGACACAAGTCCATCAGGTCCAACCTATGTGTGTGATTATATGTCAGTATTACATTGTATATCCCTGTATGTTGTGATCATTCAGGTGCTTATCTAATAGTTTCTTGAAACTATCAATGCTCCCCGCTGAGACCACCGCCTGTGGAAGGGAATTCCACATCCTTGCCGCTCTTACAGTAAAGAACCCTCTACGTAGTTTAAGGTTAAACCTCTTTTCTTCTAATTTTAATGAGTGTCCACGAGTCTTGTTAAACTCCCTTCTGCGAAAAAGTTTTATTCCTATTGTGGGGTCACCAGTACAGTATTTGTATATTGAAATCATATCCCCTCTCAAGCGTCTCTTCTCCAGAGAGAATAAGTTCAGTGCCCGGACCAGAGTCTTGTAGAGTGGGAGAATTATCGTTTTATCTCTGGAGTTGATGCCCTTTTTAATGCATGCCAATATTCTGTTTGCTTTATTAGCAGCAGCTTGGCATTGCATGCCATTGCTGAGCCTATCATCTACTAGGACAGTGATGGAGAACCTTGGCACTCCAGATGTTTTGGAACTGCATTTCCCATGATAATCACCTATACTGCAGAGTGCTTGAGCATCATGGGAAATGTAGTTCCAAAACATCTGGGGTGCCAAGGTTCGCCATCACTGTACTAGGACCCCCAGGTCCTTTTCCATTCTAGATTCCCCCAGAGGTTCTCCCCCCAGTGTATAGATTGCATTCATATTTTTGCCACCCAAATGCATTATTTTACATTTTTCTACATTGAACCTCATTTGTCATGTAGTTGCCCACCCCATTAATTTGTTCAGATCTTTTTGCAAGGTTTCCACATCCTGTGGAGAAGTTATTGCCCTGCTTAGCTTAGTATCGTCCGCAAATACAGAGATGGAACTGTTTATCCCATCCTCCAGGTCCCAAAATAGTCTCAGAAGTGTCCCATGTGTCCCCTATAATGTCGCAGTCCCGATAAAAATCGCAGATCGCCGCCATTACTAATAAAAAAATAATAATAATAAAAATGCTATAAAACTATCCCCAATTTTGTAGATGCTATACATTTTGTGCAGACCAATCAATATACGCTTATTGCAATTTTTTTTTACCAAAAATATGTAGAAGAAGCCTAAACTGAGAAAAAAAATAATTTTTTATATATTTTTGGGGGATATTTATTATAGCAAAAAGAAAAAGTATTGCTTTTTTTTCAAAATTGTCGCTCTTTTTTTGTTTATAGCACAAATAATAAATACTGCAGAGGCGATCAAATACCACCAAAAGAAAGCCCTATTTGTGGGGAAAAAAAGGACATCAATTTTGTTTGGGTACAACGTCGCACGACCGCGCAATTGTCAGTTAAAGCGACGCAGTGCCGAATTGCAAAAAGTGCTCTGGTCAGGAAGGGGGGTAAATTCTTCCGGGGCTGAAGTGGTTAAAAGACACCCCCCTCCAACATTTCTAGTTGTGGACATCTCAACTAAGGGCAGATGATTCATGTAGCATTTAATTCCTGGAATCTATCTGCCATTAGCTCAGGCATGCAGGTGTCACGTCACATTCGGCTACCCATCACATTTTGCTACCCGCTGGAGTGCGCATGCTCGACGCCGTCATATGCATTCCAACACTGTTGTTAGACCACTTTGCCACAGGGCCCCTCGCGGGCTCGCTATGATGGCCACGCATCGGGCATGGCCTCGCTTCGCTCGGCATAATTATAATCTGACTCTATGTCCACTTGGATGGTGGGGCTTGAACCTGGACTCAGGGGTGTGGCCACAAAATTCTGCGCAAGCGCAGATCGCCACAGTGTTGGAACGCAAATGGCGGCAATGCACATGTCCAGCGGGTAGCCAAATGTGATGGGTCGTCATATGTGACGCTACACCGGCAGGAGGGTGTGCTTAGCTGAGAAAGTCCCTCCTCCCCTCCTCCAGATGAAAGATAATAAAGGGCCCATAAAGACTCCTGGGATGCATGACATCATTTTGGCCTAGGCCAGAAACCAGTAAGCAAATGAAGAATTATAAATAAAAAAGGTTCAAACAGGTGAATATAATATACCTTTCTATTTATTTACTAATGCTAGCAACACAAAGATAAAAATTAGTTAATGTTGATTGAGAGAGTTTAGTTTCCCTTTAAACTGAACACTGCTTCACCTCGTTCACTAGCAAAGTGGATTTTCCTCCTCTGTAAAATGAATTCTCTCTTAGCGGAGTGAATAGGTGAAACTGTGCGAACTTAAATCATCCAATGATGCGTGAGTAAAAATACATTTTTTACATTTTTTTCATGTATATGATTGGATATTCTAATCAAGTGAAACCCACCCACCCGGGTGGAGAGAAAGTGCTGATAGCCCAAAATATGATTAAAGCAGCCATTCCCATCCTGCAACTGATCACTGGCTGCAAGGAGTAAGGTGTGTCAGTGTAGACACGCCTCTACACGCCTCTACACAACTCTACACGCCTCTACACAACTCTACACAACTCTACACATCTCTACACATCTCTACACAACTCTACACATCTCTACACAACTCTACACAACTCTACACGCCTCTACACGCCTCTACACGCCTCTACACGCCTCTACACGCCTCTACACGCCTCTACACGCCTCTACACAACTCTACACAACTCTACACAACTCTACACAACTCTACACAACTCTACACATCTCTACACATCTCTTTACACGCCTCTACACGCCTCTACACAACTCTACACAACTCTACACAACTCTACACAACTCTACACAACTCTACACAACTCTACACATCTCTACACATCTCTACACATCTCTACACAACTCTACACAACTCTACACATCTCTACACATCTCTACACAACTCTACACAACTCTACACAACTCTACACAACTCTACACAACTCTACACGCCTCTACACAACTCTACACAACTCTACACATCTCTACACAACTCTACACATCTCTACACGCCTCTACACGCCTCTACACTGACACACCTTACTTCTTGCAGCGAGTGATCAGTTGCAGGATAGGAATGGCTGCTAGATAATAATACTTGCAATATGCCCCTGCAAACAGAGGACCTGTAGAGACAAACTACATTGGATTTGAAGTTATTCTACAATCAAGTGGGATATATTTATACATACATATATACTGTTGAAAGAATTCCCATCAGTGTCAGCTGTGATTTGAATGTTATTTACCACCTAAGGCCACTTATGGGTATGTCTGTGCTCCCTTTCCCTTTGTCTCACATTTAGTCTGTGTGACTTTTGCATGGGATAGTGTGGTCCCGTTCCATACTCCTTGGACAGATTACCACCTTGAAACTACCCCGCCTATATGTTTTTCATCGACTCTGGTCATGCACAATATTTCAATTTGAAGATGTCTTCATTTCCCTGAGTAAGATCAGAACAACATACGATCGAAATGCATTAGGGCTCTTCTCTGAGCAATAGCATTTAGTGTCAAGAAACTCTTTTTTGCTATTTGCATTTGTAACATTGACATCTCATGTTTGAATACCATGCATACCTGAGCTCATGGCGTTTTTAACCGCTTGCCGCCCACTCACTGTCATATGACGGCTGGGTGGTGCAGCTCTCGTTCTGGGTGGACTTCACATGATGGCCCTCCAGAATGGCCGCTCTTGTGCGCCCGTGGGGGCGCGCATCGCGGCGATCGGTTCTGCGGTGTGTCAGTCTGACACATCGCTACACCAATCTCGATAAAGAGCCTCTGACGAAGGCTGTTTACCACATGATCAGACGTGTCCAATCATGGCTGATCACGATGTAAACCTGAAGAGCCATTGATCGGCTTTTCCTCACTCGCGTCTGATTCTTTATCAGTGCAGCCCCCCTTTGGATGCCCACCCAGGACCACCAGGATGCCCCCAGGACCACCAGGGATGCCACCACACTGGACCACCAGGTATGCCACACTAGACCACCAGGGAAATGCCAATCAGTGCCCATCCCCAATGCCTGCCAGTGCCAGTGCCATCAGTGATGCCATCTATCAGTGCTGCATATCAGTGCCCATCAGTGCTACGTATCAGTGCCCAGAGGTGCCGCCTATCAGTGCCCAGCGGTGATGCCTATCAGTTCAACCCATAAGTACCCATAAGTGCAGCCTTTCTGTGCCCATCAGTGTCTCCTATCAGTGCTCATCAGTGCCCACCAGTGCCACCCATGAGTGCCCATCAGTGCCACCTATCAATGCCCATCACTGCTGCATATCAGTGCCACCCATCAGTGCCGCCTACCAGTGCCACCTATCAGTGCCCATCGTCAGTGCCTATCAGTGCCACCTCATTGGTGCTACCTCATCGGTGCCGGGTTATCAGTGTCCATCAGTGCCACCTTATCAGTGAAGGAGAAAACTTACTTATTTACAAAATTTTATAACAGAAACAAAAGAAAAGAAAAGAAGAGAAGCATTAAAAATGCCCCACTGTGTACAATGCACGTTGGTTGCAGCACCTTTGTTGGAAAAAATGGGGTTAAAACATGTAGTGAGGAGGTGTCACATCACTTCCCCACTGCCTGTCAGTAGCCTCTGAATCTGAACATGGATTGGGCTTCAGAAGATCTACCCTTTCTAGCAGCCGTGTTATCCTTGGTGGATCGCATTCAGAAGACAGTAAAAAGCGATTTGAGGGCATTCAGGAGGCGATACATTTCTGATGTATACTTGTTTTTGGCTTTTCTTTTTATTGCCAAATGGCAATTTATTTCTTTGTGGGACTGAACTGCAACTGCAAGTCAAGCATTTGGCTGGTTGTTGCGGCACGGCCCCATTTACTTACATGTGAGAGTTTGATAGGCAGTGCCGTCTGTCAAACTCGGCATGTAGTGTTGAAATTGCCACGACGATGTGTACTCACCTGAGTAGCACCATGTCCACTTGTAGATGCATGGTCAGGGTTGGTAAAAACGCAAATCAACCACCTGTTTTAACACTCCCTACCCGCCCATGTAAAAGATGCCCTAAGACCCAAAAACCCACCAAATCCACTCTCATTTCTCCCTCCACATTGATTCCAATATATTTTGCCAAAATGGCAAAATTTGGTGAAGAAATTTTCACTGAAATTATGGAGAGATGAAAAGTCTCAATTTCGCTCATTCATGCTCTCTTCCAGTGGCTCCCCCCCAGTCGGTCAGTTGGTCAGTCGGGTGGGTCTGGTGCACTTACCCCACCTATGGTGGGCAGCGCTTTTCCCGGGCTTCACCGGTGGCTTCCCTTGCTCGGCAGCGGCGGCAACAACGGCTTTCCCTTCCCCTGCTCTCCATGGGCATCGCGGCGGCTTCCATTTCCTCCCTGGCAGTCAATTGGGACTCTTCTTTTTTCGGCCAATCAGAAAATGGGTCTCAGACCTGCTTCTGACCAGACTGAGGATCAGTGTTTCAATAGCGAATATTAATTTGCTGTTGTAATACCTGGGTGGGCTCCTGGCGCAATGATCTGAGCCACGAGCCCACCCTATTTTGAAGCCTTTTTAGAGCCTGTGGCTCTAATCAGGTGCTTCAAAAAAACAACCCCGCCACTGTAATTCACACGCCTGGCGTCCTGAAAGGGGCCGAAAGCATGAATAGGGGGTGGCGGTGTCCAGTCAAAATAGCGGCCATGGATAGAACATGGGGGTGGCAGCCATGGATAGAGGGGGCGGTGCTCCGGTGCCCCTAATGGACGGGGCCGCCACTGCTCTCTTCAATTTCATCCCTCCTGACAGGCATTGCAGGTGGTAAACCTTTTGATTCTATTATAAACATCCAGCCGACTGCTAGGTGGGATGTATTGAAGGTAAGTGGGCCCACTCTTCCTCCTGGAGAGATGCCAAGTAAAAAGGTAGTTGGCTGAAAACTACCAACTTTCAAAAATGTTTCATATAGGGAGTTGATTTAATAAAGGCAATTAGACTGTGCACTTTGCAAGTGCAGTTGCTCCAGGCCTTAGTAAATGAGTTGAAGCTTCACTCTGCAAAGAACACCCAATCACATACAAGACAAATAAAAAAACAGCATTTTTGCTTGCACATGATTGGATGATGGAAGTAAGCAGAGCTTCCTCTCATTTACTAAGCTCTGGAGCAACTGCACTTTGTAGAGTGCAACTGCACTTGCAAAGCGCACTGTCTATTTGCCTTTAGTAAATCAACTCCAGTGTGTTGTGTATGTAAACCCTTAAGCCTCGTACACACAATCGGACTTTCCGACAACAAAACCGTGGAATTTTGTCCGAAGGATGTTGGCTCAAACTTGTCTTGCATACACACGGTCACACAAATGTTGGCCAACAATTACGAACGTAGTGACGTACTACGCGCTTTTTCAGCTCATTAGCGCCACCCTTTGGGCTCCTTCTGCTAATTTTGTGTTAGTAGACGTGTGGCGAGTGTTGATTCGCGCTTTTCTTTTCGCGTTTTTCATTTATCGCTTTTCATTTCGTGCTTTTCAGTTTGTTTCTGAACGCCTGTTCGTCAACCAGACATGTTGCGGAATCAGAGGAGATAACGTGTTATTTATTATTGGCCTATATTCTATATATTTGGATGCATAGAATGCACTTTTTGGTTATTTTCTATTGGCAGATAGCATGCCTAATTTTATTTTTTAATGCACATAAAAAAAAATTGTGGAGAATAATAATAAAAATAATAATAAATAATAAAAACTACGGGATAATGGTGTTGTGGTAACTTGCACAAATAAAAAAAGCATAATAATATTATTCTTGATATCACTAGAAAAAAAAGCCTTTGAAAATTTGTTTGCAATAACTCCATCAGTATCACCAGCAAAGCAGCTTCATTATTATCCCATTAAAGAAGAAGAAAATGTGCGCTGCATTTCGAGATTTCATAATTTGCCGCGTCACGAATGTTAATTCTCCATTACGAGCGCTAGTTTACAAGACCGACCGCTTCTGGATCGTCCTTGCTTCTGAGCATGTGTGTTTGTACTTTGGACTTTTGTCCGACGGACTTGTGTACACACGATCAAAAAGTCTGACAGACATTTGTTGGCGGAAAATTTGAGAACATGCAAGCCTCATTTGTTGGCGGAAAGTCCGACAACAAATGTCCGATGGAGCATACACATGGTCGGACTTACTGCCAACAAGCTCACATCCAACATTTCCCGACGGAAAATCTGATCGTGGGTACGCGGCATTACAATTGACTTCTCTTTCTTTCGAACAGGAGTGGGAGCGGCCACCCCGGCGCTCCCAGAACCTCGTTTCCTCCAACTCCTCTCTGCTCCAAGAACAGTGCGGGCCGGAGGACAGGCTGACTGGGGGCCCGGAGAAAGAGGACAGGCGGGAGGGGGAGGCTGCCAAGGAGCTGCTGGATGGAGCAGAGCAGCGAGAGCACCCCCGGATCAAGAGGGAGACTCAGCACTGTCGCTGCTGACCATCAGGTACCTAGCATCCTACACATACCTGCCCGCACACAGAGCCTGCGGGGGGGGGGGGGAGCAGAGGAGGGACTGCAGATAGGAACAGTGCTATGTGGTCTGTCTCAGCCCTCCCCTCTTTCTCTCAGCCCCCCTCTTTCAGCCCCCCCTCTTATTCTCAGTCCCCCCTCTGTCTTACAGCCCCCCTGTCTCTCAGGGGCCCGCCTCTCAGTCCCCCCCTCTGTCTCTCAGCCTCCCCTCTGTCTCTCATCCCCCCTCTATCTCTCAGCCCCCCTCTGTCTGTCAGCCCCCCTCTGTCTCTCTGCCCCCCCACTGTCTCTCAGCCACCCCCCCTCTGTCTCACAGCCCCCTCCTCTCTCTCATCCCCCTTCTCACTCACTCCCTTTCTCTTACTCTCACCCCCTCTCTCTCTTTCATCCACCCCCTCTCATCCCCTTTCCCTCAACCCCCCTCTCTCTCACTCCCACCTCTCTCTCTCACCCTCTCATGATATTCAATAATAGATGTGGGGTCCTTTTGGTGGCCGTGATTTTTTTTTGGGGGGGGGGGGCAGCATTTTATTTATTAAAAGTGCGCTGGTCTGGATGAAGCCAAATTTTTGTCCCAGTCCAGCCCTGCCCCAGCCATAAGGGTAAGGTCAGGATCCACCCAGATGGCTGGACCATCTGCTGGCTCTGCCTCTAATCGAGCCGCCTCCACAGCTCAGTACTCCAGTGAGCGCTGGAGGGGCAGAGCAGAGAGCTGTGACTGATAGTCACCAGCTCTCTGCAGGCTGAAGACTGCTTTGTTTGATCACTTAGTTCTCGGTCTTAGAGCAGTTGGGGGACAGATGCAGCATTGGACCGATGCTGCATCCACCTAGGTGAGTATAATTTTTTCTTAGGAATCCCATACTTCCCTTTTAAATATACCAGTGAAGGTGTTTTGTTATATCTGTTCAATAAGTGCTGGGTCATGTGCACTCTGCAATGTTATCCTAAAGTAGAACTAAAGGCAAAACTTTATTTTTCATTTCGGAAAGAGTTAGGAAAGGTTATAACCCCTGAGAGTTTATTTTTTTGCTATCTGTATCCCATTGGGGAGCTTTCCCTTAACTTCCTGTCCCATAGCTAAAAAGTGACGGACAAAGTGGAGAAATTTGGGGGGAATATGGACCGCAGTAAACCTCTCTTATGTTTTGGAGATGAGGATAGGGGCAGGTGTCTTGTAGCCCTAAAACACTTCCTGTCCTAGGGTGACAACTCTTCTCCTCCATAGGTACGTTACTGTGAGTGTTGTCACTTTAGTATGATACTGATAGAATAACCAGAGAAAAATAAAGGATAAAATAAAACTAATGCTGCCAGCACATTTAAGGGCTAGTAAGCTGATAAATATTACTTTTTTGTGCTTGGGTTTAGGTGTATTTCACTAGTTTAAAAGACAAGCAGCCCACCTTACACCAAACTACCATCTGTTGCCCACCATGTTAGTCACTTAGGCTCCCATTGATGTTTTGTAACAAACTACTACTAAAGTACATTACTTGGCACTTTTTCTTATGATGTTCGTAAACCAGAGTTTGACTTTTGACCCCCAACACACAATGGAATTGATATGCTTCTTCTGAAATTCTCCATTACTGAGGATTAGCCATTCCTAGGGGACAAAAAGAAATACCAATATTATGAAATGGACTTGGAAACTATGTAGAATTTGTGACAGTTTTCCCTGAGCCACCAGCTTTAGATATTGTTGTGACATGCTTTGGCTCGGTATTTTGCCTGATACAGCAGTCTTATTAAAAATAAGTTATAATAAGCTGGCTCTGCACACGGCCATCTGTGACAAGTGACTCCCGTCTCTGCTGCTGAGGAACCAAATCTGCACAAGGATGCAAAAACTCTTTTCAGGAAGATAATGTAGGTCAACATTATAGTGTGGAGAGCACAGAAATTAACTTATAATTTATTGCATAGTATAAAATACATATATATATATCAATTTAAAAAGTACAACTACACATTCATACAATTTTGTGGCAGCAGTGCAATGCTTAAAGCGGAACTCCAGGATAAGTAAATATTGTCTAAATACAAGAGGCACGTGTATACTTCCTTAAATCTTGGAGGGCTCTGTGTATTTCTTTCAGATCTGTGCAGTAATCCAATGTGAAACTTTTCTTTTGTCACTTCCTGTCATAAAGACCAGCCACTGCTGCTAACTCCCCTTGTGCAGGGTGTCTGGTCTTGTCTCCACCCCCTCCTGTAGTTTTATGCAGGCAGCCTGTAGTGGGTGGGGCCTACTGGGTCCCTCCCACAGCTCTTCTGTTTGTATGGGTTTCCAAGGGCATGTGCTGTAAACAATGTAGCTTTATAGCCTTGGTGGCTATTGAGGAATATATTTAAATGAAAGATTTGTACTTGGAGTTCAGCTTTAAAATCAAGATGAAAGTCAGGAGTAGAGATGAGCTTGGGTGTCCTCTAAACTCATCTCCAGCAGGATTCGAGACTTGCGCTCTTTGTCTACTCCAATGAGCTGCAGGCTGGGTCACTTCTGTCAAATGTCATTCTTGACAAGCTCCAAAAGTTGGATGCTTGCTGCAATTATGTCAACATGGACCAAAATTTCAAAGGAATATATATATATATATTATATATATATATTTATGGTCGTGGCCCTAAGACCGAGACAAACGTGCATCACATAAACACGCGACAAGACTCACAACATAAATAGACCTGAGGTGTGGCTTTTGGTCGTCTGGTAGGTATGGCAAGAAAAGGGGCCATACCCAAGATAAGTAATGGATGATTGTGGAAGAGAATTTGCTGAGAAGTGCTGTAAAAAGGGGAATGGGAGGGAGGGTATCGTGCACTGAAACTGACAAAGAGGAAGGGGAAGTGGTCAGCTTAAATACCCTCCGGGCTCCTCCCATAAATTCAGGCCAGCACACTGGCCTTCTAACTTATGGTCGTGGCCCTAAGACCGAGACAAACGTGCATCACATAAACACGCGACAAGACTCACAACATAAATAGACCTGAGGTGTGGCTTTTGGTCGTCTGGTAGGTATGGCAAGAAAAGGGGCCAAAAATAACCAGGTAGGGAAGTATCTTTATTGCCTCTAACCTCATTGAGTGAGCTTGGAGAAAGGGCCATCTTGAGGGAATATATATATCTGGTAAAGCAGGCAGACTTTCACCTGCCTAGCTTCTTGGTCACATGGTCTGGTACTCCGTGCTGAGATGTGGCTGAGGCTGCGCCGATCCAAAGGAATATCCAGAATACCGCCTGGGGTCTAGGCCTAAGTTGACCAGTAGGACCCAAACATGTTTAATAAACTGATTTCCACTCAGGTGGTTGACCTGAAAAGGCAGTAATGGGCTGGAGACTGGCTGGCTGGGTAGGTGAAAGAGCAGATGGTCAAAAGATCGTTGCTGGGCACCAGGCGTTGCTGGTTCGAAAGAAGTTTATATCCACTCCGGGTCCGGTTTGTTGCGTTTTCCGTAAGATAAAGGACATAGTGGCTTGGATACCGGCCAGGTACAGCCTGATAGGGGTATGAGGGAGAGCCAGCTGTGTGTGGCAATAAGATATAAAGGCTAGGACATGAGTGACGTCATCTACTGTGGTTCCGGGAAAGTGGCAAGGAACCTACGGTAGGTGTTCCAGGCCGTGGGATAAACCTTTAGTGTGTTGCTAAATAGTGAGTGGTTGATGAGCCGGGTTGCATTGGCAAGGTGTGGCTTCAATCCATTGTTAGTTGAGACCAAGGTGGGATAGGAGTGGATGACGGGTCGGCTCCGGGTTCCTGCTGGAAGAATGAGACAAAATTGGAGCAGGACAGTGCATCGGCTGCGGTATTGCACTTGCCAGGGATATGCTTACAGTAACTGTTAAATTTGGTGATGTAGTGACAATTGCAGCAGACTGCGCAGGAAGGACATGACGGGGAGCAACTTGGATCTACCCTTATTAATGATGTCAGCTGTAACCTGGTTGTCTGTGGTGAAGAGCTCTGTCTGATCTGTCCACGTGTGGCCCCAGACTTGGGCTGCTACCACGATGGGGTACAGCTCGAACAATGACGAAGATCGAGGGAAACCAGGAATCAGGCAGATTTCCGGGGGCCATGGTCTGGCAAACCAGTGATGGCCAAAAAATTGCAGCAAAGCCAGTGGAGGCTGCAGCATCTGTGACTACCTGGGGCGACTGAGCTGATACTGGAGGGAAAAACATTGATATGTCGTTCCAGTTGAAGAGGAACTCGTCCCACATAGCCAAGTCTGCTATTGCTGCTGGGTCTAGTCTGAGGACTTGGTGGGGTCCTGCACTCGGGCAAGAAAGACTAAGAGCCTTGAGATGAACGACCGCCCCTGAGGAATTGTTCTCATAGCGAAATTGAGCATCCCTATCAAGGACTGCAGCTGTCTTTTAGTACATTCCTGTGACCGGGTAAACTCCTGAATGACCAACCCAACACAAGCTAATTTGTCAGAAGGCAGGCTAGGCTGCATGGCGTGCGTATCCAGGACGATGCCTGAGAAACTTATGAAATGTGTTGGACCTTCCACTATGTGTTCATTGAGATTGTTGAAGACCTCTCTTAGCTTGTCTAGATCTACCGGGGGGTATGTCTAGGTGTTCGATAAGCAGAAAATCGTCCGGATAATGGATAACCCTGTGACACTGGGCCTGGTGTAACAGGTTCAAGTGAGGGATTGGGCGAAACCGTCAGCTTTGTGGGCGAAGTGGCAACAAAAGAGTTCCGTGTCTGTGAGGCTCCAGTCAGAGCTTATCTGGAACTGGGCAAGTCTCGCTGCTGCTTTGGCTGAAAATGACCGATGGTCGTAGACGGCAAAACCTCCATATTTGTAAGCAAGATCTGTCACTGCATGAAGATATAAGTCCTCCTGCTGAGGGTGGCTGAACAAAGTACATCTCTGAACATCCTGAAGGCCAGGGCGAACTCAGTGGCTGACAGCTTACGACTGAGGCTGGGGTCTCTCGACTTGACAACCACTGAGACATCCCCCCCAGGCGTATGATTTGTTGTCAGCTAAGTCATGGACTGAGATGAGCAGGGATGCCAATTGACGTCTTTGCCCTCCAATGTATCCTCCCTGATGCTGGTCGGGACAAGATGAACAGGGAGGAGGATAGGTGCAGAGTACCTGCAGAAGGAGAAGCTGTCATCGGGACCATGACCAGGTCCGGGAGGGCCATGGATGGGAGAACTTTCAAAGGTGTGACTCTGGTCTGGACGTCTGAACTGTTGCGGCTAAGGGGGAGACCAAAGAGTGCAGCTGGGCCCCGTGGATGGATTGTAGGGATGCCTGTTGGGCCCAGCTGCAGCTGGAGGCGGGAAGAGGAGCCTGAAAAGCTTTGCCTTCCTGGCTGTTAGCAGGAAAGGGAACATCCCTGCGACTCAGCTATGAGTTTGGGGGATGTTCCGTCCCCTGAGGGACTGCAGGCAGCCGTGCTCTGAGCCGCTTGGGGGGGTAACAGAGGGGCGGGTGTGAAGTCCTCGCTGCCAGAAGACAAAAAGGGGGCTGAGTGCTCATATTTAAGAGGAGTCATAGCCATAGGATAGAGAGCGGAGTGGTAAAGAGAAAACTCAGAGAGGAGGAAAAAAGGGAGAAGTACAGAAAAAGGAATGATAGGCATAGACAGTAGCTGACAGAGTTCTGTTGTGCAGAACTTATGTTGAGTGGAAATTTAGAAAACTCACAAGAGTGCGTGGCGACCGAGGTGGGCCAGGTGGTGACTGGCCAGATAACCGATAGCTCGGGTGCCTGTCTGTGGCAAGCACAAACCTGAAGACCAGAACCCCAGGGCGTACTGGGGTGAGAAGTAGAAGTCTGGTAAGGCCTACGTAGGAATGTTGCGGTCTGTAGGGGGTGACGTGTGCTCGGCCTGCTAACACTTGCACTGCCAGCAAGTCTACTGTTAAGCGACCTTGTCTGCGAGGTGAAGGGTCGCCCTTCGAAAACAGAGTGTCATGTATAGACATATGTGACAGAACTAACGCCTGGAGATCACGTCCAATGATGTATGTGAAGTAATGGTATAGTGAAAGGGCGCTGCAGAATGATGTGATAGAAAAGCCCATGAACTAGGCCCTGACTGACGCTCTAGTAGCGAGGTCCTGGTTATGATCGAAACTCGGTCGACCGGGAACACCTGCAGTAGGGGTGACATGAGTGCAACAAGATTTCTTTACTTTTTTTTTTTTTTTTTCTTTTTTTTATGTGTCCCCCTTGTATGCGACTGGCCCTGGTGGAGATGCAAACATAGCGTTTTTTTTTGTTTTTTTTACCTGGGAAATAACGTCCAACCTGGTACAGGATGAAACCTGAACTCGACTGACCTGAGGGAGAAAAGACAGACGAAAACGATGAGTGGCTCGTATGAATGCCACTGGAGACGAGTGACCGATTAAGTGCCACTAAAAAATGAAGTGGGCTGTATGAGCACCACTGAGTGTGCTTGCAGGGATTGCAAGGAGTATATGTTGAGATGCATGTTTGCAGCGATTGCAAATGGGTATATGCTGAGATGCGTGTTTTTGCAGCGATTGCAAGGAGATTATACTGAGATGCATGTTTTTGCAGCGATTGCAAATGGGTAAATGCTGAGATGCGTGTTTTGTAGCGATTGCAAGGAGTTTATACTTAGATGCATGTTTTGCAGTGATTGCAAAAAAGGGTAAATGCTGAGATGCATGTTTTGCAGCGATTGCAAAAAAGGGTAAATGCTGAGATGCATGTTTTGCAGCGATTGCAAGTGGGTAAACACTAAGATGCGCGTATTTGCAGCAATTGCAAGGAGTTTATACTGAGATGCATGTTTTGCAGTGATTGTATACGGGTAAATGGTAAGATGCGTGTATTTGTAGCAATTGCAAGGAGTTTGTACTGAGATGCAAAATGGGTATATGCCGAGATGCGTGTTTTTTGCAGCAAATGCAAGGAGTTATGATGAAATGCGTGTCTTGCAGCGATTGCAAGGAGTTATGATGAGATGCGTGTCTTGCAAGGAGTTATGATGAGATGCGTGTCTTGCAAGGAGTTATGATGAGATGCGTGTCTTGCAGCGATTGCAAGGAGTTATGATGAGATGCGTGTCTTGCAGCGATTGCAAGGAGTTATGATGAGATGCGTGTCTTGCAGCGATTGCAAAGAGTTATGATGAGATGCATATCTTGCAGCGATTGCAAGGAGTTATGATGAGATGCATGTTCTTGCAGTGATTGCAAAATGGGTATATGCTTAGATGCGTATCTTGCAGCAATTGCAAGGAGTTTGTACTGAGATGCATGTTTTGCAGCAATTGCAAGGAGTTATCATGAGATGCGTATCTTGCAGCGATTGCAAAAATGGGTAAATGTTGAGATGCGTGATCTTGCAATGATTGCAAGGAGATTATACTGTGATGCATGTTTTTGCAGCGATTGCAAATGGGTAAATGTTGAGATGCGCAATCTTGCAATGATTGCAAGGAGATTATACTGAGATGCATGTTTTTGCAGCGATTGCAAATGGGTAAATGTTGAGATGCGTGTTCTTGCAGCGATTGCAAGGAGTTTATACTGAGATGCATGTTGCAGCGATTGCAAATGGGTATATGCTGAGATGCGTGTTTTGCAGCGATTGCAAGGAGTTATGATGAGATGCATAGATTGCAAGAAAGGTCACCTACTGATAGGCGAAAAAGAAAAGGATAGCAGAAACTGTATATGTAGGAAGGAACTGCGAAGTGGCATACGTAACGAATCGTAGATTTGTGTATACCACACCTTACTTCTAAAACCGAACACATACCAACCACCCAGCCCCCCAGGCTAATCAAAGTGCAGACAAGGCCCCATGTGGGTCTAATTACCACCTCAATCAGACACAGAACCCATGCAAATAATACATGCTGATCTCCAAATGGATGAGATGGCAACCCCATAGACAGTGAATCCTATGAGAAAATGAAGCCTGTATTGAGTGATATCAGAGAACAACCGACAATTGCTCAGAGGCTTGGATCTACGAACGAATCGTATGTTTGTGGATAGGATGACAAGCAAGGCAGAGCGAGCCTGCAAATCTAAGTTTGCAGATATAGGAAACATATCCAATGGTAACATTGCATATGAACAAAAAGGTTTGAAGCCTACCTGCAACAGCAAGCGAGAACCGCCGACGAAGATGCCGCAACCCACTTATAATCGAACGCACAGACTTATGAACACAAGGTAAGCTGGGAAGAGTCAGCACAGCGACATGTAGTATCGTGCACTGAAACTGACAAAGAGGAAGGGGAAGTGGTCAGCTTAAATACCCTCCGGGCTCCTCCCATAAATTCAGGCCAGCACACTGGCCTTCTAACATATACATATATATGTAGGAAGGCCAGTATGGTGGCCTGAATTTATGTGAGGAGCCTGGGGGGTATTAACCAGCCCGCTCGCCTGTGGTCTTTGTCGGTTCACTAGGCCGACTCTTTCAACTCGTTGGCGTTCGTGAGTTGCGCGCTCGGAATTTCAGCGGCTTTCAGTTCCCGTTCACAGTTTCTAAGAGGCTTCCGTTCCCGTTCATAGTTTTTCGTACAAAACGTGTCTGGCTCGGCTGTTGCAGGTAGGGTTTCATTGACATTTCATCATTTCATGTATCACCATTTGCTAGATACCGTGTGTCGCTCAAACCCCGATACGGAACTTACGAGTCATTCGTTAAGGAAACCCTGCACGTAGCCGTAGCACTCAGCCACCAATTCGTGCCTCTATCCTTCTAAAAACATTTTTCATTTATTTTACGTACCTCACTCTGATTCGAATCTAGTTGCGTCTGCTTCGCACCTGTTTGTCCGGCCATGTCTCACTTGTTCTTGTCTCATGTTTTATACCATGCTCCACAGTCCTGTTCATTATCAGTCGCAATTATGGCACATAGATTCGTGCCTCTGTCATGGCTTATCATTTCACTCATTTCACTCATTTCACTCATTTCACTCATTTCACTGTCATGTACCGTGCTCCGATTCGAATCTAGTTGCATCTGTGATGCACCGATTCGTCCCGGTGTGCCCCAGTCGTTATTTGGCCTCATTTCAGTACATGCTCCAGAGTCCAGTCGTTGTCAGTCACAGTTTGCGGCTCACCGATTCGTGCCTCTGTCATGGGAAATCATTTCACTGTCACGTATCACGTTCCGATTCGAATCCAGTCGCATCCGTGATGCAACGATTCGTTCTGGCGTGCCCCAGATATTTTTGGCCACATTTCAGTACATGCTCCAGAGTCCAGTTCGTTGTCAGTCGCAGTCGCGGCATGATCGATTTGTGCCTCTGTCATGGCACGTGCCTCTACCATGACAAATCATTTCATTCATTTCATCATTTCATTCATTTCATCATTTCACTCATTTCACTGTCACGTACCGCGCCCCGATTCGAATCCAGTAGCATCCGAGATGCACCGATTCGTCCCGGCGCGCCCCAATTGTATTGGCCTCATTTCATTCTGCGCTCCACAGTCCGACTCGTCGTTTGTCGCAGTCGGAAAGAAAAAAAAAAAAAATAATAATAATAATAAATAAAATAATAAAAATGTGTTTCGGCCTCATCCAGCACCTGCACCAGAGCTTGGTTCGCTGTCAGTCGCAGTCGCGGCATGACCGATTCGTGCCACTGTCAGGGCAAACATTTCATTAATTTCACTGTTACATACCGCACTCAGATTCAAATCCAGTCGCATCCGTGATGCACCGATTCGCTCCAGTATGCACTAGTGTTTTTCTTTTTGCCTGATTTCAGTACATGCTCCAGAGTCCGGTTCGCTGTCAGTCACAGCTGTGGCACGACCGATTCGTGCCTCTGTCATGGCGAAACATTTTCATTCATTTCACTCTAAGGCAAACATTTCATTCAATTCGTTGTCACATGCTGCTCCCCGATTCGAGTCTAGGGCATCCGTCAGGCATCGATTCATCCCAAGAAGCCCCAGTTGGCTTGGCCTCATTGGCACAGTCACGGCACACCAATTCGTGCCTCTATCATGGCATAAACATTTCACTCATTTTATTTAATTTCATGCACCTGTCGCTTAAACACGTTACAAGTCACTTTTTAAGTCAGGTAGTGAAACCCTTCACCGGTTGTCATCTGTCATTTTCCTCCAGGTCAGTCAAGTTCAAAAATAAATAAATAAATAAATAAAAAGAAAAAAAAAAAAAGCCACACCTGTCTTCCTTCGAAGTTCAGTCATGGTCCCGATTCATTTGTTAAAACCTTCGCTTCACTACTATACCCCCCCTTATAGTCGCACAATCTGAGTCATGTTGGTTTCATTTCATACACTTTACAAACCGATTCGTATCAGGATTCATTGTATACAACATACGAATGATTCGTATCGGTTTAATTTAATACACGCTACAGTTCGATTCAAATCTAGTCGCGTCAGTGGCACAGCGATTCATATCAGATCCATATTCATACTCTCCACAGTCCAATTTTATATTGGATTTATTTTTCATACACTCTACAATCGGTTCGTATCAGATCGCATCCAGTCACAACTTCTTGCAGTTGTTGCAAGCACACATCTAAGCATAACTTCCTTGCAATCGTGGCAAGCACGCAATCAAACATAACTTCTTGCATTCGTTGCAAACATGCATCCAAGCATAACTCCTTGCAGTCCGTGCAAGCACATGCAGTAATACGGACTTCTCACAGTCACTGCGAATACATCTCCATTGACACAAACTCCCTTGCAATTGTTGCAAGCACGTATTTAAGCACAACTCTTGCAATCATTGCAGGGCTCGCATCTTAGCATGACTTCTTGCAATCGTTGCAAACACATTCCCAGTAGCACACAATCAGCCACACATTATTCTTCAGTGGCACTTAATTGGCCAATTGTCTCCAGTGGCATCTTCATACGAGCCACTCACCATTTTCTGTATCATTTCTCGCTTAGGTCAGTTGAGTTCAGGTTCCATCCCGCACTAGGTATCGTATTGCCAGACGCAGCTGGCTCCTTTTCATAACACTATCTGGCTATACCTAGCCAGCATCCAGCATTTCCTGTCCTTACAGGACCCCAGAGAGCTGTCTGTGTTGACGGCCCGTACAGTAAGATCCCTTCTACGTGGCATCCAGAAGCATCAGCCCATAGCTAACGGCAAATGCTTGCCCATCACAACTGCCATCTTTAGGGACATGTCAAAAATCCTCACACGTTCCCCAGTCTAGTCATCCAAGCAGCAATCTACCTGGCCCTCTGCGGTTTTCTACGGCCTAACAAATTCACTTTTAGTGGCACTGGCAGCCAGGTACTATGTAGACACCACTTGACTCGCTGATAAAATCATTACGTCCTTCAGCTTGCGGTCTCCAAAACTCAACAATCCGGAGCCGAGGTCTACAATAACCTCTTTCGAACCAACAACTCCACGCAGGCCAGCCTCCCCTTGGCAAGCTGACCCGCATCAGGCCAGTTCCCCCAAGACGTTACCCATACACGGGAGTGTACGAAGAAGCAGCTTCAGTCTTTCTTAGGAATGCTCAATTTTGCAATACGGGTCATTCACCAGGGTCGCTCTTCTGTGTCATACTTCCTGGTCTTCCTCTCCCAGACACAGGACCCCTTTCAGATCCTTAATTTAGACGCCGCGGTGGTAGTGGACCTATCAATGTCGGAAGGTTCCGTACTACGTGGATCGGTGTATCAATGTTTATACCATCTATGTCGCCCTTATCACCCCAGGTAGTGACAGATGCCACAGCCTCCACAGGCTTCGCTGCAATTTTTGGCCACCATTGGTTTACAAGAACATGGCCTCCAGAGACACTTCTAAACCCCAGGTTTACACGGACTTCCTCCCTCTTCAAGCTATACCCGGTCATGGCAGCCGCTCAACTCTAGGGTCATATCTGGACAAGACAGGCCGTGGCTTTTGCCACCGACAACCGGTCCGAGGCCGATCTTGTTGATGAAGCCAGGTCAGTATCGCTCTGTTAGGTCCTTCCTGCGCAGTCTGGTGCAATTATCTTGGCAACACCAATGTCCACGGTACGTTCATTCCAGGCTGCCATCTTCTGGGACATCTTACTATCTCTACTCTCTTTACTAGTTCGCCATTTGGCCTTCTCCCCAGTTTGCTCATACAAGCAGCCATTTACTTGGCCTACTACGAGTTCTGGCGGCCCAGCGAGTTCACCCACAGCAATCCCGCAGGCCAAGTTCTGTGTAGTGGGCTCGCTACCAACACCATTTCATCCTCCACCTTGCAGTGTCTAAAACCCAGCAATTAAGCTCCAGGATAGACATCCATCTCTATAAAATAAACAACGTCCGGTGTCCAGTAACCATACTCGACCGCCTACTGTCACTCCTACCGGAACACTCAAACTCTAGTCCCCTACTACCTTTTCGGGTAAACCCTTGAGTGCCTGGCAGTTCATCAAACACCTGGGGGTTCTTATACGCAGCCTACACCACCTCGACCCCAGTCAGTACTCCGGCCACTCTTTAGTATTGTGGCAGCCTTGGCAGCATTTCGGCATGGGTCCCAGACCACGTCATTAAGAGACTTAGCAGGTGAAACTCTGCCTACCTCGCCCCGTACATCCCCACGCCTTAGGTGGAAATGGCACAAGCATTCACCAAACTTGCTCAATAAATAAAGCTAAAACTAATAAAACTACACCCCTACCTGAATGTTTTTGCCCCCTTATTTTGGTATACCGACCATCAGACCAGGGCACACTTCAGGTCCATTTCATGTTGTAAGTCTTATGGTAAGTCTAATTGTTCATATCCATATCGGCCATAGGGCTTCGACCATAAATATATATATATATATATATATATATATATATATATATATATATATATATATACACAAGGCTTTTTTCAGCAGAAACGTGGGGGGAGCGCAGTTCTGGCACCACCAGAACTGGATGGTAAGGGGCAGCACTGGAGGGTCTATTGATGCTAGGTGTGGGGGAATTTATTGGTGCTGGAGGGGATCTAGTTTTGTGGAGGATGCTAGCTGCTGGGGGGGTCTTCTGTTGGTCGGAGGGGATCTATTGTTGCTGGGGGATTGGGTCTTATGTTGCAGGGGGTCAATCGTTGCTGGGAGGGATCCACTGTTGAGGGAGGGGTCTTTGTTGCTGGCTGCTGAAAGGTCTATTGATGCTGGCTGTTGGGAATCCATTGTTGCTGGGGTGGATCTATTGTTGCTGGGGTGTCTATTATTGCTGGATATACAGTATTTTACTGCCTTTCTTGTTATCGTTAGCAAATGCCATACAAAATACTTAGCACCACAAAATTATATTTGGTTCTGTATTCTCTAAAAGGGGTGGTACTGGGAGGTGGGTAAGGGGTGGATCCAAGGAATGGGGCTCAGAGGTGGGTAGGGAGCAGAGTCAAAGGGTGACTCGGAAGGGAGGAGTTCCTGCACCTATTCTCTATACTCTATATATATTGAGTACTGTGCAGAAGTCCTAGGCAGGTGTGAAAAAATGCTGTATATTAAAAATGCTTTTAGAAATAGAAGTGTTAATAGTTTATTTTTATCAAATTAACAAAATGGAAAGTAAATGTATGGAAGATAAATCCAAATCAAATCAATATTTGGTGTGACCACCCTTTGCCTTCAAAACAGCATCAATGCTTCTAGATAGATTTGCACACAGTTTACGAAGGAACACGGCAGGTAGGTTGTTCAACGCAGAACTAACCACTGATCTTCTATGGATGAAGGTTGCCTCAAATCCTTCTGTCTCTTCAAAAAAATCCCAGACAGACTCCATGATGTTGAGATCAGGGCTCTGTGGGATCCAAACCGTCACTTCCAGCACTCCTTGTTCTTCTTTACACTGAAGATAATTCTTAATGACATTGGCTGTATGTTTGGGGTCGTTGCTCTGCTGCAGAATAAATTTGGGGCAATCACACACCTCCCTGATGGTATAGCATGATGGATAAGTATCTGTCTGTTTTTCTCGGCATTGAAGACACCATTGATCCTGACCAAATCTCCAACTTCTTTTGCAGAAATGTAGCCCAAACTTAGAAGGACCCTCCACCGTGATTCACAGTTGCCTGTAGACACTCATTATTGTACTGTTCTCCTGCCCTTCACCAACTGCCTCCTGCTACAGCCAAATATTTCACATTTTGACCCATCAGTTCAGAGCACCTGCTGCCCTTTTTCTGCACCCCAGTTCCTAGGTTTTCCTACATTGTTGAGTCAATTAGCCTTGTTTCCACATCTTTTGCACGAAAACATAGCAACATAGAAGTATTTTTTTTTTGAGTATTTATTTTCCTGCAGGAGCCTGGAAAGCATTGTACCTGTGATCTGTAGATTGCGGGTGCAATGTGGGCTCCTGCAGACATGTCCCCTGGGTTTCAGCCTATACTGCTGTAAAGGCTTTCTGTTTGAACACCATAGGAGAGCGCTCATCAGCGCCTCTCTCTACAGCCCATGAAACTACAAGTCCATCTGCTGCGGCGGCAGGCAGTATTTGTAGTTTATTCATTCACAGGAATCTGTGAATGAGTGATGTGGCTGTGTGGATAGGAGAGTGAGAAGAACCCCCACCTGCCCTCATTAGAAGGAGGGGAAGGTGGGGCAGGAGCTGGAACATGTTCCATCCTATATATGGCTGTTCAGCAAAAGTGGCAGTTAGAGGATTGAGAGAATACAATTAACACTGGCAGGGGTGCTTACAATGGCCAAACAGTTTGCTGTAATTGATAAAAAAAAAAAAATGTTGCTGGCAGTCAGATTGATTTGTTAGTCAAGTCCATTTAAATGTGTTTGGGCATCTAATGCTACCTCTCCCCAGACTGACAATACTGCTGTCCAAAGGTTTCTCTGTTGCTCCTCCATCAAGAATGGAGACACCCTGAGACAGAAAGTGTGTTACTCACCTGATCACCAGGTGAGAATAAAGGACAGAAATTAAAATAAATAAATAAATCTAATGCAGCCACCACATTTAAGGACTGGTAACCCGCAATATATTTAATTTTTGTTTTTGGTTTTAATACTGCTTTAAAGTATTATTATAATAAATTCCTTTTACACAAAAATTTGAAAAGACTATTCATTCTCTTTAAATAGGCTGTTGAGCTCACGGTAATTAAAAAAATAGAAGAATTGCTTTTACTTGCAGCTGTACAGAATGTATATTGGTATGAAAAAAAAAGAGAAATAACCCTCCCTCCTAGATTGTAAGCTCTAATGAGCAGGGCCCTCTGATTCCTTCTGTATTGAATTGTATTGTAACTGTACTGTCTGCCCTACTGTTGTAAAGCTCGACGTAAACTGTCAATGCTATATAAATCGTGTATAATTATAATAATAATAACAATAATAATAATAATAAGTGATAGTAAAACAAAATATGATGTAAGTTAAAAATAAGCCAGGTAAAGGTCTGACGGTGAAAACCAAAGCTGCCTTCAAAGGTTTTCTGCTGAAAGGATGATAATAATATATAGGTGACCGGTGATGTTATGAGAGCTCTAAAATACTGTGAACGAATAGTGAGAGCAGTATCTTCTGAGGGAGAAATGAAATTAGGTGTAAATTAGAGTACTTATGGTTGCACTCTTGTCCAAAAACTATTGGATGAGTTATCCTCTGCATTACCAGCATTTTTTTTATTTCCTGGTAGAAAAAAAAATCTTAGCCCATGTAATACAACATACACATAAAAAAAAATAAAAAAACGGAATAAAACATTTTTCTCAAGCGACCTGAACCCTATCTTAATTGTGACATTAAACTTTAAACTTTAAAAGAAAACAAAAATATATATATATCTATATAGATATCTATATAGATATATATATCTATATATAGATATAGATATTTAGATATAGATAGATATATATATCTCTATCTATATACCGGTATATAGATAGAGATATAAATATCTATCTATATATATATATATATATATATATATATATATATATATTTTTTTTTTTTTTTTTTATTCTGTATTTTGTTTTTTCAACATTTTTTATACATATATACAAACACAATTTAGTCGCATGCGTATCAGAGAGTATATCTTAACACAAATCAATTCAATATTCAGCAGATATATATAAGGCCATTATGTAAAATAATTTTTTCTAATATATGATCCTGAAGTGGTTGTGATGAAAAATGAACAAAGCATTATCCTTCTATACTGTGTACTTGCCTCAATCCAAAGCACCTAGTATTGTTTCTATCTGCACTCTCTTCTCTCTGCTATCTGCATGAGTGACTTGTGATAGCTTAATTCTGACAGGGGCGGATCCAGAGCCTAGTCTCGGGAGGGGCACTGGCAGAAAATATGTTTTTTTTGCGGGAAAGTTATCGGGGCAGTGGCTGGTGTTAGTGCTTTCATCATCACAGCACCATGGTTATTATGGTGTCAGGATGATTGAAGCGCATTATTTCTACTATTACATTGTAATATAAAATGAAATTGTTCAACTCGCCATAATGCAGAATCAGTGGGAGCCCTGAGCGTATCACTTGCCACGTCCCTGCCACCGGATGCTGATTGTCACTTGCCACATCACCTGCCACACGTTGCGGATTGCCACTTGCCACATGTTGCGGGTTGTCACTTGCCACACGTTGCGGATTGTCACTTGCCACATCACCTGCCACACGTTGCGGATTGTCACTTGCCACATGTTGCGGATAGTCACTTGCCACGTCACCTGCCACATGTTGCAGATTGTCATTGGCCTGCTAAGATGCAGATTGTCACTTGCCAGAGGGAAGGCAGGCAGCAGAGAGATGATATCATCTCTCTGCTCCCGCCCGCTGGCTCTGTGACTGGCCAGCACCTCCACTCTCATGCCGACCGGCCTGCCCACTTACTCAATGATTGCCCTGCCCGCCCGCACACTCACCTACTAACCCCCCCTTACTCATCCGCCGACCTGCAGTGCCCGCTCAGGCGCTCACTCACCTGCCAACCCCACTGACTGGCCAGCACCTCTTCTCACCTGCCAACCGGTCCGCCCGCACACTCACCTGCCGACCTCCCCTCACTCATCTGCCGACCTGCCTACTCAGGAGCAGTGGCGTAGCGTGGGTTGTCAGCACCCGGGGCAAGGCAAGTAATTTGCGTCCCCTAACCTGCGGACTTTTACCACTCCCCGAGTCCCTTCCAATACAATAGTACTGATCTACCTGATTCCTATACTGACCACTACACTAACCTACTTGATTTCAACACTGACCAACCTGATTCCTATACTGACCATTACACACTACACTGACCACTATACTATACTGTCCACTACACTGACCACTATACTATACTGTCCACTACACTGACCACTATACTATACTGTCCACTACACTGACCACTATACTATACTGAGAACTACACTGACCACTATACTATACTGAGAACCACACTGACCACTATACTATACTGTCCACTACGCTGAGAACTACACTGACCTCAACACTGTCCACTACACTACACTGACCAGTACACTATACTGTCCACTACACTGACCACTATACTACACTGACCACTATACTATACTGTCCACTACACTGAGAACTACACTGACCACTATACTGTCCACTACACTGACCACCATACTATACTGTCCACTACACTATACTGACCACTACACGGACCACCATACTACACTAACTGACCACCATACTACACTAACTGCCCCCCATACTACACTAACTGACCCCCATAATACACTAACTGACCACCATACTACACTAACTGACCACTATACTACACTAACTGACCCCCATGCTATACTAACTTACCGCCATACTACACTAACTGACTGCCATACTACACTAACTGACCACCATACTACACTAACTGACTCCCCCCCAGGGGGCCAGTAACAGGACTGTCACGAGGGAGTCTCACTCACCTTCGTGTCTGACTGGCCTGCATCAGTCCAGAGGAGAAGACAGCAGCGGCTCACAATGCTTCTCTCCCCCGCGCTGTAGCTGCCATGTTCAGTGTCCGGCGCAGCGCACTGTGATTGGGCGTATGGGGGTCATGTGCAGAGGCGGGACTACAGGAGCAATCACAAACAGGTCAGCTCTACGCCTCACGTGACCGCCATACGCCCAATCACAGGGCGCCGGACACAGAACATGGCGGCCGGAGCCCGGGGACACAGGAAGATAAAATTAGGAGGAGGCAGCCAGTGACACATACTGGCGCCCACCTAAATGTCACGCCCGGGGCCACAGCACCCCCCACGCTACGCCACTGCTCAGGAGCTCACTCACCTGCCAACTCCCGCTGACTGGCCCGCCCGCACACTCGTCCCTGGGCCCTGACTGGCCTGTTCATCACAATAATTTCTCGGAGGGGGCAATTGCCCCGTTGCCACCCCCTGGATCCGCCCCTGCTGACACCACAGAATCCCAGGGGACAGCCTGGCACACAGCAGGGGATTGAAGGACTCAGCTGTGCATGTTTCCCTATCTTTCCCTCCACTCAGGTCTCAGTCACAAATGCTGTGCTCTTTAAGTACTGGCTGTCAGTGAAGGACTCAGAGGAGGGAGGGAAAAGACTGGGAGAAGAAGCTGTGCTTGGTACAGGAAGAAGATCTGGGGCTCGGGCTGTGCCTGAGGGCAAATATCACCTCCAGAATTGTGGACACAGGGAACTGAAGATGTCACCAGAGAAGTAAGTGCTTCATTGTGTCTGTATATGTATGCAGTGTGTATGCATGTTGCATGTATGTTACATGTATGTTACATGTAAGTGTTTTCATGTTATATGGAGTTTGTATGTATATATGTACATGTTGTGCTATGTATAAGAGGGTGGTGGTGAAAACAATCACAGGGGGTGCTGTGCATGGGGCTGTATATAATTCTGACTCCTAAACTTTGTATATTACATGCACCTGACCCCCACACTTTGTACATTACACACCTGACCCCTGCACAATGTATGTTACCCAACCCAGACCCTGCACTATATAATTTGCATACTTCTGACTTCTGCACTCTGTACATTACATACGCCTGACTCTGACACTCTGTACATTACATACGCCTGACTCTTATGCCGCGTACAGACGATCGGAATTTCTGACGGATGTTGGCTGAAACTTGTCTTGCATACACACGGTCGCACAAATGTTTTCGGAAATTCCGATCGGCAAGATTGCGCTGACGTACAACACGTACGACAGGACTATAAAAAGGAAGTTCAATAGCCAGTGCGCCACCCTTTGGGCTCCTTCTGCTAATCTCGTGTTAGTAGAAGTTTGGTGAGAGACGATTTGCGCTTTTCAGCCTCTTTTGCCAAACCCATACACACTATACCTACCTCTTGTGGTCAGATTTATGGATGAATTCACCAAAGCATGTAGTGCAAGGGCCTGCCTGAATACTTTCAAATGGTACTGTTTAAAGTTTTGTTCTCCTATTATCTAGATATGTAATTGCAGAATGTAAAATTGTGCTTCAATTTGGACAGTGTGTTCTCATATTTTTGTATTATGACACTTCTTACCTGTCCAGTGGGCTGCCAATAGTGTAAGTAAGGAGGGGCTGGTCAAAGTAACACACATTATGGATGCATTCAGCTCTCAATGAAGTGGAGACGGTTACCTGTCCAAAACATCTCCCCCCACCTCCCAACATAACATTTTTTCACTGGGCCATCAGAGGGGAGGAGGAATCTGATAAGTGTACCTTATAATTTTGTCTTTAAATACTCCTTAAAATAAATGTTATACTTATGTTGGCCAAGAATGTTTGTGTCTAATCTGCTTGCAATGTTTATGTGCAAAAGTACAATTTTTTTTTCTTGTTTGACTCCACAGTTTCCTTCAACCCCACAGGAATGGCAGACTGTGGCATCCCACTTTTCCCAGTGGTGGGACTTTTCCAACTGCAGAGGGGCAATCGATGGGAAACACGTCCACATAGTCCCACCCCCCAACTCGGGGTCCTACTATTATAATTACAAGGGGTTTAATAGTATAGTGATGTTGGTGATGGTGTCAGCGAAATACGAGTTTTTGTATGTGGACATGGGGAAGAATGGCTGGATGTCGGATGGTGGAGTCATTGCCCAGACCGAGTTCTACAGGCGGCTCCAGAGTGGTGGCTTGGGATTGCCACCTGCGGAAGACAACGTGGCTGTTCTGCCGTTCGTCTTTGTCACTGATGAAGCGTTTGGGCTTGGTGAACACCTGATGCGGCCATTCCCCATGAGCACCCTCATCCTGTACCAGAGGGTTTTTAACTACCGGCTGGCCAGAGCCAGAAGAGTTGTGGAGAATACTTTCGGCATAATGGCCAGCCGGTTCCGCCTATTCCTGACGCCAATTCACATGGCGGAATATAAACTAAACCATATAGTATTTGCATGCTGCATTATGCACAACTTTCTAAGTAGAAATGCTTCGAACTATGTGGCCTCAGTTGGGCCTGAGGACGGATTTCTAGAACAGTCAACCCTGACAGCACTTGAAGCTGGCCGTCCTGGCTTGCCCCCCCCAAAGCGCCCGCGAAGTCCGTCAAAAATATCTGGAATACTTTTGCGGGTACGGGTATTTCATTTGATTTACTGCTTGTGTTTCTTTTAGCTGTCTCCTAGGTTCTCCAATGGGCTTTTCTTTTTGGCCATTTTCTTAAATAGTGCAAACGTAATTTATTTGATACATGAGGTGACAATCTCTTCTTCAGCTAACTATTCTGTTGTGGGTCTGCTACACACACACACATTGTTTTTGTTGTTAATGTAAGTAATGCATTAATGTTAAAAATAATCATCCTTTTCAGCACCATGAATTAATTGTTTTGAGTGCCTAAAATGGCCTGATTGGGGCCAATTTTAGAGCACAATTTTAGAGCACAGTGTGTGGGTTATTTACTGAAACTGCACTGAAAGTGCACTTGTAGTGCAAAGTGGATTTGCCTTTAGTAAATAACCCCGATTGCCACTGTAAACACCAACTTACTCCAAAAACTGGTATTGAGCATTGAAAGAAGAAGCCACACATTGTTGAGTATAAAACATTTTACTCAAAGCACATTCACATGTGAATTAGAAAAGAGTTTTTGAACAAACCAACATCTTTGTTTTTATGCTTGACATTAGAAATATAATTTTTTTGGTTAAACAGGCATGTTTCAAACCATAACATACACAACTCATGAACTTACAAAGTTCAACTTTGAAAAAGTGAAGGCAATATCAGACATTAGTACAGTATGTCAAAACTGTGTTGATATTGCCTTCATCAGATGGGGTGATGTCACCCCTGTAAAAGCCAAATTTTGAAGATGCACACAAATTGGGAGTCAAAATGTGGATTTCTCTCCTGATCCCGTGCCTAATGTCAACATGTGCTAGCTTCCATCATGTGGGATCAATGGACGTGTTTCGGGGGCGCAACCCCTTCCTCTCATCTACTTTAGTTGCAAGGAAGGGGTTGCACCCTCGACAAAACGGTACAATTTTTGTGTGTTTTAGATTCTGCCTAAAACATCAATGATGTTCTTCATTTTTTGCTGAACATCATTGATGTTTTCCTTTATCTTTTCTAAATCACGATTGCACACCATGATCTCCCTGATGTTGTGGAAGTTTCTTCTTCCACAACATACACATCACCTAAAATAAAAAAACACACCATGTATTATAAATATGCAGGCACACATCTATTACCTGAAACAGTGGTCTCAGACACTCACCTGTTGTGGTCACTATTTCAACCACGTCATGAACCTCTCCCTTCTCCACATCCTCAGGTTGTGGTGTGGTCACTTCCCCTTCTTTAGGAGGTTGGGGGTCCCTGGTGTCCTCTGATGTCCCGCGTCTTTTCTCCCCTATGTGAATAAAAAAAGGTATACTTAGCACACAGATATTTGAGGCAAGAAATAGGAATATGAAACATTGCTTGAAGTGTCGTACAATTGTCTGTTTTGGCAGAGTTCCAAGCTGAAGACATGCTTTTTTCCCTTTCTTCAAGCTGGAATACTTACCTTTTTTGGTAAAGTTCCCCACATGGAGACACCACTAGTATCCACTGGAGTACCATACTTCTGATCCATGAACTCTGTACATACTTCTGACTCTTCCACTCTGTACATTACATACTTCTGACTCTTCCACTCTGTACATGACATACTTTTGACCCCAGCACTCTGTACATGACATACTTCTAACCCATGCACTTTGTACATGACATACTTCTGACCCCAGCACTCTGTACATTACATATTTTTGACCTATGCACTCTGTACATGACATACTTCTGACTCCTGTACTCTGTGTGGCAGGCAGGCGTTAGTTTTAAGCCCCTCCACCTGTTAGCTCAATTCAATAAAATATATTTATGTTTTTGGTTGTAACATGACAAAATGTGGAAAATGTCAAGGGGTATGAATACTTTTCCAAGGCACTGTAACCTGTATCACAACTGTATACGCTATATTATTTTTCTTTATTTGCTATTTTTTCCCCCAACGAAGTTGGAGTTACCCTTTAACTATTCTTAAAAATCTTCACGTGATCCCACAGCTCCAGCTCCCCTGTGTCATTGAGCGGCTGCTGCAGGGGAGATTAGGGTCCGCCAACAACAGCTGAGCCACGGGAGCCTTTAGGTGACATCATGGATCCCAAAATTCACAGAATGTCAGATTTACTGCTTTATAAACATAATCCTAAATATACTGTGGCTTTTTTTGTTTTCTCCTGTCATCTCTGTCAAGATGGGTGAACTAGAGATACTGTTGTACAAGGAGGATTTGGATTTTGTGGGAATTTCAGAGACCTGGTTCAACAGCTCTCATGATTGGCTGGCAAACATTCAAGGGTATACCCTATACCGCAAGGATAGAGAGGGTAAAAAAGGGGGAGGGGTATGCCTATATATCAAGAATAATGTACAAGTGAATGTGAGAGATGACATCACTGAGGGGGCTAGGGAGGAGGTGGAATCTTTATGGGTAGAGCTCCAAAGGGATGAAGCTAAGGGGAAAATAATACTGGGAGTATGCTATAGGCCCCCTAACCTGAGGGAGGAAGTGGAGACGGATCTCCTATCACAAATTGGATTAGCAGCAAGGATGGGAAGTGTTATCATAATGGGGGATTTTAATTATCCAGACATAGACTGGGCGGAGGGAACCGCGCATTCATTTAAGGCTCGCCAGTTCCTTAATGTCTTGCAGGACAATTTTATGGGTCAGATGGTAGACGCACCAACTAGAAATAAAACATTACTAGATCTACTGATTACCAACAATACAGACCTGATAACAGATGTGGAAATACGGGGCAATTTAGGTAACAGCGATCACAGGTCAATTAGTTTCAGTATAAATCACACAAATAGGAGACATGAAGGGAACACAAAGACACTGAATTTCAAAAGAGCCAACTTCCCTAAACTACAAACCTTGCTAAAAGGCATAAATTGGGATAAAATATTAGGAACAAAGAATACGGAGGAGAGATGGGTTTGCTTTAAGAGCATATTAAATAAGGGCATTAGCCAATGTATCCCATTGGGTAATAAATTTAAAAGAGCGAACAAACATCCTGGATGGCTTAACTCCAATGTAAAAATGCATATAAAAGCAAAGGAGAAGGCCTTCAAAAAATACAAGGTTGAGGGATCATCCACAGCATTCAGAATTTATAAAGAATGCAATAAGAAATGTAAGGGTGCAATTAGGATGGCTAAGATAGAACATGAAAGACACATAGCGGAGGAGAGCAAAAAAAATCCCAAGAAATTCTTTAAGTATGTAAACAGTAAAAAAGGGAGGACAGACCATATTGGCCCCATAAAGAATGAGGAAGGACATCTGGTTACAAAGGATGGGGAGATGGCAGAGGTATTGAATTTATTCTTCTCCTCAGTCTTCACGAGTGAATCGGGGGGCTTCAGTAACCAAAACTGCAGTGTTTATCCTCATGACACAACACAGGAAGCACCTACATGGTTAACAGAGGACGGAATTAAAATTAGACTTGAGAAACTTAACATTAATAAATCACCGGGACCAGATGGCTTGCATCCGAGGGTACTTAGGGAACTCAGTCAGGTGATTGCCAGACCGTTGTTCCTAATTTTTACAGACAGTCTATTGACTGGAATGGTTCCAGCTGATTGGAGAAAAGCCAATGTAGCACCAATATTTAAAAAGGGCCCAAAAAACATCCCTGGGAATTACAGACCAGTTAGCCTAACATCAATAGTATGTAAACTCTTGGAGGGGATGATAAGGGACTATATACAAGATTTTAGTAATAAGAATGATATCATTAGCAGTAATCAGCATGGATTCATGAAGAATCGTTCTTGCCAAACCAATCTATTAACCTTCTATGAGGAGGTGAGTTGCCATCTAGATAAAGGAAGGCCCGTAGACGTGGTGTATCTGGATTTTGCAAAAGCATTTCACACAGTTCCCCATAAACGTTTACTGTACAAAATAAGGTGCGTTGGCATGGACCATAGGGTGAGTACATGGATTGAAAACTGGCTACAAGGGCGTGTTCAGAGGGTGGTGATAAATGGGGAGTACTCAGAATGGTCAGGGGTGGGTAGTGGGGTCCCCCAGGGTTCCGTGCTGGGACCAATCCTATTTAATTTGTTCATAAACGACCTGGAGGATGCGATAAACAGTTCCATCTCTGTATTTGCAGACGATACTAAGCTAAGCAGGGCAATAACTTCTCCGCAGGATGTGGAAATCTTGCAAAAAGACCTGAACAAATTAATGGGGTGGGCGACTACATGGCAAATGAGGTTCAATGTAGAAAAATGTAAAATAATGCATTTGGGTGGCAAAAATATGAATGCAATCTATACACTGGGGGGAGAACCTCTGGGGGAATCTAGGATGGAAAAGGACTTAGGGGTCCTAGTGGATGATAGGCTCAGCAATGGCATGCAATGCCAAGCTGCTGCTAATAAAGCAAACAGAATATTGGCATGCATTAAAAGGGGGATCAACTGCAGAGATAAAACGATAATTCTCCCGCTCTACAAGACTCTGGTCCGGCCGCACCTGGAGTATGCTGTCCAGTTCTGGGCACCAGTCCTCAGGAGGGACGTACTGGAAATGGAGCGAGTACAAAGAAGGGCAACAAATCTAATAAAGGGTCCGGAGGATCTTAGTTATGAGGAAAGGTTGCGAGCACTGAACTTATTCTCTCTGGAGAAGAGACGCTTGAGAGGGGATATGATTTCAATTTACAAATACTGTACTGGTGACCCCACAATAGGGATAAAACTTTTTCGCAGAAGAGAGTTTAATAAGACTCGTGGCCACTCATTACAATTAGAAGAAAAGAGGTTTAACCTTAAACTACGTAGAGGGTTCTTTACTGTAAGAGCGGCAAGGATGTGGAATTCCCTTCCACAGGCGGTGGTCTCAGCGGGGAGCATTGATAGCTTCAAGAAACTATTAGATAATCACCTGAATGACCGCAATATACAGGGATATGTAATGTAATACTGACACATAATCACACACATAGGTTGGACTTGATGGACTTGTGTCTTTTTTCAACCTCACCTACTATGTAACTATCTCTTTTCTGTAACAACAGAAAAGAAGTGAGGCTGGGAGCCACGGACGCCAAAATGTTCAAACACAATCTGACCACCAAAGGATCTCTCTGATGAAAACATTTTCTAATAATACAGAAATTGTCTGAGGGAGAGAAGAGAAAGCATGTAAGCACCAGTCTGTGGGGAAGAAAAAAAAACAATTTTCCAGCCAATACTTTGCCCAAGAAGGGTCAAAATAGGGGTGTTTGAGAAGTCATGGGATTGGGTACCTACAGATAATTAACCACTGGTTTACTCAACCTAACTGGCTATCATCATTTAAAACAGAACACTACAAAAACAAGATAAAAATGGAAAGCCGATTAGAAGATAAAAAGAAAAGTGAAACAGCTTTTTGCTTCACTATTCGCCTTCAATCCAGTGATTTTCCCTGCAGTACTTTTTTGCCACACAATGGCCTCAGTCGAATGGCTAACACAGCCCTTTTCAACCAGGGTGCCCAGCAGTGGCGGCTGGTCCTCCAGCCGGGGGGGTGGTACTCACGTCATCGGGCTCTCAATCTACGCCGACGCAGAGCACTGAGAGATCGCTCTGAGCGGACATCTTCCAATGGCCGGGACCTTCCTCTACATCCTCCCCCTTGCCCGGCCAATACAATCACTTCTCCTCTTGGCCAATCGCTTCCTGATTGGCCAGGAGGAGAAGCAAGAAGACAATAGCGAATATTAATTCGCTGTTATAACACAACTGGATGGGCTCTGGAATCCATGCGTCCGGCGCCCTGCATGTAGATTAGGGTCCAGGTGCATGGATTAGTGGGGGTGGCACCCCTGTGCCCGTATGGAGTGGCCACCACTAGTGCCCAGGAACCCTGGGGTGCCTTGAGGTCTCTTCAGGGGTGCCTTGGCAAAATGCCTAAAAACTGGCCAAAAATTGTATACAAGCCAGAGGGTGAATGAAGCCTGCCTTTTAGTTATGCAAAGCCACAGGTTTTCAATTTTCACCATTATGACCTTCTACCTGCCAACCTCCTAACGACCAGGGACATCATCAGGAGATGGTCAGTCACCTGCATTGCATCCTTGTTTGACCCTCCCTTTTCTCTCTCTATCAGCTTTGGGGTCACAATAACTAAGTGATGGAGAAAAACTGAGGGAGAAGAGAAACATTGGAATACTAGTCAGTACCAGTTTGCAAAAGTGTATTTGACATTTGACATGTCAAATCGCATGCCAAATCGGCGACTATTGTCGACAATGGCACTATCCGAATCGGTGCAACACCGCATTTGTGGCGCCGCACAGATTCCCAAAAGTAGTTTCTGTACTACTTTTGGCAACTTCGGGGTGCAATTTCAATAGAAATCTGTTCATAAACCCACACAGATGTCTCTGAAATTGCCCCCTGAAGTCAGGACTAACATGCGGGAATTAAATTGTGCGAGTTCAGATGAACCTAGGCTTTAATGTTGAGTGTCCTACTTGTGTGGATATTTTATGCATTTATTAGAATAGTTTTTACATTTTAGAATGGGGTGCCTCAAGACTGTCCATAATTGTAAAGGGTCCCTTGACTGAAAAAGGTTTGAGAAAAACTGGGCTAGCATCATTCAACCTACTTCCTCTGAGCCCAGGTCATTCTGGACCTGCCCTAGTCTATGACTGGACAGTGAAAAGAGGAGTAGCAACAGTGATGAGCTTATCTCTCTGTCACTCTGCTCTCTCCTCCTATCCGGACAAATTCAGATACACAACTTGCATTTAAAAATGCATTTAATGACTTAAAAATGATTACAGATTTGTATTAAAATGTGTCTTTTATATCTTTCTGGAGTTCAGCTTTAATGTTAATTTAGAAATCGGATCTGCTTTCACATTTTTAGATACATCTGCTAAATAGATCAGTAAGTACAGATTGTTTTTATTTGACATGCAGAATAATCTCTATAGCATTCATACCAGTTCCTAATCAAGTGGAGTTTATAGTCTATCATCTGTCCACGGACATTGGGTTGGGTAGATTCTGCACACCCTCACACACTGTGCTTTGGGACCTACCCTGGTCTTCAGCATCCATTGAATCATCATACATGGTTCTTCGGATCCCTTGCTTTTCTTAGTAGCAGGCTTCAGTCAAGTCAAGACAAGCTTGAAAATTTCACTGCAAAAAGGCTCAAAATTAGTAGCATAGGGTGTTTTAATTTGCACATTGAGGACCATCTATTCACACACAACCTAGGAAGCAAATATAGATAAAAGTCAAATCAACTTGGCAGTATGCTTTCTTTTACATTGATACTGGGTGAATATTACAATGGATGCACCAATACAAACACAGCCATAACATTATGACCACTGACAGGTAAAAGGAGTAACATTGATTATCTCATGACAATGGCATTTCAGATGATACATAAGGCAGCAAGTGAACATGTTGTCCTTGAAGTTGATGTGTTGACGGAAAAAAAATATAGACAGGTGTAAGGCTTTGATTAACTTTGACAAGGGCCAAATTGTAATGGCTAGATCGGGGTCTCCAAACTTTATAAACAAAGGGCCAGTTTACTGTCCCTAAAGCCTGGTTCACACTACAGTTGGCTGAATGCTGTACTGCTGTACTAACCATGCGAGGTTAGTCCAGTGAAATCCCCCCACTGAGCTGTTGTGTTCTGATAGAGGGACGGACCCCCCGCCAGAACACTCCGATCAACGCTCTCTGCCATTGGCTGAAAGCGCTGATCGGAAGTTGGTCGGACGCTGGTTTTCCAGCATGCACGTCCGACAGAAGCCAACCAAACAGCCGGCTTCTGTCAGACAGACCGACATACACATGGACAGAATGTCGGCTGGTATTTTTTTTACTGGCAATGTCTCCCAACATTTTGCCCGTGTGTATTAGGGTTTAAGACTTTAAGAGAGCCGAACTGTGGCCAGAGAGAGTAGAAAATGCCCCAGCATCAGTGGGAGTAGAAAATGTCTCATACTTGGTGGTCAGTAAGAGGAGGAATAGGTCTTCATTGTTGGGGTCTTTGGGAGAAATTGGTATCAGTGGGAGGAATAGTGTCCCATCATTGGCATTAATGGGAGCATCCAGTGGCAGCCGCTCATGCAGGGTGCAGGGGTGCCCAACCCCTAATCTACATTAGCACATGATTAGAGCCGGAGGCTTCAAAAATGGTGGACTGAGCCCACCCAGTTGTGTGACATTAGCGAATTAATATTCGCTAAAATTCTTAATCCAAAAATGTGCTGGAAAACCAGGTCCAATCCATGTAGGCCCCACCTTGCAAGTTACAAGACTAAAGGATCTGCTACTGACAGCTTAGTGCCAGATACCACAGCCTACCTTCAGAGGTCTGGTGGAGTCAATACCTCACAGGTTATGGTAGATGGTTATATTGTTATGTCTGGTCAATGTATGAAAAAAATATAGAGCGATGTCAGTAGTAGCCAGTGGCGGAACTACCAGGGTCGCAGCAGTCGCACTTGCGACTGGGCCCTGACATTCCGCCACTGTCTAGGACCCAGCAGGGTTGCTAGTCCCAGGGCTCTGAGTGGAGAGCGTATCTCTCATACAGCTCACAGCTGGCAGTTCTCCCTGCTCCCTCCGTCCTCTCTCTCGCACGGGATGACACAGTCGATCTGCTCCTTCTACCCCCTACCCCCTCCCCTGTGAGCTATATGAGAGATACGCTCTCTGCTCAGAGCCATGCTGAGGAGGCAGGCTGCATTGATAGGTGGCATTGATGAACAATGATCTGTGGCACTGATAGGTGGCACTGATGGGCATTGATGGGCACTGATAGGTGGCATTGGTGGGCACTGATAGGCGGCACTGATAGGCAGCATTGATGAGCACTGATAGGTGACATTGATAGGTGGCACTGATGGGCACTGATAGGCAGCACTGATGGGCACTGATAGGCGGCATTGTTGAGCAGTGATAAGCGGCATTGATGGGCACTGATGGGCAGCATTAATGAGCACTGATAATTGGCACTGATGAGCACTGATAGGCAGCATTGATGAGCACTGATAGGTGGCACTGATGGGCACTGATAGGCGGCATTGATGACCACTGATAGGCAGCACCTATGGGCATTGAGCACTGATAGGTGGCACTGATAGACGCTGATAGGCAGCATTGATGAGCACTGATAGGTGGCATTGATGGGGACTGATAGACGGCATTGATGAGCACTGATAGGTGGCACTGATAGGCACAGGGCTGTCTTTAATATTGATTGGACCATGGGCAAACATTTTCTTGGGCCCCCCCCTCCATGTAATTTTGCTCTCCAACTGCTCTGAGACATACAATAAATAGCAGCTAGACTCAACATCAGTTTACTGAATCAGATTAGGCAGTGATTGCGATTGGTTAACAGAGGTTACAGTTCATCATTGCAGCTCACTGACTGGCTGCTAGAGGTTACAGCACACATTATGGCTCACTGATTATTTGCTACAGGTTACAGCACGTGACTTCTGCTTGTTGATTGGTTGCTAGAGGTTACTGAACATCCTTACCACTCACTAATTGGTTGCTAGAGGTTACTGTGCATTATTACCGCTCACTGATTGGTTGCTAGAGGTTGCAGTATATCCTTACCTCTCAATGATTGGTTGCAAGAGGTTAGTGTACATTATTACTGCTCACTGACTGGTTGCTAAAGGTTACATCACATCATCTCCTTACTACCTGCACGCCATGGACTGTGGAGGTGATCCAGCAATAGACAGAAAACTCCTAGGGATCCTAGGACTCCTGGAATCAGTGGCAATTCTGGGGGGGGGGGGAGTGAGATGTGGCAATGCTGGGGGGTTGATGGGATTAGTGGCAGTGGTGGAGGGATGGGATTAGTTTGGAGGCAGTACACTGTGGCAGCTGGAAATCTTTGGCAAGTATATAGTGGGCGATTCTACACTGACCAGTGACCACCAATGTAATGGGGAATTTACAATAACCATCAATGTAAGGGGGGTTTACACTGACCACCAATGTGAGGGGGAATCTGCACTGACCACCATGTAATGGGGGATTTTACGCCACTCACCAATATAAAGAGGGATTTCTACACTGACACCAATGCAATAAGAGCATTTACACCAACCACCAGTGTAAGGGGAAATATACAATAACCTCAGTGTAAGGGGGAATTTACACTGACAATCAATGTCGAGGAGATTTGTACTGACCACCAATATAAGGTGACACTTCTACACCGACCACCAATGTTAAGGGGGATTTACACTGACCATTAATGTAAAGAGGGATTTACAATGACCACCAGTGTAAGTGCAATTTTGCACTTACCACCAATTTAAAGGGAAATGTACACTGATCACAATGTAATGAAGAATTTACACTGACCACCAATGTAAGGGCATCACTGGCCACTAGTGTGAATGAAAGGATTGTACACCAAGCCCCAATGTAATGAGAACATTTACACTGACCACCAATGTAAGGGCATCACTGGCCACTAGTGTGAATGAAAGGATTGTAAGCCCCAATGTAATGAGAAGATTTACACTGACCATCATTGTAACTGAGACATTTAGCCTGCGTTCACATTTCTTTGCGTCAAGAACACATGCAAAATCGCTTTCCTGACATCACAGAAATGTGCGGCCCTTTAGCAGATACACAGCAGTGCCATTAATTGTTAATGACATCCTCACGCATCTGCTGAGATGTGTACATTCACATCCACCAAAATTCACGGTGCTGTAGCACCATGTTGTTTTGGAAAAGGGTTCCACCTCCAATTTGCTTACCTTTCCAGAACAGGCTGAGGTTTAATGACCACATTTGTAGGCAGGACTTTCCAGCATGCCCCTTTACCTCCTCAGTGGGCAGCATTCAGCAGAGATGATGGTGGATATGACCTCAGGGGGGCATCATATACATATAAATGCAGCCTCTATTTACATATCAATGTCACCGGTCTGAGGCTATTTATATATTAATGCCGCCGCTATTAACATATCACTGCCAGTTATTTTCATGTAAAAACAGGGTCTGCAGGTGAGTCATCTGTACACAACAATAGGGCAGAGCTGAGCAACATTAGTAACAGGACTTCACACTGAGATATCGGGACACAGCACGGGACTAAAACTTCAAGGGAATTTAAACTGGGATAGTTGGCAAGTATGAGGCAGCTGCTTTGGGCCCCACAACAATGATGGGGCCCAGGGCAGCTGCCACTTTTGCCCTGCCTTAAAGACGGCCCTGGATTGGCATCATTGATAAGCTCTGATAGGTGACACTGATGAACGCTGATAGGCGGCATTGATAAGCACTGAAAGGTGGCACTGATGGGCATCATTGATGAGCACTGATAGGGGGCACTTATAGGAGGAATTGATGGGCACTGGTAGGCATTGAACACTGATAGGCGTCACTGATAGGCAGCACTGATAGGTGGTACTGATAGATGCTGATAGGGGGCACTGATTAACACTGATAGGCGGCACTGATGGATGCTGGTAGGCGGCACTGATGGACGCTGGTAGGCGGCACTGATGGGCACTGATAGGTGGCACTGAAAGGTAGTATTGATAATGAATACTGATAGGCGGCATTGAAATGCAGCAATGATAGGCAGCATTGATGAGCACTGATAGGTAGCACTGATGGGCACTGATAGGCAGCATTGATGGGCACTGATAGGTGGCACTGATAGGCAGCATTGATGAGCAGTGATAGGAGGCACTGAAATGCAGCACTGATAGGCAGCAATAATGGACACTAATAGGCGGCATTGATGAGCATTGATAGGTGGCACTGATAGTCAGCACTAATTATCAGTGCAAACAATTTACTTACATTCTTGACAGTTAACAGCTCTCCTTTTCTTACACAGACACAGTGTGGGAGGAAGGGGCTGCTGATAACCAGCAAGTCTGTTTACATGTGATCAGCTGATCACATGGTAAAGGGCATCTGTGAATGTGCTGCATGCATGTCTCAGGGGACACGTGGCAGGCAGGGTTTTGGGAGGATGTCCATGGACACCATCCAAAAATTGGAAACCTGGGGCTCGAATTGGAAGGGGGGGGGGCAGGGGGGCCCATCATGGTTTCTTGCACCGGGGTCTTGAAGTTTCTAGTTACGCCCCTGGTAGTAGCGCAAATGATTATTATTTATGTGGAGGTAGGTTAACACAGCTGCCGTAAAACGTATCTGGGGCCATGTTGGAGTGGTGAGATAAAACGTTAATCTCTGTTCTTTATGGAAGCAAGAGAAGAAAGTAATAGAGAGTCAACACAGTAGGAACCAGGGATTTATTAAAGAAGAATTCCAGTTTTACACAGTGACATTAGTCCAGCTTGTACCAATGTAAGTATGCATTTGCCATACCACTGGAATCCCAGTGGGAGCTGGAACCATTGTACTAGGCACCGCTACTACAGTGTTTGCCACTAGCTTCTGGGTCCTGCACCAAGCGGCTGCCTTGTTACATTGTGAACACAGGAGGTTGCCTGAAGTGCATTGAGAAATTACTTTGCATTTTCTCAATAAATGCAAAGGATTCTATGATTGCACGAAGTGGAGAGCCCCACCTCTGGGACCCAGAATCTAGTAAAGATCACTGAAGTAGCGGTTCCTACCACAGAGATTTCCAGATTCTAGAGGGATCCCACGGGTATGGTATATACATAGTTAAATTGGTCAGACTGGATTTATGTAACTTTGTAAAAATATCCATACCTGGAATTCTTCTTTAGGGTGAATAAAGGACGGGAAGTGGGGAGAGGTGTCGGATGGGTAGTTTGTACCGGAGGATCGGATAATAGCCATGAGGGAGAGTGATAATAGTGGGAAGGGATATCAGAGGGAGATGTGTGGGGTCTGACCAGGACACAGGGCACCAAGGTGAGCTGATATATAGCTCTAGCAGTGTAGTTAGAGAGAAAAGCAGAGAGTGGTCTGTATTCCAACCAAGGGGACCATCTTTTCTGAAATTTGGAGTGTCAACTCTGCAACATGTTTTTAAACTGTAGGAAGAAGCCAAAACCCTTAAAGTAGACCCATACAAACAAAGAAAGTACATGCAACATGCAAACAGGCAAGTCCAAACTCAGAATACAATATTTAGAACTCAGGAGCTGCCAAGGAACATTGCAAACCTCTGCTCAACCATGTATTCAAAGCTCCCAATCAACGGCTTTATGTGTTATGAAGACCCACATATTCGAAAACATGTCACTAAATAATGTACAACAAGATGTTTCACATCCCCAAAAAAACACTTCAGCCATCAGACGCCTGTGCCATTCAAAAAGCAAGAAAAGAAAATAGTCAATAATAGAAAAATCATTATTTTGTCTAAATAGAGCCTAATCATAAGTGTACAGCTGTGTTTCATGTGGATCCATTTGGATAAATACCAGGCTTTTTGCCAGCAGCTGGGATTTCCTGAAGCTGAGAGCTTAACATAAAATTAGCATGATCTAATTAACGCTTAGATGATGTTGTGCCAAGCCAAATATACAACGGAAGCAGAAAAAAGTAATAGTGCAATAAAATGTGCAGATCATATCCGTGAAAGAAGAATTTGCGGGCTATATGTAATTTGATTTGCACAATCGAGAAAGCAGTTCCATTTTTATTGTTCTGTTATTCGGTATTCCAGGAAATAAGAGGGAAATACTTAATTCTGCCACCTGCACGGCAGCTGTTACCGCACTGATTAATTCATTATAAGATCACCAACTCCAATACCAGCTGGACTGGTGAATGAGGGCAGGTCTTCAGGCAGCCAAGTGAATTCTATTACCATACGTAATACAAGGTGCGCACTGAATATTGATGGGCAAAACACTCAGATTTTGGAAGCTGGATACACTGAATAATAATGAAAGGGAGGCGAGAGCAGTTTTTGCAGCCTTTTGTCTGTATTCCAGCTTTGTTTACTAATTCGGACTTTAAGCAGGTAGAGGGCAATGTGGCTGATGTAGCAACCCATTTCAATTCACACTATAACTCTATAACACTATAAAAGGACAATTCTATTCAAGTATGTATTCTTAAAGATGAACCCAAGGATTCCTCTAGAGGTGGTTATGGGTTCCTTGAGTTGTGCTTAACTGACTTCAAGGGTTACTCCCATTTCGGTGAAGATTGCGATGAAACATTTGCTCCCGTTGTAAAACACTCCACCATCAGAACGCTTCTTAGCAGTGCAGTCAGGAAGGGCATGCAAGTGAAACACCTAGATGTTGTAACTGCTTTCCTATATGAAGACATTAAGGAAGATATCTACATGGAGCAACCACCAGGGTTTGAGCAAGGAGACAACCTTGTGTGTAAACTTCAGAAGAGCATCTACTGTCTTAAGCAATCTGAAAGGATGTGGAATGAGAAAGTGAACAAAGTACTTACCAGAGAGGGATTCTCAAGAAGTAAAGCAGACCCCTGCCTCTACTCCAAGAGTCAAAAAGACAGATGGATATACATCCTTATCTATTGATGACATTATAACTTGTTTTGAACAAGAAGGGGATTACAATCAGATAATTCACTAGCTGAAAGAAAATTTTGAAGTCAAAGAACTTGGGAATCTGAGAATCCAAATAGAGAGAGAAGAAAATGGAAGTTATCTTCTCAACCAGCCTCAGAAAATCTCTGAAATCTTGGAACAATTCCATATGCAAGATGCAAGGGAAGTGAAAACTCCTATGGAACCAGGCAAAAGAGCAAGCAGAAAAATTGCTACCCAACAATGACACGTATCTCAGAGAAATTGGTAAGCTGCTATATGTTGTCACTGTGACAAGACCAGACATAGCCACAGCAGTGGGCATACTATGCAGGAAAGTATCAGCTCCATGTCAGTGTGCCTGGAACACAGTAAAAAGAGTGATACAGTACCTCAAAGGAACGATTCAGATGAAATTACAGTTACCAGCAACATCCAATCCAAAACTGGTTAGATAAGTGGATGCTGATTGGGCCAGGGGCTGCACAGACCGCAAATCCACAAGCTGTTTAATCTTCCAGTATTGGGAAGGAACTATAAGTTGGTCTAGTCGAAAGCAAGTAACTATCGCTCTATCCTCAACTGAAGCAGATTACATTGCAGCAGCATACGCTTGTCAAGAAGCAATATGGATTTGTCAACTTTTTGTGGACATTGGGATAGACATGTCAAAACCAATTCCCATTTTTGAAGACAGCCAGGGTTGTATAAAGCTTAAGCAATCAGAAAGGGTCAATTCTAGGACCAAACACATCGATGTCTAGTATCATCTACTGAGGGACAATCAAGAGAAAGGTGTTGTTGACATTCAATACTGCCTGTCAGAGGAGATGACTGCCGATGCACTCACCAAACCTTTGCTGAAGGAACGTCATAGCTATTTCCAGAAGAAGCTGAATATAATTTGACAAAGCACATGCTGTTGAGAAGGGCTGTTGGAAAAGCACAACAGCAAAGTTGCTTATAAACTGACAATATATATGTCATGAACAGGTGTGACCAGAACCATGTGGACTGCAACAGAGGGAACCAAACGCATGTAAAGTGAAATAATGTAGTTTATTAACCACTTGCCGACCGCCTCACGTCTATATACGTGAGCAGAATGGCACGGGCAGGCAAAATCACGTACCCATACGTGATTGCCTTCCCGCGGGCGGGGGTCCGATCGGACCCCCCCCCCCGGTGCCAGCGGCGGTCGGCATTTGTCTAGGAGCGATGAGAGACGAGGAGGAGACCATCCGATCGTGGCCCCCCCCTCGCGATCGCTCCCAGCCAATGAGGAACATCCCCTGCCTGTGTATTGTACACACAGGCAGAGGATGTGATGTCATCTCTCCTTGGCTCGGCAGTTTCCGTTCTAGCGCCGAGGAGAGAAGACATGTAAGTGCACCAACACACACACACACACACACAGTAGAACATGCCAGGCACACAAAACACCCCCGATCCCCCCCGATCGCCCCCCGATCCCCCCCCCAATCACCCCTCCCCCCTCCCTGTAACACTGACGCCAAGCAGTATTTTTTTTTTTTTTTTTCTGATTACTGCAGGGTGTCAGTTAGTGACAGTTACTGTGGTAGGACAGTGAGTGTTAGCCCCCTTTAGGTCTAGGGTACCCCCCTAACCCCCCCTAATAAAGTTTTAACCCCTTGATCACCCCCTGTCACCAGTGTCACTAAGCGATCATTTTTCTGATCGCTGTATTAGTGTCGCTGGTGACGCTAGTTAGGAACGTAAATATTTAGGTTCGCCGTCAGCGTTTTATAGCGACAGGGACCCCCATATACTATCTAATAAATGTTTTAACCCCTTGATTGCCCCCTAGTTAACCCTTTCACCACTGATCACCATATAACCGTTACGGGTGACGCTGGTTAGTTGGTTTATTTTTCATAGTGTCAGGGCACCCGCCGTTTATTACCGAACAAAGGTTTAGCCCCCTGATCGCCCGGCGGTGATGTGCGTCGCCCCAGGCAGCGTCAGATTAGCGCCAGTACCGCTAACACCCACGCACGCAGCATACGCCTCCCTTAGTGGTATAGTATCTGAACGCATCAATATCTGATCCGATCAGATCTATACTAGCGTCCCCAGCAGTTTAGGGTTCCCAAAAACGCAGTGTTAGCGGGATCAGCCCAGATACCCGCTAGCACCTGCGTTTTGCCCCTCCGCCCGGCCCAGCCCAGCCCACCCAAGTGCAGTATCGATCGATCACTGTCACTTACAAAACGCTAAACGCATAACTGCAGCGTTCGCAGAGTCAGGCCTGATCCCTGCGATCGCTAACAGTTTTTTTGGTAGCGTTTTGGTGAACTGGCAAGCACCAGCCCCAGGCAGCATCAGGTTAGCGCCAGTACCGCTAACACCCACGCACGCACCGTACACCTTCCTTAGTGGTATAGTATCTGAACGCATCAATATCTGATCCGATCAGATCTATACTAGCGTCCCCAGCAGTTTAGGGTTTCCAAAAACGCAGTGTTAGCGGGATCAGCCCAGATACCTGCTAGCACCTGCGTTTTGCCCCTCTGCCCGGCCCAGCCCAGCCCACCCAAGTGCAGTATCGATCGATCACTGTCACTTACAAAAAACTAAACGCATAACTGCAGCGTTCGCAGAGTCAGGCCTGATCCCTGCGATCGCTAACAGTTTTTTTGGTAGCGTTTTGGTGAACTGGCAAGCACCAGCGGCCTAGTACACCCCGGTCGTAGTCAAACCAGCACTGCAGTAACACTTGGTGACGTGGCGAGTCCCATAAATGCAGTTCAAGCTGGTGAGGTGGCAAGCACAAGTAGTGTCCCGCTGCCACCAAAAAGACAAAAACAGGCCCGTCGTGCCCATAGTGCCCTTCCTGCTGCATTCGCCAATCCTAATTGGGAACCCACAACTTCTGCAGCGCCCATACTTCCCCCATTCCCATCCCCAACCAAATGCAGTCGGCTGCATGAGAGGCATTTTTATGTCCTCCCGAGTACCCCTACCCAACGAACCCCCCCAAAAAACATGTTGTGTCTGCAGCAAGCGCGGATATAGGCGTGACACCCGCTATTATTGTCCCTCCTGTACTGACAATCCTGGTCTTTGCATTGGTGAATGTTTTGAACGCTACCATTCACTAGTTGTGTATTAGCGTAGGGTAGAGCATTGCACAGACTAGGCACACTTTCACAGGGTCTCCCAAGATGCCATCACATTTTGAGAGACCCGAACCTGGAACCGGTTACAGTTATAAAAGTTAGTTACAAAAAAAAGTGTAAAAAAAAAAAAAACAAAAAAAAAAAACACATACAAAAATATAAAATAAAAAAAAAATAGTTGTCGTTTTATTGTTCTCTCTCTCTCTATTCTCTCTCTATTGTTCTGCTCTTTTTTACTGTATTCTATTCTGCAATGTTTTATTGTTATTATGTTTTATCATGTTTGTTTTTCAGGTCTGCAATTTTTTATACTTTACCGTTTACTGTGCTTTATTGTTAACCATTTTTTTGTCTTCAGGTACGCCATTCACGACTTTGAGTGGTTATACCAGAATGATGCCTGCAGGTTTAGGTATCATCTTGGTATCATTCTTTTCAGCCAGCGGTCGGCTTTCATGTAAAAGCAATCCTAGCGGCTAATTAGCCTCAAGACTGCTTTTACAAGCAGTGGGAGGGAATGCCCCCTCCCCACCATCTTCCGTGTTTTTCTCTGGCTCTCCTGTCTCAACAGGGAACCTGAGAATGCAGCCGGTGATTCAGCCAGCTGACCATAGAGCTGATCAGAGACCAGAGTGGCTCCAAACATCTCTATGGCCTAAGAAACCGGAAGCTACGAGCATTTTATGACTTAGATTTTGCCGGATGTAAACAGCGCCATTGGGAAATTGGGAAAGCATTTTATCACACCGATCTTGGTGTGGTCAGATGCTTTGAGGGCAGAGGAGAAATCTAGGGTCTAATAGACCCCAATTTTTTCAAAAAAGAGTACCTATCACCACCTATTGCTATGATAGGGGATATTTACATTCCCCGAGATAACAATAAAAATGATTTAAAAAAAAAATATGAAAGGAACAGTTTAAAAATAAGATAAAAAAGCAAAAAAATAATAAAGAAAAAAAAAAAAAAAAAAAAAAAAGCACCCCTGTCCCCCCTGCTCTCGCGCGAACACAAGCGTCGGTCTGGCGTCAAATGTAAACAGCAATTGCACCATGCATGTGAGGTATCACCGCGAAGGTCAGATCGAGGGCAGTAATTTTAGCAGTAGACCTCCTCTGTAAATCTAAAGTGGTAACCTGTAAAGGCTTTTAAAGGCTTTTAAAAATGTATTTAGTTTGTCGCCACTGCACGTTTGTGCGCAATTTTAAAGCATGTCATGTTTGGTATCCATGTACTCGGCCTAAGATCATCTTTTTTATCTCATCAAACATTTGGGCAATATAGTGTGTTTTAGTGCATTAAAATTTAAAAAAGTGTGTTTTTTCCCCAAAAAATGCGTTTGAAAAATCGCTGCGCAAATACTGTGTGAAAAAAAAAATGAAACACCCACCATTTTAATCTGTAGGGCATTTGCTTTAAAAAAATATATAATGTGTTGGCGTTCAAAGTAATTTTCTTGCAAAAAAAAATTATTTTTTCATGTAATCAAAAAGTGTCAGAAAGGGCTTTGTATTCAAGTGGTTAGAAGAGTGGGTTATGTGTGACATAAGCTTCTAAATGTTGTGCATAAAATGCCAGGACAGTTCAAAACCCCCCAAATGACCCCATTTTGGAAAGTAGACACCCCAAGCTATTTGCTGAGAGGCATGTCGAGTCCATGGAATATTTTATATTGTGACAAATATTCGGGAAAGAGACAATTTTTTTTTTTTTTTTTGCACAAAGTTGTCACTAAATGATATATTGCTCAAACATGCCATGGGAATATGTAAAATTACACCCCAAAATACATTCTGTTGCTTCTCCTGAGTATGGGGATACCACATGTGTGGGACTTTTTGGGAGCCTAGCCGCGCACGGGACCCCGAAATCCAAGCACCGCCTTCAGGCTTTCTAAGGGCGTAAATTTTTGATTTCACTCTTCACTGCCTATCACAGTTTCGGAGGCCATGGAATGCCCAGGTGGCAAAACCCCCCCCCCAAATGACCCCATTTTGGAAAGCTATTTTCCCAAACTATTTGCTGAGAGGTATAGTGAGTATTTTGCAGACCTCACTTTTTGTCACAAAGTTTTGAAAATTGAAAAAAGAAAAAAAAAATGTTTTTCTTGTCTTTCTTTATTTTCAAAAACAAATGAGAGCTGCAAAATACTCACCATGCCTCTCAGCAAATAGCTTGGGGTGTCTACTTTCCAAAATGGGGTCATTTGGGGGGGGTTTGTGCCACCTGGGCATTCCATGGCCTCCGAAACTGTGATAGGCAGTGAAGAGTGAAATCAAAAATTCACGCCCTTAGAAATCCTGAAGGCGGTGATTGGTTTTCGGGGCCCCGTACGCGGCTAGGCTCCCAAAAAGTCCCACACATGTGGTATCCCCATACTCAGGAGAAGCAGCTAAATGTATTTTGGGGTGCAATTCCACATATGCCCATGGCCTGTGTGAGCAATATATCATTTAGTGACAACTTTGTGCAAAAAAAAAAAAAAAAAATTGTCACTTTCCCGCAACTTGTGTCAAAATATAAAACATTCCATGGACTCAACATGCCTCAAAGCAAATAGCTTGGGGTGTCTACTTTCCAAAATGGGGTCATTTGGGGGGGGGGGTTTATGCCATCTGGGCATTTTATGGCATTCAAAACTGTGATAGGTAGTGAGGAGTAAAATCAAAAATGTACGCCCTTAGAAATCCTGAAGGCAGTGATTGGTTTTCGGGGCCCCGTACGCGGCTAGGCTCCCAAAAAGTCCCACACATGTGGTATCCCCATACTCAGGAGAAGCAGCTAAATGTATTTTGGGGTGCAATTCCACATATGCCCATGGCCTGTGTGAGCAATATATCATTTAGTGACAACTTTTTGTAATTTTTTTTTTTTTTTTTTGTCATTATTCAATCACTTGGGACAAAAAAAATTAATATTCAATGGGCTCAACATGCCTCTCAGCAATTTCCTTGGGGTGTCTACTTTCCAAAATGGGGTCATTTGTGGGGGTTTTGTACTGCCCTGCCATTTTAGGCGCTATAACTTTTGCGCAAACCAATAAATATACACTTATTGACATTTTTTTTACCAAAGACATGTGGCCGAATACATTTTGGCCTAAATGTATGACTAAAATTGAGTTTATTGGATTTTTTTTTTAGAACAAAAAGTAGAAAATATAAATTTTTTTCAAAATTTTCGGTCTTTTTCCGTGTATAGCGCAAAAAATAAAAACAGCAGAGGTGATCAAATACCATCAAAAGAAAGCTCTATTTGTGGGAAGAAAAGGATGCAAATTTCGTTTGGGTACAGCATTGCATGACCGCGCAATTAGCAGTTAAAGCGACGCAGTGCCAAATTGTAAAAAGTGCTCTGGTCAGGAAGGGGGTAAATCCTTCCGGGGCTGAAGTGGTTAAGATAAGTGGAATAGATATATATAGATATAGATAAAAACACCTCCAATACAGTGTACAACAATCCAACAACCAGACAGTGACCCACAAATAACAACAGACAAAACAGGTATGTACAATAGATGGGGAATACCAGAATCGTAAATGTAGCCAGGCCAGGGTCATAAACGGGAGATCAGCAGATGGGACAAGGAGCAAGACAGGAGAGGGAAAAGGTGGAAGGGATCAGGCTGCAGGGCAGGGGTACAGGAATACAGGATCACAGGATGGACAGGGACAGGTACAAATACAGGTTCAGGTTCGGGTTCTCAGGATACAGGTCAGGGCTCAAGGACAATACCAAGGCAAGTGTGTGAGTGCTTGCCGGGTATAAGTACACATCCCCTGCAATTAGCCTCAGGCGACGCCTGATCGCAAGAGATAATGTCGGCTCCACACTCCCAGGAGACACCCACTGGTGGACACCAGTATTGCGGCCCAAAGATCAGACAGTGCCACCAGCAGGTGAAACCTTTCCTGACAGTTCCAGACTGCTAGGAGGCACCTGCTGGTGTACATCAGTACTGAGGGCCAAAGGTCTGACAGCGCCACCAGCAGGTGAAACATTTCCTGACAATATATACATATGCATTATACCTATCTATGCCAGCAGGTGGTGCTGTAGTATTATTATAGTGTATAGTTCATGTATTCTATGATATGAGAGGAAGTACCCTCTGTATCTAACTGTGCACTCATTTGTGTTCTCTTCCTGTCTGTCTCCATGATGATAAAAGGCATGTAATATATTTCTTCATAAAAGTAAATCCGTTTGCTATATCCAAGAAGCTTCCAACGCATGATTTCAATACTCAGTTAATAATGTGATGGTGCCTTCATAATTTTAGGTCCAACACCACTTGGCAGAGCCAACAGCATGAGGGTGGAATTCTGACCACCGCTATAAGGGAAGCATTCTTCCCAATGACCACCAGCAGACTAATGTTAGAAGGGGTGTCCTGAGACCTACAAATGATTGCAAGGGTTCCTTTGCGGTGAAAAGGTTGATCCACATCATCCAATCAGAGAACACTTTGCATTCAATGAGAAATGCAAAGTGTTCCCTGAATGGCACCTGTGATGAATAAGCAACCTCCTATGTTTGGTAACCAGCAGGGCAGCCGCTCAATGTGTCACCTGGAAGCTAGTGTCAATCATTGTAATTACAGTGATGTTCAGCTTTCACAGAGATCCCACAGGTATGACACATACATACTTATATTGATCCAAGCTGGTAAAAATTGTCAGCTTTACCTGAAGAGAATAGCCTTATTGCTCTTAGCCTCTTCCAAATTTCCAAATTACATTTTTTGACTGCTGTGATCCTACTTCCTGTTGGAGGGTGGCTACATTCATTCTTCATGGTCCATGTAGAAGGCCTTTTGGGATGCATAATATAGGTATCCCAGGAAGCTGCAAGCTACTGCATGCATTATTCTCAGATAAATGAGAATCCAGAAAGTGCAAGGAGGGTAGATATAAAATATGCACAAATTATATAGATACAGTATACACATATTATATAGATATCCACATAGGATATAAACACACACATAAAATATATATCCACTTCCAAAAGTTTTTGCAAGCCCAGTTACTTCCATGTAAAAGTAGTAGTGACATCATCACTGTGCTGTACATAGTCCGTGAGGAGATCAGAGCTGTGGGAGGGACCCAGCAGACCCCACCCACTAGAGGCTGCCTACAACAAACTACAGGAGGGGGCGGAGACAAGACAAGTCACCCTGCACAAGAAGAGAGAGAGCAGCAGTAATTTGTCTTTGTTACAGATTACAGCACAGATCTGGAACAAATGCACAAAGCACACCAAGATCCACACATGACATCCATCAAGTCCAACCCATGTGTGTGATTTTATGTCAGTATTACATTGTATATCCCTGTGTATTACATTGTATATCCCTGTATGTTGCGTTCGTCAGGTGCTTATCTAATAGTTTCTAGAAACTATCGATACCCCCGCTGAGACCACCGCCTGTGGAAGGGAATTCCACATCCTTGCCGCTCTTACAGTAAAGAACCCTCTACGTAGTTTAAGGTTAAACCTCTTTTCTTCTAATTTTAATGAGTGGCCACGAGTCTTGTTAAACTCCCTTCTGCGAAAAAGTTTTATCCCTATTGTGGGGTCACCAGTATGGTATTTGTATATTGAAATCATATCCCCTCTCAAGCGTCTCTTCTCCAGAGAGAATAAGTTCAGTGCTCGCAACCTTTTCTCATAACTAATATCCTCCAGACCCTTTATTAGCTTTGTTGCCCTTCTTTGTACTCGCTCCATTTCCAGTACATCCTTCCTGAGGACTGGTGCCCAGAACTGGACAGCATACTCTAGGTGCGGCCGGACCAGAGTCTTGTAGAGTGGGAGAATGATCTTTTTATCTCTGGAGTTGATCCCCTTCCTAATGCATGCCAATATTCTGTTTGCTTTGTTAGCAGCAGCTTGGCATTGCATGCCATTGCTGAGCCTATCATCTACTAGGACCCCCAGGTCCTTTTCCATCCTAGATTCCCCCAGAGGTTCTCCCCCCAGTGTATGGATTGCATTCATATTTTTGCCACCCAAATGCATTATTTTACATTTTTCTACATTGAACCTCATTTGTCATGTAGTTGCCCACCCCATTAATTTGTTCAGATCTTTTTGCAAGGTTTCCACATCCTGCGGAGAAGTTATTGCTCTGCTTAGCTTAGTATCGTTTGCAAATACAGAGATTGAACTATTTACCCCATCCTCCAGGTCGTTTATGAACAAATTAAATAGGATTGGTCCCAGCACAGAACCCTGGGGGACCACCTGAAGAATAGTATAAATACCTAATATTCTTGTATCTCAAGGGCGTTTCTGGATGAATAGCATTGATAGTCAGACTTACTTAAAAACAAAGTGTGAGTTTATTGTCACACAGTTGGCATCATAAATACAATGAAAAAAAGTATAACAGTTCAGTGTAGGTAAAAATATATGAAATAGAATAAATAGTTTTAAAGCTGTAATAAGCTTATGAAAGCATGTATGCTTCATGGCTGCTGCCTTCTGTCTCCATGCTGTCTTGTGTAACCAAAAAGAAGCAGGAAATGACGTTCTTAGACTTCTGGGAGAATTCAGCTGTTTCAACTTGTCAAAGTGTCTTCGTGTGAATAAGTCTGTGTCATCTCTCCTAGTGGGTGTATGTGTGTCTGTCTGACCTTCAATATTGAAGCGTTGGCTTTATATGTTACATGTGAACGTCATACCCTCACAAAAACTTAGAACCTTGTATGGCACACATTCATTTCTGCTAACTTCAGCAATATGCTATACAAAAGGAGATACTAACTCAGAGAATCATATATGGAGTTGGGTTGACAATCCCACATGTAACACTTGTAGTAATGTGCTGATCATGTAATGTCATATAACCAAACATCTACTAATATGAACACATATTACCAACTTTAACTACATTAAGTAACTATATACTAATACTTATTAATATGACTGAGACTACACTAAACTAACTTAACAGGATTTAAAAAAATATGTATTATTTCTCTAACTACATAAATACTGGTCTATTCTGGACCTCCCTTGACATTCTATACCAGATACCTTATATGTCATTCTCAAACTAACTACATACACCAGATACTTCTAGCAATACTCAGCTTTAGATGAGGATCTATTTCACTGAACATTTGATCAAGATCAGATATTATACTTATCATGACTAATCATACAACCAAATATGTTTTGCAAGCTTGCCATGAATATAATATAACGCCTATAAGTGCCGAATTATGAATTTGGAATAATATTCTAACACCACCCCCCACATATATATATATATATATATATATGCTGTATGGGGGCTAATCTCACATTGCTCCAGATTGCCAAACATACCTGTCTCAGATCCACTCCCTCGTGTATTGCACAAGTCCATCCACAAATGTAAGTATGCATGCGGAGGGTTGCTACTATGCACTTCCTCAGCAATTATTAGTACCCACATCTTGGTTTCCTTTTACGCTCATATTGTGCATTAGCCAGGCACCTTGCACCTTACTCTCAATGTCTATCTGATTGGGGTTTATGGATGGGTGTATAAATATATATATATATATATATATATATATATATATATATATATATATATATATATATATTGTACTTCATATTACAGCCTGCTACCATCATTACTATTATTATTCCCATCAGGGTTGGTCTCTCTGCTTCCATGTGATCCTTGTGAGCTGCAGTGTGCACAGTTCAGGCATTGTTTGTCTGGCAGTATTTTTACCCAATCCACCAGTACACGGGATATCCCACTGCCATCGGCATTCCCTCTGTGGTCATTAATGTGAGGGGGCGCATACCTATGGAACAAATCATCATTCTTTGGGACATAGCCATATACTGTGAGTATCCAATGTTTTCCATGTAATGTATGGTCTACCTGTAATGATACCAAACGCTTATGTATAATGCATATATACTCATATATCTGCTATTGCATTCTCAGACGACTGTACTTTGTTCTCATCCTCCCCTGACGAAGGAATTCATTTCATATTTCGAAACATGTTTGGAATCACTGCATGAACCCCATTTCTGGTTTGGTCCCTACATATATGAGACCTATCCCAGGTTCCCATATGAGCCTAGAGTCCTATACTTTGATTATTGTATGGTGGCTTTCAATTGTTCTTAATTTTTTGTACTTGTGATGTCCATCACTATTTTAATATCTTGAATAAAATTCATTCATACTTCTACTATCTCTTTACTTACTGCCTGTAAAGTCACAGTGGGGTTTCATGTGTCAAAGAAACAACAGGAAACAAGAGGAAATACCTCTAAAGTAAAGTAAATCCTCTCTCAGTTGTCACCTTAACAAGTGCCCTTATTGGAAGAGGGGCTTTGGTATATTGACTTTCCTGAAAAAAAGTAAATTCAATAAAAAAATAAAAATAAAGTAAGAGCAAGGGAAAGGAAAGGAAGAATATGAATTGGAAAAACACATGTAGCCAAGTCCAGGCCTCATGGTGACCTCCAGAGTTAGGGACAGCTGACATCCTTCTGTGTAGAGTTGGTTACAAGGCATGGTGGGTGCAATGTAAGGTAGATTAATGGGTGCCAGACATTTCTTGAAAGCAAAGAGATTTATTGTCTTTTAAACAGAACTGTGGGAGAGAGGGTTTAGGGCCAGGACCTTAAGTGGTTGCAATGGTAATTGGCAGTAGGGATGAGCCGAACACCCCCCTGTTCGGTTCGCACCAGAACATGCGAACAGGAAAAAAGTTCGTTCGAACACGCAAACACCGTTAAAGTCTATGGGACACGAACATGAATAAACAAAAGTGCTAATTTTAAAGGCTTATATGCAAGTTATTTTCATAAAAAGTGTTTGGGGACCCAGGTCCTGCCCCAGGGGACATGGATCAATGCAAAAAAAAGTTTTAAAAACGGCCGTTTTTTCAGGAGCAGTGATTTTAATAATGCTTAAAGTCAAACAATAAAAGTGTAATATCCCTTTAAATTTCGTACCTGGGGGGTGTCTATAGTATGCCTGTAAAGGGGCGCATGTTTCCTGTGTTTAGAACAGTCTGACAGCAAAATGACATTTTGAAGGAAAAAACTCATTTAAAACTACCCGCGGCTATTGCATTGCCGACAATACACATAGAAGTTCATTGATAAAAACGGCATGGGAATTCCCCAAAGGGGAACCCCGAACCAAAATTAAAAAAAAAAAAATGACGTGGGAGTCCTCCTAAATTCCATACCAGGCCCTTCAGGTCTGGTATGGATATTAAGGGGAACCCCGGCCAAAATTTAAAAAAAAAAATGACGTGGGGTTCCCCCTAAATTCCATACCAGACCCTTCAGGTCTGGTATGGATTTTAAGGGGAACCCCGCGCCAAAAAAAAAAAAAAAAAAACGGCGTGGGGTCCCCCCAAAAATCCATACCAGACCCTTATCCGAGCACGCAACCTGGCAGGCCGCAGGAAAAGAGGGGGGGACGAGAGTGCGGCCCCCCCTCCCTCCTGAACCGTACCAGGCCACATGCCCTCAACATTGGGAGGGTGCTTTGGGGTAGCCCCCCAAAACACCTTGTCCCCATGTTGATGAGAACAAGGGCCTCATCCCCACAACCCTGGCCGGTGGTTGTGGGGGTCTGCGGGCGGGGGGCTTATCGGAATCTGGAAGCCCCCTTTAACAAGGTGACCCCCAGATCCCGGCCCCCCCCTGTGTGAAATGGGCCTACCATTTCACGAAAAAAGTGTCAAAAATGTTAAAAATGACAAGAGACAGTTTTTGACAATTCCTTTATTTAAATGCTTCTTCTTTCTTCTATCTTCCTTCATCTTCTGGTTCTTCTGGTTCTTCTGGCTCTTCTGGTTCTTCCTCCGGCGTTCTCGTCCAGCATCTCCTCCGCGGCGTCTTCTATCTTCTTCTCCTCGGGCCGCTCCGCACCCATGGCATGGGGGGGAGGCTCCCGCTCTTCTCTTCTTCTTTTCTTCTCTTCTTCTCTTCTTCATTTTCTTCTCCGGGCCGCTCCGCAATCCATGCTGGCATGGAGGGAGGCTCCCACTGTGTGACGGCGCTCCTCGTCTGACAGTTCTTAAATAACGGGGGGGGCGGGGCCACCCGGTGACCCCGCCCCACTCTGACGCACGGTGACTTGACGGGACTTCCCTGTGACGTCACGGGGAATGCCACAGGGAAGTCCGGTCATGTCCCGTGCATCAGAGGGGGGCGGGGTCACCGGGTGGCCCCGCCCCCCCCCGTTATTTAAGAACTGTCAGACGAGGAGCGCCGTCACACAGCGGGAGCCTCCCTCCATGCCAGCATGGATTGCGGAGCGGCCCGGAGAAGAAAATGAAGAAGAGAAGAAGAGAAGAAAAGAAGAAGAGAAGAGCGGGAGCCTCCCCCCCATGCCATGGGTGCGGAGCGGCCCGAGGAGAAGAAGATAGAAGACGCCGCGGAGGAGATGCTGGACGAGAACGCCGGAGGAAGAACCAGAAGAGCCAGAAGAACCAGAAGAACCAGAAGATGAAGGAAGATAGAAGAAAGAAGAAGCATTTAAATAAAGGAATTGTCAAAAACTGTCTCTTGTCATTTTTAACATTTTTGACACTTTTTTCGTGAAATGGTAGGGGTACTTATGTACCCCCTTACCATTTCACACAGGGGGGGGCCGGGATCTGGGGGTCACCTTGTTAAAGGGGGCTTCCAGATTCCGATAAGCCCCCCGCCCGCAGACCCCCACAACCACCGGCCAGGGTTGTGGGGATGAGGCCCTTGTCCTCATCAACATGGGGACAAGGTGTTTTGGGGAGCTACCCCAAAGCACCCTCCCAATGTTGAGGGCATGTGGCCTGGTACGGTTCAGGAGGGAGGGGGGGCCGCACTCTCGTCCCCCCCTCTTTTCCTGCGGCCTGCCAGGTTGCGTGCTCGGATAAGGGTCTGGTATGGATTTTTGGGGGGACCCCACGCCGTTTTTTTTTTTTTTTTTTTTGGCGTGGGGTTCCCCTTAAAATCCATACCAGACCTGAAGGGTCTGGTATGGAATTTAGGGGGAACCCCACGTCATTTTTTTTTTTAAATTTTGGCCGGGGTTCCCCTTAATATCCATATCAGACCTGAAGGGCCTGGTATGGAATTTAGGGGGACTCCCACGTCATTTTTTATTTTTAATTTTGGTTCGGGGTTCCCCTTTGGGGAATTCCCATGTCGTTTTTATCAATGAACTTCTAAGTGTATTGTCGGCAATGCAATAGCCGCGGGTAGTTTTAAATGAGTTTTATCCTTCAAAATGTCATTTTGCTGTCAGACTGTTCTAAACACAGGAAACATGCGCCCCTTTACAGGCATACTATAGACACCCCCCAGGTACGAAATTTAAAGGGATATTACACTTTTATTGATTGACTTTAAGCATTATTAAAATCACTGCTCCTGAAAAAACGGCCGTTTTTAAAACTTTTTTTTGCATTGATCCATGTCCCCTGGGGCAGGACCCAGGTCCCCAAACACTTTTTATGACAATAACTTGCATATTAGCCTTTAAAATTAGCACTTTTGATTTCTCCCATAGACTTTTAAAGGGTGTTCCGCGGCATTCGAATTTGCCGCGAACACCCCAAATTGTTCGCTGTTCGGCGAACTTGCGAACAGCCAATGTTCGAGTCGAACATGAGTTCGACTCGAACTCGAAGCTCATCCCTAATTGGCAGACTCTGAGACTTCTATAGGTAGACAGCCATGCAGGGAAAGGCACCCAGCTGGATGCCACATCTGCATGTGTAGACACGCCGTCTCCTATGGCAACAATCTTGAACAGTTTTTAACAAAGGTTGCAATGAACTCTTTCACTTCCTCCACAATCTCCTGAGCACCCAGTCTATCACCTAGACCCGCTGACCCACTGCAACTGGATCTCCTGAGCTCTTCCAGTCTTCTCACTGAGTATCTTCCTCAAGCGTCACCCCTGGGTCCCTAGCTTGGCGCTAACAGATACTCCTCAAGTGTCACCCCACTGGCCTGCTCAGTCCCTGGCTTGGCACACAAGACTGCTCTGCAAGTGTCAACTCCACTGGCTGGGTCCCTGGCTTGACACCTGCTGAAGTTTCCCAGTTCCTCACCCTCCCAGGTTGGTAAGAACACTGCTCTGGTACTTGCATCAACTACTCATGGTGGTCCCTGGTAACAAGGTGGATGGTCCCTTAGTGGCGACAGCTTCCCCTCTACCTCTGACCATGACAGGTTCTCCGGCCGGCAGAACCGTCACTTCTGGTTGGAATGCAAGCCGCAGTCCCAACCCTGCACTGCTCTCTTGCTTCTGGATAGGCCCTCAGATAGCCTAGCAGCCAGATGTCCCTGGGATAGGCCTTAGGCTCTGGCCTAGCAGCCCAGGGCAATACAACACACGTCCACCCAGACAGCCACCCAGGTGGCACCGAAAAACCCTGATCACCTGACCTCACCCAAATAAATGGGCTCTCCCAGCAGGCCAAGGGACCCAAGAAGATCCCTGCCCAATGTCTAAGATACCCCATGTATTCCTAATCTGTCTTTGCAATGCCCTTGTCTTATCTAACGCCACCAGATACCTGGCCATCTAGTGACAGATGAGAGAAGTGCAGCAATTCCAGAATTAGGGTGGAATCAATTGATCTCCTATCAATTGGCCAAGGCAACTATACCTGGCAGGTAAATTTACTAGCAACCCTGCCTAAACATCAGGGTGCTACACACATGTAGCACCTTGGTCCTAAAACAGGGCTGCTAATAAATCTAGTTGTGCTAGGTGGTAACTAGCCTGGCTAATTGGTAGTCTTTGATCCACTGATTTCTGTCCTAAGTCTTAGTTTAATTAGTAGTGTCTCTCTTTTGTCAATAGGTGGCACTGTTACCTTTGGCATTAGGATGATGGATTGCTGTGAATTCAGGTGATGGGTAAATAAATTGTGTCAGCCAATCAGCAGAAGTTTCTGCCTGTGGGCATGCTGGGATAGGCTATTTATTCGGGAGGAGTCAGGTGATCGGGGTTCTTCCCGCTCGGGGCTGCGGCCTGGGCAGAATTGTGTCAGACAGCTCATGGCTGCTAGGTCTGAAGCCTGAGGCAGCAGCCTATCCAGGAGTCTTATTGCTTGCTAGGCATACGTGAGGCCTATCCAGTAGTTCAGGGTTCCCCAAAGGAGGAGCAGAAAAGGTTAAGCCCGAAGCCTAGAGTGGAACAGCGTGTGTTAGAGGCCCAGCCCTAGTGGAGCCTGATCATTGCCGGAGGTAAAGAAGAAGCAGCTGCCACAAAGAGACGACCACTCCTGTTACCAGAAGCAAGTTTTGGAAGAGATGAAGTTCCGAAGCAGTACCAGAGCAGACGCTATACTAGCCAGGGACAGTGAAGTAAGTGGGAAAGCTTCAGTGGAGACTCATCCAGGAAAGCAGAGGATAGCTGTGAGTAAAGCTTGAAGGAGTATGGCGGATAGCTGTAAGTAAAGCTTGAAGATAAGTACAGCGGTTAGCTGTGGGTGAAGCTCGAGGGATCCAGTAGGTAGCTGAGAGTCCAAGAAGTCTATTAAGAGACGGCGAGCTGAGCTTGAGGATCTACAGTGGGATACTGTGAGTTAAGCTGGAAGATCTACAAGGGGATACTGTGAGTTAAACTGGAAGATCTACAGTAGGATAATGTGTGAGAAGTTGTTGCTATAGGAGACAGCAGTTGCTACAAGATACAGATTGCTGCATTCAGCTTAAAGGCCTTTTATCTGTATTGCTGTCTGCCTAGTTCTATTTTTGTCTACAGTGTTTGCCTTAATTTCTATTGCATTTGCCTAAGGGTGTCCTGTGCCCTAACCCTCTATCCCACCGTTCCTGTTAAGAGAAATAAAATCCCTTTGTTAATTTTTACAAAAAGTGACTGGCACCCAATCTTTCCATCTTGCACCACACCCACTATGCCTAGTAACCTGCATCCTGAGGAGGAATGTCAGTTCTCCCTGTCTTTGGGGGTCACCATCAGGCCCTTGGAAGTCAGGGAGAGGGCAGATCAGGACATACTGTATAAGCTGTAAAATACAGAGTACAAATATAATTAGGCAACACAGAAAAGTAGCAGCAAAGTATTAATAGTAAAGAGGCTCCAACAAAGAGTCACACCCATCTTTAGATATCAAATTTCACTGAGTAAAAATTGGACTTTACCATAGGTGGTACTCTACAATTGTGATTTGGTTTTAAATGCTCGAGAGCAGTGGGTCTCAACCTTAATGGGCCCAGTAAATTCTTTTATAAACTTCCATGCCTCAACAGTAGAAAAAAGTTTATATTCACACAATAAAAGTATGTGAATACAAAATATGTATTGAGTATTAAAATGCTGGAAGGCTCTGGATGGGGGCTGGGTGTCACCGTCGGGGGAATAAATGTTCTGGAGGTTTGGGGACTCTGCAGCAGACTTGGTGGCCTTGGAGTGGATGATGTTTCTAGAGGGAGCTGGGGGCAACTATGGGGGGTGGGGTCTCTGCGGAGGGGTTTAAGAATTCTCCAGGAGGCTGGGGGTTTTGCATGGGCAATGTGGGAGACTGGAGGGCACTACAGGGGTTGGGGGCAATGTGGGACATTGTTGGGGCACTATGTGGGGATGGAGGCTTTGCAGAAAGTAGAAGACACTGTGAGAGTTTGGCAGGCACTGCAAGGACTGAGGGCTCTTAGGAAGCCTGGGGGCACAGTGAGATGTTGAGGAAAATGCTGCTCACTATGGAAGGCTGGATGGCACCATGGGAGATGGGAGGCTCTGTAGGGGTCTAAGGGGATCTGCAGCTAGCTAGAGGCCCAGGAAGAGGGTGGCCACAGCCTGGTGGTTAGAAATACCATCTAGAGAACTAAAACTTTGATAATTATAAGTGTCAAGGGTTGACTGGGGCAAACAGAATACATTAAAGTTCCAAGTCCAGATGTGCATTGGACAAAAAATATATATATATATATATATACAGTGGGGACGGAAAGTATTCAGACCCCCTTAAATTTTTCACGCTTTGTTATATTGCAGCCATTTGCTAAAATCATTTAAGTTAATTTTTTTCCTCATTAATGTACACACAGCACCCCATATTGACAGAAAAACACAGAATTGTTGACATTTTTGCAGATTTATTAAAAAAGAAAAACTGAAATATCACATGGTCCTAAGTATTCGGACCCTTTGCTGCGACACTCATATATTTAACTCAGGTGCTGTCCATTTCTTCTGATCATCCTTGAGATGGTTCTACACCTTAATTTGAGTCCAGCTGTGTTTGATTATACTGATTGGACTTGATTGGAAAGCCACACACCTGTCTATATAAGACCTTACAGCTCACAGTGCATGTCAGAGCAAATGAGAATCATGAGAATCATGAGGTCAGAGACAGAATTGTGGCAAGGCACAAATCTGGCCAAGGTTACAAAAAAAAATTCTGCTGCACTTAAGGTTCCTAAGAGCACAGTGGCCTCCATAATCCTTAAATGGAAGACGTTAGGGATGACCAGAGGCCTTCCTAGAGCTGGCTGTCCAAACTGAGCTATCGGGGGAGAAGAGCCTTGGTGAGGGAGGTAAAGAAGAACCCAAAGATCACTGTGGCTGAGCTCCAGAGATGCAGTCGGGAGATGGGAGAAAGTTGTAGAAAGTCAACCATCACTGCAGCCCTCCACCAGTCGGGGCTTTATGGCAGAGTGGCCCAACGGAAGCCTCTCCTCAGTGCCAGACACATGAAAGCCTACATGGAGTTTGCCGAAAAACACCTGAAGGACTCCAAGATGGTGAGAAATTAGATTCTTTGGTCTGATGAGACCAAGGTAGAACTTTTTGGCCTTAATTCTAAGTGGTATGTGTGGAGAAAACCAGGCACTGCTCATCACCTGTCCAATACAGTCCCAACAGTGGCAGCATCATGCTGTGGGGGTGTTTTTCAGCTGCAGGGACAGGACGACTGGTTGCAATCGAGGGAAAGATGAATTCGGCCAAGTACAGGGATATTCTGGATGAAAACCTTCTCCAGAGTGTTCAGGACCTCAGACTGGGCCGAAGGTTTACCTTCCAACAAGACAATGACCCTAAGCACACAGCTAAAATAACAAAAGAGTATCTTCACAACAACTCCGTGACTGTTCTCGGTGACTGCCCAGCCAGAGCCCTGACTTAAACCCAATTGAGCATCTCTGGAGAGACCTAAAAATGGCTGTCCACCAACAATTACCATCCAACCTGACAGAACTGGAGAGGATCTGCAAGGAGGAATGGCAGAGGATCCCCAAATCCAGGTGTGAAAAACTTGCTGCATCTTTCCCAAAAAGACTCATGGCTGTATTAGATCAAAAGGGTGCTTCTACTAAATACTGAGCAAAGGGTCTGAATTCTTAGGACCATGTGATATTTCAGTTTTTCTTTTTTAATAAATCTGCAAAAATGTCAACAATTCTGTGTTTTTCTGTCAATATGGGGTGCTGTGTGTACATTAATGAGGAAAAAAATGAACTTAAATGATTTTAGCAAATGGCTGCAATATAACAAAGAGTGAAATATTTAAGGGGGTCTGAATACTTTCTGTCCCCAATGTATATATGAGCTGCTTTTCTGCCTCAACTGATGCACTTTTTCTAAACGTTAATGAAATTGTCCTTGAGGAACAGGTAAAACTCTAATTTATTCAGCTCCGTGGAGTAGAAGGCTGGGCTTTCTGAGGTTATAGTGGTGACCTCGCCTTGTGAGTCATTAGAACTGCATTGGAATGTCAGATTTAGAACGTGCTCTGTCTTAATTCCCTCATCATTTTTCTCTTTATCGCATTCTGGAAGACACCTAGAAACCACGTGGGTATATTCAGGAGGCAGGGTGGCAGCTTTTCCCTTTATAACTATTCTCCACATACGCCCTCTCCTTTGGGTCCCCTTCTTCCTTCCTCCTGCAGAGGGTCAATTTTTTTCAGTAATAATCATGTTTTAAAACTACTAATTATTAGTAGAAAGGAAATAAGACACAAAGAAGATTATCTTCATTGGAATATTGTTTTATATAAAATAAAGGCAGAAAAAAACACCTACAATTTGAGTGTTTAATAGAGAAACATGGGGATAATGGCAATGTGGTTTGATTGTAACAGACCTATAGGAGACTAAAGTTGGTATTGTCCTCTAAACAGTGGTGACATAAAGGAAATCTATGGTCACCACATGGACTTTTATTTTATAACATCAGCATTGTAATAACAATACAAACAATCATTGTTTTTGACAATCCAATAGAAGCTTACTTGAATAATCACCTTTCACATTGTGAGCTCTACCTGTCGGCTGGCTGTCTCTTTCCACAACTCACTGAATTCCCTGCAAGCTTTGCAGCTTCTCTTCTGCTGTTTACTTTCCATTCCTCAGGACTACATACCCCATGGTACCTTGCAATCATTGATACCTGTGTAGCGCTACCCCCCCAGGAGCTGCTGGTGAATATGGGTATCTCCCACCCTACACAGCCAGGCACACACATTTTCCACTCATACTTGAGACAGGAATCAGTCCTTGAAGCTTTGTTTTGTTTTTATTTTATTTTAGGGGGGTTAAACTTAGATGGGGTAAGGGTTCTTTTGGGATGCCCCAACACTCACCAGCCCTCCAGGCTGTCTTCCTCCCTGGAGATTCACCCAGCAGTGTCCTCCTGCTGTCCTCTCCTTGCTCCCATGTCTCCTGGTCAGTATCCCCCTGTGTGTCATGAAGAGGGGTCCCTTCCGCACCCGAGCCCAGGCCTGAGTTCACCAGACTAGGGAGCTACTCTTGTAGGCCTCTGACAGCCTAACGCTCCATCTCCATCTCCCACCGGAACTCACAACTGCCCACAGTTGGGCTGACAATGAGTATCTGAGAGTGCCTGACCCCTGCCAACCCATCTGTTGGGGATTGGTCAGGGCCCTCAGAATACTCCAGGCAGCGCCTCCTAGACCCCTCCCAACTGCATCTGGAATCTTCTTCAAGTGTCCAGCAAGCAGGAAGGAGTCACCAGAGATGCTGTTTCATGAATAAAAAAATAAAAAAACACTAAAGTTAGCCCGACTGCACTTTACTTTGAACTGTTACCTGTGAATGTCATCATCTTTAAAAATGATTTAAGTAAAACTTTGTCACTGTGCCTTTGCCTAGTCTGAAGTTACTAAAGAGGTGTAATGCAAGTAATCAGCACACATAGTCTACAGCTCAGGTCACTATTCACATTGGGGTATGAAGATAACAGTACAAGAGTTAATACAGTGTAAAGATACAACTGGTTGTAAATGGTTACAAAACTTTCTCTTACAGCCTGTCGTAAGTGTGTACATGTGACAGGTGAGATAGCCTCTTGCAGCAAGGGAGATGTTGTTGGCACTTCTTCTGCAACAATCTGTCTCCCATAGCAACAGGGGCAGATCTGCACTCCCGGGGAACTCAGCCTGTACATAGGTACGGAAAAGGAAGAGTTAAGTGAAATACACGCATAGAGTCAGCGCTAAGTGCGTGGCGTGACAGCATACCATTACTGGAAGTGAAGTAGCAGAGATACACTGGACAGGTGGTGAGGGCAAGGACTCTGCGTGCCCCTCATAATGCACAAGTAATCTTGGTGATGTACATTACATTGAGAGAGTTTATTAGAGTCCATTCTTCTGTTCAAGTAAAGGTACCCCATGTGTAATGTGATGACCCTTACCAAAGTGCTTCATGTAGCGGCAGAAGAACCCACTCTGGGGCAAGCCAAGAGATGGGAAGGCCTGGAAAAAACTGGAATACAATTCAAGTAACACTGTACTTCTCAATGCAGTTCTCAAACAAGAGAAATATGCATATCTGTCACTAGGGGACACTGCAGGGAAAAGGCTCCAGTTTAGTTTGCTTGTGGGCTCCTTCTTGTACCTCCTACAGCTAGGTGATTGTTGGGATACAGTCGATTCTATCCTCTCTGGCCTTAATTGACAGGTAAGAGGGTGAATTTGTCTGACAAATTAGTTTATCTTTATAACCTTTAAATGATTCTTATTTACAGTTCTTCACCATCACGTCATAATGTTTACCTATAATCTGGTCAGTAAATTGTTTTTTTCTTTTCCTCCTCTCAGTAAAATTGTGAGACCAACAGCTAGAGTTTGGAAACGTTTCTAGAGTGCAATTTCTGCTGAGAGTAAAGAAAAATTTGCAAATATTGTGAGAAGAAATATTCTTTTCCAAATGCTACAAAGGATGACAAAACACATCCTGGCATGCCAGAGGTGCCCTAAAGACTCGAAAAAATGCTTCATGGAATGAAATGATGAGGACCAGAATGAAAGTGCAAGTAACTTTTCACTCCAGAGTTCTTATTCAAGAAACACTCTTTCTGCTGCCTATGGATCATCACAAAGTGTTTCTTCACCAGCAGCATCTTCAAATAAGGAAGTGTTACAAACCACGGCCTTCCAAGAAAACACATTACCTTCATTTATAGAGAACGTGACACCTGAAAATCAGAAGAACATTAATTAAACCCTTGCAAGAGCAATACAGTATATGCTTCTGGATCGTCATTGTCAATAACTGAAAAAGCATATTTGCAGGAATCTTTTATACTATTATGAGGGAAAGGGAGGATGGTTACATGTTCTCGCATATAGGTGAAACATACGTTCCATTTGTAATAAAAAAACACAATTTTAAAAAGCAAGTTTAGTTTATTTACTGAATAAGCCGTACTTTTATTTCAAGCATAAACTTTTAAATACACTGCATTTTACCTTCTCAGTGTAACAAAACTACACACTGAATTTTTTTGCAATTTTTTCAAAATTTCCATTTTTACAAGAAAAAATCCTTTGTTTCCTATGGCTTCAAAATTTCCAGAAATTAAAAATTTTAAGGCAGGCCTCTCATGTGACCCTTGCTTGGTGCCTGAGGAGGGAGGAAGCATGAAGGATGTGACGACCACCCCAAGGTCCCTGCCCTACACGTGGATGTACTCCTGTAAACGCTGATGCTTCTTTGCATTGTGTTCATCCACGTGTGTGTCCAATATATTTTCTAAACATCGGACACCCATACAGGGTGTAAAAGATCTACGCTAGGCATAAAAAAATGCCTAAAATAGTCAATGTGCATGAACCCAAACAAAGTACAAGAGCTGCCCATTTGTTTTGGGGAACCAAATAAGGGGCACCTGCTGGTCAGGAATGTTCTCGAGTATAGTCAGTGGCTGGGGTGAGCAGATGTTTTGTTTCTTTTATGCTATGGATTTGCTGTTCAAAGCCCTCCTGCATCGAAGGGCAGGACAAACCTTCCAACTGTTCCTGGGTGTCTATGTCTTGTGCATGGTTTGCTGCTGGCAATACCAGTTGAGCCTGTCCCCTTACTATATATATATATATATATATATATATATATATATATATTGTATATAGATGAGGCAATCTGGTAATTGAACAGCTGATTCTTAATAATAGGTCCTAAATCATATTTCTCCCTTCTTTTCAATAGAGAACATATTTAATCTACCGGTAATTATAGCATCCATTACCAGTTGACCACACCACCCTTTATGGTGTCAGGGCTATTGATAATAACTGCTAGAGGAACAGATTAAACTCAGTCTTGTCTGTTGCTATAAAAGTTTAATGCTAGGTATCGCTAATTATCCTTCAGCTCTCACTAGAGGTTGAGCAATGTTTATTAAGCTGTAGGGCGGCACAGAGAACTTAGGAATTTGCTATAAGAAGGTGTGATGGCTATAAAATGGGATGACGAAAGGTAAGCCCAATCACAAAGACTTGCATCTATTTTGTTCTCCTTAAAATAAATACAGGTTTTCGTTATGGTAATTGGATGAATTAATAATGTCGCTTTATACAACTGGTGACTCAGCTTCCTGAGTTCTGATGCCAGCAGCTTTTTTACAATAAGCTGGAGTGTAGGGATAAAGAGACGCCATAAGTGTATGATTATATAGATATCATTGGTCCAGTAACACTGACTCTGGAGCAAGCATGACGTGAACTTCTCCTAATGGAAAACAGCAGTGTTTCTACGCCTGCTGAGCACAGATATGAGCAGGGATCACTCTCCCCCTGTAAAACGGTATGGTGGCAGAGCGAGCCACTCCAAAGAACCCGCATGGAGCAATTTTTAGAGGAGCACTGTGATATATGTAACTGCCAAGTGAACTTTAAGTAACTCAACACTATATTCCTTACTTTTAAAGTGCATAGTAGGGCAAATAAATGAAAAACACATTCAGTACATTTATGCAGTTCATGCACATTACCCCATCTCTCTTTTTTTGTTTTTTTGTATAATCTTTATTTTCAATTTTTTTTCAAAACAGACAAATAATAAGGGACAAATAAGGCATTCAATAGGAAAATATCAACGTACATAAGTGACAAATGTCTACAAAAACACATATAAGCTTACCCCAACACACTGATTATAAGGCTGGCCATACATTATACAACATTCTTATTCAATTTCCTTTAGATTTACCTTCAGCTATGTAGTGCAAGGGCCTGCTTGATTGCATACAAATTGAAAGTGTTAAGGTTTGACCTCATTATGATATGGTTTTGGTAAATCTAAAGTAAAATTGTACAAAAAACAATTGTATAATGTATGGCTAGCCTTATTCTCATCCATTTTAGAGGTTTCTACACTACAGATGAGACTAATCCATACAATATGTGTCGCCATCCATTGGGTAGTCACTTTACACTGGAGAACTTCCTCAGTCCCAATCTCCCAAATGAAACTATGAGTGGAATCCATCTGAAGACTAGAAAAACGCTTTTACACTCTATATCATACTATGCCCTATTATGACTGGAAATGGACACCTTGGTTTGATCATTGTAATATCTTTGATTGACTTGATCCTGGTATTTCGTACTGAATATATTTTAGTTCTTTATATGTCGGCACTTTTACCTACAGATGTTCTTTTTTATTAATTTTTTTATTTAATTACACTCTTCTATATATCAGGCTTTTGTAGCTATGTTTTATCTTTTGAGACATTTTATATCAGTGTAATTTGATTTTGACTCAAGATGCTATTGTCTTTGTACCATCTTTTGCAACTTTCTAATAAAAGAAATGTGTAAACAAAAGAAAAAAACACATATAAATAGGTGTGGACCAAATACGTCTCACTAACTTAAAAAGTACAAATTACTAGTATGTGGGCAGGTGGCCACACAGCCTAGTGGCCTTCGAAGGAGATCTAAAAACTTGATTTCCCAACACTTTTAAAAAGTCTGCAATACCTGTTGATTCTGACAGAAATGTACGCAGCACCTAACTTCCTGACAGCTCTGCCCCTACTGCGAACAGTGGGGTCAGACCTGCTCTTTTGCAGTTGAGGGAAATAGAAAAATAGCGCTTGACCCATAGGGTTATCTTACTGGTATTACTGTTAAAGTATTGATGTTTATGTAAATGATCTGGTTTCTGAACTGGCAGCTTGAAAAAAAGTAGCTTTTTAAGGATTGTCCATCTGACTTTTATTGAGATAAAATTGTATCTGGACCTCATAACAGTGGCGCGGGGCTTCAAATTCAGTTTTTATGGTGTCTCTCTGTAGAAGGGGGTCAAGCCTCAGTGCTGGTTTCAAGTATATAGATGTACCCTTCTGGCCTGCCCATGTGCCAGGCTATTTAGTAGTTAGGTGGAGCTGTGGTAGAGGGATACTGAAGAAGAAGGAAAGACAGTAAGGCCTGGGGTGCATGTGTGGGCCCCCCTGTTTTGGGCCCTCGGAGCTGTCCAGATCATTTACTGAAGATCCGACACCTCTTATAGTGAGAGGGGTGAGCCTCAGGCCTGTAAGTAAGCAACTTGTGGCTTGTAGGACTGCAGTAACCCCCTCATCATCAATAGCTTTAAGGCACATAAACCTTATTACCTCTACCAAAAATGTGAGAATTGAGACTTGTGGAGTTTAAATTGTTATGGACTTGTGCTTTACCAATTATTTGGATCATCTGCTGTAGAGAATGGAGCAGGCCTTTTAGAGGTAGTGAGCACAGCCTACAACTGGGAGATTACCAGATGGGTCAGGAGTGGGCAGTGATCTGGCGGCAGCAGCCCTGTAAGTGGAGTGGTCAGGCAGGTTCTATGGACAGGCTACCATTATGCAGTCCTCAGACATGGCACAATGTTTGTCTATGGACCAGATCTAGAACCACCTGAAAAGTGAGGCCTCACAAAATAAAAAGTGAATGGTGTTCTTGGTTAGGCCTAGTGACCTGAAGATGTGCTGGAACCTGTTAGTAAAATAGAAACTGTGGGATGGAGTTGGACTGTGCCTCTCCATCCCTGAAAAACTGGAGTTTTGGCATCTGGGCCATGAACTGGATAAACAGCTGGCCCTTAGGTAGCTTGTGCTTCACCTCTTTCTTGGGGTTGGGGAGTGTGCCTTTTGTAGTCATGACCTACCACTTTCTGTTATTATTCATAGTTCATATCATGACGAAAGATGAGGACAGGCGTGTAACTGTTCAACCTCTTCTTAACCCACTCTCCCCCATCATGGACCAATATTTAGTCTTCACACATATTATTATTATTATTATACAGGATTTATATAGCGCCAACAGTTTACGCAGCGCTTTACAACACCTATGGTTGATATAGCAATCCAACCTACTAAGCAATTTTGTACTTCCACTTTTTTATCGAAAGACAACCAAACACAAGAACAAACATATAACATATTGCAGCTGATCAGTCCTCAGATGTGGGGGATGCATTAATTTTTATTTTTCATACTAATAACATATTTAGCATGCACAGAAAATACCCGTTGATCTTGACAGAAATGCAGTGTCTTTGTCACGTACAGTGAGCTGAGCTGAAAGCAAAAACAATGGTATCTTTCTTCTGTAAACCACCTAGAGATGTATTGCACCTCCAAATCTGACCCTTTCCCCCAAATTCAGTGCACATACAGCCAGGCACATAGCATCTTCATCCTTCTCACTGGCTTGAATAAACAGTCTAGGGGTGTCTTTTGTAATATTATTGCTGGATTAAATGTGGATAGGTGCAAAAGGAAAAATGTGATACCCCAAAAGAACTGAATTCGCCAAGAACACGTCTCTCCTCCCTATTCCAGCATAGAGCTTCTGCAAAGTCTACTACTAGTTATGAGATACACAAGACTGGCTTCTGTAAAGCAGAAAATTTCACACAGTCACTAAGGCTGCGAATGCAGGTCAATGCCACTGGTTCATCAGTTGCCTCCTTCTGATATCCACCTGGCACTTTTCAGTGAAGGAGACACATTTTTACGATACCACAGGAAAGCTGGACTTCTCTACCCCAACTTCCACCGGGTGTCCTCCAGTGAGCTCTCGAGACCATAAGAAGAAAATCCCAGACTTAGAAAAATAAGGCCCCCCCTTGAATTGCAGTAGGGACCTTGATGACCTTCATGTAGCTTCCATAGGAGATTGTCCGGAGGGGCCGAGCCCCTTAAACAGAGGACTCAACTGACAGAACTGGACCCAGGATCCACACAGGAAACAAAAAGCAGTACTTCTAACTGTGCTCAGACACGGATTGCGTTCCACTGATGAACTAAAGATCACTAGCATCGTGGTCATTGGGCCGGTCATAAGGCTGTATACGGCCTGTTTGTGCCGTATACACCAATGTCTTAAAAAAGCTGGTGTCTTCCTGCACTTGACTGTGATGCCAGCGATCTTCTTTTCTCCAGGATCCACATGCTTGGCTCCAGGCCTTGCTATTTACGGTCCCCTCAGCCACCTACTGGACACACCTCCCAGGTATTGGCTGAGTCCTCATAAATATTCAGGCTGTCTTTCCATTCTTTCTTTCACTGTGCTTCTAGAATACTCTAGAAGGCACAAGGAAGTAATCAGGCCAGCAGCCTGTGAAACAACAAGCAGACATAAACAATCAACCCTTGCTCCGCTTGTAGGTGGGGTGCAGCGTGATGTGGAGACAATGATGCACACAGGCAGATGCAATAGAATTTGTATTGAAGGAATAGAGCAACAGTTCACAACAAGCCTGGTGGGACAGCCACCCATCCCGACACACTCACAGTTCAAAAGAGTGACAAGGTAGATTCCTGCTGAAATGACAGTGTCTGTAGAGAGGGGACCAAATGCAGCTTGGCCGTCTGGTCCCAATAGGGAGTCCCTAATGCTGATACTGTCCCTCACAGATGGAGTACCTGTCTCTACTCTGTCCACTTGCAAAAGTGCGCCAAAACCCTAGAGACAGTGCTCTAAATAGGCTCTATCTAACCCAAGATGGCTGCTTCCATCCAGTAGGATTCCCTAGTGCGGGAAACCATAGAGGAACTTTGTTCCTCCTGACTTCCTCTTCAGCAACAGTGCCACTACCACTAAGTGTCACCTGCTGTGGAGAAAGTAGACTGCACCTGCCTACACACTGATTACAGAGGAGCTGAACTAAATTTGCCTATCGTCCTACTGTCAGGAATTCTGTATATAACCCTGCAGAACAGACAGACAGTTCACAGTCAGCATGGGCATTGCTGCTTAACTGCATACAGGAAACTTTTATTATACAGAGAAAAGACACAGGGGTTGATTTACTAAAGGCCAATAGACTGTGCACTTTGCAATGTGCAATTGCACTCTGCAAGTGCAGTTGCTCTAGAGGTTAGTAAATGAGGTAAAGCTTCACTTTACAAAGAATACCCAATTACACACAAGGAAAATTTAAAAAACAGCATTTTTGCTTGCACATGATTGGATGATGAAAGCCAGGAGAGCTTCTGCTCATTTACTAAGCTCTTGAGCAACTGCTCTTGAGAGTGCAACTTTGCAAAGTACATAGTATTTTTGCCTCTAGTAAATCAACCCCATAGAGTTTACCGTAGAGCAGCTACAGACTTATAAGCACTGCCATTTGCTGGCTGTTGTAGTTGTTGCACAAAATACGCGAACAATATATTCCAACACCTACACCAATGCCGTGTACACGCAATCGGTTTTCTCGTCGGAAAAAGATATGATGGCTTTTCTGACGGGATTCCGCTCAAGTTTGACTTGCATACACACGGTCACACAAATGTTCTCTGAAATTACGACCGCCAAGAACGCGGTGATGTACAACACTACGACGAGCCAAGAAAATGAAGTTCAATGCTTCCGAGTATGCGTCGAATTGTTTCCGAGCATGCGTAGGAATTTTGCGCGTCGGAATTGCCACAGACGATCGCATTTTCGGAGAGGAACTTTTTCAGACCGAAAAATTAAGAGCATGCTCTCAATCTTTTGCTGGCCGGAATTCGGCCAGCAAAAGATGACACACGGTCGCATTTTCCGACGAAAAACTCTCATCGGTCTTCTGCGGGCTGAAATTCTGATCATGTGTACGCGGCATAACTGGGAGGGTGCTACAAAGACAAACAATGGCAGACATGTTTTATGTCCAGGTGACAACCATGGTTCCCTCCCTAGATACAGTGGAGGAGTGAGCATAGCCAACCACGGAAGGAAACTGTGCTATTCACAGGATTATCTGGTGAAAATAAATGAAACCCGGGCTGGACTACAAATATGTCTGTCTTTATTCTTCTCCTTACTATGGGGGATGGTGGGATTAGTAGCTCAGTGTGGCCTCCAATGCAAAATTAAATTCCAATGTACTCTTTAATTTTCTGTCATCGTTGATGCCTCCAATGTGCAGTAAACTCCCGTGCATTTACTAATGCTCACAGTCAGCATCCAAGTACTGTCCACCCATACACAAGGATTAATTAGCTATCACTGACTGATGTTGTGCAGTCTAATGGGTGAACATTTACATTCCCGTGGTTTGCACTTCATTAGCTTCAACAATTTCTTACTCCCAAGGAACTGTGTCCAAATGAGGAACTACAAATCACACATTTGTTTTTGACTCTTTCCACTCGTCTAAAGTAGAAATCGGTGACATGGGATTGATGCCAGGATGGAAAAATGTCATCTCTTTTTCACCGGCTTTTTTTTTTTCATGGTTATAGTCATTGCTATGGCAACTGCAACGCACTAAGCCCCAACGCCGTGCAGCAGAGGCAAAATCATTACAGCTTATCTATGTTGATGGATGGCGAGAGGTGTCACTTGGGATACATACATTAAGGGATACTTACAATCTTTTGTTTTCGAAAATTCTATACATAATAGATGCACCTGCAAAGCCACTAAGTTTATTATAGAAAAACAGCTAAGAATATACTGTATACTGTTTACTGTTCCAGCAGGAAACACAGATTACATAGGCGGATATTATTAAAAAAAAAAATAAAAAATTCAGGGTGGAATGTTAATGTGATGAAAAGCATATGCTTCTGCGATTTACGAAGTGTGCGTCAGTTCAAAACGACATGTCACAACTGTGAATTACAGCGATGTGTTATAATTGTACCCTGCAGCAATAATATTCCATCTTTTCATACCATTGCGGGTATGTTTGCCAGCTGCTAAGTGTAATTTTACGGAGCTCTAATGAAAAATTAGTTTGTCAATTAAAAGTGAACGTAAGGATAATTTATGTGCCAGAATGAGATGCTAGATTTGTCTTTACACAATGTGAATTAATATGTTAGTAAAATAACCCCCCCCCCCCAAAAAAAACAAAACAAAAAAAAAACACTTAATTGTTTTAAGCTGGCTGAAGAACAAATGATCAGAAGGTAGCCAAAACAGGCATGCCCGCCATGCAGACAATGACAATATAATTTTAAAAAAGAATGATTTATAGAGAATATCTAGCAATAAAATAAATAATTCTACCCAGGCTCAATGTTCTGTCACACTTACATGTATTTTTTTCTGTGTTGTATTTAACTACATCAGGTTATTATTGTTGCCGTGCTAATTTTGGCAGAAAATTTCGATTTAGTTTTAGTCTTTTGACTAAAATGGCATTTTAGTTTTAGTCCCATTTTAGTCTTCTGCAACTGTTTTCCGTTTTAGTCGTATTTAGTCGACTAAATCTCCAGTACATTTTAGTCGATTAAAATGATTTATTTTGACTAAAACTCATTTTAGTCGTCTAAAATCTAATGGGTGTAGTTAGATTGTAATGCATTATTTAAGCATTTCTCAAATTATATATTGCTGGAGTGAAAAATCTAGTATTTTATTATTTATGGTATTAAGGTTTGAACATGCTTTACAGACAAGTGTTAATTTGGCGGTCAAATTTCAATTTAGTTATAGTCATACTCTTTTGACTAAAATGCCACTTTAGTTTTAGTCGTATTTTAGTCATCTCAATTGTTTTCGTTTTAGTCATATTTTAGTCAACTAAAATAGTATTAATTTAGTTGACGAAAATGTTTTAGTCGACAAAATTAACACTGTATTGTTGTATAGTATACTGATAGCTAGTGGCGGTTTGGAGACACCACAATTTGTTTACTAATGTGATTTGGTATCTTCATCTGTCCTACCCTCCTGTTTAATGCTCGTTAGTTCAGTTTTAGCTAGACCCTCCCTGTTTCTTCCATGTTTCAAGCAAATATGTATAAAATATCTATCCCTGGAATCACCCTTTTAAAGCGGTAGCAAAGTCTTTAAAAAAAAAAAAGTTTCCACCTGCAAGGTGCAATATCATAATGTGCTAGTATGCACTGCATACTAGCACATTATGAAAGACTTACCTTAAAACTAAGCCCTCCAGCAGCACACTGTAACCGCTGCAGAGGCTTCCATCTTTACCTGGTCTTCCGGGTTCAGGGGCTCCGGCCATCTGATTGGCCAAGCCGCGCTGACGCCACTGCTGCGCGCGCGGGAGTCTCTGCCGCAGCACACAGCTCTGAAGGAACTGTACGGGTATGCCGTTCTTTCAGACCATATGTGCCAGTGACGTCACTGGCTGCTGCTTGCTAGAATATCTTTTAAGTGGTGCACGTTTAGCGGATATTAATTTTGCCTACAGGCTTTTTTATAAGCGTACCTTTAGGTAAAAGTTAAAAAAAAAGTTTACTACCACTTTAAGAGGATGAAACATTTGTTCATGTAGTATAGTAGTCCCCAAACTGTGGCCCGCTGGCTAGATGTGGCCCTTTACCTACCCTTGGGGCACTGTTTCTCCCACTGATACAAGGCACTAATGCTTCTACTATCACCAACAATGAGGCACCATTCCTCCCACTGATGCCAATATTGTGGCACAATTTCTTCCATGGACACCAATGATTGGGGCACTATTCCTTCAGCTGACACCAATGATGAGGCATAATTCCTTCCACTAATACCATTGATGGGGCAGTAATCCTCCTCCTATCGACCACAAGCACTGTGTAATTTTTACTTCCACTGACCATCAAGCCTAAGCTATGGTTTACTCCCACTGACCATCAAACCCCAGATATGGTCTACTCCCACTGCCCATCAAGTCTGAGATATGGTCTACTCCCACTGACCATGAAACCCGAGATATTGTCTACTCTCACTGACCATCAAGCCTGAGATATGGTCTACTCCCACTGACCATGAAACCCGAGATATTGTCTACTCTCACTGACCATCAAGCCTGAGATATGGTCTACTCCCACTGACCATGAAACCGAAACCCGAGATATGGTCTACTCCCACTGATCATCAAGTCCGTGATATGGTCTGCTCCCATTGACCATCAAGCCTGAGACATGGTCTACTTTCACTGACCATCAAACCCAAGATATTGTCTACTCCCACTGACCATCAAACCCGAGATATGGTCTACTCCCACTGCCCATCAAGCCTGAGGTATGGTCTACTCCCACTGACCATCAAACCCGAGATATGGTCTACTCCCACTGCCCATCAAGCCTGAGGTATGGTCTACTCCCACCTACAATGAAACCCGAGATATTGTCTACTCCCACTGACCATCAAGCCTGAGATATGGTCTACTCCCACTGACCATGAAACCCGAGATATGGTCTACTCCCACTGACCATCAGTTCGAGATATGGTCTACTCCCACTGACCATCAAGCCCGAGATATGGTCTATTCCCACTGACCATCAAACCCGAGATTTGGTCTACTCCCATAGACCATCAAGTCTGAGATATGGTCTACTGCCACTGATGCTGGGGCATTTTCTACTCTCACTGGCTACAGTCCGGCCCCCTAAAGTCTGAATGGCAGTAAACTGGCCCTTTGTTTAGAAAGTTTGGAGACCCCTGAAACAGTAGAAAGAAAATCTAAAAATGTATCGTACCCCATTAATTTTAACAATTTGGTTTGTTGCTCAGTGGACAGGATGGAAGAGTCCCCAAGCTAATGTAAACCCAAGCATGTAGAATCCAAGGTGTGTAGCATGTAATATACTGTATGTAATAAAAGAGGGAGGCGAGGGGGGGGGGGAGCAGTGAGGCCTTGTTAGCCCTGTATTCTTTAAATACATTGGACTAGAAAAAAAATCTATGTTCTCTAGCAGGCAGCTCTGCAAATACACAGACTAGCTAATCTCCTAAACCAGATGCCCAGAATGACTTTGTGCTTGTACCCAACTGCCCACCCTACTGTATCTGTCCTCCTCTGTGTATGTAAGGGCCTGCACACAGCTGCTTTTATTTAAATACTTCCATATGCGTCTAACAGGGGCATGCAGAGTCCATAAATACTAACGGGACTCATTATACACAAAGAACCATTGCAAAAAAAAGAAATTCTTGGCTCAGTCTTAATTTACAGTTTGGGTAATGTGCAGCAAATGTGAATTTAGAAGATCAAAAACTGTGGCCTTCACAGGACACCATGTAAAAAAATAATAATTACCCAGTGAAGGGTGTCAAAAAAGCAGCTGTCATTGGTAAATGCAACATTCACCATGTTTTAAACATAGTAAATGTTACTGACAGCGGTAATAAACCCAAAAGCAAACATTTATTATAAATACAGCTGATCAATTCTTGGTAATGATGTGATGGCTGCAATTGTTTTTTTTTAGGCTTTCTTTCTTTTATTCACTGCCTAGTAAGTCTATTGTTTTTCAATAGAACAAACATTCCTGCAAATGTATCAGTGTTGAGACAAACCATTTACCACTGACAGGGGTGCTTATAATTATCAACTTTTAATTACTCATGGAAAACCTTTATCACAAAAGAAAAAACAAACATATATCAAGAATAATGTACAAGTAAATGTGAGAGATGATATCAATAAGGGAGCTAGGGAGGAGGTGGAATCCTCATGGGTAGAGCTCCAACGGGATGAAGCTAAGGCAAAAATAATACTGGGAGTATGCTATAGACCCCCTAACCTGTGGAAGGAGGGGGAGACGGACCTCCTATCACAGTTTGGATTAGCAGTAAGGATTGGAAGTGTTATCATAATGGGGGATTTTAATTATCCAGACATAGACTAGGCTGAGGGTACCATTGGTGTAGGGCAAATGTGGTGCCTATATTTAAAAAGGGAACAAAGTAACTATAGACCTGTTAGTTTAACTTCTATAGTCGGGAAGATACTGGAGAGTTTAATAAAAGACCACATAGACGAGTTCTTGCTGGAAAAAAATATTTTAAGCAACAGACAGCATGGATTCATGAAAGACAGAAGTTATCAAACAAACCTGATTTCTTTTTATGAGGAGGTAAGTAAAACCTTGGACAGAGGGGTGGCTGTGGACGTGGTATACTTGGATTTTGCAAAAGCGTTTGACACAGTTCCCCACACACGGCTCATGTGTAAGGTAAAGTCTACAGGCTTGGAAATATCAGTTTGTAAATGGATAGAAAACTTGCTAAAAGACAGAATTCAGAGAGTAGTGGTTAATGATTCTTACTCTGAATGGTCTAAGGTTATCAGTTTTGTACCCCAAGGTTCAGTACTGGGACCCTTACTTTTTAATACCTTTATAAATGATATAGGGTCTTGGATTAAAGCTATGCAGTGCAGGGCCGGCCCTACCATGGGACCCGATGGAGCGATGGCTCCAGGTGGCACTTTTCCTTCCCGCACTTACTACTTTGAAGTCATTGGCAGCTATGACCAGTGTCCTAGCAACCAATGACGCTTGCCAATGCTCGGTCCACCTCAGCTTCACCCCCTAATTCCGGCTCCCTCAGTCCCTCTCTGCATGCAGAGCAAAGCAGCAGCCGCCCTGACCCCCTCGCCCCTGTCAATGCAGCGCTTCTTGCAGGGGCCCAGCAGAAGGAGCAGCCAGTGTACAGGGAGCAAGTGCAACCCACAGCTTACAGAACGGGACAGCAGGAGAGAGGTATGTACAGTCCATCACTGAGCACCACTGTCCCCCTGTCCATCCCACTGTCCCCCTATCCATCCTACTGTCCCTCTGTCCATCCCACTGTCCCTTTGTCCATCCCACTGTCCCCCTGTCCATCCCACTGTCCTTCTCTCCATCCCACTGTCCCTCTGTCCATCCCACTGTCCCCCTATCCATCCCACTGTCCCTCTGTCCATCCCACTGTCCCTCTGTCTATCCCACTGTCCCCCTGTCCATCCCACTGTCCCTCTCTCCATCCCACTGTCCCACTGTCCATCCCACTGTCCCTCTGTCCATCCCACTGTCCTCCTGTCCATCCCACTGTCCCCCTATCCATCCCACTGTCCCTCTGTCCATCGCACTGTCCCCCTGTCCTTCGCACTGTCCCTCTGTCCATCCCACTGTTCTCCTGTGCATCCCACTGCCCCTCTGACTACTCTGCGGCCCCCCTGACCACTCTGCTGCCCCCCTGACAGGTCCTCTTTATACTCCTATATACATGTATAGAGCCATGACAGGTCCACTTTAGTTATCATGATATAAAATAATGGATGTGGGCGTGATTTTTTTTTTTTTGGGGGGGGGGGGCAGCATTTCATTCTTGGTACCAGGCAGCACAATGTCTTGGGCCGGTACTGATGCAGTGGAATAACATCCTTACAGAATGTCTCCAATTTACAAGCCAACCTCAATGCACTGTTTAATTGGGCGACTATGTGGCAGATGAGGTTTAATGTTGATAAATGTAAAGTTATGCACTTGGGGGTTAAGAATATACATGCATCATACATACTAGGGGGAGTACAACTGGGGGAATCCATAGTAGAGAAGGATCTAGGGGTTTTGGTAGATCATAAGCTCAATAATAGCATGCAATGCCAAGCTGTGGTTTCCAAAGCGAGAAAAGTCCTTTCTTGTATTAAAAGGGGTATGGACTCCAGAGAGAGAGATATCATTTTGCCCCTGTACAAATCATTAGTAAGACCTCATCTGAAATATGCAATTCAGCTTTGGGCACCAGTTCTCAAAAAGGATATCGGGGAACTGGAGAAAGTGCAGAGAAGGGCAACCAAACTGATAAGAGGAATGGAGGAGCTCAGCTATGAGGAAAGATTAGAGGAACTGAGTTTATTCACTCTTGAGAAGAGGAGATTAAGGGGGGATATGATCACCATGTATAAATATATTAAGGGTCCATATAGTGAACTTGGTGTTGAGTTATTCACTTTACGGTCAACACAGAGGACAAGGGGTCACTGTTTATGACTAGAGGAAAAGAGATTTCATCTCCAAATACGGAAAGGTTTTTTCACAGTAAGAGCTGTGAAAACGTGGAATAGATTCCCTCCAGAGGTGGTTCTGGCCAGCTCAGTAGATTGCTTTAAGAAAGGCCTGGATTATTTCCTAAATCTACATATAATAACCGGGTACTAATATTTATAGGTAAAGATGGTCCAGGGAAAATCCGATTGCCTTTCTGGGATCAGGAAGGAATTTATTCCCCCTGCTGTAGCAAATTGGAACATGCTTTTCTAGGGTTTTTTTCACCTTCCTCTGGATCAACTGTGGGTATAGGATTGGGTATATGGGATTGTATGATAGTTTTTATTTTTGTTATTTATTTTTTTATTGTTGAACTGGAAGGACTTGTGTCTTTTTTCAACCTGACTAACTATGCATTCGTCTAAGGCTCGCCAGTTCCTAAATATCTTGCAGGACAATTTCATGGGTCAAATGGTAGACGCACCAACTAGAAACTACTGATTACCAACATTACAGACCTCATCACGGATGTGGAAATATGGAGTAATTCAGGAAACAGCGATCACAGGTCAATTGGCTTCAGTATAAATCACACAAATAGGAAACGTACGGGGAATACAAAGACACTGAATTTCAAAAGAGCCAACTTCCCTAAACTACGAACCTTGCTAGAAGATATAAATTGGGACAAAATCTTAGGAACAAAGAACACGGAGGAGAGATGGGTTTGCTTTAAGAGCATATTAAATAAGGGCATTAGCCAGTGCATCCCATTGGGAAATAAATTTAACAGAGCGAACAAAAGTCCTGGATTGCTTTACTCCAATGTAAAAATGCATGTAAAAGCACAGGAGACGGCCTTCAAAAAATACAAGGCTGAGGGATCATCATCAGCATTCAGACTTTACAAAGAATGCAACAAGAAATGTAAGGGTGCAATTAGGATGGCTAAGATAGAACCCAAAAGACACATAGCGGAGGAGAGCAAAGAAAATCCCAAGAAATTCTTTAAGTATATAAACAGTAAAAAAGGGGAGGACAGACCATATAGGCCCCATAAAGAATGAGGAAAGACATCTGGTTACAAAGGATGGTATCACGTACCTGGTGGAGACTGGAATGTGATGGAGGCCTCCCTTGCTCCTCCCGCCTACACTCCTGAAGATGGGAACAGAAAGTGTAAAGGCAAGGAGTGGCACGAGTGCCGGGTAGCTGGCTGGTGATGTCCCCTCCGAAGGTGGGTAGAGCTGGCAGTCATGATCCTTGGAACAGGAAGTGGAAGCAGCTGGGCACCAGAGCGTGGACAGGAGCAGAACCAGGAGAAGAGCAGTAGTCAGCAACAACCGGGCAGCAGGGCACCGAATCAGCATGCAAAAGGAAGTCCAGAGGGCAGGCCAAGGTCAGGTAACAGCCAGGCAATGCGGTACCAAGTCAGCAGGCACATCAATTCCAATAAACAGGCCGAAGTCAGGATACCAGGTAACAAGTGAAGAAGCAAGCAGTGGGGAAGTCCAAAGACGAGCCAGGTCATACACGAACAAACAGGAACACAGGATCAGGACATGGTGGTTCAGGGAGGAGTTGAAGATCATCCAGCACTTGTTTGCAGTAACAGAGCAGTTTAAATAGGGCACTGGGCGCCAAGTGCTAATTGGTGTGTGTACGAGCGCTCGCACCCGTGCGCACACTCGCTCGTGCACCAATGTGCGCACGCGTGCACACTCGTGCGCGACGAACTGGTATTGCGGGCATTCTGTTGGTCCTTTGCTCATGAATATTAGCACGGGTGCAATGTGTGCGAGCATGAGCAGGTATCTGTACTGGCCTTTTGATGGTGGAAGTCCAGTTTACCTTACAGATGGGGAGATGGCGAAGGTATTTAATTTATTCTTCTCCTCAGTCTTCACGAGGGAATTGGAGGGCTTCAGGAACCAAAACTGCAGTGTTTGTCCTCATGACACATCACAGGAAGCACCCTCATGGCTAACAGAGGACAGAATTAAGAAATAGACTTGGGAAACTTAACATTAATAAATCACCGGGACCAGATGGCTTGCATCCGAGGGTATTTAGGGCACTCAGTCAAGTAATAGCCAGACCATTGTTCCTAATTTTTACTGACAGTCTACTGACTGGAATGGTACCAGCTGATTGGAGAAAAGCCAATGTAGCACCAATATTTAAAAAAGGGCCAAAATACATCCCTGGGAATTACAGACCAGTTAACCTAACCTCAATAGTATGCAAGCACTTGGAGGGGATGATAAGGAACTATTTACAAGATTTTAGTAATGAAAACGTTATCATTAGCAGTAATCAGCATGGATTCATGAAGAACCATTCTTGCCAAACCAATCTATTAACCTCCTATGAGGAGGTGAATTGCCATCTAGATAAAGGAAGGCCCGTAGACGTGGTGTATTTGGATTTTGCAAAAGCATTTGACATAGTTCCCCATAAACGTTTACTGTACAAAGTAAGGTCCGTTGGCATGGACCATAGGGTGAGTACATGGATTGAAAACTGGCTACAAGGGCGAGTTCAGAGGGTGGTAATAAATGGGGAGTACTCAGAATGGTCAGGGGTGGAAAGTGGGATCCCACAGGGTTCTGTGCTGGACCAATCCTGATTAATTTGTTCATAAACGACCTGGAGGATGGGGTAAACAGTTCAATCTCTGTATTTGCGGATGATAATAAGCTAAGCAGGGCAATAACTTCTCCGCAGGATGTGGAAACCTTGCAAAAAGATCTGAACAAATTAATGGGGTGGGCAACTACATGGCAAATTAGGTTTATTGTAGAAAAATGTAAAATAATGCATTTGGGTGGCGAAAATATGAATGCAATCTATACACTGGGGGGAGAACCTCTGGGGGAATCTAGGATGGAAAAGGACCTGGGGATCCTAGTAGATGATAGGCTCAGCAATGGCATGCAATGCCAAGCTGCTGCTAACAAAGCAAACAGAATATTGGCATGCATTAAAAGGGGGATCGACTCCAGGGATAAAGCGATAATTCTCCCAATCTACAAGACTCTGGTCTGGCCTCACCTGGAGTATGCTGTCCAGTTCTGGGCACCAGTCCTCAGGAAGGATGTACTGGAATTGGAGCGAGTACAAAGAAGGGCAACAAAGCTAATAAAGGGTCTGGAGGATATTAGTTATGAAGAAAGGTTACGAGCACTGAACTTATTCTCTCTGGAGAAGAGACGCTTGAGAGGGGATATGATTTCAATTTACAAATGCCACACTGGTGACCCCACAATAGGGATAAAACTTTTTCACGGAAGGGAGTTTAATAAGACACATTGCCACTCGTTAAAATTAGAAGAAAAGAGGTTTAACCTTAAACCGCATAGAGGGTTCTTTACTGTAAGAGCAGCAAGGATGTGGAATTTCCTTCCACAGGCGGTGGTCTCAGCGGGGAGCATTGATAGTTTCAAGAAACTATTAGATAAGCACCTGAACGACTGCAACATACAGGGATATACAATGTAATACTGACATATAATCACACACATAGGTTGGACTTGATGGACTTGTGTCTTTTTTACAAACTCACCTACTATGTAACTATGTTGCTGTAACTGCAGTGTGAGCTGGAGTTTGGTTGTCGTGCCCCCTGTGCTCCTTCATCCAGAGTGGAAGCCCTCTAATACAGGAGGTGTGTTACTGGGCAGATCAACAGGTGAAAAAAAGAAAACGAATGCAGTCACCACTATACATTTGTGTGGATACGCACTTTAAATTGCTCAGGTGTTAATAGGAGCTTAGTGTGTAACATTGCCTGTCATAATATTTCTCATTTGCAGTGTAAACTTTTCATTGGTAACTGTTAAGTTAGGGAAAATGACATCATTCCGATTAGCACAGAAGTAAGCGCACCCATAATCAGGTGAGTTCAAGCACAGAATGACAGGCCAGGGTAAAGATGTGTATCTAGTTATGTGCAGCCACAGCAGCTCCCACACCCTATTCTTCTTGCTAACTCCATGACATCAGCTTTTAAATGTATTCCTAATCTTGAATCATGCTCCATTTCTAAACTACGGGCAGTGTGCCAGCATAAATGAAACACGCTTTTTAATTACAAACCACAGGAAAAAAAAAAAGAAGTACATATTAAAAAGTGAAAAGTAACAGATGTCATATTAGATGTGCCTGTGGCTTGATTTTGGATACTACTTTTGAAGAATAATGGCACATATCTGAATACAATAAAGTGTCTGGCCTTAGGACCAGTACTTTAACTGCAGAGAATCCCTTCACTACAACAGGGCAAGGCTCGACAAATCCCAGGCGCCGGGTCGCTATGGTGACTAGAAATTCTGTGATTCTGCATTTCTGAGTAGGGGGCACGCTACTCAGCCCTCTGCGTTCTCAGTCCTTAGTCTGCTTGTCTTCAGCAAACTGTTTGCAGGCTTTCTTGTGCATCATCTTTAGAAGAGGCTTCCTGTTGGGACAACAGCCATGCAGACCAATTTGATGCAGTGTGTGGTGTATGGTCTGAGCACTGACAGGCTGACCCCCCACCCCTTCAACCTCTGTAGCAATGCTGGCAGCACTCATATGTCTATTTCCCAAAGACAACCTCTCTATATGATACTGAACATATGCACTCAACTTCTTTGGTCGACCATGGAGAGGCCTATTCTGAGTGGAACCTGTCCTGTTAAACCGCTGTATGGTCTTGGCCACCGTACTGCAGCTCAGTTTCAGGGTCTTGGCAATCATCTTATATCCTAGGCCTTCTTTATGTAGAGCAACAATTCTTTTTTTCAGATCCTCAGAGAGTTCTTTGCCATGAGGTGCCATGTTGAACTTCCAGTGACCAGTACGAGAGAGTGAGAGCGATAACACCAAATTTAACACACCTGCTCCCCATTCACACCTGGGACCTTGTAACACTAACAAGTCACATGACATCGGGAGGGAAAATGGCTAATTGGGCCCAATTTGGACATTTTCACTTAGGGGTGTACTCACTTTTGTTGCTAGCAGTTTAGACATTAATGGCTGTGTGTTGAGTTATTTTGAGGGGACAGCAAATTTACACTGTTATACAAGCTGTACACTCACTACTTTACATTGTAGCAAAGTGTCATTTCTTCAGTGTTGTCACATGAAAAGATATAATAAAATATTTACAAAAATGTGAGGGGTGTACTCACTTTTGTGAGATACTGCATATCCAGTATCCAGTATATATCCAGTATATACAGTTGTGCTCATAAGTTTACATACCCTGGCAGAATTTATGATTTCTTGGCCATTTTTCAGAGAATATGAATGATAACACAAAAACATTTCTTTCACTCATGGTTAGTGTTTGGCTGAAGCCATTCATTATCAGTCAACTGTGTTTACTTGTTTACAAGAAGTTATAAATTCTGCCAGGGTATGTAAACTTATGAGCACAACTATATATTCCGTCATTTGTAAACGCTATAATTTTTACGCAAACCAATTAATATACACTTATTGGAATTTTTTATTACCAAAGACATGTAGCAGAATACATTTTGCCTTTAATTTATGAAGATTTTTTTTTTTTCATGGGATATATTTTATAGCAAAAAAGTAATATATATATATATATATATATATATATATATATATATATATATATATATATATATATATATATATATATATATATATATATTTTTTTTTTTTTTAATTTTCTGTCTTTTTTCATTTATAGTGCAAAAATACCACCAAAAGAAAGCTCTATTTGTGTGAAAAAGAATTATTTAAATTTAATTTGTGTACAGTGTTGCATGATTGCGCAATTGTCAGCTCAGAAAGCTTTGTTAGTTAAAAAAAACTGTCTCCTAACATTTTTATCTGGCTCCTAGATTCAAAGCAAATTTATCAAGCCCTTCAATAGGGGTTTATCATTTGGCAGAAGACGAAGCTCAGTCTCCTACTGTAACCACCTATAGTGTTATATGTGGTCCTTGTAGGCAAATAACCCACAAACATGTACAATCCTACTCAGTGGTGGCCCGTCCATAAGGGGTGCAAGGACGCCACCCCCTAAGCTATGCGCCCACCCACAATCTACATGTGGACGCATGGTTTTCACTTGGGTTTTTTTTTTGAAGCACATGATTAGAGCCTGAGGCACTAATTGGCTTCAAAAAAGGGTGGGCCCGTCGCCCACCCAGTTGTGTGACAATAGCTAATTCATATTCGCTGTTGTCTTCCTGATTCTCCTTCTGGACACTCAGGAAGTGGGTCTTAAAACCCAATTGGCGGAGAGGAGAAGCGACCTTATTGGCCGCCGAGGAGGAAGTCGCCAAGATGGAAGGGACGCAGGGTGAAGCCGCTGTGAAGCTGCCGGGGAGGAGAAGATGCATGAAGGAGCCAAAGCTGCCCGCGACTTAGATGGGGTAAGTACGGGGCTGGTGGGCGGACAAGCAAGTGACGGGGGGGTTTGATTGATTGACCGACCGAACGAGGGGCGGATGGTTTGTTTGCCGCCCCCCCCAAAATGGAGCACCAACCGCCACTGGTCCTACCGCAGTCCTCACTTACTGTGGCCATAGACATAGCTGAATTCCGTTCAAACATTTTTGTTTTAAGAATGTCTGTTCATTTTTCTAATTGTTAGTGGGGTCAAACTAACATTCGTTTTCAACCACGGTCAGAGAACATTTTACTTTTTTTTCTCGAATGAATGAAATTCAAACAGTGAATGTGGTATTTGTTTGGGAAAGTCCATCCATTCCAAAATCGAAGGTACTTTCAAACAACATTTGTCATATCATCAAATGTACTGATGAGAATTTTTGTACAAATATTTGTTTGGCCAGCTTAAAGTGGTTCTAAAGGCAGAAGGTTTTTTAACATTTACCTTTACATTCTCTGCATTAAAGTAGAACTATAAGCAAAACATTTTTTGGAGACTTTGGATAGAGTAATGGGGGATTTTGTCAGATTTTTTACTTAGCCATTTGTGTCCCATTTCGGAGATTTCCCTTCACTTCCTTTCCCATAGCCCAAAAGGAAGTGAGAGGAAATCCCAGCAAATTAAGAGAATCCCTAGGGGACCCCCAGGTCACCAGAATGAGTGTCCCCATTAAAAGATTTCTCTTTTATTTCTTTTCTGGGGACAACCCAAATTTTAGGATTTCCTTTTACTTTCACATTTAATGATAATGGTAAAAAGGACAAATAGAGAGGATGAATCTCCTTAACGGGGACACAGACAGCCATAAAAACTAACAGGTGTTCTAATCCATCTCCACCCCATCCAAAACTAGAAAAAAAACCTTTAGTTATACTTTAAAGCGGAGTAATATCTTTACACCGGAGAGAACTATTGGCTAGGGAAAAAGATGATCATCTTGTATAAAATGGTGCAAAGTTGTTCACTTTAATAATTGTAGATGACAAGGGAGAACTCTTTGTGCCTGGGGGAAGATGGGTTTAACCTTCACATACGGAAAGGCTCTTTTTATTCAGCAAGCATTCAATTGCCTTAGGGGGATCAACAAGGAATTTATCCCTGTTGTAACAAACCGAACCAAGTTTTTTGCCTTCATTTGAATCAACTGCAACTTTATGGTTCTAAATATGCCAGTTTTTATGTATTTATTTTGTCTTTTAGTTAAACCCTAAAGGACGTGTCTTTTATTCATACTGGCTAATTAATTAAGGCCAGCCATTCACAATAAGATTCCTCTCGTCCAGAATCAACCTTTTTCCATCAAGGCACCCTTTAAAATTATGGACAGTCTCGAGGCGCCTCATTTTAAAATTTAAAAACTATTTTAATAGTTTTACATAAAGCAGCAACATCCACACACATAGGACACCCAACATTAGAGGGGATTTATTCTTCCAAAGCAAATACACTTTTACACAGTGGTATTGACTAGTATTCCAATGTTTCTCTTCTCCCTCAGTTTTTCTCCATCACTTAGCTAATGAGACCCCAAAGCTGATAGAGAGAGGCAAGGGAGGGTCAAACAAGCATGCTATGCAGGCAACTGACATCCTTGTTATCAACTGATGATGTCATTGGTCGTTAGGAGGTTGGCAGCTAGAAGGTTGTAATGGTGCACAATGAAAACCTGTGGCTTTGTGTACCTAAAAAGCAGGTTTCATCCACCCACCGTATAGAATTTTGGGGGGCGATTTTTGGACATTTTGCCAAGGCAACCCTGAAGAAACCTCAAGGTACCTTAGGATGCCTGGGCACCCTGGTTGAAAAAGGCTGCCCTAAATTCCCACATCCACGCTAAATGACATGTATGGAAGGATCTCCCCAGCAGGCTGTTGCATGCAGAAGAACATACTCAAAGAGGTTCTGGGGAATTTTGGGCCTGTAGCTGTAGTCAGATCAAGAAAAACTTCAAAAAATCTCAAGGTGGCTCCCATATGGCTAGGCCTTCCCCAAAGGGCACCTGCCAGCAGCTCAAACCATAGAAATACAGAAAGGAGCACCAGACCAAAACTGAATGAAAGTCCAAGTATTAACAAGGACGGTACATATTAAAAAATTAAAGTGGTTGTAAAGGCACAAGGTTTTTTACATTCATGCTTTAAATGCTTGAAGGTAAAAAAACCTTCTCTGAGCAGCAGCCCCCCCAATACTTACCTGAGCTCCATTGTGATCCAGCAATGTGCACGAGAATCTTGACTCTCTGGGGACTCTCCCTCCTCATTGGCTGAGACAGTAATGGCTTCCACTGCTGTCAATCACAGTCAGTGAGCCAATGAGGAAAGAGAGGGGGCGAGGCAAAACCACAGCACTGTGTGTATGGACACTCAGAGCCGCGGCTCGGGAGTGAGCCTGCTTGGGTGCCCCAATAGCAAGCTGCTTGCTCTGGGGGCACTCAGCAGGAGTAGGGATCAGGAGCGCTGGTGGGGGACCCGAGAAGAGGAGGATGCTCTGTGCAAAACCACTGCACAGAGCAGGTAAGTATAACGTTTGTTATTTGAAAATATATATATTTTATTATCACTTTAAATGGTATATTCACAGTTGTTTAAAAACTTGCTATCACCAGCAGACAGAAAAAGTATTAAAAAAAAAGGATATTTTATAAAAACTGACTACTAGTCCAAAGTTAACCACTTGCCGACCGCCGCATGTACATTTACATTGGCAGAATGGCACAGCTGGGCAAATGGGCGTACAGGTACGTCCCTTTGAATTTGCCACAGTGTGGTCGCGCGCAACCCTGCCGGGAATTCCGTTAGTCGAGTCGCGGGTCCCTTGGACTCGATTGCCGCGGGGATACCCGCGATCGTCTCACGGAGCTGAAGAACGAGGAGATGCTAATGTAACAAGCATCTCCTCGTTCTGCCTAGTGACACTGTCACTGATCATAGCTCCCTGTGATCAGGAGCTATGATCAGTGAAGTGCCGTTCATAGCCCATCCCCCTAACAGTTAGAAACACTCACCAGGACACACATAACCCCTTCCTAGCCCCCTAGTGGTTTACCCCTTCACTGTCAGTGTCATTTTTACAGTAATCAGTGCAATTTTATAGCACTGATCGTTATAAAAATTACAATGGTCCCAAAAATGTGTCAAAATTGTCTGATGTGTCCGCCATAATGTCACAGTCACGATAAAAATCGCTGATCGCCACCATTACTAGTAAAAAAAAAAATAATAATAAAAATGCCATAAAACTAACCCCTATTTTGTAGACGCGATAACTTTTGCGCAAACCAATCAATAAACACTTATTGCGATTTTTTTTACCAAAAATATGTAGAAGAATACATATCGGCCTAAACTGAGGAAAAAAATGTTTTTTTATATATTTTTTGGAGATATTTATTATAGCAAAAAGTAAAAAATTATGCGTTTTTTTCAAAATTGTCGCTCTATTTTTGTTTATAGTGCAAAAAATAAAAACCGCAGAGCTGATCAAATACCACCAAAAGAAAGCTCTATTTGTGGGAAAAAAAGGGCGTCAATTTTGTTTGGGAGCCACGTCGCACGACCGCACAATTGTCAGTTAAATCAACGCAGCGCCGAATTGCAAAAAGTGCTCTGGTCTTTGGCCAGCGAAATGGTCCGGGGCTTAAGTGGTTAAAAGCTATGTGTCAGGTCGGGATAAGATTGAACTGTAAAGTTGAAACATGCCCCTCCGAAAAATGGTCACTGATGTGGTAAAAAAAAAAAAAGCTACGTGTCCCATGACTGTGAAAATCTGGTATAACAGACAATGGGGGTTATTTACGAAAGGCAAATCCACTTTGCACTGAAAGTGCACTTGGAAGTGCAGTCGCTCTAAATCTGAGGGGAAGATCTGAAATGAGGGGAAGCTCTGCTGATTTTATCATCCAATCACGTGCAAGCTAAAATGCTGTTTTTTATTTTCCTTACATGTCCCCCTTGGATCTACAGCGACTACATTTCCAAGTGCACCTGCAGTGCAAAGTGGATTTTCCTTTAGTAAATAACCCCCATGGGCAGAACACTACAGCTCAGCGGGGAGATCGCTGGACTAACTAACTAGTACAGCGGCTCCCGACCGGAGCTGTCAGTTTTTTTTTTCATGCAACCTGCGGAGTTGCATGAAAAAAAAAAAAAAAACCTGTGGTGTGTACCCGGCTCACCCCCTTCCTGCCCAGAGCAATTTTCAGCTTTAAGCGCTCTCACACTTGGAATGACAATTGCGCGGCCATTCTACACTCTACCCAAACAAAATGTTATCATTTTCTTCCCCCAAATAGAGCTTTCTTTTGGTGGTATTTAAAGAGGAGTTCCCATTAAAAAAAAAAAAAAAAATTAAAAGTCAGCAGCTACAAATACTGCAGCTGCTGACTTTTAATTGGACACTTACCTGTCCCAGGGTCCAGCGATGCGGGGGATCGAAGCCCCGCTCGTCTCCCCCTCCGTTCGGCCGCGCCGGCATTGCAACTGTGGGCACCGGGCTGTGGCTTCACAGCCGGGCACCCACTGCGCATGCGCGAGCGGCGCCGCGCGCCGTGATTGGCCGCTCAGTCATCTGGGGCCTGTAATGGGTCCCAGATGACTGACAAGAGGGAGGGGGCAGAGCTGAGCCCTTCCTGTGCCGAGGGGAAGTGATGTCACCAGCCCAGGCACTGAAAGAGGCAGACTACGTGGGACCCCCTAGCAACAGGCATTTAGAGGTGAGTAAAAAAAAAAAAATCCAAATGTTTTTTTTTATTTTTTTATGCACATTCATGTATTTTTTTTTTTTTTGGGTGGAACACCACTTTAATCGCCACTGGGTTTTTTATTTTTTGCCATACAAGCAAAAAAAAGAGTGAACATTTTGAAATAAAAATACTTTTTTTTAGTTTCTATTGTAAAATTTTGCAGGTAAGTAATTTTTGTTCATAAATTTGGTCCAAAATGTATACTGCTACATATCTTTGGTAAAAAATAACTCAAATGAGTGTATATTATTATTTAGTCTTGGGCTTTTAAAGCGGGGTTCCACCCAAATTTTGAACAATATCTGTATGTATTCTCTTCCTTGCCTAGATGCTGACATGCCGTTTAAAAAAATTTAAATCGCTGTATTTACCTTTTATTTTTCTATTCTTCTTTGCACTTCCTGGTTCTCCTCCCGTGGGAGTAGGCGTGTTTCTAGCCTCTCCCAGACTCCTGGGAGCTAGTCTCAGGCTTCCCAGGATGCCACTGAGCATGTGCGGGAACGAGCAGTGAATGCTGGGAGCACAGCATTCACCACATCCAGGAAATAAATGCTTGTGGGCTTCAAATGCCCACAATGAAGATGGAAACCGCCTGCAGTGAATAATATAAGTTATTCTTTCCGACGAAATCTGGCACAGGCGGACTTATTACACAGAACATGTGAGTATGTAATGCTGAGAAGAAAAGTTTGTGAATGAATTCAAAAAAAAAAAAACGATAGATAGGTGGACCCCCGCTTTAATTATTGGGGGTATTGGAGCACAGTACAGCAAGGGGTTGACAGTTAACTCAATGTTTCAATGTTCCTCACACTGGATTGGTGTGTGTGGAGGAGAACCCGGTAACGGCGAGTTATCGCGGTTTGTTTATATTTGTGACTGGCTGTGATTGGACATGCCTCATCCCCGATGAGAACCCCTGGGGGGCGCACATGAGCAGCATGACCAGGAGGATGTCTTGTGATGTCCACCCGGAGGAAGGAGAGCTTCCCGCCGGCGTCATCTTACCATAGGCTGGGTGGGAACCAATTAAAGGCGATCTATGGTCACAGCATACACTTTCATTTTATAACTTTAGCATTGCAATAACAATACAAGCAATAGTTATAGTTGACAATCCACAATAAGCTTACTTAAAAAAATCTCCTTTTATGTTGTGAGTTCTGCCTTTCTGCTGGTCGTCTCTTGGCTGGGCGCCCCGAGCCCACCCAGTTGTGTGACAATAGCAAATTAATATTCGCTGATAATATTCGAATGTCTTCCTGATTCTTCTCCTGGTCAATCAGGAAGTGGGTCCTGAGACCTGATTGGCTGAGAGGAGAAGCGATCGTATTGGCTGCAGAGGAGGAGGAGAAGATGCAGGGAAAGCCGTCGTGGAGCAGAGGAGGAGGAGACGCAGGGTGAAGCTGACGAGGAAGAAGCACTGCCGAGATGAGGTAAGTGCAGGGCTGGTGTGCTGACAATCAAGCGCCGGTGGGGGGGAGGGGTTTATGTGCGATCGATGGACCGGGGGGTGGGCGGTTTTGCCGCCCCTCAAATAAAATGGAGCACCAGCTGCAACTGGCCTATTATTATTTGCCATCTTGTGAGTATCCATTTTTTTAATTGATTCTATTATTGATTAAATGTTTTTGGTAATGCACTAGGTGTGTGATCATCATAATATAGGTAATTCTATATATAGGATGTTCGGGGCGGGCCATTGTGGATAGAAAGGAACAAAGTCTATTATACTAGAACTAGATTCATACTTCCCAACTTTCTGAGATGGGAATGAGGGACACCTATTAGCAAAAGTATGTAGGCATAGGACACGCCCCCTGCCACACCTCCTTAAAGGAGAATTGTATAAAAAAAATGATTAGTTAAACTCACAAGTGATTTTTACCACTACTATTCCTTTATATTGGCTTTTGGAATTTACAAATGCTGCAATTTAGAAATGGGATGAAAGGTTTAGGGCTGAGAAACACTTTTTGAAAGATAAATAGTGCATTTTATATACAATTATATAGATCAGACCAAAATAAGGGACAAATGAGGGGGAATGAGGGACATGGCTCCAAATCAGGGACAGTCCCTTGAAATCAGGGACAGTTGGGAGCTATGTAGATGCGGTTTGATATTTAAAGGGGTTGTAAACCCTTTTGTGTTTTTTCACCTTAATACATCCTATGCATTAAGGTGAAAAAACACCTGTCAGTGACCGGCCCCCAGCCCCCCGTTTTTCTTACCTGAGCCCTAGAACTTGACCTGGCGGGGACATGCTGTCTCTCTGCTAGGGGGTTCTTGGCTCTTGATTGGATAGATTGATAGCAGCGCAGCCATTGGCTCATGCTGCTGTCAATCAAATCCAATGACGCTGGGCCGAGTCCTACATTCGGCCTCTATGGATGGTGAATGCTGGACTCGGGAGCGCGCCCGCAAGGTAACCCCCCGGGAGAGCGCTTCTACGAGGGGGTTATCTGATGAGGGGAGGAGCCGCAAGAGCCACCGGGGGACCCCAGAAGAGGATGTTCGATGTATGATATGTTTGTTATTTAAAAAAAAAAAAACAAACCTTTAGTGTCACTTTAATTTAATAAATGGTATGGCTTAGATCCCTGCCCAGTTAAAATACCCTTTTGTTAATTATTTTACTCTTTTTACTCTTTTTTGAATTGATGGCTGCTATGCCAGGATTTGGATCTTGAATTGGTCTAATGTGTATGATGTTTTGTCTTGTTTTGTTTTGTTTGTTTGTTTATTAAGAAAATAAATAAAAAGATTAATAAAAGGTGTGTGCGCCTTCCATTCTATTTTTGTTTATCTATCGGACCCCCCGTGTGTGGGAGTCCGATAGATAGATAGGGGTCCGCTTGGTTCTGTGGGAGTCAGTGGCGGTGCATTCATAGAGGCGCAGGAGCGCCGCCCCCTCTCTCCTGCACCCGTCAGTCTTCAATAGATAGAATCCATACATTGTCATCGCTGCCGCCCCCCTATTCAGGTGTCTGGCCCCTTGTCGGGCACCAGGCTTCTGAATTACAGCGGCGGGGGTGTTTTTGGAAGTGCCTGATTAGAGCCGTCAGCTCTTATAGGCGTCCTGATTAGAGCCGTGGGCTCTAATAGGCTTCCAAAAATTGGTAAACAGCGGGCGCACTGCTGTGCGTTCGCTGCTTATGTAGTGTTGTGTTAGGGAATCAAATAAATCGCTTCCCTAACACTGACCCGCCTCTCAGCCAATCAGGTGCACCGGGTCTGGTTACCTGTCACCTGATTGGCTGAAGCGACAGGCGCTGTGATTGCACGGCTATCAGGCGCCCAATCATAGCAGAAGAGGACGGGAGAAGACATCCAGGACTCGGAAGGAGCTTGGAGGACAGCGCTGACCCGAGACAGGTAAGTGCCGGGCGGGGGGGGGGCACACTGGCAGCAATTGATGGGGCACACTGGTGGCAATTGACAGGGCAAATTGGCGGCAATTGATGGGGCACACTGGCGGCAATTGATGGGGCACACTGGCGGCAATTGATGGGGCACACTGGCGGCAATTGATGGGGCACACTGGCGGCAATTGATGGGGCACACTGGCAGCAATTGATGGTTACAGTAGCTGCGTTTGATGGCACAGTGGTGGCAATTAATGGGTGCAGTGCCTGCGCTTGATGGCACAGTGGCAGTGTTTAATGGGCACAGTGGTGGCAATTTATGGGTACAGTGGCTGCGTTTAATGGGCACAGTGGCTTTATTTGATGGCACAGTGGCAGCGTTTGATGGGCAAAGTGGTGGCATTTTATGGGTATAGTGGCTGCGTTTGATGGCACAGAGGCGGCAATTGATGGGCATAGTAGCTGTGTTTGATGGGCACAGTGAGGTTGCAATTGATGTTTTTTTTTCTTTTTGGTTTGTTTGCACCCCCCTATAAATTTTGAGCACCAGCCGCCACTGGTGGGATTGCCGTTGTCCTTGTTGTTCTTGTACTGGGGAGGACCTCATAGCGCTTGAAGTGACTGTTTGCAGGTTGTACAATCAGATTGAAGTGTGTATGGAAGGAAAGGATCGATGTGCTCTGACCATACAAGGAGCTCTCTGGATACAAAGTATCTCTTCTCCAGTTTGTAGGAAGACACGCTTGCAATTTGCTGAGCGGCCTGTAGATGGCGCTGCGCACACAAGGCAGTAGTAGTGAGCGGGGAGGAGGGCGGGTCTATGGAGACATAA